>NC_091820.1:21210000-21835000 GCF_041296235.1 Equus asinus | reverse complement strand
TTTGGCAAAATGTATTTTACGTGCAAAATTATTTATATAAACATAATACATAGCAGAAGCAATTAAGTACCAGACAATATTTAGAACATAAGTGCAACAAGTGTTTATGCACCTAGCTATCTGTCAATATTTATGTGTGTGTATATATATAGGCTTAATGTGTACTGCGTATATATGCTTAGTGTACTGTAATTTTGGCAATCAAGTAATTATGAAATGATAGAAGAGTACTTAACAACAATGGAATTAGTAACATCCATCAAAGGATATACAAAAAATAAATATAAATGGGCGATTACCTCTTAAATATGCTTTACATTTAGAGTAAATGTGTTATAGTTATAGTAAGGAGAATATTACCCACATATTTTTGTGTTATGTTTGGTGCTTGCTCAAGGAATTGATATTTAAATTCTTTACTTTTCATTGACTACTTAGTTTTACACAGTATCATTTCTTGTAAATGTAACCTTATAACCAGATGTTACATTTATTTCCCATCCCTTTGTGTTCTTGTTGTATTATTTGCATCTATAATATAATTTATCACTTTGCTTTGAAGAATCAGTTGTCTTTCAAAGAAATAAAAAATGTTAGCTTTTTATAATTATCCACATATTTTCCTTATCCATAGCTCCTTATTCCTATCTGTACATCTTAGTTCCCATCAGATATCATTTCCCTTCAGCCTGAAGAAGTCCATTAGCATCACTTGTATTACAGGTTGACCAGTGACAAATCGTCTCAGGTTTGGTTATGTGGCTGTGTCTTATCTCATTCTCAGTTTGGAGGGATAATTTTGCTGGATATAGAATATGGGTTGAAAGTTCTGTCTTTTCTGTCATTGGAGTGATGCTCCCCCATTATCTTTGGTTCTTCTTGAATTCTGTTGAGAAGGCAGCCATCATTTAAATCATCATTCCCTAGTAGATAATGTATTTTTATTTCGTTGAATTTTTTGGTGGATACACATTTGTTCAATTCACTAATATACTTTATATTTCATATAGATGTCCAATATACAGTTTATTCATAAATATTTCAAAAACTTTAGCTATTTTATCAGTGAAAATTATTCTATCTAAGAACATAACTTATTTAATTGACAAGAACAAAAAGATCAAAAGCAAAAGAGCCACATGAAAAGCACTAAAATAGAATAAAACTGTTTATTAACAAAATTTATAAAAATAGCTGCATAGAGATATACAAATTAAAATAATTTAAACACCTTCATAAGAAATATGTTAACAAAGTTTGTTACTACAATTTCTAATCTAGTGCTTATGTTCACCTGGATATGATAGTATATGGGCAGATCCAAGAAGACGCTAAATTTCTCAATAAAGAATAATGATGTCATATATATATGTGTGTGTATGTAAAATTGTTTTAGTATTCAAATAATTAATAAATGATAGACTAACAAAGATAATTAGTAATTTGCACCCAAAAATATATAGAAAATAATTATAAATGTACCATTAGTATATTAATATGCTTAATACTCAATGTAATCTTTTAAAGTAACAAGATAACCTTTTTTATCTTGATAGCAGATTATCAAGGAAGTATAAAAGGGTACTGGGTTTTTGGAATGTAATTTGTAATTTTTAGCTAAATTGTAAGTACATAGTATTTTGCACAGTAACTTTCCTTCTAGGACTGTATCTGACAAAGCTGCTCACATATGTGCTTTAAAATACGACACAGAAAAGACAAAGTAAATGCCACTGAACTGTTCGCTTTAAAGTGATTTATTTTATGTTATATGAATTTCACCTCAATTTTATGAAAATAAGAAAAGGAGGGAAAAGAGGCAAAATAGCTTTTAAAAAAATTGTGCTGTTCCTATACTATTTTTACTATGCAGTTATTACAATCACTCATTTAAATATTAAATATTTACAGAATTCATCTCCAAGATTTATTGCCAATAAAAAGAAAGCAAATTGTAGTTTACTTGCAGACGTGTACAAATATATAAATTAATGATTCACCACACATGTGTATATATACACACACACATTTCAGGGCATATAGGGATATGTATTGGCTTTTTTGGGGGGGGGAGGTGAGGAAGATTGGCCCTGAGGTAACGTCTGTTGCCGGTCTTCTTCTTTTTGCTTGTGGAAGATTGTTGCTGAGCTAGCATCTGTGCCAGTCTTCCCCCATTTTGTGTGTGGGTCATCTACACAACATGGACCAACGAGCTGTGTGCAGGTCTGCACCCGGGATCCAAACCTGCAAACCCTGGGCCACCACCGAGTGGAGCACATGAACTCAACCACTATGCCACTGGGCTGGCCCCTGTATTGGCATTTTTTGAAAGTTTTACACTAGACACATGCCATGTGTATGCAAGAAAAGATGTAAATAAAAACAAATAGTCATATGATGACCTATTACTAATAATTGTTTTGAAAGATCTACACCATCTTCTTTTCCAAGTAGTACAGAATAGCATAAGAAGTTAGGCTTATAGACAGTTAGAAGAGTTAAAAAGGAAAACATACTATGAAAATATAAAAGAAAGATATGTGGAGAAAATAATTTAACTTATCTGTGAACCACCTGAGAGAAGCTGAACTCTAGTCAGTGAGATCATTAAACTGTGGGCCATGAGTAAAATTATCACAGAGACTACCCATTTTTATTGTTACACTTGGATTAAATATCAAATGTGTTACAAATTTTATCTTATCTACTGAAGTCTCTGTTACCATATCAAAAAATGACAAAAATATTCAGAAACTGTAGCTCTTTAGTTTTATTTGATAAATACATAGAAAATTCCTTAAAATATGACTTTATCATGTAGAATATTTGTGCAATTTCTTATGATGTTTCTAAAACGTGTATTAAGAATTGATATTCTTAAAAAAATATGTTTATGCTTAACTGAGTGGAATGTAACAAATTGGCTAAATTCTCTAAGCAATTCTAATGTATTACCTACAGGTTGTTTTTAATCTGTAAACATAATCATGCTCTTGAGTAAAGTTGTTTTCATTTCTTCCTTTCAAATCTTTATACAGTTTTTCTTTTTCTTGCATTATTGCCCAGGCTAGGACCTCCACAAAATGTTGATTAGAACTGGTGATAGTAGGCATCCTTTCCTCAGTTTTCATCTCAATGGGAAAATTCTAAATATTTCAATCATGATATTCTTCAGTTATCTAAGTTATTATTTTTAATCATAAGTGAATGGTAATTTTTGTCAAATCATTTCAATATCTATTGTGATAAGACATGGTTTTGTTGTTTTGTTAAAGTTATTTGATTTTTAAACGTTGAATCTACAATAATTCATTCCTTGTTTAAACCAAATTGCTCATGTTGTGATATGTATTTGATGCATCTTAGGACTTTGTCAGAAAAAACTTTTGTTGTTGTTTCTTATGAGGGATATAAGCCTGAGGTTCTCCTTTTTTATAATATCCTTAATAGTTTGATGTAAAGTTTATACAGATCCCGTAAACCATTTTGCAGAGTGTTTTTACTCTTTCTATTCTGTGGAAGAGGTCGTACAAGATTGATTTTCTTTCTTTCTCAGTTATACAGGAAAGTTCATGGCTTGGGGCACCAGGCATGGAAATCATTTGTAGGAAGTTTTGTTAGGCAAAATTTACTTGATAGATGTAGGAATATTGATATCTCCTAAGGTTCTTGGACATATGTGTGTTTCTTTTCCAATTCTGTCATTTTGTGCAATTTCAAATGTATTGGAATGAATTTCCTTATGATATCATTATGTATATGTCTTGAGGGTTTGTAGTATTATGTTCTCTATATTCTTGGTATTGATAATATGAACCTACTTGTTTCATGATCAGTCTTCTCATAAGTCTGTCATTTTTTTACCATTTTACAAAAATAAAACCATTTGAATTTGTTGATCTCTTTGTAATTTTGTTCAAAATTTATTTCCCTGATCTTAATATTATCATTTCATTTCTTTTTTTTTGATACTAAATTACTGTTTCTTCTTTATCTTCTCGAGGTGGATTATCAGCTCTTAAGTTTTCCAGATTTCCTCTCTTGCGTTTAATGCTATACAGTTTCTTTAGACACATCTTTCCATACATCTTATGCATTTTGTAACAGTTTCACCGAGATACAATTGACTTAACCTGTACAACGTTAAAATTCACAATATAAATTTTGAAATATGTATACATTTGTGAAATCATCACCACAATCAATAAAATCCATCCCACATGTCCAACTTTCCTTCTGCATCTTTGTATTTCCTCCCTCTTAGTCCTGCCCAAGACCTTTCCCCTTCCCATGAAATAAACATTCTTGTAAATGTCTTTTTATGGACATACAATTCTTTTCTTTTTGGCATAAGCTTCAAAGAATGGAATGGATGAATCACATGATTGGTATGTCTTTAAGTTATTTTGGAAAATGTCAAAGTGTTTTGCACCATGCTTGTATCATTGTACACTCAACCAGCAGTGTATGAGACTTGCGATAGCTCTATATCCTTGCCAACACTTGCAGTGGTCAATATTTTTAGTTTTAACTCTTCTAATAGGTATGCAGTGATATCCCAGTGTCACTCAAAATTGCATAGGTGTAACCAAGTCATTGTTCTTTCTTCCCCAGGAATCCTAGTAAATGGAGTTAGTGGATCACTGTCCTGATGCTAATCCGTTCATTTCCATTCATATTTTACACGTATGGTTCTTTTGTATGGCAAGCTGGATTTTCTATATGAAATACTGTGGAGATAATTGGAGAGATCAGGGAGCATTTTCTTTTGCTTCTGAGAGGCTGTTAACATGGAGGCAGTTCATCTAATAGCAATCAGGGATTGAGAAGCTTGGTCTCAGGTTTTGTCATAAGTTTTCTCCTTCTGTTCATATCAACATTTAGGTAATAACCCCTCAGGGATGTCAGTTGAACCCCTGCGTTGTTTCCTAGAGCCTCTCCTTCTTCGTGCATCCTCAGGTCCAGGTTGTTTCTCCTGGGTTGATGAGACTGTTGGAAGCCCTGGTCTGTTGCTTAGCTCCTCAGCTCCAATTTTCTGCTTAACATCTCAGCTTCTCAGCCACCTCCTGTGAATCAACAAAAGCCTGGAGGGAAAAAGGGTGCCAAATTTAGTTATCGCCACCTGGGCTTCTCTTCTCATTGAAATCCTGTCTCTTCAAACACTTGTTTCCTTGGATTTGTGGTGCTTTCAAACACATGTTTTTAATATGTTTCCAGCTTTCCTAATTTTTGGTGGTAGCGTGGTTGGGCTGTAAAGTCTGGACTTTACATTGAGTCATTACGCAAAGCTTGTATTTCTTTTTTTTTTGTTTTTTGAGGAAGATTAGCCCTGAGCTAACATCTGTTGCCACTCCTCCTCTTTTTGCTGAGGAAGACTGGCCCTGAGCTAACATCTTACCCATCTTCCTCTATTTTATGTGAGACGCCTGCCACAGCATGGCTTGACAAGCGGTGGGTAGGTCTGCATCTGGGACTCAAACCAGCGAACCCCAGGCCACAAAAGTGGAATGTGCAAACTTAACCGCTGTACCACCGGGCAAGCCCCTCAAAGCTTATATTTCTACAAACATTATTTCTTAAAATATATTTTAGGTTTGTAGTCATTTATTTTTCCGCTAGCCTATTAATCTAATCTGTATGTCAATTTATTTAAGGCAAATGATCTTCCCAAGAAGTGCATCTTTTTTTGTTTACATTTTACTTAATTTGTTTCACTTAAAGATTTCATTGATTCCAATAAATCTTTCTTCAGTTCACGAAATGTGTCAAGTGCAGGTCAAGTGATATTGATACTTTATTGAGGGACAGCCTAGTGGGAAAAATATGAGTAAATAGGGTATATTATTAGAGTACACTTAGGGGTAATTCATTATCCAGCCATAGTACCAGATTATTACCTGTGCCTTCTTGTATCATATTTAATTGTTGCTCTAGAATTTAGCATAAGAATCTTTATCTTATCCTGGTCTACTTTTGAATTATGATAATACTGCCCCATGTAAATATAATCTCACAACACTACATTCCATTTAATCCCCTTTCTTTTGTGTCTTGTTGTCATACATTTTACATATACAATACTATTTACCACTTTTGCTTCATAGAGTCAGATGTATTTCAAAAATAAAGATAAGTTGTCTTTTACATTTATGCACATATTTTCCCTCTTTAGTGGTCTTCGCTCTCTCTTGGAGTTCCTCATGTCCATGAGGTATCTTTTCCTTTGGCCTGAAGACCTTGCTGTAGTATTAACGTGTATTACAGGTTGTCCAGCATCAAATGGCCTCAAATTTGATTATGTGAATATGCCTTTATTTCATTCTCAGTTTGGAGGGATAATTTGGATAGATATATGATTCTGGGTTGGCAGCATTATTTTTTCTTTTGACATTGGAAAGATACTGCTCCATATTCTCCGGTCTCTGGGGGTTCTGTTGAGAAGGAAACCATCGATTTAATCATCATTCTCAGGTAGGACATTCATCTTTGTTCCTCTGGAAAGTATATTTTTTAAAACATCTTTGGATTGCAGCAGTTTAAGCATGATGTACCCATGTGAATATCTGTTTTTATTCAACCTGCTTTGATTCCATTGATTTTGGATCTGTAATTTGACCTATTTTGAAAAATTTGGGAATTTTTGACCAATTTTCTACATGTTTTTTCTGATGCATACCAGTTCCACTTCACATTGGACTCCAATTAAACCTATGTTTGATGACTGAATATTATCTCACAGGTCACTGTAGGTCATTCTACTCTGGATAGGCCAGAACCCCACAGTCTTTGGGTACTACAAGACCTCTGGTATCACTGTTCCTGTCTCAGACTCACATCCACTGTCTGCTAGGTTTTGATGTGTCTTGTGTACATGTGCAGCCCCACTCTTGATCAAAAACTTATTGTGAACTCCCACACAGACTTCTGCCCTGGTCCTGTGTTCAACTCCCTCATCTACAGTGCTATACCCAGCTGCATTAGCAGCCCCGAATTCCAATCTCTGCTTCATCAGCTCAGCAATACTTCCATGCTCTGCCTGATCTCAAACTCCCTGCCACAGGGAAATTTACCCCATTCAGAGGGCCTGGGCAAACTTGAGGCTCTCACCCTGACAATGCCTTGTGTTGGTGAGGAACTCTCATATATTGCTTGTGGGAGAAGAAATCACAACAAGGACTCTGGCAAAGTTTTGGCACCTCTGTTAAGCTGAATAGACTCATACAGTATGACTCATTAATTCTACTCTGACTTTTATAATTATCCTAAATATGCACGTGTGCCAAAAGGTATTTAGAAACTCTAATTCCTAATTTCCCTAAATTGGAAACAACCTATAAGTTCACCATCTCTAAGAAAGGATAAAAAGTGGTATATCAGGGCTGGCCTGGTGGCAAAACAGTTAAGTTCACGTGCTCCACTTCGGTGGCCCAGTGTTCACTGGTTCAGATCAGGGGAGCGGACCTATGTACCACTTATCAAGCCATGCTGTGGCAGGCATCCCACATATAAAATAGAGGAAGGTGGGCACAGATGTTAGCTCAGGGCTAATCTTCCTCAAAAAAAGTGGTGTATCATATAATGTACTGTCATACACCAATGACTTTGAACGAACTTCTACATACAACATGGATAAGTATCATGAATGTAATGTTGAGCAAAGGAATCCAGAACCCTCAAAAATCACACTGTCTGAAACTATTTATGTGTTTCCAAAACAACTGTTTTGTCACGAGTTGAATTGTGAAATCATACTCATATGAATGGTAGACCTTATTCCAAATTTTAATAATTATTCAGAAGATAGAAGCAAACATTCAGCCAAAATGAAAAATATTTTGGGGAGCAAGAAAGCATCAGACAGAGCCCCTACTAGTGCTCATTTTCTTCCACATCAGGACGTGTTTTGGTTTCACAATAAAAGATGAGTTGTGATGTTGAGTAATGTTTGTGAAAATATTATTTACAAAAGGGAGTCATTTAATTTTTTTGGCCCATTCCAGTTTCCACTGTTAATTACCCAGCCTCTGTTAATAACACTATCTCCCATTCTCTAGCAAGCCATTCTCCGTAGATCCCTAGCTTCGAGGGTAGTTTACAGTATACAACCTGGACAGACAAGGAATACCCTGGAAAAACAGTAATATCTATTAACATGTTTACAAGGAGTTATTATCAATGTCATTAGCACTTTTACTGGGAGGTCATTTACTCTTATCAGACATTCCATGTAAGGAATACTTACAGGCACACTCATTCCTTTCCTTCCTAACAGGCACAAAAAGTCTAAGATCTTAGGAGTCAGGAAAGTGGTTACTATGGGGAAAAGGGAAGGTATAATGATGGGAGATGGAAAAAAGGATTTACCTCTTTTATTCATCTGGAAGTCTGACAATGTTTAATTCCACATCTGGATGGTGTTTACACAGCTGTGTTCTCTTTGGCTAGCTCCCTGGCCCTGATCAGTTGGTATTATTGCACTTTTCTCCATTTGTATTATGCTTTGAAGGTAAACAAAAATGGCATAGAAATACCAGAAATATAACCTCAAAAAGCAAGTGAATGATCAACCCCAAATTTTGGATGTGTGTGTGTGTGTGTGTGCACGCACCTGTGTTTACCTAAGAGAAGCCAAAGTGATATAATTGGGGAAGTGCATGTATGGGGTCCCAAAAGCCTTGGTCATATTTTATTTCTGGTGGATATAATTTGTCTCCTTTATTAATATTCATTGTGCTTCATATCTATGTCAGATATATAGTTTTCTAATAAAATATTTCAAAGATTTCAAAAGGTATCTTTTTAATTAAAGTTATTTCCTTTATGTGAAGTAAAGGGTACATAATTTGACTGACAATAGAAGTAAAACCAAGTAAAGGGAATAAATGGTAGAATAAAATATCAGAAAAGCCAAAAAAATCCAAGTTTAAAAAATCACATTAAAATAACCAAAAATTAAACTGTACTCAAATTAAAACATTTTAAGCATATTCCTAAAGAAAATTTCAAAGTGATTTTTTTCTGTTAATTGGTGATCTGAATCTACTGTTGACCTGGAGGAGAAATTATATGAGAACTGGCAAGTTCTATTGATATAGAATAGTAAATTGACACTTGTATTATCTATAGCAAAATATTCTATTTCTACAGTGCTTATATAATATGCAACAACATTCAGTTCTGAGAAAATATTTCATGTCTACAATAATTTATGTAGCCTTATTACTTAAAGAACATTAAATTAAAATGCAATACTTTTTTAATCTCTTTTTTTCAATCTACTAGATTTTGTAAGCAGTGTGAAATGGTACTGAATTTTTGAAAAACTATTTAACATTCCATAGCAAAATTTCGAGTTACATATCCTTTGCACAGTAATTCCACTTCTAGGATTGTACAGCTGTTCAAGCAAGTGCACAAAAGTATGGGTACACAAAAGGCAACAGAGCAACTTTTAAATAAATTACGGTGTATTCATAGTATGATTTCTATTCAACTTCTGCAGTCAATCAAGTATGTCTATATATGCTTACACAAAACATCTTCAAGACATATTGCTAAGGAAACAAATGCATTGTACTTTAATTTTAGTTATGTGTACAAATATAGAAATATGTATGTTAATGTATGTTAATATCTTTTCATATACAGACTTTACTGTTAATCTTGGTTATTTCTGAGAAGGAATATGGATCTGCAGTTTTTCAAAACCTTACACTGAGCACACTCTGTATCTCTAATAAAAGAAAAAAACATAGAAATAGTCACATGATGGCATATCACTAGTGATTAGTTTGGAAGATCTACTCCTTGCTTTTTCTTCTTTTATAAGTTATACAGAAGATAAGATGTTATATTTAAAGAAAGTAGAATTAGAAAAGAGTTATTTAGGAAAGAAATAATAGGGAAATACATAAATAGGCTATGTGGAGAAAATGATTTATTTGTGAACCACTTAAAAGAAGCTGACCTCTATTTAGTGAGATCATTAAGCAAGGGGTTGTAAGTAAAGCAGTCACATGGAATAATCTTTTGTTGTTCCATTAAGATTAAATGTCATGTGTAGTATGAAGTTTATCGTATATTAAGGGTCCCTATTCCCATGATACCAGGAAAAATGACAATAATGATCAGGGTTGTGATGACACTCAAATTTTATATGATAAATATATAGAAAAAGCATTAAAGTATAACTTTGTACTGTAGAGTTTTTGTGCCATTTCTTATGATGTGTGTAAAAACCTTATGAAGGATTGTTATTCTCAGAAAATACATTTGTGTCGAACTGCATGATGGGACCACGGCCAAGTGCAGAGAAGCACTGAGGTGCCATCAAAGTCACTGCATGATTCAGTGTATTTTGAAAGGGAAGAATATAGTGTATAAGAAAGACCAGCTCCCAGAAATAATTTCTTAAAGCACAGTGCTTAGTTTGTGTGTGATTACTTATAGAAATTGAAAAAATAATTAGTTGTAACTTGGACCAGAATAGAGTCCAGTTATAGTAGATATTCAAATTTGAGAAAATGATTCTGATGGTTTTGAATGTGCCTGCCTTCCATTTAAAGGGAGGCACACTTGTCAATAAATGGCCACATTTATGGAAATCCACCTTGAGAGAATAGCGTAAGGTAATGCTCAGGGCTGGATTATAGAAGGGTGACTCTAAGTTTCAATTGTGCCATTCTCTCTCCATAAACTTGGGAAAATCACTTTGCTTCTCTGACCTTAGTGTCTTTTTCTCACATATGTGAAGAAAACTTCTTAAGTGCTTAAATTCTATGGGATCTTTATACTCAAGCATATGGCACAAACATGAACATAACCCACAATGTTCCACAGCGATGCTAACATTTAAATCTTCAGCAAATTATACCCCTTACCTTCTATATAAGCATGCCATTTTAAAGTAATCATAAAAATGAAAACTCTCCCCCTGGTTTAAAAGATTCATGTAGAATACTAGGCTATAGAAAATTTAGTAAAGTTATCAGATAACCTAAATACTCTGAAACAATAGAATCATATGAACTCACATATTAGCAAATAAAGTGTAGTTGTCACAAGCTGTCAACCTATCTTTAATTTCCCAGTAGAATATCTTCACCAAGTTACTGTACAGCTTCTACTTGAACTTTAGTTGCAGGAAACCACAATTTTCAGAATGTCCTTAACATTTACCAGTAGGTTTCTCATTATTATTTAACTGGAATATAACTTTCTATTAATTTTCCCCATTAGCCCCGTGTTTTATTTATGCCTTTGCAGAACATGCTGAATTACTGGAAATGCTTGGGTTTGACTTGGGTTCACTTGGAATAGGACTGCATGTCCTTCAAAGTGGGAAGAATTGATGACCCGAAAAAAAAGAATTTTCCATTTAATAAACTTTGGACACCATTCCAGTTGTTCTTAACTTAATTCCTATCAACAATTTTCCATAGTTTGCTGTGTAAAGAACTTGCCCAAATTCCAATAAATTTTTACCCAGGAGTTTGATAATATTTGAGGTTGTTGTAAATCGTATTTGTAATCAATTTAATTTTCTAATTATTTGTTGCTGGCATTTGGAACTGCAATTACAATTGATATTTTATTAATCATGTATCCAGAAATCTTCCTAAATTCGCTTGTTAATTCTAATATTTAATATGCAGATTGATGTTAGATAGTCTAGAAATATACTCATCCAATATGTGAATAATGGCAGTTTCATTTCTTGCTTTCCCATCCTTATGTCTTTTTTTTTCTTTTATGTATATTATTGCCCTAAATAAAGATTGAATTGAAATGGAGATACCAATCCTTTCTTCATTCCTGCTCTCAGGGGAAGATTTAAATACTTCAGCACTTATTATGATATTAACTGCAGTTTTATGAATTATTTTATAATCCTAAATCGGTGATATTATGTCATTTTTTCATCTATTACAATAATTGCACTATTATGTTCCTTTGTTTTACTGAAGTGATTTGATTTCAAAGTGTTAATCCAACAAGAATTCATTCTTGGATAAAACCCAATTTGTTCATGGTGTATCAGACTTGATGTAACTTTGGATTCAGTTTGTTAAATGTACATCTTTTTTTTGTATTTGGTCGTGAGAGATATAGCCCTCTGATTGTCCTTTTTATGTGATATCCTGCTCAGTTTGGTGTAAAGTTTTTACAGCACTCTTGAAACATTTGGAGGGGTTGCCTACTCTTTCTATTGTCTGGAATGTCTTGCATAAGGTTGGTGTCATTTCTTTCTCAATTGTAGGAGAATATTCACCAATTTAAGCACCCAAGCATGGACTCACTTATAGAAGATTTTTCAAATAAATTGAAGAGGTTCAATTTATTTAATAAACATAGGGCTATGCAAATTTCTGAAGTTTTCTTTTTTGTTCAGTTGAGTTTTACCTTTCATATAATTTCAAATTTATTAGTATAAAATTGCTTACATTTTGTCTCTGTTTCTAGATTCTGTAATGATGACATTTCTCATATAAATAATGTCTTTCTTCCATTCCTGATGAATGAATCCTTTAATCATAATGAAATGTCCCTCTTTATCTCTAGTTGCCTTCCTTTCCTGGAGGTCTTGTTTATTTGGCTTTAATTTACCCATCCCAGTTTTCTTATGGGTAATTTTGCATGGTATTTCATTGTCTATACTATTACTTTCAACCTGACAGTGTCTTTCAATTTAAATTGCCTCTCATATAAATGGCATATAATTGGAACTTGCTTTTTTCTTGTCTGAAAAACTTTGTTTTAATTGGAATGGACTTTTAAAAAAATTATTTTTATTAATATAGATTGATTTACGGTTGTCTATCTTGTCTTTCATTTTCTATTTTCCTATCTCTTTTTATTTCTCTGTTCTCCTTTTTGTGCCTACTTTTGTTTTTATTGAATAATTGTTGTTACTCAATTTAAATTTCTCTCATGGATTTTTGTCTGTGGCAATTTAAAAATATGCCCACACATTTTTTAACACTCCCTTCCTTCATGAGATGGAGTTTATGGCCCCTCCCAGGATCTGGGACACGTCTTGCAACTGGTAAAATGCAGCAGTTTTGTTGCTAAGTAAATTCCCAGGCTGAAATTCCAATCGACTGCCATTACCAACTGCCGCCAGTGGCGGGCGCCATCTTGACCCTCCGGCCCAGAATCTCCCTCCGTTCTGGTGGTTCCGTTTCTACCGCGTACTGCTAGCAGTGTGAATTACAGTTTGTCAAGAAATAAACTGTCTCAGGTTTGTTTATGTGACTGTGTCTCTTTTTACTCTTAGTTTGGAAGGATAATTTTGACAGATATAGAATTCTGGGTTCACGGTTTTATTTCTTCTTTCAGCATTGGAAAGATTCTTCTCCCTTTTCTCTGACTCTTCGTGAATTCGGCCTAGAAGGCAGCCATCTTTTGAATCCTTGCCCTAGGATAGGTAATGTATCTTTATTTCCTTGATGTTTTCAGTTGGTATACGTTTGTTCACTTCACTGATATTCTTTATAATTCATTTAGATGCCTGATATGTAGTTTAATAGTAAATATTTCAAAAATTTCAATACCTATATTGTCAACTCAAATTATTCTATCTAAATAAAAGTACAGCTTATTTGATTGACAATAGCCAAGGCATGGCAAAAGCAAATCTCCCATAGATGGGGCTGGCCCCATGGCCCAAGTGGTTAAGTCCCTGGGCTCCGCTTTGGTAGCCCAGGGGTCGGATGCTGGGCGCGGACACGGCACTGCTCGTTAGGCCATGTTGAGGTGGCGTTCCACATGCCACAACTAGGACCCACAACTAAAATGTACAACTATGTACTGGGGGGATTTGGGGAGAAAAAAGCAGGAAAAAAGATTTCCCATAGAAAAAAACAGTTAATTATTTAATTTATTATTAATTAAATATTTAATCAAGCACAGTCCCAAGTAAATTATCAAAATTGTTTTTTATAATTGCTAATCTGTTGATATGTATCAGAAAATACATGAGAAGAAATTAAAATCCTTTATAAAGAATAATGAAGTGACACTTGTATTACCAACAGCAGAATACTTGCTTTGGCAAATCATACTCTACATCTGAAATTATTTATGTAAATATAGTACATATGAGTTGATTCAGCAACAGGCAATATATAGAACATAAGGAAAAGTAACAAGAGTATATGCATATATATATAGTTTTAATATATAAAACTTTTATTTCAAATAATTATAAAATGATAAACTGACATGGAATAGTAAAATACAACAAATTTACACAAAAATAAGCATAAATTGTCAATAACTATATTAAATATGCTTAATAATTAGTGCAAATTGAATAAATAAGATACTCTATCTTAATATAAGATTGTTGAGGAACTATAAAATGGTATTGGGCTTTTGAAAATTAATTTGGCATTTTTAGCAACTTCTTTTTTACATACTCTTTAAAAACCTAATTTGCCTTTTAGGACTGTATCCAATACAGCAACTCAGAAATGAGCATAAATGTATAGTTACAAAATTGGAAAAGGAGATATTTTTTAATTTATACTGTGTTCATTACATAGATATTATGTAACTATTCAACCAATCATATAGATCTTATGTACTTGTAGATGATATCTCTATGACATGTTGCTAAGAAAAAAGAAAACAAATTATAATTTCACATATGTGCACATGTATTTAAATCTATTCTTTATGTAAATACATATTTATTTGAATATGTTGTTATACATACTTTATTGATATTCTTGGTTAATTCTGAGAGGAAATATGCATCTGAAGTTTTTGAAAATTTTACACTGAGCATAAACTGAATTCATAAGTAGTAGAAGAAAATTAAAGAAATAGTCACATGATGGCATATCACTAGTGAGTGATTTTTGAACATCTGTTCTACTTTTGTTTTCCTTTTATGGTAGTACAGAATATTTAAGAAGTCATGCTGAAAACATATCAGAAATGAGAGAAATAAAAATATAAAAAGTTTTGTGGGGAAAATAATTTAGTTTAATTATGATACACTCCAAAGGAGCGGATCTCTAATTAAACTAGCCAATGAGATCATTAAATTAGGGACCATAAGTAAAATTGTCACAAATAATACTCTTCATATTGCACACCTTGGATTACATGTCAAATGTATTGTAAAGTTTGTCTTATATTTTTGGGTCTCTATTATCATATCAGAAAAAATAATCTTCAGAGTTATAATGACTCTCAAAATTTATCTGAAAAGTATATGAAAAAGCCTTAAAATATGTCCTTGTCCTGTGGAGTTATTGTTACATTTCTTATGATGTATATGAAAAGTTTATTAAGAATAGCTATTCTCAGAAAAATGTGTTTATGTTTAACTGTATGGTTATCTATCAATCTTGATAAATTAACTTATTAGTTCTGATGCATTATCTACAGATTGCTTTTAGATAGTCTGGAAACATAATTATGTGATCTGTGAATAAAGGCGGGTTCATGGCATTGTTTCCAATCTTTATGCTTTTTTTTCTTGCATTATTGCCGTCACTAAATTTTCCCTAAAGTGTTGAATAGAAGTGGTAGTAGTAGACGTCCTTGTCTCTATTTTGATCTCAAGGAGAAGTTTTTCAATATTTCACCACCGACTATATATGCTGCGGTTTTCTCAGTTGTTGTTTTAATCATAATTACGGGTTAATCACATCAAATAGTTTTTCTGTGTCTACTGTCCTGGTGACATGATGGTGTTCCTTTGTTTGTCAAGGTTGTTTGATTTGAAAATGTTAAACTGACAAGAGTCCGTTCTTGTTTTAAACCCAGTGTTGTTCCTGGTCTATTTTATAGTTGTATTGTCTTTGGATTCTGTTTGTCAAACATAAGGTTTTAATTTATTTTTTGTGTTTGTCCTGAGGCATAAAAAAACTTTGAGTTTCCTTTCATATATGATCTTATCAGTTTGGTATTAAATTTATAGGAGTCTCAGAAAACATTTTGGTGAGAGGTTTTACTGTTTCTCCTTTGCGGAAGAGGTTGTTCAAGATTGGTGTTATTTATTTCTCAATTATATGGGAAACATCAGGAATTCAGGCATCAGGACATGGAATTCATTTGTAAGAAGGTTTTTCTATATAGATGCTGTTTGTTGCATAGGTATAGATTCCTTGATGTTTTCTAGTTTAACTGTTTGGCTGTTTTTTAATTTTATCATTTTATGAATTTCAAATTTATTGTCATCCATTTCCTTGTAATGTATCTGTCCCCAGGATCGTAATGATGACCCCCTCTACAATCTTGCTATTGATAAATGTCTTCTTTTTTATTTCCTTGATCTTGGATTTGTCATTCACTTTTTTCATAACTGATGTTAACTTTTTATATTCAAAATTTTAAATTCCTGTTTTATTTTCTAATTTCATGAAGTGTGTTTTCAAATCTGAAATTTTTAGGATTTCATCTTTGGCATTAATGCTCTAAATTTTCCTTCAGACACATATTCTGATGCATCTCACACAATGTTTACCAACTTAATGGAAATTTAATTTAACTTGCACAACTTAAAAGTATACAATATATATCTTGATACATGTGTGTGCGCGTGTGTGTCTGTGAAACGATCACCACCATCAAGATAGTGAACATATTCAGTCCTCTCCTTAGATTTCCTTGTGCACATTGAATTTCCCCCTCCTAATCCTGCCCAAGCACTCCCCACTTTCCTATGCTTTCGACATTCTTGTAAGAGTCTGTATGGATGTAGAATTTCATGTTTATTAGATAAACTTCAAGGAATGGAATGACTGGATCAGAAAAGAGGTGTATTTTAAAGTTGTTTTAGAATATGTCAAAATGTTTTGCAACATGACTATACTATTTTACATCCTAACAGCAGTGTGAGAGTCATAGTTGCTGTACATTCTTGTCAGCACTTGTTATGGTCAGTGTTTTTAATTGTTGCTCTTCTAATTGGTGTGTAGTGATATCTCACTGTAGCTCTAAGTTGTATGGGCGCACAAAGGGTATTGTTCCTTCCTTCCTAGGTATTCCCAGTAAATGGAGAAAATGGATCATAGGCCTGCTGCTAATCCTCTCCTTCTCATTTGTGCTTTTGCATGTATGGTTATTTTTTATTATATGCTAGATTTTCTGTAGGAAATATTATTGAAGTAATTGGAGGCTCTGAATGATTTTGTTTTCCCTCTAGTTGAACATTTGTTTTTGCTTCTTAGAGGCAGCTAGCTTGTGGGCAGTTCATCTCATGGCAATCAGAGAATTAGTTCTTTTGAAGATGTATCTCAGGTTTTGTGAGAGGTTTTCTGTTTCTTGTTCATATGGACATTTCGGGTATAGCCTCTCGGGGATGCCAAATGGACCCTTGGTTTGTCATCTAAAGCCTCTCTCCTTTGTGCACCTTCAGCTCCATTCTGTGTCCCCCTGAGCTGGTGAGATGGCTGGAAGCGCTACCGAGCTGCTTAGTTTCTAAACTATAGCTTTCTGCTTAGCACCTTGGCTTCTCTGTCACCCCTTTTTACATAAGCATATACCCTGAGGGAAAAAGAGGTACCAAATTTGGGTCTCATCACTTGGGCTTCTCTTCTGAGATCTTGTCTCTTCAATCCACTCCTTGGCTTTGTAGTGCCTTTGAATAGTATCTTTAATATCTTCCAAGTTTCCTAATTTTTCTCAGCAGAATAGTTGGGCTGATAGAGCTGCTCAGTCATTACTGAGAGCAGACATCTACATATGTGCTCTTTTTTAAAATAAGTTTTATAGTTATTTTTCCTCCTATACCTTATTAATCCAACCTTTATATCAATGTGAGAAATAGATTTTCTTCTAAGGCAAATAATCTTCCAAAGAGTGAATATTTTCTGTCCTTATTTGCTTAATATTCTCTAGTTATATCTTTCCATTGGTTGCCTAAATGTTTTCCTAGTTGCCAACATGTGCCAGATATGGGTTATGTGGTGGAGGTACATAATTCCACTAGGTGTAGTCTAGTGGAAAACAAGTCAATATGGGTTATATTATAGAAGCTGTGTTTTGTGGTAGTTTTAAAGCTACACTAGTAACTCACATGTTACCTGTACCTCTTTGTGTTATGTTTACTAGTCACTCTAGAGTGTGGCATATGAAGCCTTTACTTACCTTGTTCTACTTAGAGTTAAGAAAGTACCAATTTATGTAAATGCAATCTCAAACAGGAAAATTCCACTTATCCCCCCTTTTCTTTGTGGTCTTTTTGTCACATTTTATTTTAAAAACTTATTAAAAACTGGATATTGATGATTATTCATTTTTCTCTTTAATTTTCTTACATGAGGTAAATTTTATATTCAGTTAAATGAATACACAAATCTTGAGCTTACATTTCAATGATTTTTGCAAGTTGTGTATTTTACATGCAAAATGCTATTGAATGTCTTTGCTTAAAAAATCAGTTGTCTTTTTAATTTTCTAATTTCCCATTTGAATTCTTCTTTGATATATTGTTTATGTGGTGCAGAGTGGTTTAATTTCCACTTATTTTTAAATTTCGCAAATTTCTATCAGTTGTTTTTTAACAGCTTTATTGAGGTGTAATTGGTATACAAAAAAATTGCACATGTTTAATATACGCAACTTGGTGGGTTTGAACATATGCATACACCTGTGAAACCACCACTGCAATCAAGCTAATAAACATAGCCATCTAATATTAGTCCATGGTGTCAGAGAATGTACTTTGTTTTATTTCAGTCCTTTTACAACTACTGAGGTTTGTTCTATGGCCTGGTATATATTCTACACTGGAAATGTTCTGTGTATGCATGTGAAGAGTGTGTATTCTCCAGTTACTAGATGGAGTATTCTACAGACATCTTATGGATCTAGCTGTTTATAGTGTTGTTCATATCTTGTAAATGCTTCTTGAGTTTTTTGCCTAATTATTCTATTAATTGTTGAAAGTGAAATATTGAAATCTCCAAATATAGTGGTTGAAGTGTCTGTTTTTCAATTCTGTCAGTTCTCTTGAAGTGTTTTGGGACTCTCTTGTTAGAGGCTTATCTGTTTATAATTTTTATATCTTCGTGATTGATCGACCCTGTTATCATTATAAAATATCTAGTAACAGTTTTGTCTTATTTTGTCTGTTATTAATATAGCCGTTCCAGCTCTCTTTTGGTTGGTCTTCGTGTGGTATGTTTTCCCATTCTTTTACTTTCAACATATTTGCAACTTTAAATCTAATGTGTGCCTTATGTAGACAGTGTATCATTGTATCTGATATTCTTAGTCTGACAATCTTTTCCTTTGCTAAGATTGCTTAATCTAGTCTCATTTAATGTTATTCTTGGTATGGTTGGATTTATGTCTGCATTTTTTTGTTGTTTTCTGTGTGGCTCCTGACTATTTTCCCCTGTGTTCCTCATTTACTAATTTCCTTTTTTAGTTAAAACTTTTTGTTTTGGTGAGGAAGATTGGCCCTGAGCTAACGTTTGTGCCAGTCTTCCTCTATTTTGTATGTGGAACACCACCACAGCATGTCTTGATGAGCAGTGTGTAGGTCGACGCCTGGGACCCAAACCTTCGAACCCTGGGCCACTGGAAGCAGAGCACGTGAACTTAACCGTTACACCACCAAGCCAGCCCCAAAACATTTTTTTAACATTCAAATTTCTTTAATAATTTTAACCATATTTTTGGGTTATTATCTTAGTGATTTCTTGATGGTTTGTAATATAAATCTTAACTTATTAGAATCTGCTTCATATTTACACTAAATTAATTCCAGAAAAATATAGAACATTTATTCCTATATAGCTCCCTCATTTTTGTGCTGTTGTTGTTATACATGTTTATGTGTTAACATGCCCAACAATATATTGTTATATAATGTAATAATTGTTTTATATAGACTTGTTTCTGTTGAAGAAGCTGGAGGAAATGAGAGAAATTATATTTATAGATTTTATTTTGTATTAAAATTCTTATGTGCTATTTCTGAGTCTTTTCATTTCTTTCTGTTAATTTGTGTTACCATTAGTTTTTATTTCTTTACTCCTATATAGATTTATTCACAACTCCCTTTTTATGTTCTTATTGTCAAATATATTACATTTGTATATGTTACATGACCCAAATACAGTTTTATAGATATTGTTTTGTGTAATTGTCTTTTAAATCAGTTCTGATAAGAAAGGAACATCAATATTTAATTATACTTTGTATTATCATTACCTACATAATTACTTTTACTGGAGATCTTTGCTTTTTTTCCACGTGGATTTTAATTGCTGTCTGGTTTCCCTCCTTTCATGCTGAAGAACTTCCTCTAGAATTTTATTTTGTAGGATTTGTAGAAGCACATTTTCTTTGCGTGTCTCACAGTTTTGTTATTGTTAAAAACTGGACATGTTAGATGATGCAATGTAGGACATCTGGAGACTGATTCTCCCACCTGGCTTGTTGTTGTTTGTTTGGTGACGGGGTGGACTAATTACTATGTGCATTGTTTTCACTGTAGTGTACAGCTTCTGATATCCTTGCTCATGTTTTCCCCCATCTTTTTATCTTTTAGCATGACCTCTCAGGGGTCCTCCCCTGGTCAGTATAAGACATGTATCAGTCAAATGTTGTATACTTAAGCCCCTGAACCAAAAAGATGTTTGTGGCTTGAAAACTGCTTTCATGGTTCTGGGTTTAAAGTTGTATCTTTTCTTTCAGCATTGGAAAGAAGGTGCTCCATTTTCCTGGTTCTTCGTGGATCCTGTTGAGAAGGTAGCCATCATTTAAATTATTGTTCATGGATTAGTAATGTATGTTTATTTCTCAGAAATTACACTGGCTTTTTGATAGTATTTTGGCATTTTTTGCCAGTTTTAAATTTACCTACAGTTTTACATAGTAATTTGCCTTCTATTACTACATCTGACGCAGTTATGCGTGTGCGTTAGAGTATGGCTACAGAAAAGGCGGCACTTCTATTTCTTAATAAATTATGCTTTGTCCATACCCTGAATACTATGCAGCTTTTGCAACCAGTCAGGTAGAATGATATATACTTAGAGAAGACATTTTCAAGATATATTGCTAAAAAAAGAAGGCAAATTATAAATTACTTTCAGATATGTGCAAAATTTATGAATATATTCTTTATGTGAATATGTATTTATGTGTATACCTGTTAATATACACACTTCAGTGCTAATCATGGTTACTTCTGAGAGGGAATATGGGTCTGCATTTTACAAGACTCTTTACTGAGCCCACAGTATGTATGTAATTAATAACCGATAAAACAAAGAAATAGAAACAAGATGGCATACGTTTTGCTTTTCTCCCCTTTTTTGTGTTAGTGCACAACAGGATACAAAGTTATGCTTAAAACAAGAGAATTACCAAAGAGTTCCACTGGCATTAAATGTCAGGTATATTATAAAGTTTATCTTATATTTAGCAGGTTGTGTTACCATGATATCAGAGAAAATGATAACAATGATCAGCTTTATAGTGACTCTCAGAGGTTATCTGATAAGTATATAGAAAAAGCCTTAAAAATATAACCTTGTCCTGTGGAGTTCTTGCGACATTCAATGATGTATATAAAAAGTTTATTAAGAATTGTTTTTCTTAGAAAAATGTGTTTACATTTCGCTGTATGGTGTTGAGCCATCTTGCTAAACGATTTAGTTTGTTAGTTCTAATACATTACCTACAGATTGCTTTGAAAGAGTCTGGAAGCGTAACACACAATTTCTGAATAATGACGGTGGCATTTATTCCTTTTCAGTTTAAGATCTTTTAAATATTTTCTTGCCTTGCCCTGGCTAGGACCGCCATAAAATGTTCACTAGAACTAGCAACAGTAGACATTCTTGTATCTTTTCTGGTCTCAGGATGGAGTTTTGCAGTATTTCATCACTAAATATGATGTTTGCTGACTGTTGTCAGTTTTGAGAGTTTTGTTTTTGAAGTCAAGTGGGTAGCAAATTATGTCAAATGGTTTCTCTGTATATATTGCGATAGTACATGACATTTTTTTCTTAAAGTGGTTTGATTTCAAAATGTTAAACCAACAAGAATTCATTCTTGGATTCACCTCAATTTGTACATTATGTTTTATAGTTGATGCCTCTTTGATTCCATTTATCAAACATAAGTTATCGTTTTCTGCATTTGGTCATATGGGATATAAACCTTACATTTTACTTTCTTATAATATCTCCATCAGTTTGGTGTAAAATTTATACGGGGCTCCTAGAACATTTGGGGGAGTGTTTTTCTATTTTGTGAGAGAGATTGTACAAAATTGTTACTTCTTTCTCTTTATATGGAAAAGACCAGGAATTGAGAAACTAGGGCATGGAATTCATTTGTAGGAAGGAATCTCATTATAGACACAATTTATTTCATAATTATAGGACTATTGAGATTTCCTAAGGTTTACAAATTTTTCATTTCATATAATTTTAAATTTATTAATATAAATTTCTTTATAATATTATGTATTTGTATCCAGGATCTGTAGTGATGATCCCGTCTATGTTTTTGGTATTGATGATGTTTGTCTTTTAGTTTTCTTGATACATCTTGCAAGGAATTTTTAAATTTTTATTCCAACTTTATTGAGATATAATTGACAAAATTGTATATATTTAAGGTGTACAACATGATGATTTGATATACATGTACATTGTGAAATGATTACCACAATCAAGTTAATTATTTTATTCTATTCAAAAAAAACTTCAGGATTTGTCAGTCTTCTTTTTGCAATTATTAAAATTCCATTAACTGATCATAAATTTTGTTGTTTCATGTCTTTAATGATTAGTAATAGTAAATTACTCTTCTTTTCAATTTCTGGAGGTGGAGTATCAGATCTTACATTTCCAACATTTCCACCTGTGCAATTAATGCCATAAATTTTCCTTTGGACACATATTTTGGTGCATCTCATATTTTAATAGCTTTATTGAGGTATAGTTGATTTAAAATAGACAGTGTACGTTTTGAAATATGTATATATTTGTGAAACAATCAAGATAATGTAAATATCTATCTCACCCACCTTTTCAAGTTTCCTTGTGGCACATTCATATGCCCTCCCTGCTGATCCTGGGCAAACACTCTCCCTTTTCCCATGCTCTGCACATTCTTATCCAAGGCTTTATATGGTTATATACTTTCATTTTTTTTAATAAACTCCAAAGACTGGATTGCTAGATCACATGGTTAAAGTATCTTTATGTTATTTTACAATGTGACAATATTTTGCAACACGATTATATCACTTTACTTACACTCTACCAGCAGTGTACATGTCTCAGTTGCTCTGCATTCTTTTCAGCACTCGTCATGGTCAGTAATTTTAACTGTAGTCCTTCTAATAGGTGTGCAGTGGCATCTCATTGTCGCTCTGAATTGTGTGGGTGTAACCAAGTCATAGTTCTTTCTGTCCTGGGTATCCCCAGTAAATGGAGAAAACAGATCAAAAACCTTAGGTTAATCCTTTCCATTTTTACAGTTACATGTATGATTACTTTCATTGCATGCCGAGTTTTCTGTATGAAATACTATAGAAATAATTGTGGTCTCCGGGTGGTGTTTTTCTTCCTCCAGGGAACATTTGTCTCACTATTCAGTGCCAGTTACCTGTGGGAAATTCCTTTTGACCTTGAGACCTTTTGAAACCAGTCTCTAGTCTTATGAGACGTTTCCTATTTCTGGTTCCTATCAACATTTAGGGCACAGCCCGTCAGGGATGCCAAAATAACCCACAAGGTTTGTTTTGTTTCATTAACCTGCCTTGCTGGACCCTGAGCTCAGTGTGTGTCCCCTCAGATCGAGAGAGTTGTGGAAGACCTGCTGAGGTGCTGAGCTGCTCAGCCTCTACTTTCTGCTTAGCACCTTGAGTGTTCACTCACTTCTTTTGAATTGGCAAATACTCTTTCGGGGAAAGTGGTACCACATTTGGATCTCACTACCTGGGCTTTTCTTCTTCCTGAGATCCTGTCCCTTGCATGCTTGCTTCCTTGAAGAGATGTCTTTCATATATTTCCAGCTTTCCAAGTTTTTCTCAGCAGGATGTTTGGGCTAGTTGACTACTACAAGAAGCAGATGTCTTCCCCAAAACTATTTTTTGAAATAAGTTTTCGTTAGTAGGTGTTTTTCTACCATAGCCAATTAATTCCAACTTTATATCAAGACTATAAACAATATAAATTAACTTTCTATTTTGAGGTATTTGTACATTCATTTGCAGTTATAAGAAATAATATAGAGACATTATAGGTACTGTTCACCCAGTTTCACCCAGTTTTAACATCTTGCAAAACTGTATACATCTCAACCAGGATATCAACATTTATACAGCAAAATACAGAACATTTCAATCACCACAAGAATCCCTTTTATAGGCAAACCCCCCTCGCCCCTTCACCTATCCCCGATTTTTGGCAACCACTAATCTGTTCTTAATTTCTATGTTTTCATTTAATGAATATTTTATAAGTGAAATCTTTCTTTGTGACCTTTGTGATTGGCTTTTCTCACTCAGCATAATTATCTGGAGATTCATCAAGGATGTTGTGTGTATAAATTGTTTTTATTGCTGAGTAGCATTCCATGGTATGGATGTACCACATTTTGTTTAATCGTTCACTCTTTTGAAGACATCTGGGTGTTTCCAATTTTTGGCTTTTACAGAAAAAAACTGTGATAAACATTTCAGTACGTGTTTCCTTGTGAACATGAGTATGCGTTTCTCTGGGATAAATATCCAAAAGTACAATTTCTGTGTCATATGGTATTTGCATGATCAGTATTTATAGAGACTGTGTAACTTTTTCAGAGTGGCTGCAGTTTACATTATGACAAGAAATGTATGAGTTTGTCTGCATCCTTGCGAGTATCTTATGGTGTAACTATTATTTTTATCTCAGCCATGCTAATAGATGTGTAGTGATTATCTCACTGTGATTTTAATTTGCATTTGCCTAATGGCTATGACGTAAACATATTTTCGTGTGATTATTTGCCATATGTATATCTCTTCAGTTAAATTCCTCATTCTTTTGACCACTTTCCAGTAAGATTTTTAAAAACGTGTTATAAGAGTTCTTTATATGTTATAGATACTTGTCCTTTATCAGATATATGGCTTGTAAATAATTTATCCCAGTGTGTAGCTTGTTGTTCTGAGTGCCTTAACAGAAGATAAAACTGTTAGCATAGCAAAAGTTTTTTAATTTTGGTGTAGTCTTGTTTATTAATTTCCCTTGTATGGATTGTACATTTGGTATGAAGTCTATTGGCTCTTTGCTCAGCCCCAGGACCTGAATGTTTATATCCTATTTCTTTTCTATATTTTGTTTTACAATTAGATCTATGATACATTTTAAGTTTGATTTTTTGTATGAGGTGTGAAGTTTAGATTAAAGCTCAATTTTTGGACTATGGACATTCAATTACTATAGCACAGTTTTTGAAGAGACTATTATTTCTCAATTGAATTGCTTTTGCAGCCTTATCAAAATAAATTGGCCATACTGCATGGGACTATTTCTAGATTTCCTTTCTGTTTCATTGACCTATGTGTCTATCTCTCTAGTAATATCACACTGTCTTGAATACTGTAACTATAAAATACATCTTGAAATTGAGTGGAATGCTTCCTCCAACTTTATCCTAATATTTCAAAATTTTGTTAGGTGTCTAGTTCCATTCTCTGTTCATTTCAATTTTAGAACAATCTTGTTAATATCTGTAAAATATATTGTTAGGATTTACTTAGGAATTATGTTAAACCTGTATATCAATGTGGGGAGAATTTAAATCTTTACTAAATCTTAAATCTTTATGTCCATGGGCATGGTATGTCTCTCTATTTCTTTAGATATTCTTTGATTTCTCTAATCAGTGTTGTGTAGTTTTTTGTTTGTTTGAGGAAGATTAGCCCTGAGCTAACACCTGCTACCAATCCTCCTCTTTTTGCTGAGGAAGACTGGCCCTGAGCTGACATCTGTACCCATCTTCATCTATTTTATGTGGGATGCCAACTACAGCATGCCTTGACGAGTGGTGGGTAGGTCTGCACCCAGAATCTGAACCAGCGAACCCCAGGCCACCAAAGTGGAATGTGAGCACTTAACTGCTGTGCCACCAGGCAGGCCCCGGTGTTGTGTAGTTTTAAGCATACAAGGCTTACACATATTTTGTTAAATTTACCTCTAAGTACTTAATTTTTGAAGCAATTGTAAATTATATTGTATTTTTTATTTCAGTGTCCACATTATCATTGCTAGTATATAGAAATACAACTGAACTTTTATGTTCATCTTATATTCTTTAACCTAGCTAATGTCACTATTTAAGAACTTTTTATAGATTCATTGGGATTTTCTATGTAGACATTATGCCATCTACAAATAGCAGTGGTTATATTTCTTCCTTTCATGTTTATATGCCTTTTATTTCCTTTTCTTGCCTTATTGCCCTGGCTCATCTTCCAGCACTATTTTGAATAGAAGTCGTGAAAGTGGGCATACTTACCCTATTCCTGAACTTAGCAGAAAAGCATTCGGTTTTTAACCATTATGTATAGTATATATTGTAGATCTTTTGTATATGCTGTGTATCAAGTTTAAGAAGTTTCTCTCTATTCCTATTTTTATGAATTTTTTTAAGTCATGGCTGAGTATTGAATTTGGTTAATAGTTTTTGCTTTCTCAATTGATATGTTCATGTCATTTTTATTCTTTAGCATGTTAATATGGTAGATTACATTGATTAGTTTTTAAATATTGAACCAGCCTTAGATGCCTGGGATTAAACTCACTAGTTTGTGGTGCATAAATAGTTTTATATATTGCCGAGTTCTATTTGCTAGTATTATGTTGAATATTTTGTGTTTGTATACAGGGGATATGAATCTGTTGAGTGTTTTTTTTTAGTACTTCTTTGTCTGACTTTAATGTCATAGTAATACTAGTGTCACAACATGAATTGGGAAGTGTTTCCTCCTCTTTTATTTACTTTTTAAAAATTTCTATTTTCTGTCTTTAATTTCGATATGTTGTATTTTCTTTTTCATCTATTTCAGTGGTTTAATTTTTTTTTCTTTGATACTTCCTTTTGACCCATGGAGTTTTTACAAGTGTGTTGTTTTCTTTGCAAAGTTTTGAAGATTTTCCTGTTATGTTTCTATCATTGATTTCTCATTTGAGTTCACTGTGGTCAGAGAACAAACTCTTAGGATTTCAATTATTTTAAATTTGTTGAGCTTTCTTTTATGCCCCAGGATATGGTCTATCTTGGTATATGCTCCATGAGCACTTGAAAATAATTTGTATTTGGATGAAGTTTCTGTAAATATCAATTAGATCCTGTTGGATAATGCTGTTGATTTCTTCAGTATCCTTGCTGAACCTGTGTAATTATTCTATTAGTTTTTGAGAGAGGGAGGTCTAAATTCACAGCTATAATTGTGGATTCATCTATTTCTCCTTTCAGTTGTATCAGTTTTGCTTCTCATATTTTTTTAGCTCTGTTTGTTGGGTACATATACATTTAGGATTACTGTATCTTCTTGTTGGACTGAGCATTTGTCATTTTATGATGTCCATTTCTTTCTCTGGTAATTTTATTTGCTCTGAATTCTGCTTTATCTGATATTCACATTGCCTTTCCTGCTTTCTTTTGCTATTGTTGGTGTGATGTATCATTTCCCATCCTTTACTTTCAGTCTGCCTATATCATATTTTAAGAGAGTTTGCTATAGACAGAAAATAGTTCCCATGGTTTGTTTTTAATTCACTCAGCCAATATTTGTCATTGAGTTGGTGTCTATAGGCCATTTTCATTTAATGTTATCACCTATATATTAGGACTTATGTCCTAATATAAGTCCTAATAGGTATGCCATTATTTAATTCCTAAGTGTACCATTATTTTTTTCTGTTTGTTTGATTTTAATTTTTCTGTTTCCTTCTGTCTGCCTTCTTATGGGTACTTGAACAGTTGTTTTTTAGAGTTCAAATTTTATTTATCTGTAGTGTATTTGAATGGATCTTTTTGCATTACTCTTTTACTGATTACTCTGGACATCTTATATATTTGCTTTCTATCTATCTGTATATATCTATATATGATTATGAAAATTTACTATCATTTTGCCACTTCTAGTGAAGTGTACAAATCTTACCTCCTATTATCTCTCTTTTACTCACCTCTTACTTCTAATATAATTGTCTGAAATATTTCCTCTACATACTTTGAGATCCATATCAGACAGCTATAATTTTTGCTTCAACTGAAAACCTAATTCAGAAAACTCAACAGGAAAAAGGAAGTTTATTGTATTTATCTGTGTATTTGCTCACCTTCTTCTTTCTTCTTTTTTGATGCTCCAAAATTACTTCTTTTATGATTCCTTTCTGTTTAAAAAACTTCCTTTAGCCATTCTTTTAGGGTATTTTACTGGTAATAAATTCTTTTAGTGTTCCTTCATCTGAGAAAGTCTTGGTTTTCACTTCAGTCCTGATTATATTTTTGCTAGTTATAGGATTCTGGGTTGACAATTTTTTCTTTCAGCACTTGAAAAATGTACCACTTTTTCCTGGCTTACTTGATTTCTGATGAAACATTAGACTTAATTTGAATGTTTTTTTCCCTGTAAGTAAGGTGTTTTTTCTCTCATGTTGCTTTCCAGAACTTCTTTTTTGTCTTTAGTTTTCAGAAGTTTGATTGTGATGTGTCTTGATGTGGATTTCTTCAGGTTTATCTTGATAGGGATTTGCTAAGCTTCTTGAATCTCTAGGTTCACGTCTTCTGAAAAATTGAGAAGGTTTTAGGGATTGTTTCTTAGAGTACTCTTTCAATCCCACTCTCTATTCATTCGTTGTGGGATTTCAATGACAGAATTGTTAGAACATTTGTTCTTGACCCATAGGTCCCTGAGTCTTTGGGCTTTGTTGTTGTTGTTGTTGTTTTGTTTTTTTACCTCCATCTGTTTCCTCTCCATTGTCTTCATTGGGCAATTTCTCTTGTTCTTCCTTCAATATCAATTATTATTTCCTTTGGTATCACACCATAAGGGGAAAGGTGAAGGCACTGCCTCTATTGTCAGGTGTTATAAAAGTCCATGTCCCCCCCTTGGCTTCAGTTGCCTCACAAGTGAGGGATGTTTCTGGTCACTTCTAGGTGGGGTTAGGAGTTTTGGCTCCTCAATAGGCCCCCACTAATTCCGTCCTGATAGGAGGAATAAGTGTCAAATTACAGCTCCTCATGTAGATGTCACTAACACTATGCAAATTGACTTCTTTAGCATGGGCTGTGGTGAAAGTAATTAATCTCTACTAGGCCTCCTCTGACAGCACTCCAGCAAAGAAGAAAGCAGCATCTCATTAGTTCCAGAGCAGTGGAAATCCAGACTTCCCACATGCTCTCTGTTGACACTATGGTATGGTAGAAGACAGATGTGTTTACTGCCCAGCAGTTATGAAAGTCCCAGCTCCCTACTCAAGGCTTGTTGAACACCATGGGGTGGGCAGATTGGGTTAACTAGCTACAGTCTGGTGAGAGTGGACCTTTGTTGTCATGATTAAGGATGAAGTCTCAGTTGTTTCTGTGGTGTTTGGCTGGAGTAGAGCAGTTAATTCTAGTCAGTTATTTAAAGAAATAATAGAAAATAATCTTATGTATTTATGCTCATAATTAAATATATTATGGAAGCAGAATTTTTCTGCATATGGAATTCTTGGTTGACAGTTTTATTTTGCTTTCAGCTTTGGAAAGTTGGTGTCCCATTTCTCTAGTTCTCCACTATAAATCATTGATTTTTATTTCTTATAATATCCTTGTCATTTTGGTGTAAAGTATTTAGTAGTATCACAACATAATTGAGAAGTCTTCTCAATGTTTCTATTCTCTAGAAAAAATGGTGCAAGATTAGTCTTGTTTCTTTTTCACTATATGGAAAAGCTCAGGTCTTCAGTTACCAGGGTGTAGAATCATTGGTAAGAAGGATTTGATTACAGATGCAATTTATTACGTAGATATAGAATTGTTGAGATTTCCTAAATTTTCTTTTTTGTTAAGCTAATTATTTATTGGAATTTACTGCTTTCAAGTAATTTAAAAATATTGGCATAACTTTGCTTGTGCTATTATGTATATGACTCAAGGATCTGTAGTGATAATCCTCTCTACATTCTTGGTAGTTGTAATGTTTAGCATTTTTTGAAGAAGATTAGCCCTGAGCTAACATCTACCACAAATCCTCCTCCTTTTGCTGAGGAAGATTGGCCTTGAGCTAACGTCCGTGCCCATCTTCCTCTATTTTATATGTGGGATGCCTGCCACAGCATGGCTTGATAAGCGATGCATAGGTCTGCACCCAGGATCCCAACTGGTGAACGTCGGGCTGCCAAAGTGGAACACGCGAACTTAACCACTGCGTCACCAGGCTGGCCCGTTTACCATTTTTTTGATAAGTGTTGTCAAGGGTTTATCATTTTTTGCCCTATTCCAAAAAAGAAAAACAGCAATATCAAAAAATGTCTTTGGATTTTATAAATTTCTCTGTAATTTAAAATTTTCATTAATTGATCTTAATTTTATTTTTTTATTTCCATTTTTTTGTTTAAAATGACTGTTTTTTCACAATTTCTTGAGGTGGATGATCAGATTTTAAATTTTCATTATTCTCTTTTGAACTTAATGCTCTAAATTTTCTTTAAGACACATATTTAGTGCATGCTTCACATTTTGAACAGATTCATTGTGGTATAATTGACAAAATAAATTGCACACTAAAGTTTAAAGATATATATATATTTATGAAACCATCACCATAATTAAGATAATGTAAATATCCACTCCTCCCTCATCAAGGTTCCTGGTGAACCTCATATTTCTATTCTCTGCCCTTCCCAATCCTTTCTCATATTATGGACATTCTTGTAAGAGTTTTTGTCTGGAGATTTAATCTATTTCATTTTCTTTTGGAAGAACTTCCATGAACAGAATTGCTGAATCACATGATAGTTGTACATTTCAGTTATTTTGGAATATGTCAAAGTGTTATGCTGTGTGAATATGCTGTTATACTCCTACCAGCAGTATATGAGAGTGACATGTGTTCTATTTCCTTGCCATCATTTGTTATACTCAGTATTTTTTATTGTTGCCCACCTAATAGGTATGTAGTGGTGTCTCGCTGTCTCTCTAACTTGCATGGGTGTAACTAAATCTTTCTGTCTGTCCCAACATCCTCAGTAAATGGAGAAAATGGATCCCACACCTAATGAAAGAGAGATTCTTTTCTTTCCCATTCACTTTTTGCATGTGTGGTTATTTTTTATTGGATTTTCTGTATGAAATACTTTGGAAGTAATTGAAGTTTCTGGGTGATTTTTATCTTTATTTAGTGAGTATTTGCTTTTGCTTTTGAGGGGCAATTAGAGTGAGAGTAGTTCATCTCATCATAATCAGAGATTAAATCTTTTAGAAGCTAGATCTCAGGTTTTGTGTAGAGTTTTCTATTTTAGGTTCATTCTGACATTAGGGCATAGCCGCTTGGAGGTGCCAAATGAACTAGTGGTTTATTTTTTAAAGCCTCTCTTCCTTGGTGTACTGTCAGGTCCAATCTGTGCCCCCTAGGTTGGTTGAGATTGCTGGAATTCTGTTCAGCTGTTTAGCTACAATTTCTGTCTACATTAATGTCTTGGATCCTAAATCACATCTTTGGAATTAGCAAAAGCCTCTAAGAGCAAATCAGTAGAAAATTTGGGTGGATCTCACTACGTATACTTCTCTTCTGAAATTCTGTCTCTTCAAATGCTCACTTCCTTGCATTTGTGGTGGCGTGAAACAATATCTTTAATATCTTCTGGCTTTCCAAATTTTTCTCAGCAGGATTGTTGGGCTAAAGAGACTGGTGTCCCAGTAGTGGAAGTGTTTATCTCTACAAACACTAGTTACTGAAGTACTTTTGGATTTGTAGATGATTTTTTCTTTTATAGAAAATTAATACAATCTATATGTCCATAAGATGACAGTTTTTGTTAAGCCAAATGATCTTCCCAAGGAGTGCATCTTTTTTCTTGTCATTCCACATAATTTATTTCAACTTAAATATTTCATTCACTCAGTAAATTTCTCTTCAGTTTCCAGTATGTGCCAGGTACAAACTGTGTGATGGTGGTACTTGAGGTACAATCTAGTGGGAAACAAAAACAGTAAATAATGAGTATGTTGTAAAAGACAAATTTGGAGGAATTCATTATACAGCCATAGTAACCAGATTACTACCTATGCCATGTTTAATTCTTGCTCTTGGAATTGGCATGTAAATCTTTATCTTATCCTATTTAGAGTTATGATAGTACCTATCACTCATTGTGGATGTATTCTCACAATACTCTATTTCCTTTAATCCTTTTTCTTTCCTTTGTCATATCTCCTATTTGACAGATATATCCTGTCATATTTTTACATATACAATACTATTTACCATTTTTGCTTCATAGAGATTTGTTTCAAAAATAGAGAAAAGTTGTCTTGTATTTATCCACATACTTTCCCTCTCCAGTACTTGTCACTCCTTCCTGTACTTTTTAATTTCCATGAGGTACCATTTCCTTTCAGCCTGAAGACCTTGCTGCAATATCATTATGGGTTGTCCAGCAACAAATAGTCTCAAGTTTGATTATGTGGATGTGTCTTATTTCATTCTCAGTTTTGAAGGATCATTTTTATAGATATAGAATTCTGGGTTGACAGCTATATTTTTTCTTTTAGCATTGGAAAGATGCTGCCCCATTTTCTCTGGGTCTCCATGGACACTCTTGAGAAAGCAGGCAGTATTTAAATCAGCATCCCAAGGTAGGAAATTCATCTTTATTTCCCTGGTACTTTTAATTGTTTGGCTCTTATCAGTGTAAATATGGTGTACCCACATGAATATCTGTTTTAATTTAACCTACTTTTGTTCTCTTGACCTTGGATCTGTAATTTCACATATTTCTAAAGACTTGGTAATTTTTTATTTTGATTTCTACACATTCATATTTAGTATATAGAAATGTGATTGTTTTTTATGTTTGATCTTGTATCCTGTAACCTTGCTGAAGTCACTTATTAGTTCTAGGTGGATTTTTAGTAGATTTATTGGAATTTTCAACATAAACAATAATGTCTTCTGCAAATTGGGGTAATTTTAATTCTTTTTTCCAATATGTATGCATATTATTTATTCTTCTTGGCATATTTTAGTGGCAAGACTTTCCAGTATTATGTTTAGTAAGAGTGATGGGAGCAGACTACCTTGCCTTGTTCCTGATATTAGAGTGAAAGCATTCAGATCTTACCATTAAATACGATGTTAGTTTTAGGTTTTTTTTAAGATGCTCTTTACCAAATTGTGGAAGATGGCCTTTATTGATAACTTGCTGAGATTTTTTTTAAAAATCATGAATGGTGGTTGGATGTTTTCAAATGCTATTTCCACGTTGTTATAATCATGTTTTTCTTCTTTATCCTGGTGAAATGGTGGTTTACATTGATTAATTTTTAAATGTTGAACCAGCTTTGCATACCTGGAATGAATTCCATTTTGTCATGATGTGTAGTTAATTTCATATATCATTGAGTTAAATTTACTAATTCATTGAGGATATTTGGATCTACATTCATGTAAAAGAATGGTCTGTAGTTTTCTTTTATTGTACTGTCTTTGTCTGGCTTTGGTATCAGGATAATACTGGCCTTATAAAACGAGTTGGGAAACATTCCTTTCTCTTCTGTTTTCTGAAAGAGTTTGTGTAAATTCTTTGAATATTTAGTAGATTACCGGTGAAACCATCTGGGCCTTGATATTTCTTCAGCAACTTTTTAAATTATGAATTCAATTCCTTCACTGATTGTAAGATTATTCAGATTGTCCGTTTCATCTTGATTGAGTTTTGGTGTTTGTGGTTTTTGAGGAATTGATCTGTTTCTTCTAAATTGTCAAATTTATTTGTGTAAAGCTGATTGTAGCATTCTCTTGTTATTTTGTTAGTGGCTGTAGTGTCTATAGTGATAGCCTCCCTTTCATTCCTGATTTTGATGATTTGTGTCTTTTCTGTTTTTATCTTTGTCAGTCTTGCTATATATATATATATATATATATATAGGTTTACCAATTTTATTGATTCTTTTTTCCAAGAAGTAACTTTTTCATTGATTTATGTATTGTTTTCTATATTTCCCATTTAATTACTTCCTGCTCTTCTTTTATTATTCCCTTTCTTCTTTATACTTTGAGATAATTTTGCCCTTTTTCTACTTCTTAGCAGTGTTAATTTAAATAATTGGTTTGAGGCATTTCTTCTTTTTTAATGTAAGCACTTCTTACCAAAAATTTCCCTCTCAGTACTAGGATAGCTGTATCCTTCACATTCTGATATGTTGTATTTTTATTTTCATTCACTTCCATGTATTTTTGTTAAATTTATCTTTAGGTTTCCTCTTCAGCCATGGAGTATTTAGAAGTATGTTGTTTAATTTCCAAGTGTTTAGAGATTTTCCTATGGTTTTTCTGTTACTGTTTGCTAGTTAGATTCCATTATGGTTAAATAATACACTATGTATGGTTTCCAGCTATCTTTCTTTTATTGATTTCTAGTTTAATTACATTGTGGTCTGAGAGCAGACACTGTATGATTTCTTTTCTTTTAAATTTGTTAATGTGTGTTTTATGACTCAGAATGTGGTGTATCTTGATGAATATTGTATGTGAGCTGGAGAAGATGTGTATATTGATGTTGCTGGAAGTAGTGTGTAGGTCTCAGTTATATCTAGTTGATGGTGCTGTTGAGTTCAACTATGTCCTTACTGATTGTCTGCCTCCTAGATCTGTCCATTTCTGATAGAGGGGTATAGAAATCTCCAACTATAATAGCGGATTCATCTATTTCTTCCAGTTCTATCAGCTTTTTCCTCACATATTTGACACTGTTGTTAGGTGCATACACATTGAGGATTGATATATCCTTTTGGATCATTGACTCCTTTATCGTTATGTAATGCCTCTCTTTATCCTGATAATTTTTCTTGATCTGAAGTCTCTCTGTGTGAAATTAATAGAGCTACTCCCATGATCTTTTGATTCATATTAATATGGTATAACTTTCTCCATCCCTTTACTTTTAATCTATATGTTTCTGTATACTTTAAGTGGGCTTCTTGTAGACAGCATGTGGCAGGGTCTTGTTTTCTGATCTGCTCTCACAATCTCTGTCTTTTAATTGGCATCTTTAGGCCATTGATGGTTGAAAGTGGTTATTGATATAGTTGGATTAGCATCTACCATATTTAATACCATTTTCTATTTGTTGCTCTTATAATTTGTTCCTATTTTTGACTTCCACATTTTCTGCCTTTTTTGATTTTATTTTTTAAATTTATTTCCAGTTTTATTAAGGTATAATTGACAAATAAAAATTGTATATATTTAAGGTGTACTACATGTTGTTTTGATATATGTATACATTGTGAAATGATACCACAGTAAAGCTAATTAATGTATCCATCACCTCATATAGTTACATTTTTTTTTGGTGAGAACACTTAAGATATACTCTCTTAGCAAATTTGAAATATACAATGCAGTTATATTAACTGTAGTCACCATGCTGTACGTTGGATATCCAAAACTTATTTATCCTGCATACTGAAGCTTTGTATCCTTTAACCAGCATCTCCCCCTCCCCGCAGCATCCCAGCCCCTGGCAACCATCATTACACTCTGCTTCTGAGTTTTACTTTTATATTCCACATATGTGTGGTTTTAATTGAGCATTGTATATGTTCCATTTTCTCTCTTTTCTTAGCATATTAATTATACGTTCTTCTAACTTTTTTTAGTGGTTTCCCTAGAGTTTGCAATATATATCTACATATAATCCAAGTCTACTTTCAAATAACACTGTACTGCTTCATGGGTAGTGCAGGTACCTTATAATAACAAGATATTCCTAATTCCTTCCTCCCATTCCTTGTATCATTGCTGCCATTCATTTCACTTATTTGTAAGCATACATGAACATATATATAAATATACATATTAGAATACGTTGTTGCTATTATTATTTTGAATGAGCTATTATCTGTTATATCAATGTAGAATAAGAAAAATGTTTTTATTTTACCTTCACTTATTCTTTTTCCAAAGTTCTTCGTTTCTTTATGAAGATATAAGTTTCTGATCTATATCATTTTCCTTCTCTCTAAAGAACTTCTTTTAACATTTCTTGCAAGGCAGGTCTGCTGGCAACAAATTCCCTCAATTCTTGTTTGCCTGAGAAGGTTTTATTTCTCCTTCACTTTTGAAAGATGATTTCACAGGGTACAGATTTCTAGGTTGGTGGTATGATATAGAACCTTACCTCTGTATAGCTCCATTCCCTCTCACCTTTATTGTGCTATCGTTTTTATACATATTATATCTGTATATGTTACACACACAATACATTGTTATAATTATTCTTTTATATAAGTATATGTCTCTTGAAGAATCTAGTAGAAAGGAAAGCACAAATATATTTATAGAGTTTATTTTATTTTATATTAAATTTCTTATGTCCCATTTCTTCCTGTGAGTTTGTTACCATCTGGTTTTATTTCCTTACTCCAATATAGCTTCATTCACAACCCTCTCCTTTGCATTCTTATTGGTAAATATATTACATTTGTATATGTTACATGACCAAAAAACAATTTTATAGATATTGTTTTGTGCAATTGTCTTTTGAATCAGTTATAAGAAAGGAATATCAATATGTAATTACACTTTGTTTTATCATTATCTACATAATTGCTTTTACTGAAGATCATTGTTTGTTCCATGTGGATTTTATATTTTATAAGTGTGGTATCACTCCTTTCATGCTGAAGAACTTCCTTTAGAATTTCTTATATTGCAAGATTCATCTCACAAATTCTTTCAGTTTTTGTTTATCTGAGAATGTGTTCATTTTGAAAGATAGCTTGGCTGGATATAGGAATCTTAGTTGTCAGTTTATTATTTTTTTTCTTTTGGCACTTTGTGTGGTCCTGTAGCATTCTGGCAGTTTCTGATGAAATGTCAGCTGTTGGTCTCATTGATGTCTGCTTGTATGTGATGATTCTCTTTCCTTTCCTTGCTTGTAATATTTTGTCTTTGTCTTTTGCTTTCAACTTTTTGACTATGATGTGTCCTGATGTGGATCTCCTTCTCTATTTGATGAGTCATTATTATCATATATTCTTTCCATTTCTTTGAACATACTTAGAATAGCTGTTTTAAAGTCTTTGTCTGACAGTCCAACATCTGGGTACCCCCAAAAGCGGTTTCTGCTGTTTGCCTTTTGTTCTATATTTGTCACCCTTTCCTATTTCTTTGCATGTTTCATAGCCTTTTTTTGGTTAAAAACTAGACATATTAGAAAATATAATGTAGCAAATCTGGATACTGATCCACAATAGGCTTGTTGTTGTCGCTTGTTTAGTGACTTGACTGGACTCTTTGAAGTCTGTTTCTGCTGCAGTGTGCAGCTTCTGAAATCCTTGCTCAGATTTTTCTGTGTTTTTATCTTTTAGCTAGACATCCTAAGACTCCTCCTTTGGTCAGCATAAGACACTTATTGGTGAAAGGCTGTACTTAAGCTCCTGAGGAAGAAGATGTTTACTCTTTACCATTGGATCTGTTTGTGGCTTGGAAACTGCTTTCATGGTTCTAGGTTCAAAGTTTTATCTTTTCTTTCAGCACTGGAAAGAACCGACTGAGTGTGATTTTATTTTTAAGCCTGGCTTCCTAGTAGTCACCCTGTGTTAGAATAGCTTTTTGTTCAGCCAGTGATTGGTCAGACATTATGCTTAAGCACCTTGAGCCGTTAAAGCTCTGCTCTTGGCTGATGGATGTGTTTGTGTTTTGGGAATGCTTTCAAGTCTTCCTCTATGTCCTACTCTAATAGCTCCCGAGTTGGATGTAGAATAGTGCATGCAAACAGCCTTATGGACCCGCAGGGATGAGTGTGATCTGAAAAGGGCCCTTCTTGTCTATCTCTTTTTCTGGTTCTCTATGTTAAATTTTTGCCTGCTCTACTGTCTCCCTAGTTGCTATTGCTTATTGGTACTACTTGCAAGGAGCTACAATCCCTGTCTTAATAGCTAACCACCAATATATCCATTGTTTTTGAAGCCCTTAGGAATTTACTGTCTATGTTCTGTTCCAAATAAAGTCAATACCCTCAGGTAGAGCTGCCGAGATAGAAGTTATTACAGCCTGTCTCTTCCCCTAGGCAAAACCATACCGCTGTTGCATCTTAGCTAGAGTAAGAAACAGAGACTCATGTCTCCCAGAGTGTCCCCTCTGCTCTGTGAATGGTCACTGGTGAGGAAGGATGGTAGCCCCAGGTCTTCTTGGCTTGTCTCTCTTCTGTCCAACAAGCCAGACAGGGAGAGGGAAATTATCAAAGCCAAATATTAGCAGCCTGTTACACCAGAGACAGAGTTCTTGCCATATGAGTGGGAGCTGACTGAGGGAAATGCACCCAGTCATCTTGACTCTGCTTGCCTGGAATAAAATTTCTGCAACAAGGAGCTTGTAGGGGAGATGGCAAATGAGAGACACAGGCAGCCTGACCTCCCATGGTGAAATTGGAACCCTACACTGGTTGCCGGGAGGAGAGAGAGTGATTACCTTATGGACTACATTCTCCTGCAGTAGAGATTCTGTAACACAGAGCTGGGGAGGAAGGTGTATGAAAGCAGATTATAATCCAAATGTCACAGACCCTTGATGTTCTTACCAAGATTTAGTAGATTACTTTGAATATATTTTTTCCTTTTGCTGTATGCTCTTAAATTAGTTTCCAGAGACTTTAAGTTGTATATATTTAACCCTCACACATCCATTCCTAAGGTCTACCCCTCCAGGTTTATTTAGAGTAAACAACCTAGACAGACAGGGTATGCTCTGGTAAAACAGTGATCACTCTTACCATGTTTACAAGGAGTTAACTATCAATGTCACTAGCACTTCTACAAGCAGGTCATTTACTCCCACCTGGCATTCCAAGTAGAGAAGAAATAAGTTACAGGCTGGCTGTTATGCCTTTCCTTTACAACAGAGGAAATCAGTCTAAAAGTATTAGGAGTCAGGGCAGTGGTGAACTCTAATGGCAAGGGAGGACATAGTGATGGGAGGTGGTAAAAAGAATTTACCTTCCTTATTCTTCTGGGAAACTAACAATGTTTCTTTAACAATGTTTCTTCTCTGAGTGGTGTTTACAAAGCTACCTTGCCTTTGGCTAACTACATTGATTTGGTTAGTTGGTATTTTTGCATTGTTTTCCATTTGTATCATTCTTTGATACAACATATAAATACAATAAATATAACCTAGAAAAGCAAGAGAATGATCATCACTTAATTTTGGATGTGTGTGTGCATATTTGTGTGTGTGTGTTTTCCTAGGAGGAGATAGGGTGATATATTTGGAGAAGTGTGTAGGATACTAAAAGTATTGTGTTTTTTGTTTGTATAAAAAACTTTCATATAATAACAGCTTTATTATGAACTTGACTTCACATACAAAGTTCAAATGGCAATTACACTTAAAATTAACTCATCAAAAAGTTTAAATATCATATTATAGATATGCAGTATCTGAAATTCCAGAAGATATTTAAATGGTTAACAGATATTGCTACCCATCTTTAGACAGATCCTAAAAGTAATGTTCTCTTTCGGGTGGACATACATTTTTTTAATTTCATTAGTAGTCTTTATATTTCATATATATGTCAAATATACATACTAATAAAATATTTTAAAAAATAGATAGCTCCATTTAACTTGACTTTTATACTATGTACTCTTTTGTTCCAGCATGTTTCGATAAGTGTAGTATCTATGTAGTTTTTTGTAGGATCAGTTCACATTTTACTTTCTGTGGCTAATATTCTATCGCATAAATATTCCATCCTATGAACATTTATCCATTTTATTGTTGCCTGTCTTTTGAATTGTATCCTGTTTGAAGCTACTTTGGATAAAGCTCCTATGCACATTCTGGTGCATATGTCCTGGTGAATATATGCACACATTTTTCTTAGGTACGTACCTAGGAGTGAGGTTGCTGAGTCACAGGGTGGATAGAGAAGGTATAATTTTAAATAAATACTTGAGTTTTTACCATTACTAAGGTACTGGATATTTTAGTTACATTGTAAAATGAGTCTTTCTTTCTGACACTAAAGTGGCCAGAGGATATTTTCTTTCTATAAGTAAGGGAAAAGTTGTGGAACATACTTAGGATTTTATCCTAAGATCCTAAGTATAAGTGGGGTACAGAGTATAAACAGTAAACAAATATAAATGGGCAGTGGAAGGTCCAGGAAATACAATTTTTTTGTCCCAGATTGAGTACTGGCTGTTAAATAAAATGGTTACATTTCCATACAGCAAAGATGCGGCACTGGTGCTTTGGGATTAATTTACTTCACATTATTAAAATTCAACGTAGCCTCTCTAGATCAATGTGTAAATTATATATATATTTTTGTATATACACACAGATATGTATATAATATATTGTATACATAGATATAGTATACATTATTCTAAAACTATGTATTAAATTATGTAGTAACATATATATCATGTTATGTGTGTGTGCGTAGTTACATAGTAGTTATTTTGGAAGTGTCAGTGAGAAAATGATAATGAAAAAGAAATATCCAAATCATGGTCTGTAAATACTAAAAAGTATATTGGATAAAATTTTGTCATTGTATATATTAACTCGATTTATTATTACAGATAAAAATCTTACTCCAAGCTAAATATTATAATTCCTTATTATTTAAAATATTTTATCACTGTTGGGTGAAGGTGTTTATTAAGCATATCCAATTTCCTATGTCGTTATTTGCCATCTACCTCAAATTTCATTTTTAGAACATCTAATCTTTTCCAGGTATTGTTTTATAAGGAAAAATAAGTCATAATTGTTTCTCTTGAGTTCACAATTTAGTGGGAGAGATGGAGAAGTAAACAAATTGCTTTGCATGGAGTAAGAAATGGTTTGATCAAGTAGTGAAAAAAGAGTGCAAATGATGCCTTGGGAATGCAGAGAACAGGTGCAATGGCAAAGATGCTTGAAGGTCTAAGGTGTGTTCTTGATAAGTAACAATGGCTGCATGGTGGCATGTGCACCTGAGGGGATATGCAACGTGATCCATTAAGGTGCCAGAAGAAAATCAATAGAAAATTTCCTTTAAAAATGATGAAATAATCAAACCCAACAATTGAATAGTTGGAGGTTAAAATTATATAAGATACAAACTCTCACTGCTGCCCAGGTTAACTTTTTGAAAGTTATACTTCTCTAATAGTTAATGTAGTAGAATTTGGTGATAATATATACCTTTCCAGTATAAAATGCTTATAAGTTGTCTATATTAAAGTGCATTGAATTCAGTCTGCAATATTAAGCAATGCAGGCCTAATTTATGCACATTTTTCGATTAAATCACAATTTAATTTTATGATTTTTAATTACCTAAACGTGGATACTAGTTGTTTTAGGCTAAGTCTAATAGACCTCTGGAATCCAAGCTGACAAAACTTCACTAAAGAATGCCTTGTCAGTGGTAAAGTTACTCGGTACAGCCGTATTATAAATTATTCCTTACCCCTAAACAAAAGTCCTTCTACTATATTGGAAATACACTTCTATCAGAGATTGAGACAGATTCTTCAAAGGCATTCTTTCTCCTGTCTCCTCTCTCTTCACCCATTTCTTCTTCATTAGCTCTTTCCCTTAGTTTCTAAAAACCCCCAAATTAGTCACTATATGAATAAACAGATGATTACAAAAATAATAAAAATTAATCGTTTTAACTAGGCTCTGCGCAGACCCCTGGCCCACACTGTCCCCTTATCTCCCTTTGACCATCAAAAATGCAATATGCTTCTCAGACGGTCACTTGAGGATAGGTAAATTATGTCAGAGCACAAATATCCCAGTGTAGTGGGCTTATTTCTTTGGTTATCTCTCAACTCATAAATCAGAGCCTGGGAATTCTTCACTGCATTGTAACCTCTTTGATACTTTAAAGCTTTTTAAAGTCACCTCATTGATAAAAATGGTGTATATAGGCTACTTCACCATTACCAGTAGACATTTTTAACCTGTCTGAATTAGACTCTCTCACCCAAACTCCATGTGTGTAAACACTTGTGCGCATGCACACACACACATTCCAAGTTAGATTTTCCTAGTGCTTTCTCTGTCAAGACCCAATATTTACAAACTATCATATAAAAAATTCATGAATAATCATAGACTCTTCTCTGTACCTCATGATTTTATTCTCTCTATTCTAGTTGGTCATGAAATCCTCAGGGTTCTACCCTCTAGATGTCTTACACCTTTGTTCCTTTTTCTCCATCCTCACCACTGCAACTTCAGGTGTTTACCTCATGAACTTCTCTGTTTCAGGCACTCGTCACCTCTGTTGCACACTCGTAGATAATCTCAGTGTTGGAAAGTCTTTGAATATAACCAGCTCCCTTACCATTCCCCTGTTCTGCATATGTTATATTTTTCTTATTCCTGGAGTGTTCTTACTTATTTGTCTCTCTTGTAAATACACACTCAATCTTCAGTTGTCAAAACAGGTTTCTCCAAGGTCTTTCCTGATCCTTACTCCCTATACTTCCTATTACCTGTCATAGAGAGTATGTCTTTTTTATGGCCTCAAATATCCTTCTGCTAAAATCATGCTCGAGAAATCTCTTTGCTCTTAAAGACCCAGCTCAACTTTGATCTTATTAGAAGTGTCCCTCATTAGTGTAGGTTAGTGATTCTCACATTGTGATCCCCAGACAAGCAGCATAAGCACCTGAGAATGATCAAAATGCACAATCTCAAGCTACGTCTTTGTTTGTTTTTTGCTGAGGCAGATTCGCCCTGAGCTAACATCTGTTGCCAATCTTCCTCTTTTTTGCTGAGGAAGATTTGCCCTGAGCTAACATCTGTTGCTAGTCTTCCTCTATTTTATATGTGGGCAACTGCCACAGCATGGCCACTGACAAGTGGTGTAGGTCCATGCCTGGGAACTGAACCTGGGCTGCCAAAGCAGAGCATGCTGAACTAAACCACTAGGCCACTGGGGCTAGCCTTGGAAGTTTCTGTTTTTAAAAAGACCCTGAAGTGATTTGGATGTAGGCTAAGTTTGAGAAATATGCATAGACAACATTTTTCTCATTCTCTTTGCTTTCACAACAACTTCCACACATGTTCAATTGTAGCACTTACCATTTGTAATTATTTTTTAATTGTTTTCTCAAATATTTTCCTCTTCCTTTCATAGATGGTGGACACACAAAAAATTAAGCCCATACTAATAATCTTTGCAACTTCCTTGTTTTCACCACCTTGAACAGCTGCTAGTCAATGGCCACAACTGGCCTGTGTTCATGTGCTTCACCAGCCCTAGCAAGAATAGGCAGTCCATAAAGTCTGTATAATGCTGGTTTAATTGTTCTCCACAGGTCAGAAGGAACATCATGAGCATGAGTCTGAATCACTTCTGCTCAAAACAGCTGATGACCTCTCCTGTAATGCCCACTTCATGCCTCCCAGCTCAACAGCAATGATGGTACCGGGTAAAACTGCATTGGATTGTTCTTCTCCAGATTCACTCAGCCTGTATTCGAACCCTTCAGCACCTGCAAACAATGGCCGCAATCTGCCGTGGTTTCATGTATTTCCTAAGACCTGCAAAGAATGACCAGTCTTTAATTTCATGGTAGTGCTGATCTTGGCAGTTGTCTGGTGGTGGTGAAGTTCAGGAACCTGCTTTACCATTTTTAAAATAACTTCAAAATTATTATTTCTTTTGGTCCTCACAAAGTCGCTGGCATGTAAACAATTCAAGAATGGTAGACAGAGAAACCAGAGGGCCAAATATTTAAGCAGAGCAGATCCTCAATTACTGATGTGTTCTGTTGTCTCACTTTTTGTTATTTTAAAAGAAAAATTTTAATTCACCCTTTCAGAGTTAATCCAATTGCAACATCATTTTGAGTATATGCTTTATTATAATTCCTATATAATTGTAGTGAATTTATTCATTACATAAAATGCCTCACATTGTTCTTGATCTTTTTATGATTTTACTCTTGGCCTTAATGGCACCTGCTCATAGAAGTAATCTCTGACCATACTTGTGAAGTAACACCCCAGGCACTTGTCACATCTCATTTTTTATCTTCAAGTTACTTATCAATATCTACTTTTTAAAAACGATTTTAAGTATTTGATTAGGTGTTTACTGTCTGACAAAATTCAATGGAATACAAACCTGTTGAGAGTAGGGCCCCTATTTTTGTATTGTCTTCTAACACACCATCTAGGAAGGTGCTTGGCTAAAAGTATTTGACATACAGTCATGTGTTGCTTATCAACGGTGACACATTCTGAGAAATGTGTTGTCAGGTGATTTCGTCATTATGTGAACATCATAGAGTATTTATACACAAACCTAGATGGTATAGCCTACTGCACACCTAGGCTATATGGGACTAATCATATGGGACCACTGTCATATATTTGATCTGTCATTGACTGAAAGATCATTATGCTATGCACGACTGTATTGCTATATTCATTGCTGTAAAAAAAATTGCTGTATATATGGCTCATTGAATCGACACATGAATTAATGAAGTGTAATATAGAGACAGAGCTCTGAACATTTGATGGCTTTGTCCTTAAGACCCCAGTGTAAACATTAGCTGTCTGGCCTGCTGGCAGTGAAAATTCTTGTTTTAAAATCCATTGAATTTGTCTCCCCAGTCACCAGTCATCCAGTGTTTGCCACCTTTAGAATCCACTGGACAATGGCCATAACCAAATTTAGTTCGTGTATTTTATCAGTGCTGGGAAGAATGGCTAGTCTACCTGGCAGATGTAATGCTACTTTAGAGATTTCTTGTAGGCCTTAAATGGTCATGAAGCCAATTTTCTTCTCCAAGAGTGTGATAACTCGTGTAAGCCCCCACTGCATGTCCCACAGCTTGAAGTCAGTTAATGTGCTTGATTTAGAATCTATTTAATTAATTCTCCCCAGAATTACTCACTGTGTGTTTACCTAGTCAAACCTGGTATAGCTAGGGTCCAAAAGGTTCTGTGGTATGTAAACACACATACTACTGGATGCCACCTGGCTGGATAACAATGAGGATGACTGTCCTACAATGCAATGGATTGGTATTCCCTAGAATGACTTGCCTTGTATTCAGATCCTTCAGATCCTTTAAATAATAGCCAACAATGGCAAAAACAGCCTGAATTCAAGTACTTCACCAGGCCTGAGAAGAATGGGCAGTCTGTCAGCACAATGTAATATTGTTTCATGCGTTCTTCAGAGATTGAAATTCATTTAATTCCAATGAAGAAGAATCTCTCTGGTAAGGCACTTGTTGACTTATGCCTTAAGATTTCATGTTATTTTGCCAATGAAGGTAGTTGGGACAGGACTGTTGACAACGTTGATGTGAGTCTTAGACTGGAGACTCTTAGATTGTTAATCTACACAGTATCTCACACTGCATTTGCCCACCTAAAGGCCCTTTGGAGTCCTTTAGAACCATTCGCTGTATGATGTGAGCAGAGGACCAGGTGTCTGTCCCCCGGGGGAGGATAATTTGGAGCAGCTTGCAGAATGCAGTGAATTGGTTTCCCTATGGATCACTCCCTGCCTTCACATCCTTCAGTTTCTGGATGCTGTTATAAGACAGGACACTTATATCAATTACTTTATGGGTAAAAACAATGGGGGCCTACATTTTAAGATATTCTAGCTTCAGGAGTTTCTCAGGTGCATGAAAGAATTTTATGCACCTGAGATTCCTGCTCTTTACCTTTGACTGGTGGATGACCTCTGCTCTATGGTTCACTGGTTGCCCTTTCACTGGATGAATCTTAATGTGCAGGCTTTGGATTCCATTGGATCCTTTCCCATTTGAATGACTCGTCATGTGTCACTCCAGTCAGGAGCCTTAAGAGTCATTTTTTATGATGTGATTCAAGATATTAACACACACCCTGAAGAGAAATATGTTGTTAATATTCTATGAAGAGTGGGCACTGATTAACCCAGGACCCCCACCTCGTGTTAACCACGTTCAGTTTCTGCTGAACTTTCTCCTGATGCACATTGATTTCATTTTCTTCATCTCCTTGGAAGAAAACTTATTGAACCAAGGCAGAGTACGTCCTAGTGGGCAACTGGTTGCTGTCTTGAAAAATGTTACACTCATGAGACTAATTGTCTTCCCTTAATACTGCACTATGGACTCTCATGTGTGTTCCCATAGCATGATGCTTTGCTTCCTCAGAGAGTGGCGAAAATGCCCTGCTTAGAAGAATATTTGTAGGTTTGTGCCAGAAGTATTCAACTTGTGATCACTCCAGCGAGAGGCCAGTCGAGACTGTCCTGTCCTTCCGTTGAAATTGTTGGTGCTTCATTGGTTCTTTACATTGTGAAGGCTGACATGTTCATGGAGATGATTCACTTCCGTTAAAGCACTTCATCTCTACTCCTTTACATTTTCACTGCTTGCCCAGAGTGGGATGAAAATCAGAGATTCTGCCTCAACACCGGTGAGTGGTTCTTGGGAGAATTATTTAACTTGAATTTACCCACTCAGAGTCCCATCTTGTCATTTTTCAGTGTTGCCGTGGAATGTGAACACAACCCAGTGGCTGCCACTTGACTGGATGACAGTGAAGGAGCCAGTCTTAGCATGTCAGTCATTAGAATCCTGGATATGTGTTTTTTATTTAGGCCCCTAGGAGGGCCTTTGTGGCATTTGTCCAGGAATTGTTGAAAGCTATGAGCACAGTTACAAATAAAGACATGGGTTTTTTCACAGTTTTGCTGTCAGTCTTAGGCTTGAGACTCTTAGCTTGTTAATCTCCATGGTATCTCGCCCCGCATTTGCCTGACTCAGGGCCCTTGGGAGTCATTTTCTGCCCTTTGCTGTATGCTGTGAAGAGAGGACCAGGTGTCTGTCCCCTGGGGGAGGATGATTTGGAGCAGCTCGCAGAATGTAGTGGATGGATTTCCTTATGGATCACCCCCTGCCTTCACATGCTTCAGTGTCTGGTCTCTGTTGTAGCATGGCACACTTAGTTCAATTACTTTATGGTTAGAAACATTTGCGGATCTACATTCAAGGTATTCTTACTTCAGGATTTTCTCAGGTGCATGAAAGAATATTATGCACCTGAGATTCCTGCTGTTCTCCTTTGGGTGATGGATGACCTCTTCTCTATGTCACAATTGTCTGCCTTTTGCTGGACAACATGTAAAACAGGCTTTGGATTCCATTGGATCCTTTCCCATTTGAATGACTAGTCCTGTGAAACCCCACTCAGGACTGTTAACACTCATTGTTTAGAATGTGATTGAAGATGTGAACACATGCCCTGAAGAGGAATGTGAAGTTGGTATGCTGTGAAGGGTAGGCAGCGATTACCCTAGCACCGTTCAGCTTGTGTTGAACCACTTTCAGTTTCTGCTCAACTTGCCCATGATACACATTGATTTCATTTTCTTCATCTCTTTGGGAGAAAACTTATTGAACCAAGGCAGAGTACGTCTGGGTGGGCCACTGGTTTCTGGCCTGAGAAATGGTCCACCCATGAGACTGATTGTCTTCCCTTAATACTGCATGATGGACTCTCATGTGCGTTGCCTGCCTTCCTCAGGGTGTGTTGAGAATGCCCTGCTTAGAATACTATTTGTAGGTTTGTGCCAGAAGTGTTCAACTTGAGATCACTCCAGCGAGAGGCCAGTCGAGACTGTCCTGTCCGTCAGTTCAAAGTGTTGGTGCTTCATCGGCCTTTTACATTGTGAAGGCTGACGTGGTCATGGAGATGATTCCCTTCCTTTAAAGCGCCTCATCTCCACTCCTTTACATTTTCACTGCTTGCCCAGAGCGGGATGAAAATCAGAGGTTCTGCCTCAACACCATTGGATGATTCTTAGGAGAATTAGTTAAGCTGAATTTTCCCACTCAGATTCCCATCTTGTCATTGTCCAGTGTTACCGTGGAATGTGAACACAACCCAGTGGCTGCCACATGACTGGATGACAGTGAAGGAGCCAGTCTTAGGATGTCAGTCATTGGATTCCTGGGTATGTGTTTTTTACTTGGGCCCCTGTGAGGGCCTTTGTGGCACTTGTCCAGCAAGTGTCGTAAGCTATCGGCCCAGCTACAAGTGAGGCCGTGTGTTTTTTGACAGTTTGCTGCCAGACCCAGACTGGAGAGTCTTAGCTTGTTAACCTCCACGGTATCCTGCACTACAGTTGCCTGACTCAGGGCCCCTAGGAGTCATTTTCTCCCCTTCCCTGTAGGATGTGAGGAGAGGACCAGGTGTCTGTCCCCCGGGGGAGGATAATTTGGAGCGGGTTGCAGAACGCAGTGGATGGGTGTCCTTACGGATCACTCCCTGCCTTCACTTCCTTCCGTGTCTGGTCTCCGTTGTAACACAGGACGCTTCTTTCAATTACTTTATGGTTGGCAAAAGTTGGGGGTCTACAGTCAAGGTATAAATGCTTCAGGAGTTTCTCAGGTGCATGAAAGAACATTGTGCACCTGAGATTCCTGCTCTTCTCCCTTGAGCAGTGGATGATTTCTGCTCTGCGTCACCGTTGTCTGCCATTTGGCTGGACAGCTCATAAGCAGGATTTGGATTCCACTGGATCCCCTCCCATTTGAATGACTAGTCCTGTGAAACCCCACTCAGGACCGTTCACACTCCCCTTTTAGAATGTGATTCAAGATACAAGCACGTGCCCTGCAGGGGAGTATGAATTTGGTCTGCTCTGCAGGATGGGCGTCGATTACTCCAGAACCACTCACCTTGTATTGGCCGCTTTAGTTTCTGCTGAACTTAACCATGATGTGCATTGGTTTCATTTCTTCATCTCCTTGGGAGAAAGGCTGACGTGGTCATGGAGATGATTCCCTTCCTTTAAAGCGCCTCATCTCTACTCCTTTACATTTTCACTGCTTGCCCAGAGCGGGATGGAAATCAGAGGTTCTACCTCAGCACCATTGGATGATTCTTAGGAGATTTATTTAAGCTGAATTTTCCCACTCAGATTCCCATCTTGTCATTGTCCAGTTTTACCGTGGAACGTGAACACAACCCAGTAGCTGCCACATGACTGGATGACAGTGAAGGAGCCAGTCTTAGGATGTCAGTCATTGGATTCCTGGATATGTATTTTTTACTTGGGCCCCTGTGAGGGCCTCTGTGGCACTTGTCCAGCAAGTGTCGTAAGCTATCTGCCCAGCTACAAGTGAGGCCGTGTGTTTTTTGACAGTTTGCTGCCAGACCTAGACTGGAGAGTCTTAGCTTGTTAACCTCCACGGTATCCTGCACTACAGTTGCCTGACTCAGGGCCCCTAGGAGTCATTTTCTCCCCTTCCCTGTAGGATGTGAGGAGAGGACCAGGTGTCTGTCCCCCGGGGGAGGATAATTTGGAGCGGGTTGCAGAACGCAGTGGATGGGTGTCCTTACGGATCACTCCCTGCCGTCACTTCCTTCCGTGTCTGCTCTCCGTTGTAGTACAGGATGCTTCTTTCAATTACTTCATGGCCAGAGACCATTTCAGTTCTACAGTCAAGTTCTTCTTGCTGCAGGTGTTTGCCAGGTGGATGCAAGAATATTGTGCTCCTGATATTCCTCCTCTTCTCCTTTAGGTGGTCGATGACCTCTACTCTACGTTCCCACTGTCTGCCCCTTTACTGCATGACACTTCTCCTGCTGGCTTTTGATTCCATTTCTTCGTTTCCCGTTTGAATCAGTCGTCCTTTGTCCCCCAACTCAGGGCTCTTAGTAGTCGTGCTTTAGAATATGACTCAAGATATGAACAAATGCTTTGAAGAGAAATGTGAATTTGATATTCTATGAAGTCTGAGTAGTAGTTACCCCAGAACCACTCACCTTTTCTTGACCACTTTCCTTTTCTACTCAACTTTCCCATGGTGGGCATTGATTTCATTTTCTTCATTTCCTTGGGAGAAAACTTGTTTTTTCAGGGCAAATTATATGTGTAGTTTGTTTCTGGCTTATAGTAAAGCCGTGTCCATAGGACTAATTGTTCCTCTTTATTTCTGCATTCTGAACTGTCATGTGTGTTTCCATAGCATGGTGCCTTTCTTGAGGTGTAATGAAATGCCTTGCTCAGAATATTATAGATATATTCCTTCCCGAAGTTTTCAGCTTTTGTTTACTCCGCTCTCTGGCCACTCAAGACTTTTACTTCAGTTCAATGTATTAGTACTTTATTGTTTCTTCCCATTGTAGAAGGCTGACACGGGCATAGAGGTCATTCATTTGTTTTAAAGTGCTTCATCTCTGTTCCTTTAAATTTTCATTGCTTGCCAACACCATGTCGAATTAGGGAGTATGGTCTAAAAACCACTGGATCTGTGTTACTGAGAATTGTATCCCACTTAGTACATGTTCTTCCATTATCCCATTGTGCTGTAGGATATGAACACGCATCCATTGAATGCCATGCTATTTGATGAAAGTGATGTTGCCAGGCTTAGCATGTCAGTCATGTTTCCCAGATTTATTATTTTTCTCTGTTGACTTCTAACGTCACCAGTGTAGCAATGTTTTAGCAAGTGTTGTTGGATATAAATACATCTCCCACTTGATGGTGACACGGATTTGGTGAAAGTGATATTGCTAGTGTTATATTGCAGGTTATTTTTTAACCACAGGTTAATTCACCTTCTATTTACCACATTCAGGGCTGTTTTTAGTCTTTGTTTAACGTGTGCTATAAGTTAGGAATACAAGGCCAGGTAGATGTTTCCTGGTATGGATAATATGGAGCCAGTTGTAGAATGAAATAGAATGGTTTTCCTCAAAATGACTCCCTGTGTTCATCTGCTTCACTTTCTGGTATGCTTTGCAGCCCACATCCTTGTTATAGTTGCTTTCCCGATCTGAAATAACTGCTGGTTTATTTTCAATGTTTTTCTTCTTTAGGGCTTTCTCAGGTGCCTAAAGGATATTTTGCACATGAGACTCCTACTCTTCTACTCAAGGTGCTTAGTGAACTCTTCTCTCAGTTCTCATGGCCTTGCCCTTTACTAAATGACACTTAAATTCCTGGGCTTAGAAGCCATTAGATTTGTGTCCACTTGAGTTATTTGCCCTATTTTCACCCTACTCAAGCCCATTTGCAGTCATGATGCTGCATGTGGTGCAGGATTTCTACCACGCTCAGCAGAATACTCCCTGTGTATGGAAAATAAAAATGCTGTTATATAAAGGCCACACAATTGATTCCTGAAAGCCACTCACCAATTTTTTACCACATTCAGTTTCTGCTGGACTTTGTACCAAACTTCACTTATTACAGTTACCTTCTAAGTTTGGAATAAGAACTTGTCTTTGAGTCAATGAATTGTTACTTCTAGAGTTTCTCATGTAGCTGAAAGAGTATTATATGCTCATGAAACTCCCACACTTCTCCTCATGGAGCTTGATGACCTCTCCTCTAAGTGCCCATTGCAAGCCATTAATAAGTATGGCAATTAAGTTGTTAGAAGACTTAAAATCCATTAGCTTCATTGGAATTTAGGGGTTTTCCCTGTCTTCACCCCACTCACAACCCCTTGCAGTGATTATCCAGGATCTGATGTTGGATGTGAGCATACACCCTACAGGGTATCCTCTGAGTAAGGAAAATGAAACTGCCATTCTGTGAATGCCGGGCAATGGTTTTCCCAGAATGCGGGTAACCACATTCACTTTCTGCTGAACTTGCCAATAATAGGCATGGACTTCATTTTCTTCACCAGCCAAGCATGAAAACTCAGTTTATCAGGTCAAGATATAAATACTTTATAGATTTGTTTTCAGTCTAAAAATTTCCTATGGCTTGAGTCTGTTTCTGTATTTCTAATATGTGAGATGTATTCTCCTATGTATACTCACAACATGGTGTCTCTCACAAAGACAATGTAGGTACCTCATGTAAAACAATATGAATAGATTACTGCCAGAAGATTTCACCATGTGTTCAAGCAACTCAGTAGGCTAAACAGATTATCTTGTCTGTCATTTCATGTATAGGTTGTCCAGTAGTTCCTACCATTACTGAAGTATGTCATGGTCCCAGAGTTGATTCCTTTCCTTTCAGAGTGTTTCATTTGCACTTAATTTTCATTGCTGGCCACTTGCTTGGTGTAAATTATGGAGTCTGGTGAAATTCATTGGATGATACTGAGAATTACTTCCCTTGTATTTACCTACTCAGAGGTGGTTGTTCATTAATCCAGTTGTGCAGTAGGATAGGAACACGAGCAAAGTTGATGCCACGTCTTGATGACAATAAGTGGCCAGGCTTAGCATGTTGGTCTTTGGTTTCCAAGATTTTTGTGTGTGTGTTCATGCCGATCTGGGCCAATGTAGTAAATTTCCAGAAAGTGACATAGTCTGTTAACAAAGCTGTCACTAACACAGATGAAGACACTGATGGCTCCAGTCTGCATTGGAGGGTGTTGGCTAACTCCATAATTTGCCCTGTGTTTACTACACTCAGGGTGGCTTGGAGTCATTGTCATTCATGTGCTGTAGGACATGAATAGAGGACCAAGAGGATACCCCTTGGGTGAGGATAATATGAAGCAATTTCTAGAGCACAGTGGATTGGTTTTCCTTAAAATCACTCATTCTGTTCATCACCTTCAATGTCTGGGGGATTTGCACCACACGTGTGGGAATGCAGTTGTTGTCAAGGTCGAAATAATTTATGGTCCGTAGTTAATGGACTGCTTCTTCAGGGGGTTGTCAGGTGCTTGAAAGAATATTATGCTCCTGAGACTCATAGTCTTCTCCTCAAGGGGCCTTTTGACCTCTCCTCTGTGCCCCCATTGCCTACTCCTTTGCTAGGTGGCACTTATTTTGCCAAGATAGAAAAGATTGGATATATTTCTATCTGGATGACTCACCCTGTGTTCACTTCACTTAAGGCTGTTTGCAGTCATTATGCAACATGTGATGTAGGGTGTAAACATACACCCAGCAGGATATTCCCTGTGCAGAGAAAGTGAAGGTGCTATTCTGTCCAGGCCTAGTAATCCTTTCCTCAGAACTGCTCCTGCTGAGTTGAGCACCTTCATTTTCTTCTGATCTTGGCCATATTTGGGAAGAATGAGCAGTAAATCACATCACTGTGATACTATTTCTGTTCTTCCTCATAGATCAAAAGGACTGTTATGCCCATAGATCTGAATCTCTTCTGTTTAGTTGTTTGACAGCTGTCTAATTAAAACCCCACTGTATGCAGCCTGGTTTGATATCTTCTAATCCATTGTGTTGATTTTCCCAGGTATCACTTTCTAAGTTTACATTATAGAGCACCTGCTGAGTAATGCTAAACTTGGCCATAAGGTCATGTTCAGACCTGGGAAGAATAGACAATCTATCAAATGTGGTGCAGATTCAGGTATTCCTCTTAGGTCCAAAGGAACGGCAAGACCATGGAGCTAAAATCTTGCTCAAAATGTATCATGCCCTCTCTTAACTCTCCTCTTTTGCTGCCCAACTTGATGGCAGTAAGTTGCTTGCATTACAATGCATTGGATTTGTTATCCCCATAGTCACTTGTCCTTTGGTAAAATCATTCAGCATTGGCTGGACAATGCCCACAACCCACTTGAGACAATGGACCTCACCAGTCCTGAGAAGAGTAACTAGTGTATCATTTCGATGTGGTGACACTTCACATTTTCCTTACATTCTGAGGGAATGTCAGTTTTCTCAAGCCCTTGGGAATGCCTTTCTTCTCAAGCACTCAATGACCTTTCCTATAGTGCTCTACTGTATGGTCCACCAGGTTGCTGACATTGAAGGTGCCTGACTGAGAAATTGTGGACTGGATATCACAAGCATTCCTTTCACTGTTGTCACCTCCTGCAGCACATGCTGGACCATCACCACAATCAAAAATTTGTTCATGTAAATCTCTATCCCTGAGAAAAATGACTGGTCTGTCAGGTCAGTGAAATACCACTTCATGTGTGTTTCACAGGCCCCTAAAATTATGTCACGGCCATGAGGCTGAATCCCTTCTCCTCAAAGTGTGTGATAGACCAGTCCCATAAGTCCCCAGCCCAAGCAGCCAGGCTTGAGGGCAATGAAGGTGACAGGCTTAGAATTCATTGTATCTTTCTCCCTAAGCATCACCATCTTTGTGTTCATATCCTTCAACAACCGCTGCTCAATCACATCAACTGGCCCTGAATTCATGTAATGCACTAACACTGAAAAGAATGGGCAATCAGTTCAGTGCAGAGTTTTAGGTGTATTCCTGAAAGTCACAAAGGATAGTTGTGTCCATGAATCTGAATCCTTTTTGCTGAGACTGATCGCCACTTGTCCTGTAACACCCAGCTTAATACCACATGGCTTGGTGGAAAAAGGAAAGTTCTTGGCTCTAAATGCACTGGGTTGGTCTCCCAATGCATCACTCCTCTTGTGTTCGCACCCTTTAATGCCTGCTCAACAATAGCTAAAACTTTCCCTAAGTTCATGTACTTCACCAGCCCTGGGAAGACTGACTGGTCTGTCAGGTTAATATATTGCTACTTTATGGTTTCCTCAGAGTACTTAAGGAATGTCTTATCCTTGAGATTGATTGCCTGCTTCTCAAAGTGCTTGATGACCTCTTGTGTAGGTCCACATTGCATGCCACTGGGCTGATGGTAATTAAGGTGGCTGGCTCAGAATTGCCTGGATTACTACCCCCAGAATTACTCAACCTGTATTCAATCCTCTCAAGGCCAGTCTTAGCTATTTTTAAGTGGGTGTTGCAGGCTGTGGACATGTACCCCACTGAATGCCAACTGGCTAAATGACAATAAAGGTGCCAGTCTTAGAATGCAGTGGATTGGTTTTCCTCAGAGTTGCTTGCCTTTTGTTCACTACCTACAGCTTTTGGTGAACTTGGCCACAATTGGCCTTAAATTCATGTATTTCACCAGGCTTTGACAGAAAGGATAGTATACAGGTCAATGTATTGTTTCATGTATTCTTCAGAAGCTCTAATGAATTTTAGGGTAATAATAATCCCTTCTGTTAAAACGCTTGCTGACCACTCCCATAAGCCTTTGCTGTATGCCACTCTGCTTGATGACAATGAAAGTAGCCTGGGTGTTTGCCTGGTTCATTAAGCTGATGGAGAGCTGGAATGGCAGAGATAAGGTTCAGGAAGCTACTTTACCATTTATTTTTTGTTTTTATTGCTAGGGAAGATTTGTCCTGAGCTAACATCTGTTGCCAATCTTCCTCTTTTTGCTTCAGGAACATTCGCCCTGAGCTAACATCTGTCCCAGTCTTCCTCTGTTGTGTATGTAGGTTGCTGCCACAGCATGGCGCTGACAAGTGGTGTAGGTCTGCACTCAGGAACCAAACCTGGGCTGCCAAAATGGAGTGTGCTGAACTTAACCACTAGGCCACAGGGCTGGCCCCTGCTTTACCATTTTTAACGTGCCATTAGAGTGATTATTTCTTTAGGTTTTTACAGAGTCTCTGGGTTGTAAACAAGACAGTAATGGAAGGATAAGAAAACCAAGAGCCAGATGTTTAAGCAGAGTAGGTCTGAGATTACTGATGTGTTCTTTCTACTGAGTCAATCTTCCTTTTTCAAAAGAAAAATTGTAATTCGCGTCTTCTGTGTTAATCCAATTACATCATTTTTGGTATGTTTTATTATAATTCATATAAGTGAATTGATTCAGTATATAAAATGTTTCACCTGTTGCTTCTTTTCTATCGTTTTTCTCTCAGCCTAAGTGGCACCTCTTTAGAGGGTATATCTCTGACCAGACCTCTAAGGCATCATCCTAAATGATTCTCTAAATCCCTGTCAGACAGCCACCTCGTTTTATCTTTGAATTATTTATCAGCATCCAATTTTTGTATGTATCTGTTGATGTGTTTTATTCTGGCCAACATGCAGGTTCAGTGAGAGCAAGAACCCTGTTTCTGTGTTCTCTTCTTTTATCAAATCATCTAGAAAAGTGCCTGGTATACATATATACATATACATGTGACTATAAATTACTGCTGAATGAATGCATGCATGAGTTAATTAATAAATTGTCATGTCCAGATAGATTTCTGACAGGTGTGGAGTTGAACCACAGAAAGTACACAATAGAGTGTAAAGGAATCGCAAACAGAATAACTACCCACACATCCACTGACTATAACCTTACAGAGAGAAACTCACGTTAGCAGTGTTTAGCATGTTGTATAAATGAGCTAAAAATGACCTTTGTATATTGCCTCCTAGGTTTTTTTTTTTTTTGCTATTTGACAGCAGGCTCAGACCCATTAGCTGAAAAGCCCACGAGCACTGAACTCAAAATTTTGCATATCCAGTTGTTTAAGCATAGCCCAAATAAGCAGATTTTTAGTCAATTATGGTTTGCCTGCTTTGCATACCCTGTGACTATGCCCAACATCTGCTAGCCATAGATAATATAAACCCCAGGGCTGTAAAGACCATCAGAGATTCTCTGCCTTGTGACCGAGTGACATCACCTAGATACATAAGCCCCCTCTCTGATCCCCCTCTCCTCTGGGAATTTTCTTGCCTTCCTCACCTTCTAGAGGATGTCTCCTGCGCCGGAGCCTCTGGACAGTCTCATGCTGTGAGGGAATTCCCCCACATGCAAACCTGTCAAAGCGTCGTCCAAATAAAATTTGTGTTTGCTACCTTATTGAGATCTTATTTTTTTCCTTGATCAGCCCCCAAATTCCTAGAACCCCCTACATAGAGACAAGAAGAAAGAGGGAGATAACAACAGTGGGATCTCTGATTTATAAGACTTTTTAGAACATACTGTCACGTTTCATATATGCCAAGGAACTATGGGTTTAGGATTAAAGATATTTTGGCAAAAAACGCTGTTTTACAACAGTAATTATTTTGGCAGATTTTGTGTACAATGAACTGATGCAGCACTTAAAAGATCAATTCAATTTATCAGGACTAGTTAAGTAAGGTGCTAGTTTAGAAAATTCGAAATCCAAGAGACGTCTTCAATTTCTCCTTTTCACATTCATTCAGTGAACAGTTCCTTTCATTTATATCCCTAAAGGCTTTTACATAAATGCTTCTTACCAGTTGCACCACTGTCACCTGATTCTAGCTGTTCACCCACTTTTACCTAGAATGTTTTAATGGACTCCTGACTTGTCGTTACGCCTATAAACTCAAATCCTTAGGATTTATCATCCATAGTCCCACTAACCTGGTCTTTCAAAAAAGGAAATTTGTTCATGGTATTTCTACCTTAAAACTCATTTTTGATTCCTGTTGCCTTGAGAACTCCCAGTCAAGTCCAGAAGGGGGTTTATATGAAGACCGTCTTGACCTTTCAAGATAGAATTGAGCCTCCGCCTGCCCTTTTTGTGTTTGTTACTATTTATAGAGCTCATAACCACATTGAGACCTGCTAGACATAGCATACCGGACAGACAATAGAACATCTTATCTATCAGTGTTTTCCTTGCACCTTGTGCCGCTCTTGGCATGTGGTAGATACTCAGACGTACTGGTTGGTTGAATAAATGAATGTTTGGAGAGCTGAATGAATTTCTAAAGAGTACAAGTTTTCATTTAATTAGAATGTATTTAAAATACCTGAATCTGAATCCATAGTACTTCTGAGTCTTGTAATGCCTAAGGCTCGTGATTTTAATTGTGGTGTTCAATGGACAGTATGCATATGTTAATATACACAATAAAAGAGATTGGGTTGGGAGATATTTTTCCCAATCATATATCCTAGAAAACTTTGATTTGATTTTATTAAATCTATTTTATTGTCTTGTTCCTCAATTTGATATATTGAAATGAATAAAAGTTAGCATGCAGAATATGTAAAAAGAGATAAAATACTGTTTATTATCTTTTTATCTTTATGAGTTCCTTGGCTTCTAAATGAAGGAGAGTTTATTCAGAACTAAGGAAAAGTGTCAACAATTTTTTCATCACAATAATAGTGGCAATAAATAAATGATCTTTTGCTTTCTATATGCATGTACATGTAAATAGAAGAGATTTCCAAAGAGGATTTCTTTGGGAAACAGTTTAAATGAAAAGAATATTCTCTCTCTCCCTCAGAGTTGTTTTAGTAAACCAGCTTTACAAAGCCAACACTTTTCCTCTGAACTTATGTCAGAGCGAACCAAATGCTATTTTATCTTTAGTAACTGGTCTTTTTGTCTATAACCAAATGGATTCTCTTTTCCATTCTTTGAAGAAAAAGTATTTTACATACTGGTCTTTACACAGGCAAAGTGCTAAATATTTATTAATTTTCTACTTGGTAATTTGGTAGAATAGTAATAAATAGAATCATTTGGCAGTACATTATAACACTATATAGAAATTTGCTGAAATTGTCCGTGGCAGATGTAGGATTAAAATATAAAACATCGATTCTTCATTAAGTTACATAAGTAGTTCCTTTTAAAGCTTTAGAAAGTTGTCATTTGAACTTATCATAAATTAATGTTGAGCAAGAGTTTTAGAATGGGTAACTTTGTTTTAAGGATCTAATCCTTTACATAAATTGTTTATTTCTCATTTTTGGTAATCATTTAAAATAATTTTTTCTGTTTCTTTTTATAAAAAATAGTTTTGAAAGTTTTCTACAATATAATTTGCAGTTATATCCGACCACAAGAGCATGTTATTTATCATATATCAAATGTGTGACTTTACCTTGTTCACTAGTATTCCAAATATGCAAAGTTAAAGTAGCGTGAACTAAAAGTTGTCTTGTTATTCCTCAAAAATGTCTTTGAAACAAGTTTAATATGATAGATAATAAAATTTGAAAATATAAAACACCATCACTCTAAACTCTAAAGTCAAATAGTGTTTAAAATAGTATATACAAATAGAGCAATAAACTATACTCCCATGAATAAAAGTTAAGTGTAGATAATTATTCTATCAGGGGATTTGGTGGAAGAGAGCTTATAAACTGGATTGACCCCTTCAGAAAACTCAGATTATTTTAAGGAATGTAAGCTTCATGTGAAATATCATTTTATAAATTATGTTGATATTTTGAGCCTCACATTTAATCATGTAAAAGCTCATCAGGAATCTGAAAACTTTCTAAAGATAGCACAATAACCCCATTTCCTTTCTCCTGTTGTTCCAATTCAACAAATATAACCCTAACTCCATTATTAATTAAATTCATACATCTGTATCCGGCAATAAGCAATATATGACACTGGAAAGTAAATTTAATTTGCTATTTGTATCCAGTGACAATATAGCCCCTTAAACTAGATTGTTTGTAATGATAGTATGTTGTATTTCACTAGGAAAAATTCCAATCATTTACATATATGAGTGGACACTTGCATTTGATTGTTAGAGTGGGATGATGAAAGTCTGTGTTTACATTAGATTTTTAAAAAGTTAACAAACAATCATCTTTTTTCTCAAGTGTCTTTGCCTTGGAAGAACATATAGTGAAAAGGATTTTAGGGAAAAACCTTATATAGACAGCTGATAATAGGTGCTGAAACTTCTATTTTCTTAAAATTGAGGGAGTCATAGAAATAATAGTTTATGCTGATGTTTTCTAGGTCACCAGTGAGTCCTTCAGCAGAAATCGTGCCCAACTAATTTGCCTTCAGTTGAAGGTAGCAGTAGTTGTGCAATTTTAATTTTCAATGCAATTTACTTTTCTTTCTGAGAATTTTGTGAACTGTAATGGTAGAGAAACTTAATATAAAGAAAAAAAGAAGGAAAACTGTATATATTTCTAGGACCCTCATAATAGAAAATGCAGTGATCAAAAGGAGTTTTCCAGGAAACAGAGTTCATGTGTAATGGAAGTACTTTTTAACCATAAAATAAATCCAAACTTACTCATTTATTTTATTTATTTATTGAGAAATACCCATAGCCATTGTTCTGTATTTGACAGGCTTCCCAGAGAGACAGTGATTGTAGGAACTGAACCATCCCTTCATTTAAATGTAGAAAAGTTTCAGAAATGGTTTGTAACAAAGACATATGTTTGTAAGAAATAACATACTTGGACTGAAAAGATTTATATGTTTTTATTTCACTGTTTTCATGTCTACATAACTTCACTGAAAGAGGTTAGTAGGACATAAATGTTAACTTCTTTTCGTTTCCCCAAATACTTCACATTATCATAAAAATTCGCATTTTGCAGTCTCCCCACATGGCACTTGATGGTTTAGACTTTATAATTAAGTCATAGACATGTAAAACTGAATGAGAACTTCCCTTTTACTGACTCAGGAATCCCAAGTCATCTTTTTCCAGCTTTATTGAGATATACTTGACATATAACATTGTGCAAGTTTAAGGTGTACAGTGTACCAAGTCTTATTGAAAAGAGGACCAATTTTAATACTTCAACACCCTGAGACCAGTGTCAAAGGGAGACTGACAGTGAAGTATGATGGCAGAGTAGACAAGAGCTTGCTGTTAACACCTCCACCTCCCTTCCTAACAGGACCCTTGGAAAGTGTGGTAAAGAGTGAAAAATGGAGGTCCCCACCGCCTTGAGATCAGTAAAACCGTAGACTTTAAGCTCCATGAGATTAGTCAATATATATATCTTGCTAAATGATGTACCTCCATCACTGACCCCATTGCCAGGCACACAGTAGATTTTTATAAATCTGTCAGTTGGGTGTATTCATAGCAATTGCTCTGAGACTTGAAATAAAATACATATCAATGATGGGTAACAAATTATTGTAAGACCATGCCTACAAAGGGCATAGTGCAGTACCTGGTACATTAAATCAGTCAACTAAAATAAAAGGAATATAATAATAATTAACATGAAAATACTAAATTTAATACTAAATATCAAGATGCAAATACACAATGAACATATATTTGCAGTTTCTTAATATAAATTGTAATTTTAGATTCAGAGCAGTGACCTGATTACTTCATTAGGCTCATTATCACAAGGAGATTTGAAAGCCTGTTATCATATGATTTAATTTGCTGTCAATCAGATATGTTTTCCTTTTACTACTCCTGAAGATAGAAACTTGATTTTTTAAAATGCCAGCAGGAAGGAGAGAAAGAAAACAACATTTATTGGAAGTTTTTAACTACTGTACAGAATTGGGGTTTATTAAACTTATTTTAACTAAAATATATTTTGTTCATTTTAATTTTTTTAGGAGTTCATTATTTCTTACAGAGTAACATACGTAGAAACGAAAAAAACCATTTTGGTAATCCAGTACACACGTTATAGGCAATTAGTGCTCTTGACATTTCTGACATTATTTTAGAGTCGAATCCTTAAGTCTGGTTCTTGTTCAGCCCTTTGTGGGATTAACAAATTGTAGGAGCTCTTTTACCCCTACTTGCAGCCACTAGATATGATAACTGGACTGTACATCGTCATTTTAGCTTTGATCATTGCCTTTGTTGTTAGTATGTTTCATCTTTGTTGTATTTGCGTTTAATTTTGAGGTATTTTACAAACATCATTTATAAATATGGTATGATGTGTATGTATGTATTCTCTTAAATGTGTAAAAATAAGCCTTGTTAACTTGATAAATAGTAGCTATGCCAACAGATGAGGAAGTAGTTTACAGGAGGAATACTGGAAGAAGTTGAACAACTGCTCCAAAAACCCAGTGAGGGTTTTCATCATTTTCAAACTTCTTTCACACTTCTATCTTCCTTCCAGAGTGCTTCCGTGAAACTAAGAGAGACAAGGGAAGCTTGACCAAGGATATCTCTCCCATGCTTACTGTGCTATTGTGTTCTAAATAATAAATGAAAGTATGATATCTGTAGGATTATTAGCTTACAATCTATTGAACAGCATCGGTACTCAAATATATGAGTTTAAAGCAGAAGTTGGTAAATTTTTTCTGTGAAGGGCGAGATAATAAATATTTTACACTTTGAGGACCATCTAGTCTCTGTCTCAACTACTCATTCTGCTGTGGTAGCGTGAAGGCAGCCATAGGTCGTACATAAATGGATAAGCATGGCTCTGTGTGTTTTTTTTTTTTTAACTCTTTTGTTTAAAAAATCAAGCAATGGACCTGATCTGGTCTTTGGGCTGTCAAACCATTGGTTTAGAGGATAGGTTCTCATGTCCATATTTCCCAAGGCAAATTCCATTGAGATAAAATCAGAACAAAATTTTATTTAAGAGTAATTTCCAAGTTATTTAGTAATGCATGAAAATTGTGTTTATAACTAAAAATTGATACTCAGATAGAAACTAGATTATCTGTGTATTAAGTAATAAATTAATTAAACACACATAATGGACTAAGGAATAGTGGAGGCTCAAGTGGAAGAAGCTTATATATTTAATGTCTTTATGAAAGTATAGATAACTTGAATGTTATAGATACATTTTTAATAAGGTGATTGTGTATTCTGTTATGCTGAATTCATTCATATGTATCCAGTTAAATTGATATATGTCAACTAGAACATAGGACTCAACTTTGAATACACATCTGAATTCTCTCCAGAGTTTTAAGAATCACAGATGAAGCATTTACATTTATGATCGTAGCAGAATAACTGAGAATAAAATTGTGTATCCCCCCCATCCTGAACATCTAGAAAAATGGACAAAATATGTGAAACAGCTCTTTTCAGACTTGAACTACTGGAAGTGCAGGATTCCTGAGAGAAGGAAAAGAACAAGGTGAGCCTTACAATCCCCCAGATTTCAGCCTGAAGGTACTTACTAGACTCTGACAGAGGGAACGTGATCTCTAACTGAGCACAGTGGACTTTTCAGGCTTAAGAGACAGAGACAAAAGTTAGGAAGGCTGAGCTGGCTGCAATTAGTGGGGCAGAGTACTAGCGCAAAGAGAGTTCCGCACTGAATGATCTCAAGGTCCACATGGGGCTGGACCATAACAAAGTAGAATAGCCTTATTGATCACCCTGAGAATTCAGTTGAGACCCCAGTAAAGCCACGTTATAGGGGGAAGTTATACTGTCCCTAGAATAAAAGCTAACCTAGACCCATCCTAACAAAGCTTAGAAAAAAGTCTCAACAAAAACAATGCTGATATGCAAGTACATAAATGTCCAAAATGAAACTCAATATTATTTCAAGGAAAACAACAAAATCCAGACCACGTTAACACTCATAATGTCCAGCGTCCAAACAACAGTTACTAAACGTACATGTAGCAGGAAAATATGACTCATAACCAGGAAAAAAATTAGTTAAAATAACCCAGAATTGACAGAGATGATAAAATTAGCAAAGAATTTAAACAGTTATTATGACCATCATTAAGGAAATAAAGGAAACATAAATATAATGAAGATAGAATTAGAAACTGTAAAAAAGAAAGAAACTTTTAGGGGCTGGACCAGTGGCACAGTGGTTAAGTGCACATGTTCCACTTCGGTGACCTGGGGTTCGCCGGTTCGGATCCCAGGTGCGGACATGGCGCCGCTTGGCAAGCCATGCTGTGGTAGAAGTCCCACATACAAAGTAGAGGAAGATGGGCACGGATGTTAGCTCAGGGCCAGTTTTTCTCAGAAAAAAGAGGAGGATTGGCAGCAGTTAGCTCAGGGCTAATCTTCCAAAAAAAAAAAAAGAGAAACTTTTAGACCTGGAAATTATGCTGTGCCTGCATTCAACCTATCTCTCCTTAGCCCACTTGTCCTTGACTTGTCACTAATAAGGAAATAGTTACAGCTAATGTTGTGCTGCGAATTTTGCCTCATTTGGCATATTTAAATGAAGTATTCTTTATGGTACATATTTATGTTCAATTTTACTGGAGGTTATTCTACCCTGTAAAACTCATATTTAATACAAATAACTGCCGAGATTATATAAAAGAACTGGACTAACTTTGACGATTAAACATATTTCTTACGTCAAATGCGATATGTATGTGTCAAAATTCCAATGAAACATCATCAAATACCGTTCAAAGTTAATTTTTTAAACTGTGTAGCTGCGCTACATACTTGAAAGTTAAATCTGGGTCTGATTAGAGGATGTTTCTCCTTAATTCACTTTCATTTTCCTTTCAAAAAGATTTGCGTACCTGTTCTAAATTTGACAAGGATAATTTACTATATTTTCTCAAGCAATTTCTGGATGTTCCAGATAATATCAGTAACTATCATACGCAGCCATAATTAATGCCGGAGTTGAGTCAGCATACAGAAAGTGTGGCCTTTGGATGGCAACTCTTGGCTGAATTCCTAATGTTCTGTTTCAATTTCTGATGAGGTGATGAAGTGGAAAGCTTGTACGATATAATTTTGCCATGTTTCTTTTGGGATTTTTGAAAGAGGGTCAACGGTTTAAAATCACCAGATGAAACACTTCAGCTTTTCAGAGACTACAATGAGGAAGGTCAAAGCTAATGTTTTTTGAAATTCTACCTGAAGTATCTGAATCCATTCGAAATAAACCAAAGTAGAGTGGTATATTAACACTTATTAGGATTAGAGCAATATAGTATAAAATATGTGAAATATAGCGTAATTCATACGTATTCTACATGTTCAATATTAGAAACAGATACACTCAATTTGTTTTCCAAAGGTCAGCATAATGCTGATACTTAAAAATGTAAATGTTTCAATCTAAATAAGCCCAAAGTAGGATGAGACTCAGTTTATGAATGTAACATTTTTCAATAATTACCTTTTAATAATCCCTGCAATAATCCTAATACTTGCTAAATAAATTCATTTTGAATGATAGTCAGGATTTGTTTAACATTTAGTCTTTATAATGTTTGCATAAAATGAGCATTAACCCTAAAGAACACCAGTTTCTAAATGTTTGAAATTGGTTTGGCTTCAAAGAACATTCTTTTAATAAAGGCAATAACATATACACATTCTTTCGAAAAAAATTATAAGAATATTTTGATGAACAAGCCAGATGATCAGACATTATATTTTGTAAGGCGTGGGAACATTTTTAAATGCATTTTACTTACCCAGCCAGGATAAAGAAAATGATAGCAAATCCCAAAGGAATTGCATAAACAAAGAAGTTAGAACCACATTGAAGTCCCCTAAATCTTTCTTTTCCTTTCATAGTTCTGACAGGAGTAACCATATTTCACCTGTAAGTTGCCTGTCTGTACCTTTTGACTTTTCCATTGAAGTAATTTTGTTCTTCTAGAATAAGTAGAAGCCACTATGTTCTATTGCCCATCCCCACCCTATCAAGAGTGTAAATAAATTAATGTTTAGTCCAGCTCAACTAGAAAAATCATTCTACTTTGTGTATGAAGTGTAAATCTTATACAGAAAAAAATATATATTATTGACTGTGTTATGTTAGCTATGTCTTTTTCAGAAAATGTATATTTACCATCACAGAAATTTCCAAGATTTTAATGGAACTTGTTTATTATTACAATAGTATGACCTTTTTCAGACTTGTGTCTCCGTTAACTATTTTTAAAGGATTTTCAGGGCAGAGTGTGGTTCTTGTTACCACTTGCAAAGTATTTTGCACAATTTGATCTGGTTTATTTTTCCTCAACTTTTGAGTATGAAAATTTCCAAACATGTAGAAAATTTTAAATACTGCATAAGGAATATCCAGATAACTACCACTTAATTTCTACAATTGCTAACATCTTTCTATATTTGCTTTGTTTCATAACATATCTATCTATCCCTGTATCCACCCATCTATAAATCCATCTTACTCTTTGATGCGTTTTACCCCTAAACACATCAGCATGCGTATCTTTATCTAGAGTTCAGTGTTTGTTTTCAGACCTTATATTCTTAGAGGCAAAATTCACATGCAGTGAAATCAACAAATCTTAACTGTACTGTGTCATGAGTTTTGACAAAAGCATACACCGTGTAACCTCTCAAGATAGGAAGCAGATGCAAATCCCTACCGAAATATGAAACATTTCCATCACCCCCAGAGAATTCCTGCATGCCCCTCCTAAGTCAATTCCTTAGAAATAACCCCTTTTCTGATTTTCCCCATAGTCTAGTTTCAGGCTTAGCCTAATATCTCTGCTCCCAGTGTCTCCACACCCAAGAGGTCCATTCTTCACACTGTGCTAGAACATTATACCGCCTCTATAGTGAACAGCAAACAAATAGATAGACGAAAATAATGTAAACTAAAAATAATTGCCCCCCCATCAAACAATAGAACCCCCGTGACATGCCAAATCCATTACAATTTGGTCCCAAACTTCCTTTCTAGCATTATTTATGGCAAGCCCCATAATTTCCCTCAATTCTATAATCACACTGAACTATCTCTTATTCCCTGAATAAACCATAAATATTATACTATTATCTTGGGTCATATACAAGCATTTAATAGATTTAATAGTCGTGGTTTTGGCTATCTGAGCATCCATGCCATGTAGTAAGTTTAAATACCAGCTAAATGACAGATTTGAGTCACAAGTTCTGCAAAACTGATGTGTGGAAGCAAGTCCTATGGTAAGTAAATGAACACAGCCAGACCCATGCATCTGCGTTTCAACATAATGACATTTGTTATACGTCAATAAACATTCACTCTCACCAAGATTTTGAAGGAATCGCTTGATTTTTTTCACTATGTTTTAAAGGGGTAAATTGTAAGCTCTAAGGAAACACAACTTACAAGACTCACAGCCTTAAGATTTATTCCTCGGATATATAGTTCTGCCCTAGTTACTTCTCTGTGCTGCAAGAAATAGGAAAATAAACTTTTATTCTTACTCTAAATATATTAGTTTCTATCATAGCCTTTTATGCCTTTTCTTAATTACCTATTTACATGCTAATTCTTCCTTACAAATTAAAGAAAATTAGAAAGCATCCCACATACTTGAAATGCTGTAGATTGCTTTTTAGAATGCATAATTGAGCTATTTCTTTCTAAGCAAGATAAAAAGGGATTTTTTAGAGATCATGATGAATTGGTTATATATAGAAACTAATATCAATCTAATATCTTAAAAATGTATCATATGTACATAATTGTTCTTTTTCCTTTCATCCATTTTGAATATTTTTCTCCTTTATACAACCTCATGTGCTACATTCACACAAATTCAAGAACAAAATAGGGAAGGATACATTTTTTTCTCATGCTAACTATTTTAGTTAATTGTATTTAAGGAATCAAGAAGAGATTAGAAACAGGTCTTCAATTGTCCTGCTTATCTCTCAGGAAATTTCTTCTATTCAACTGACAATAAAGCTGCCCAGTTTTGAGAGATTCGTGTGGGAGTTGATAAATGTACAACGCATAAGTGAGACTCACCACAAAATGTAAACTGGTTTGTAAAATCATGTGAATACTACTGATAGATAAACCCCTCAAAGCAACCTAAGCTGTTGTAAAAATAATAGTTTTTTAAAAAGATATCACAAGAGTTCATGAGATGAGTAATACATGATATCATATTATTCAGAGACAGTATTTACATTAAATCAGAAAGGACAAGTTAGAATCGCAGAGGCTCAACACAAGAGTTTATTTCTAACTGATGCCTGAGTCAAATAGTTTAGCAGAGGATCTGCACATCACAGTCTTTCAGGGACACAGGCTGATGGAAGCTGCAAACCGAAATGTTTCCATGATCTCTCAAAATGAAGGATTGTGGGAAATCATGAACATGATTGTAAAGACTCCATTTAGCGTAATACATCTCTTCCCCTGATTTTTAATTGGCACTGAAGCAAGTCACATGGCCACACTCAACCTTAAAGGGTATGTGGAAGTGCCAATATACCACGTGCCTGAAAGGAGAAGAGAAGCAGAATGTAAACAGACTCAATGATCACTTCAGTATTTGCAGTTGATAACCAACTGGTTTTTGTGAAAGCCTGGGATTTTTTAATTTTTTTGCATTTGTAGTTAGGACTTTTCATCACCACTGAAAATAACAGTGTACTTATGTGTGTTAGGTGAGTGGGTGGGATTTCTTTAACTCTTTTCATTATAGCAAGTAACTTCCATCATTCACAATTTCTTAGCTTTCCATACACTTACTAGCTGAACAAGGATTGCTAATCTAATGCCCCCTCCCATTAATTGGGCAAAAATAATGAATTGGTGGTGTCTTTGAGCCTCAGGAACCATGGGCCCTTCTTTCTTTTTTGTGCCTTCTTCCATCACCATAAGATACAAGATGGATCCATCAGGTCCACCTTGGTGACTTGCTATGTTTAACCTTTTCCTATATATATTTACAGGTTCTGGGAAAGTGGGAATGCATACTAACAATGTCCAGTGAAGGTTTGAAGGTGTAAAGAAAACAAAATGGCTTAATTGGGTCTAAAATTAGAAGTTAGAGAGGTCAGATGGTGTTAGATTTGAAGGGCATTCTAAGATAATCAGAGCAGGAACCAGCGTGTCTTATGCCAAATCACCACAAGGAATTCCGTATGAGGAAGGGAGGGCTGGGAGAGACAAAAACTAGATCATGACATATCTTATATGTTATGCTAAGAATTTTAGGTATTATCCCACAAATAATATTGCAATAAGAAGAACATGTTTTGGATATATTTTATGTATCTGGTTGAATACGGCCATTAGACAGTTGGATATTTCAGCTGGAGCTGTAGAGATAGCTTGCTGCTGGAGAGAGAGATTTGAATATGATCAGCATATAGATGGTGGTGAATAATGGAGATTGGAAAATTTACCCCTGGGAAAATTGTATAGATGGAGAAAATCAGTGAGCAAGTGATGAAACCAAAGATTCTTTTTCTTTTTTTCAAAGGTTGGCACCTGCACTAACATCTGCTGCCAATCTTTTACTTTTTTTTTCTTCTTCTCCCCAAAGCACCCCCGTGCATAGTTGTATATTCTAGTTGTGAGTGCCTCTGGTTGTGCTATATGAGACGCGGCCTCAACATGACCTGATGAGCGGTGCCACGTCCGTGCCCAGGATCCGAACTGGCGAAACCTTGGGCCGCCGAAGTGGAGCACACAAACTTAACCACCTGGCCATGGGGTCAGCCCCCAAAGATTCTTGAATATATTATTATTTTCTATTTGCACCAGTTATAGGGAAAATTAGCTTGCTCTCCACTGCAGAATCTATTGACTATAATTCTGAAGTTCACCGGCAAGGAGAAGTAGAGTGTGCTATAAAAGCCATGTTAGTGGGGAGGAGAACAGAGGGTGAGCTACACAAGCTTGTCAATAGAAAGGAAATGGTAGCCAACAGCTTGTTTATTGTGTTTGCTATGTGCCAGGTACTGTTCTAAATTATACATATCCTCACAACAAATTAGAACAGAGAAAGGCTAAGTAATTTGCCAAGCTGGTAAGAGTTAAAACAGGGATTTTTATTTCAAGAGCGGGATTTTTTACCCAGGTAGTCTGGCTCCAGCATCCCTGCTCTCAACCCTCATTGGCTCTCTCTGCTTAAACTAGTTTCATAGTTTTTGGAATTTACCTAGTGAGATCATGGTGATATATAAAAATCTCATAACTCCAGCTATAGTCTTCCCAGCCTTGCATTAGAAGCATCTAATATACTACATTTCCCTGCCTCACTTCGTGCTACAGTAGGTTCTGACTTTTAATAATCAGTATAGTGATATTAACCATAACAAATGAAAAGTTATTCCTATTCATTAACCTAACTACTATTTATTGGGAAAGCAGAAACTAAATTATTTTTGAAATGAAAACTCCATAAAGAAAGCAGACATGTTAAGACAATTTAGAATAAAGACGTCCTATGATAAAGATATCCAGCTATTTAATCTTTCTGGCATCAGTTTTCTTATCCGTAGAATGGCATCTATGTTACAGAATAGTTGTGGGAGTCAAAGTTGGTGTTTATAGAACATCTAATATAATATTTGCAAACTAATTTCTCAGTATCTTGTATACTTCATTAAAAAACATATGGGGGCTGGCTTGGTGGTGCAGCGGTTAAGTTCACATGTTCCGCTTTAGCGGCCTGGGTTTCACTGGTTCAGATCCCTGGTGTGGACATGGCACTGCTTGGCAAGCCACACTGTGGTAGGCATCCCACGTATAAAGTAGAGGAAGATGGGCACGGATGTTAGCTCAGGGCCAGTCTTCCCCAGCAAAAAGAGGAGAATTTGAGGCAGATGTTAGCTCAGAGCTAATCTTCCTCAAAAAAAAAAAAAAGTATGTGAAAGTACAACTCAAATGAAAGTTATATTCTAAACATAATGACTGCTATAAGGAAGAGAAACATTATTGTCTGGCTCTTAGTAGAACATTAAATTGTCTTACCTTCATTCACTTCTCAAAATATGATTTAATGTAAAATTTAAAACTTAGAATAATTATGTCTTAGCGTCAGGTGTAGAATATTTTGAAATTTTTTGAAATTTTGGGTATTTTTGAATACTCAAATTTTGAAAGTTTGAGTATTCTAAAATTGTGCATCTAATTTGCACCACCTCAAACTATACTTGTAAACCTCTTTCATACATCCGTGTTGGTGAGGTAGAACTAATATGACTTTAAAATTACATTTTAGTCGTAGGTAAAGGGAAAACAAATTTCTCAAAAATATCCCGTTAATGGGGCTGGCCCAGTCACGCAGCGGTTAAGTGCACACATTCCACTTCGGCGGCCCGGGCTTCGCTGGTTTGGATCCCGGGTGCGGACGTGGCACCGCTTGTCAAGCCATGCAGTCGTAGGTGTTCCACATATAAAGTAGAGGAAGATGGGCACGGGTGTTAGCTCAGGGCCAGTCTTCCTTAGCAAACAAATAAATATCCCATTAAGATAAGGAAAGAATAAAATCACTGAAATGAAATTCCCTACACGTAATAGGCTGTTATCATGTATAATTAAAAATTCATTTGGGCTTTAGAAGTCTAGGAAAATAGTCCCATTCAGACATAAGCTGCTTGTAAAGAACTTGGGAAGATGAAATAGAGGGCTTTATTTGTTTTAGTCATATATAACGTTTGTATATGCATGTTAGCATTTTTGAATTTTCGTTAATATTGAAGTATTAATTTGAGTCAGTTGAGAAATCGTTTATTGAACATCTACTCTAAATGTGGCACTACGTCAAGTTCTGAAGATATAAAGGGGAAGTGGTCCCTACACCAGTAGGCAAATCACAACCAGTGGGGGGCAGCGAATCAGAAAATCAGTGACTTCAAAAGCAACGGAAGAAATTACCATGGAAACACAGAAAAATGAGTGCCATATTCTTATGGAAGTGATTAGGAAAAGCTTAATAAATGAAATAACATTTTACCTGGACTTAGGTGTTCTCAATAGGAGGGGATAGGTGCACAGCAGTGTGATCATGAGTAATAGCAGAAGGGGAGGAAAAAGATCAGAGAATCTAGGTAATAACAGTAAATTCTATTTTAGGCAATTAAAATGTTCATAATACTTATTTATTCATAATATATACTCATAATAGCTATTTTAAAAGAATATGCAGAGATATTCCACTTGAAACTTTTTAAATAGTTTCACAAAATGTTGATTTTTGACTTAGCAAAATTATTTTCATGGCTTTACAAAGTGTTGATTTGGTAATGTGTGGAAAATGAAGGGAGCAAACCTGGGGAAAACTAATACTTTCTAAAAGAATACTTTTTTGTTTTTGAGGAAGATTAGCCCTAAGCTAACATCCACTGCCAATCATCCTCTTTTTTCTGAGGAAGACTGGCCCTGAGCTAACATCCGTGCCCATCTTCCTTTACTTTATACGTGGGACGCCTACCACAGCATGGCATGCCAAGCGGTGCCATGTCAGCACCAGGGATCTGAACTGGCGAACTCCAGGCCACCGAAGCGGAACGTGCACACTTAACCACCGCACCACCGGGGCCAGCCCCTTAAAAGAATACTTTTTAAGTAGGATTTTGTCACCTCTTCATACTCTGGTTGTGTGTGTGTGTGTGTGTGTGTGTGAAGTAACATATGTGGGCGTGCAATGAAAAAAAATGAAAACTTGTGTGATCATATTGGGCCTTTGTAAATAATACTATATATATATATATAATTTTTATATAAAAATATATAAAAAATATATATTTTATATAAAAAATTATATATATATATATATATATAATTTTTCTCACCCAAAAAAAAAGAATCAACATAGACTGTGTGTTTAGTGCCAATGGGAAACTATTTTAACAAAACCACCTGTTCTGGGCCTGGATATAAAATTGAGAATTGCTCACCTAACTTGTTCGAATTAGGTCATGATATGCAATAGCTACTGGTAGCTAAGAAGATGGTAGGAAAGTAATCAAAACTTTCTAGATTATAGGTTTTTGGGAATATGTGTCCTAGGTCCTAGGACTTTAGGCATTGTGGCTGCATGGAGACAACTGTTGTAAGTAATGTGATTATAGGCTGTGTCTTTCCATGTGATTCCCCTCCTCCTCCTTCTTCTTTTTTCTCTTGAGAGTTATATACCAGAAAGTTCCCTAGAACTCCAACTCATGTACTTTTTCCACACTGAATTGAGAGGCATTTTGGCGATCAGTGACTATGGGATCACAGGATATCATTCTGGAAACATAGTTACTTGATAATGTTTTATCCAAAACCTAAAATAGCTCTTAGGAAGAAGTAAGTTGAACTAAATAGATAACTATTATTCTCATAAGATTAAGAAGATACTATGATCAAAACATTCTAGAAGAAAAAACTCTGTATTAAGCACTTGAAGTGTATTGTTTAATTTAAAGTGCAAAAAACATAGGCAAGTAAAAAAATACACATGCACACATTTCCAAACCACACCAAAGATGTTGCTTTTGAAATATAAATATTTATTATATCATCTTTCTGAATAAATAACTGGAAAATATCAACAGTTTTTTTGGCTTGAGAAACTGAGTTCTTCCAAATGTGGGTGTTGAGAGTAAGCCAACTCTATTAATTTCATTGGAATATCCAAATGCAAGCATCTGGATGTGAGTATATTAACAAGGATCGTCTTTCTATTTAAAGTAGCTCAAATATTAGTTTACAACATTATATATGTTTTAATAAAAAATGACTATTACCAGTCTATTTTATCTATGCCACTGAACAAACTTGGCATTCACAAATTGTCATCATCCTTCAAATTGTGACAGATAATGTCTGTCATCTTTTAGTTGTCTTATTGACATTCCATACTGTAGTGTGTGCTGCAAGAGTTAGAACTCTGCAAACTACATTTTCCAAATCCATTTGTTAATTGTTGGGTGATGTTTTTCTCTGGGTCTCTCATATTTCTACAAGTTTTTTAAGCAAGGCACTAATTGCCCTATTTTACAGATTCTCTTTTCAAAGATATTTATATAGCAAAAAATGAAAGATAAAGGCTAAAGCTGCTCCAAGAGGAATATACATCCTTGTAAAAATAACTTTAATACGAAGCTGATTGTACAGTACAGTTAGAGAAATTTTAATTATTAAAATTACACAGTAAATTGTAATAATATACATCTTCAACAGTATTTTAATAGAGATTTCAACTAGCTATTGTATTCCAGCTAAATTAAACTTCCTTTGTTCTTTTTATATTAAAATTTTACGTGTCTACATTTATGCCTGATGTTCAAAGTTTAACTTGGCAAAGCTGTATTTTATTTAGCAGTAAATTGAAGCAAAAAGAATATGGAGTAATAAGCATAAGACCTGGGTTACTTTCTACCTTTTTTACATTCTATGCCTAATTTTACATTCAAATACCTAATCAGAATTACCCAAATATACTTGTTGTCTACTTTCCCATAAAATTGGAAATAAAAGGATCTACCCTGATTATTTTTACTTCACATCATTGTGGGGTGGATTAAATGAAATAAAGTAAGTGACATACTTTCCATATTATATATTTTGTCTATAAAAAGTAATTGCTTATTTATGTATATTTTACTTTATTTCAAAGAGGATTTGATGCAGCTTCCAATCTTAGCAAACTGAACTGTTGCAAGTCCCCTGTGACCTCCATCTGCCTCCACCACTAGCAATTACGAGCACTTAGACATGTTGGATAAAATATATTCAAAAAATTTAAAGATTTTTACAGTTTAAGCTAATCTCAAAATTTAAAAAAAGGGTCTACTCCCAAAGTATCAGCAAAGAGTAAGGAAGAAAGATAGAATAATAACAAAGTGGTCTTATGCCACAGAAGTTCAAATAATTTTTGAACCTAAAGATAGAACTGTAAAATAAATCTCTTCATAACAGCAAGATCTAGGATACTTACTACAACATGAATGAAACTCAAAAGCATGCTAAGTGAAAAAACACGACTCCAAAAGTTACATACTGGGCTTCTGGTTACAGGTAGAATGGAATAGACTTATTTCTCCCTGCTCCTCCCTAAGTACAACTAAAAACCCTGGACAAATTATAACAGACAATCATAAGAGGACTCCAAAAGGTACAGTGATGGGCTAGGGAATCTCAGGTCTTGGGGAATGACATGATGGGCAAGTTCTGGGGTGTTTTGTTTTTTTAAAACAATATTCTATATATCCTGACTGGGCACTGGATTAATCTGTAATGTGGAACACCAAACAGGTACATACGCAACAAAGCCCAAAGAAAACCTGATGTCTCAGCCAAAAGACAAGGAAAGGGGCAGCCCAAGATGTTCGAAACATTTTTGACAAATAATTACCCAACCCCAACCAAACACGATGGATTGCCCCCAACTCTCTCCCCCTGTGGGGTCAGTGGAGACTTTGTCGGGAGTCTGGACTTCACACTCTTCTCCTGGTGGTTGCAAGTGGAGTCCCTCACCTTCTCAACTAGAGATTTGGAGAATCTCTGAGAGGAAGAAGCAGGAGAAAGAGATTCTTTAAACTTGCATGAGAAGTCCTGGGCATATCCTTGAACAATCCACATGGGAAACTGATGCAAATTATCACACCAAAGTGTTCAAGAGCTGAACTATAGTGCAGAATAACAGCCAGGCTTGCAGAGTGGTATCTAAGAAAGTAGCTGGTATCTAATGTGTCCTTGGATCCACAACCGTCAAAAGTAGGCTTGGACCTACATGCTATACCTAAACAGGGTGGTTGCCTGCTAAAATCAAAAATTTAAATAGGATCCAGGATCTCCTAATGTAATAGTCAAAATATCCAAGATACAATTGAAAATTGCTAGTCACACCAAGAGCCAGTAAAATTACAACCTGAATGAGAAAAGATAATCAATAAATGCCAGTGGCAAGATGACTCAGATGTTGGAATTTCTAACAAGGATTTTAAAGTGGCGATGATAAAAATGCTTTAATGATAAATGCTTAAAACAAATAAAAAAAGGAAAATATGAGCAAAGAAATAGAAGATATATTAAAGAGCCAAATGAATGGCTCAACTCAGGGAAGAGTTGGTAACTTGAGATATAATGGACATTTAAAATATCAAGTATACCATGAAAAACTATTCCAATATATTTGACAAAAATGTTAAAAATGAAGAATTGTGTATAAAAGTATAGCTTATGACATTTGACTTAAAAATAAAGAGCAACTCAGAATAAAAACAGAAAAAAATTAAAAGAGAATCAATCAAAATGAGCCATTCAAATAAAGCACTGGGATTATATAATTTTATATTCATTATTATTCAATTAAACATAACCTCCATCTTATACAAAGTGATTCAGAAAATAGAAACAAAGGAAAAGTATCCTACTATTAGGTTACAATTTTATCTTGAGTTTTTAACTGAAATTTCTTTTACAACAGAATCACAAATAATGTATTTCTGAATAACAAAATGCCAAACTCAACCATTAAAAAAAATGCCTAGCAGCCCAATATCTTTTAACCATGAGCAATATATGTTACTGACTAAATTGCTCAATGTTTTATAGACTGATTTTCTATGAACTACTTAAATGATGGAGGAGGGCGTCTGACAGGAATGATGATTTGGGTTTAGGAATAGTTAATCAGAAGCCATTATTTCTTTTTTTTTTTTTTTTTTAAAGATTTTATTATTTCCTTTTTCTCCCCAAAGCCCCCCGGTACATAGTTGTATATTCTCCATTGTGGATTCTTCTAGTTGTGGTATGTGGGACGCTGCCTCAGCGTGGTTTGATGAGCAGTGCCATGTCCGCGCCCAGGATTCGAACCAACGAAACACTGGACCGCCTGCAGCGGAGCGCACGAACTTAACCACTCGGCCACGGGGCCAGCCCCCAGAAGCCATTATTTCTGACAATAATTAGAGAGTGGGTCTAGTTTTCTGTTACAGCCACTTAAACATATATGAAAACAAAATATACACATACATGACAATAAAATCATCTTATCAATCCATAAGATAGGGCTTCCCATATCAGAAGTAGGACAAAATGAGAATACAAAAGTACACAGATAGTTTATTAGAAACTGGTATAAAAAGCATAGCTAAAGAGATATGGAGTGAGTGAGAATGGAATTCATTCCTATTTACCTTGCAGGACACTATTATCTGTTCCTCCAGAGACGATACCCACTAAGCCTTCTCTCAAAATAATGTTAAGGCACAGGTTCTTTAGTAACTGAAGATCTGTACTGAGTTCTTCATTACTGTTTTACTTAAAACAAATTCCTGCCCTTGGAAGGATATAGTAGGGAAATATCAATAAAAGTGTCACTTGAGTACGGATGTAAATTGCTATTGCCTTTCTGGAGACAAATGGACACCACATATTGTATTTTAAATGGGAATACAGTTTGATCCAATAGTTATTTTGTTTAAAAGCAAGGAGTAGAGAGCAGTTGTTAAGAACATTGATCCTGGTGCCAGATAAAATGTGTGGAAATCCCAGATCTAGCGCTTACTAGGTGTGTGAACTTAGACAGGTCACTTTTCACTTTCGGTACAATAAGGAGATAATAATACCTTTCTCACTTAACATAGTACTTGGCACATAATATTTTCCTAAAGAAATTATTGCACAAGTGCACCAAGAGGTATATACAAGAGTCTTCTTTTTTTTAAATTTTCTATTATTTTTGAGGAAGATTAGCCCTGAGCTAACTGCTGCCAATCCTCTTCTTTTTGCTGAGGAAGACTGGCCCTGAGCTGACATCCATGCCCATATTCCTCTACTTTATATGTGGGACGCCTACCATAGCATGATGTGCCAAGTGGTGCCATGTCTGCACCTGGGATCCGAACCAGTGAACCCTGGGCCGCTGAGAAGCAGAACGTGTGAACTTAACTGCTGTGCCACCAGGCCGGCCCCACATGAGTCTTCTTAACAGCATTTTTTAAAAAAGCTTAAAATAATAAACTAGTTAAATGATAACTAGCATAGAAGTTGGTAAACACTTGCATTTCTATATCTTGGATCACTGTATCCCTGTACATAAATGAGATATTTTTCATAGTAGAGAATGACAAGAGCTTCAATACCAATTGTTAAGTGGAAAAAATTGCAGATAGACATACAACAAATGATTTAATTTTCCTATAAAATGTAAAAAAACTATTTGTCTTACTGCTATTTTAATAAATGTATTTAAATCCCTAGAAAGAGATATAAAAGTATAAATATCAAGTTGATAGCAATAGAGGACTGGAATTTTGATAAGATCAAGAGGAACTTTTTTCATATGTAAAGTTTTACTTTTTACAAGATATGTGCATGTGTCGCTTACTTAATTTAAAAAATAAATTAAAATAGCACAAATTTTGTAAGGTGTTTTCACAATGTGGTAAAATATAGCAATATTGACCAGAAAAAAATCAATGTTGAATTTTGAGAATAAATTTTGAATATATATTTAAATGGAATACTTGACTATTAAGAGAATAGGGCTATGCTTTGTGATGAATAAAGAAAAAATTTTTTAAAAATAAGACAAATTACCCTTTCAGTCCAAGCAGCCTTGACCTTATCCATAGAGTTAATAAGCACCCTCAAAATTTGAGGAATAGAAAATCTGGCCAGGATGCTTTATATATTTAAGCCTTTAAATCAAATATATTGTGTGAAGGAACATTTCTGTAGCCCAGGCAGAAGAAGCCTTTGGTATATAAAGCTCAAAGTATTGGTTTGCATTTACAAATTTACTTTGCCATTACATGAGAAGTTAACAGTTTAGATCTGGGCTCCCAAGCCCTCGTTCACCAAAGTCACTTGATTAATCACTAGTCCCCAAACTTTTCATTCCTAAGTTTAGTGATCAATGTTTAGGTGCTGAGAAATAATTAAATGGGACAGAAATAATAAAGCTTAAAGGGCTATTTTTAAAAGATCAAGATATTTATGCAAGGCCATTTTTGAAAATTCTCTGCAGGACTGAAGTGAAAATTGTTTTTCAAGGGATTGCCATTTTTCAACATCGTTTCTCCGGATGGAAGTAATCATTTATTTTAAAACAATCCCAGTGATGTCAGCATCATGGTGGAGTGAGCTGTTCCCATAGCCTCTCCCCCCTAAGATACAACCAAAAGGACATTCATTAGCCAACACAGGACACACGCACAGCACAATATGTTGTCTGAAAGAACCACGCAGCCATATGTCTGAAGATGGGGGTGCTGGATCCCCAGGAAGCAGCAGAAGGAGGCAAGGAGGTCTCCTCCCACTCCCCAGAGGCAGCGATCTGCAGTGTGGGACCTCATGCAGTGGTCAATGTGTGACTCTGAGAGGAGACCGGGAGGAGGCAGACCTCCACGGGAATGCTTTAACTTTGGGAGTTGCATCCCTGCCTGCAGGAATGCTCTTCACTGAGGCACCCAGGCCACCACATGGGCACTCCCACCAAGCCCAGTGGCCCGGGTGGGCCACCAGTGAGTGCAGAGCTGGTATGCACATGCACACACAAAAGAAAGTGCCCCTTCCCTCCCCTCCTGCCTGGTGCAGCAGCTTGGCTGGTCAGGGCAGTGGACCCACACCAGAGCACCCATGCCTGCATGTGGGACCTGCCAAGCAGTGGCAGCCAGCAAATGTAGGAGAGCCCTCCTGGCACAAATTCCAGCAGATGGGCACAACTTCCAGTGAATGTGGTGAGTTCAGGAAAGACAGCTCTTGCTCTCTCCCCAGTGGTGGCAGGTGGAATCTGTGACCAGACACAACCACTATGAGCTGAAAAAAAAGGCCACTGTATCAAACACCATGAAGAAATACATTAACACTCTAGATTAGAAGGAAAGTGACAAGTCAGAAACCAATCATGAAGACACAGAAATTTACAATCTAATTGACAGAGAATTCAAAATAGTTATCATAAAGATACTCAATGACTTACAAGAAAACTCAGAAAGACGGATCAATGAACTCAGGAATAAAATTAATGAGCACAAGGAGTTCTTCACAAAAGAGATTTAAACTCTAAAAACAAAAAGCCAAACAGAAATGCTGGAGATGAAGAACACAATTGATGAGATAAAAAGCAATCTAGAAACCATAAAACACTGAACTGACATTACGGAGGACAAAATTAGCAATTTGTAGGACAGAAATATAGAAATGCTTCGGATGGAGGAGGAGAGAGAACTGGGACTAAAAAAATGAAGAAATTCTCCAAGAAATGTCTGATGCAATAGGAAATGCAACATGAGGATTATAGGTATTGTAGAGGGAGAAGAGAAGGAGAAAGGAACAGAGAGCTTCTTCAAAGAGATAACTGAGAACTTCCCAAACCTGGGGAAGAAACTGGAATAACAAGTAAGTGAAGCCAGTAGAAATCTTAATTACATCAATGCAAAAAGACTTTCTCCAAGGCATATAGTAGTAAACCTGGCAAAAGTCAATGACAAAGAAAAACTATTAAGGGCAAGAAGGCAGAAGAGAATAATCTACAAAGGAACCACTATCAGGCTTTCAGTGGATTTCTCAGCAGAAACCTCACAGATCAGGAGAGAGTGGAATATTATATTCAAAATACTGAAAGACAAAAACTTTGAACCAAGAATACTCTATCCAGCGAATCTATCCTTCACATATGGTAGAGAAATAAAAACTTTCTCAGATACACAAAAGCTGAGGGAGTTCCTTGCCACAACACCCCCCTCCCACCAGAGATGATCAAGAATGCCCTCATACCTGAAACAAAAAGGAAGAGGTTTACAAAGCTTTGAGCAAGGAGATAGATAGACAAAATCAGAAAATTGCAGCTCTCTATCAGAACAGATTAGGAAAAAATTATAACATTAAAGATAAAGGGAAGGAAAACATCAAAAATAACTATAAATACTTCATTTTAATCACAAACTCACAACACAAAATGGAATAATTTGTCATGGTAATAACTTAGACAGGGAAGAGGAAAGAGATGGAACCTATAGGGACTAGCTGCATGGTCGAGTGGTTAAGTTTGCACACTCCGCTTCGGTGGCCCAGGGTTCAGATCCCAGGTGCCGACATGGCATAGCTCATTAGGTTATGCTGAGATGGTGTCCCACATGCCACAACTGGAAGGACCCACAACTAAGATATACAACTATGTACTGGGGGGATTTGGGGAGAAAAAATATAGCAGGAGATGGAACCTATTAAGTGGATAGTGATAAGAGGTTATCAGAAAATGGACTATCTCATCCACAAGATCTTTTATACAAAACTCATAATAAGCACTAAACAAAAAAATCAGAACAGAGACACAAAAGATAAATAAAGAGAAAAGTGAGAAAACCATCATAGAGAACCACCAAACTGACTTGGTAGTCAGAAATATACAGGACAAGAAACAAGGGAAATATAGGACAATTGGAAAACAAGGGATAAAGTGGCAGTATTAAGCCCTCATGTATCAATAATCACTCTGTAAATGGATTGAATTCTCCGATCAAAAGACACAGAGTGGCTGAATGGATTAAAAAACAAGACCCAACAATATGCTGCCTCCAGGAAACACATTTCAGCTCTAAAGACAAACACAGGCTCAGAGTGAAGGGATTAAAGATGATACTCCAAACAAATGGAAAGCAAAAGAAAGCAGGTGTTGCCATACTTATATCAGACTAAGCAGACTTCAACATAAAAAAGACAATGAGAGACAAAGAAGGGCAGTATATAATGATAAAAGGGACATTCCACCAAGAGGACGTAACACTTATGAATACATATGCATCTAACACAGGAGCACCAAACTACATAAAGCAACTATTAACAGACCTAAAGGGAAAAATTAACAGCAACACAATGACAGGAGGGGACCTCAACACCCCACTTATATCAGTGGATAGATCACTCAGACTTCTAGAAAGTCAACAAGGAAATAATTGAATTAAATGAAAAACTATACCAGATGGACTTAACAGATGTATATAGAACATTCCATCCAAAAATTGCAGAATACACATTCTTCCCAAGTGCACATGCAACAATCTTGAAGATAGACCATATATTGGGAAACAATTCAAGCCTCGATAAATTTAAGAAGATTGAAATCATGTCAAGCATCTTTCCCAACCATAATGCTATGGAACTAGAAATCAACTACAAGACAAAAGATGGGAAAGTCACAAACGTGTGGAGACTAAATAACATGCTACTTAACAATCATTGGATCAATGAAGAAATTAGAGGAGAAATAAAAAAATATCTTGAGACAAACTGAAATGAAAACATTCCATACCAACTCATATGGGATGCAGCAAAAGTGATCCTACGAGTGAACTTCATCACAATACAGGCCCACCTTAACAAACAAGAAAAATCCAAAATAAGCAAGCTCAAACTACACCTAACTGAATTAGAGAAAGAAGAACAAACAAAGCCCAAAGTCAGAAGAAGGAGGGAAATAATAAAAACCAGAGCAGAAATAAACGCAATTGAAACAAAAAAGACAGTAGAAAGGATCAATGAAAGAAATAGCTGGTTCTTTGAGAAGATAAACAAAATTGAGAAACCTCTAGCCAGACTTAGAAAGAAAAAAAGAGAGAAAGCTCAGATAAATAAAATTAGAAATGAAAGTGGAGAAATTACAACAGATACCACAGAAATACAAAGGACTATAAGAACATGCTATGAAAAGCTATATGCCAACAAACTGGACAATCTAGAAGAAATGGATAAATTCGTAGACTCTTACAACCTCTCGAAGCTGAATCAGAAAGAAATAGATAATCTGAATAGACGAATCACAAGTAAAGAGATTGAAACAGTAATTAAAAAACATCCCAAAAAACAAAAGTCTAGGACCAGACAGCTTCCCTGGTGAATTCTATCAAACATTCAAAGAGGACTTAATATCTATCCTTCTCAAACTATTCCAAAAAATTAAGGAAAATGGAACATCTCCTAACACATTCTATGTGGCCAACGTCACCCTGATACTAAAGCCTGACAAGAACAACACAAAAAAGGAAAACTACAAGCCAATATTGCTGATGAACAAAGATAAAAAATTCTTAGTGAAAAATTGGCAACCCGAATATAGCAATACATCAAAAAGATCATACACCATGATCAAGTAGGATTTATACCAGGGACACAGGGATACTTCAACATCCACAAGTCAATCAATGTGCTACACCACATTAACAAAGTAAGGAACAAAAACCAAGTGATCATCTCAATAGATGCAGAGAAAGCATTTGACAAGATCCAATAGCCATTTATGATAAAAACTCTTAACAAACAGGGATAAAAAGAAATTACCTCAACATGATAAAGGTCATTTATGACAAACCCACAGCCAACATCATACTCAATGGGGAAAAACTGAAAGCCATCCCTCTGAGAACAGAAACAAGTTGTGGGTGCCCACTCTCACCACTCTTTTTTTTTTCTAATTTATTTTTGAGGAGGATTCACCCTGAGCTAACTACTGCCAATCCTCCTCTTTCTGCTGAGGAAGACCGGCCCTGAGCTAACATCCGTGCCCATCTTCCTCTACTTTATATGTGGGACGCCTACCACAACATGGCTTTGCCAAGCCGTGCCATGTCCTCACCTGGGATCTGAACCGGTGAACCCCAGGCCCCCGAGAAGCGGAACATGTGAACTTAGCTGCTCCGCCACCAGGCTGGCCCCTCACCACTCTTATTCAACGTTGTACTGTAGGTTTTGGCCAGAGCAATTAGGCAGGAAAAAGGAGTAAAAGGAATCTAAATAGGCAATGAAGAAGTGAAGCTCTCGCTGTTTGCAGACGACATGATCTTATATAGAGAGAACCCTAAAGAAATTGGAAAACTATTAGAAATAATCAACAACTACAGTAAAGTTTCAGGGTGCAAAATCAACTTACAAAATTCAGTTGCATTTCTATACTTCAATAATGAACTAACAGGAAGAGAATTCAAGAATACAATCCCACATACAATTGCAAAAAAAGAACAAAACATCTAGGAATAAGTTTAATCAAGGGGATGAAAGACCTATACAATGAAAACTATAAGACATTATTGAAAGAAATTGATGATGACATAAAGAAATGGAAAGATATTCCATGCACGTGGATGGGAAGAATAAACATAGTTAAAATGTCCATACTACCTAAAGCGATCTACAGATTCAATGCAATCCCAATCAGAATCCTAGTGACTTTCTTCACGGAAATAGAGGAAAGAATCCTAAAATTCATATGGGGGCTACCAAAGACCCTAAATAGCTAAACAAATCCTGAGAAAAAAGAACAAAGCTGGAGACATCACAATCCCTGACTTCAAAATACACTACACAGCTACAGTAATCAAAACATCATGGTATTGGTACAGAAATAGGCACAGAAAATTAATGGAACAGAATTGAAAGCCCAGAAATAAAACCACACATCTACAGACAGCTAATCTTTGACAAAGGGGATAAGAACATACAATGGAGAAAAGATAGTCTCTTCAGTAAATGATGTTGGGAAAACTGAGCAGCAACATGCAAAAGAATGAATGTAGACAACTGTCTTACACCATACACAAAAATAAACTCAAGTGGATCGAAGACTTGAAGGTAAGACCTGAAACCATAAAACTTCTGGAAGAAAATTTAGGTAGTACACTCTGACATTGATCTTGAAAGTATCTTATTGAGTACCATGTCTTCTCGGACAGGGGAAATAAAAGAAAAAGTAAATAAGTGATACTTCGTCAGACTGAGGAGGTTCTGCAAGACAAAGGAAACCAGGATCAAAACAAAAACACGACCCACCCCCATGGGGGAAAATAATTGCAAATCACATATCCTACAAGGGGTTAATCGCCACTATATATAAAGAACTCACACAACTGAACAACAAAAAAACAAACAACCCAATCAAATACTGGGCAGAGGATATGAACAGACATTTCTCCAAAGAAGATATACAGATCGCCAATAAGCACATGAAAAGATGCTCAACATCACTAATTATCAGAGAAATGCAAATCAAAACTACCCTAAGATACCGCCTTACATCCGTTAAAATAGTTATAATCACTGAGACAGAAAATAACAAATGTTGGAGAGGTTGCGGAGAAGAGGGAACCCTCATACACTGCTGGTGGTAAGGTGAACAGGTGCAGCCACTATGGAAAACAGTATGGAGATTTCTCAAAAAACTGAAAATAGAAATGCCCTATGACCCAACTATCCCACTACTGGGTATCTATCTAAAGAACTTGAAATCAACACTTCAAAGTGACTTATGCACCCTTATGTTCACTGCAGCATTATTCACAATAGCCAAGACATGGATGAAACCCAAGTGCCCATTGACTGATGACTGGATAAAGATGTGGTATATATGTACAATGGAATACTACTCAGCCATAAAAAAGACAAAATCGTCCCATTCATAACAACATGGATGGACCTTGAGGGTATGATGTTAAGCGAAATAAGCTGGACAGAGAAAGACAAACACCAGATGATTTCAATCATATGTGGAAGATAAACAAACACACGGAAAAAGAGAACAGTTCAGTGGCTACCAGGGGAAGGGGTTTAGGGAGAGGACACAGGCAGTGAAGGGGAGCACCTATATGGTGGCTGACAAGTAATAACATACAACTGAAATTTCCCAATGTTGTAAACTACTATGAACTCAATTAAAAATAACTGGAGGTAAAAATACAAGAAAAAAAGTAAATAAATAATCATTTTTATTGTCAAAAACATGGTAAACCCCTTAGTGAGTACAAATAAAATTTACACAAAAGAAAAACATATTTCACTATTTTGAGATTCTTGAAGGATGCAAGCTTGTCTTATCTCTTTATCTCCAGCACTTTCCCATATGCAGATACACAGAAGGTATCCACTATATGTTGATCTGAATTTAGTTCATAAAAACTTCAGTGGAAAAATACAAGACTACATCAGATATCTGCTGATAAGTTTAGAGATGCTGACTAACTGAACTCATATCCATTAATCCACAGTTATCAAGAGGTTTTAAGCCAACCTAAATATATCCAAATATGCATCTTCTTTATCTTATTGTCCTGGATAATTTGAATATAAGCACATCTGTAACCCTGAATTACTGATGTAATTATGGTGTACGCTGACCTGGCTAGATGAGTCATGATTTTGGGCTTCCATTACCTTGGCATCTGTCCCGAGTTAATAAAAATAAAATTCAGCATGTTTCTTGTTTGTTTGGTTTGGTTTTCTTGTTTTGTCCTTGCCTATCTGGAAATCTGACCATAGGAAAATCTTATTCAGAGCTTCTGTGAAAAAAATTTATGAGAAATCAATAGTACTAGTGACATTTTACCAGTTTCATCACCTCATAATAGGTGTCTACTTAACTTTATCAGCTTCCTGAAAGTTGATGAAAAAAATGATAATGACAGAATAAGGCCAAGTAACACTTGAAGCGAGAGTTCTACACAAAAATTGTGTGTGTGTATATATTGTATATATTATATATATACATGTATATAAACATAGTCAAGCTTCAGGGAAAATTTCAGGTTCTCAAAAACTTAATTGTACCCACATACTATGAAACAAAATGACTTTAAAAGTAGGAAAAAATCTATCTAAATTGTATTCTGTTCAAGGAGTTTTTAAATACTTGATTGCATCTGAAAGCGTGTGTTTTACTTATGTATTACTGCATAGCAAATCATCCTAAACTTAAAGGTGCAAAATGACAACTATTTTATTATGCTCGTGGATTCTGTGGTGCAGGAATTTAGAAAAGGCACATTAGGGCCAGCATGTCTCTATTCCATAATGTTGGAGGCCTCAGCTTTCAAGATGAATCCACAGCTGGAGATTGGAATCATCTACAAGTTTATTCATTCACAAGTCTAGTGGTTCATGCTGACTTTTGTCTGGGAACTTAGAAGGGGCTCCTGACCAGAACACCTACACATGGCTTCCCCGTGTGGTTCCTTGTGTTTCCTCACTGTATGGTGGCTGAATTCTAAGAGCAAGCTTGCCAAGAAAACTAGGTGGAAACTGGATCACCTTTTATGAACTTTAATGACAGATCCTCAGAAATGACAAGATTGTCCAAATTCAAAGCAGAGGGACATAGACCCTGTCTCTTGATAATCAATGTATTAACAATCACATCTTAAGAAAAGCATGTGGGACAAGAGATATTGTTATGGCTGTTTATGGAAAATGAAGTCTGGCACAGGCAGATGGAACAGACACTTTACCAAAGAAAATATACAAATGAACCAATAAGCAGAAGAAAAAACCATCAGCATCACTAGCCGTCAGGGAAATGCAAATGAAAACCACAATAAATTATTATTACACACCCACTAGAAGGGCTAATTAAGAAGACAGAATATACCTAGTGTTAGTATGTGGAGCAACTGGAACACTCATACATTGTCAGTGGGAATGCAAAGGGAGTAACCACTGTGGAACATAGCTTGGCAGCTTCTTACAAAGTCAAAAATACCCTTACCATATAATTCAGCAATCACACTCCAAATTGTCTACCCGAGAGAAATTAAGACATATGTCCACACAAATATTTGTATAGGAATGTTTATAGCAACTTTTTTTCACATTAGCAAAAATCTGGAAACAACTCAAAGCCCATCAATAGGGGAATAGATAATCAAATTTTGGGAATTTTATGGAATTCTACTCAGCAATAAAAGAAAAAATTACTAATACATGCAATATCGTGGAAAAATTTCAAAAACATTATGCTGTGCAGAAGGAGCCAGATGGAAAAGAATACATATGATTCCATTTATATGAAGTTCTAGAAAACATAATAATAATTTGCGTAATGACCAGTGGTTGTCTAATGCTGACAGTGGATGGGAGGAAGACCAGCTTCTGGCAGCTCAAGTGTAAGCCTGCTTTAGGTTTGGCCAGTCATGTACTCTTCCTCAGGAATTTGAATCTATGGAAATGGTGTGGTGATGGAAGGGTAGTTGAGAATTTAGTTATGCCTGTGATGACATGCTGACAGCATCTAAGTCATGCAAAATGATGCCGAATCAATCCCATCTCCTGGCAGTTTCTGGAGCATGGCATTGGTTGTGTCTACATTGCCCAGGATCTCTGTTTTCTACTCATCTCCTCAGCTTGGTTCTTAAGCCCTCCTATCGATTCTGTAAGCTAAAGCTATTCTTCCAATAAATTTACATTCAGCTGAAGTTACTTGGAGTCAGCTTCTGTTGCCTTAAAAAAAGAACTCTGACTGAAACAGACTCCTAGGCACTGAATAATGGAAATTTTTCTTATTATGCAGCAGGAAAACTCTTGGGTAAGGAATTCAGTAGGAAAATACTATTGTGTGCAGTATACCTAATGATAACCGTTGTTTTTAATACACATTGGCTTACACTACAATCATAGTTTGAGAATCATCATACTTCATCTTAATTTTGCAGATGATCATAATAAATTGCCTGGTTTCTTGATCTTTCATCTATCAAGGTTCCTCATTTGGGACTGCTTAATTTTAAAATTTAGGCTCAAACCAATATCACCTTCTGGAATAGTCTTTCAATTGGAGGCTTTCTTACTATCTCAGTTGATAATTCTGTTGATCAGCTTCAAGTTCACCTTTGATGCTGCTTCTGCTCTTATTTCTAATGACTAGCTCTTGGCTATATTCTTGGCAAAGGCTTTTCCTTCTTACTCAAGTTAATTCACTAGATCCTTGTTATTTTCCCATCTCTGAGCAGATATCTTTGTACTCAGTCCCTTTAACCGCCTTGATACTACCTTAAGCCAAGCCTCCATCAAGTTGAACATTGCCTTTTAGTAATTTTATTGATTACCAGTCAACAGATTTCACTAACACCATTTTCCTGCCAGAACATCCACTGGCTACCCTCCAGTGGACATTGCTGATTACATGGGCAGGCTGCCTGCCTGCTTATCTTTCTGCCTACTGGCTACTGAAAAAATGCCCTTAACTCTCAAATAGCCAGTCCAGATTCTTACTATTAATTGATAGAAACTTCTCAGACCATGTTTCCTATAGCTTGATAAAGTCTTTGCTTCCTAGGCCTCTTGGTGCATCTACTCAGTTCTAACGGATGATTTGGTAAAATCATATCTTTTGTTTTCATTTTTAATGTAGTTAAAATCCATTATTATTCTTATACTTGACCTAGCTAGATTAGATTGTTTTTCACATTACATGTTCTCTCCCTCTCAATGTAGTTAGAGAAATTTTCATCATTATTGAAGCCATCTGGGAAATTTCTGGAAACGTTCTCCAAATTTAGATTTATACAAGAAGATATTCTCAGTAGAGTCTTTGTAATGCTGTGAATCGACTTCTTCTGTCTGAAAAGAGGTACCTAACAGAGGCTGAATTTCAACAGAGGGAGAGATTAGATTTTCTCAGTGTCCTGCATATTTTCGTTGTCTTTGTTTTAGATTAGATTTATTCTTTGATAAGATCAATATAGTAGTAGAGGGTCATTGGTCAAAACATGTAACATCAATATTTGGAGGTAAAGTTTTTTATCTCCTGTTGCCACACAAAATAAACGTTTTTGAAGACCATCTTAGTGGCCGGCCGTGTGGCTAAGTGGCGTGTGGCCAAGTGGTTAAGTTCTCATGCTCCACTTCAGCGGCCTGGGGTTTGCCAGTTCAGATCCTGGGTGGGGACCTACACACCACTCATCAAGCCATGCTGTGGCGGCATCACACACAGAGGAACTAGAATGACTTACACCTAGGATATACAACTATGTACTGGGGCTTTGGGGAGGAAAAAAAAAAGAAAAGAAAAAACGAGGAAGGTTGGCAACAGATGTTAGCTCAGGGCCAATCTTCTTCACCAAAAAAAGTAAAAAACCTTTGTGAACTTTAAAAAAAAATAAAGAACATCTTATTAATGTATGTAAGTGTAGAAGCAAAATCTACCTAAACATTTTATGTTTTTCATAATATAAAACCACTTGGAGCTGGGACTCTGCCAGGTTTATAGTGCATACGTGCCGTTTATCTGGATTGGTACCTTGAATGTTTATCAGGACAAATATATACTCTGTATGTCCTGCTGAAACATAGGCAGATGTGGGAATAGGTGATAAACTTCTTATATTTGGATTAATATAAATGCATATTTAAAGTTATCAGAGGCAGGTTTAATGATGTTCCATTTCAAAGGGCATTTCATTATGTTCATTTGGAATTTTATTCATAAGAAAAATATTAAATTAATATTATGTATACAGTTATGATTAGCCTTCCTTTAACATAAATAATTTGTCACTTATGCATTGATAAAAGTATAAAAACAGGGGGCTGGCCCCGTGGCCAAGTGGTTAAGTTCGCGCACTCCGCTGCAGGCGGCCCAGTGTTTCGTTGGTTCGAATCCTGGGCGTGGACATGGCACTGCTCATCAAGCCACGCTGAGGCAGCGTACCACATGCCACAACTAGAGGAACCCACAACGAGAAATATACAACTATGTACTAGGGGGCTTTGGGGAGAAAAAGGAAAAATAAAAATAAAAATTAAGTCAACATGGGTTTAAAAAAAAAAAAAGTATAAAAACAAACTACATATGACCACATCTATTGAGTCCAGATTTCAGGACTATTAATATGAAAGCTAATGATTCCTAATGTCCCATTGATTTGGGTTGGCTCTTAATATCCCAAAGCGGTAATGACCTAAGAAGCAGATTTTAGTTTACTTTTATCCAAAGTTTGTTGCAAAAGAATATCTTTATAATAGCTATGCTTATATTGAAACCGATGCATTGGGCCAGCATTCTGAAGCATTGAAGTGAATATTGTAAACAATTCCATCATTCAGGTGTTTAGTGGTGTAGTCTGCAGCCAATTCATTCTGATAGACCTACATTAGTGCGATATTCTTTCCTTTTTTTTTTTTTACCCTCCAACACCAAATCAGACGTTTTTGATTTTCTATTTTATTCTCAATTAGGTGACTTTTTATTTGCTTTTTACAGTTATTCAGGCTAAACTGACTTTTTCTTGTCTTTTCCTTTTGTCTTATGCTGTAGTCTTGTGGCTGATTACTCCTACATGAATGGAAATTCAAATTTATTTTTGAGTATTGTTGACTTTGCCTATAATCATATTTGTGACATTTTTCTTTGTAAGGATGTGGTAAATTTTGGAATGAGAAACATGTTAAGTGCCTCAATTTTCACAAGAGAAAGTAATATTTATTACCTGCTTATCTGGAGAGCTAAAGTATTTGCAGCAAATAATTGCTTATTTGCATTTACTTGACGTCCTTAAGGACTTGAGAAAAGTACTATTCACAAACTTCACATTATAATGACAATTTGAGAGATAATTCGTTATTCTGGGTGCTCTAGTTTAGGTCCCCAAGGAGTAATGTACTTGGACCATTAACTCAGCTGCTTCAAGAAATGCCTTTGTGTTCATAGAGAACTAGGTAAGCATATTCACCTGATAATATTTCCGCATTCCCTGGCACCTTCATCTCTCTTTATTCTAAATAGCGTCTGATCTTTATTTTCATCTTTATTTTACTTGATTAATTCTAGTAGCCTAAAATTTTTCAAACATTTCTAGATAGAGATATAAAGTATACCTCTTCAACACTCTCTTCTCCCTTGTTGGAGGATGGTCTTATCCTAAGCCCTCCAGTACATTAATTGATTCAATTGAGTATAAGCTTAGCTGCTTTTGCATTTTCTCATTAGCTTCATTATTTTGGTTATACTTTATAGAACACTTGATTTTTCTATGCAAGGTAGAGTAGTAAGTGTTGTATATCTTTTTCTTTTTCTATTGAATCCTCACAACTTCATTCTTGGACGCAAAACATAGATTTAGAAGTTAAGTGACTGATATTTAATAGACGATTGAGAACAAGTGCCAAGTTTGTGGTATGATTTTTAAAAATAAATTAGTTTTCTAATATGCTCTCTAAACAGGCCTTCCATTTTTTTTCTGCACTATTATAGTAACAAAATCAAAGACCTGAACTTACCTTAAAATGGATTAAAAATAAGATGGATCGATGGACTGCTGGATAGATAGAAATGTGGTAAAGCAAATAAAATAAAATGTTATTTGTAGGATCAAGGTGGTGCATATATGAGTGTTCATTGTGTGATTCTTTCAAATCTTCTATATGCTTAAAACTCTTTATAACAAAAATGCTGGAAAAACTAAATGCTTGCTTGTCATATGCGGCTGTGAAGGTTTTCTCATATCATGCTGGTCCTTGCCTACTCAGCCAGTGTGTGTTTGTTATTCTATGATTTGTAAGTACTACCTTTCTGATACATAAGTAAAGAGAGCATAGTGGACAAAAACACAGTCTCTGGAGTGATATCTTTTTACTTTTACTTTCTGGCTTCTTCACTTACTAGCATTTGAACTTCAGGATTCCTCATTTGCATATGACGAAAAGAATGGTACCTACCCCATATGATCATAAATTAAATGAGAGGATAAATGGAAGGCACTTAGAAAAATGGCTGGTTCATGTTAAGAACTCAATAAATATTAGCTATTATTATTACTTATCTGATAATGCAGGTATAGGTTTTGCTGATTTTTCTTTGCTCTTCTCTTCTTAGCCAAAAGTTTCCTTCAAAAGCTAACGGACTATGGGTATTTTCCTTTTAGCCTCTGATCTTACCTATAAGAGGAAATTTTGGTAGGGTCGATCTATGCTATATTTTTGCATATTTTAACTTTTCTATTTTGGAAACCATATTATAATCAATGTTAATCTTTAATTTGATGGTGTTTATACTGCATCCATTCTACTCAAGGCACAGAAGACTATTATTAAGTTGAAGTCAATAGCATCTTGAAATAAAGAAATACATTAAAACTTGTGATCCACTCTCCAAATTTCAAACTTAGATACGAGTTGACAGTGATTTAGTTAAAATACAGTGAAGGAAGTTAATTGCTAATGCCTTTATTAAAATTAAAACTATTAGTTAGCCTATATTGCCTAGTAACCCAATTAGCTATCTTTTTTGGCCAACACCAATTCTGCTCAAAAATAGATGAATTACCAACGTGGTACACCACATCAACAAACTGAGGAAGAAAAACTACATGATCATCTCAATAGATGCAGAGAAAGCATTTGACAAGATCCAACAGCCATTTATGATAAAAACTCTGAACAAAATGGGCATAGAAGGGAACTACCTCAACATAATAAAGGCCATATATGACAAGCCCACAGCCAACATCATACTCAATGGGCAAAAACTGAGTGCCATCCCCCTGAAAACAGGAATGAGACAAGGATGCCCTCTATCACCACTCTTATTTAACCTAGTACTGGAGGTCCTGGCCAGAGCAATCAGGCAAGATAAAGGAATAAAAGGAATCCAAATAGGGAGGGAAGAAGTGAAACTCTCGCTGTTTGCAGACGACATGATGTTATATATAGAAAACCCCAAAGAATCCATTGGAAAACTCTTAGAAGTAATCAACAACTACAGTAAAGTTGCAGGGTATAAAATCAATTTGCATAAATCATTAGCATTTCTATATTCTAACAACGAACTAACAGAAAAAGAAGTCAAGAACACAATACCATTCACAATAGCAACAAAAACAATAAAATACCTCAGGGTAAATTTAACTAAGGAAGTGAAGGACCTATATAATGAAAATTACAAGGCCTTTCTGAGAGAAATTGGATGATGACATAAGGAGATGGAAAGACATTCCATGTACATGGATTGGAAGAATAAACATAGTTAAAATGTCCGTTCTACCTAAAGCAATCTACAGATTCAACGCTATCCCAATCAGAATCCCAATGACATTCTTTACAGAATTAGAACAAAGAATCCTAAAATTTATATGGGGCAACAAAAGACCCCGAATTGCTAAAGCAACCCTGAGAAAAAAGAACAAAACGGGAGGCATTACAATCCCTGACTTCAAAACTTACTACAAAGCTACAGTAATCAAAACAGCATGGTACTGGTACAAAAACAGGTGCACAGATCAATGGAACAGAATTGAAAGCCCAGAAATAAAACCACGCATCTATGGACAGCTTGTCTTTGACAAAGGAGCAGAGTGCATACAATGGAGAAAAGAAAGTCTCTTCAACAAATGGTGCTGGGAAAACTGGAAAGCCATATGTAAGAGAATGAAAATTGACCATTCTTTTTCACCATTCACCAAAATAAACTCAAAATGGATCAAAGACCTAAAGGTGAGACCTGAAACCATAAGGCTTCTAGAAGAAAACGTAGGCAGTACACTCTTTGACATCAGTATTAAAAGGACCTTTTCAGACACCATGTCTTCTCAGGGAAGGGAAACAATAGAAAGAGTAAACAAATGGGACTTCATCAGACTAAAGAGCTTCTTCAAGGCAAATGAAAACAGGATTGAAACAAAAACACAACCCACTAACTGGGAAAAAATATTCGCAAGTCATATATCTGACAAAGGCTTAATATCCATAATATATAAAGAACTCTCACAACTCAACAACAAAAAATCAAACAACCCGATCAAAAAACGAGCTGGAGACATGAACAGACATTTCTCCAAAGAAGATATACGGATGGTCAATAGGCACATGAAAAGATGCTCATCATCGCTGATCATCAGGGAAATGCAAATCAAAACTACACTAAGATATCACCTTACACCCATCAGAATGACAAAAATATCTAAATCTAATAGTAACAAATGTTGGAGAGGTTGTGGAGAGAATGGAACCCTCATCCACTGCTGCTGGGAATGCAAACTAGTGCAGCCACTATGGAAAACAGTATGGAGATTCCTCAAAAAATTAAAAATAGAACTACCATATGATCCAACCATTCCACTACTGGGTATCTATCCAAAGAGCTTGACGTCAGCAATTCCAAAAGTCCTATGCACCCCAATGTTCATTGCAGCATTATTTACAATAGCCAAGACATGGAAGCAACCTAAGTGCCCATCAACAGATGAATGGATAAAGAAGTTGTGGTACATATATACAATGGAATACTACTCAGCTGCAAAACAGAACAAAATCATCCCATTTGCAACAACATGGATGGACCTTGAGGGAATTATGTTAAGTGAAATAAGCCAGTTAGAGAAGGATAATCTCTGTATGACTCCACTCATATGAGGAATTTAAAAATGTGGACAAAGAGAACAGATTAGTGGATACCAGGGGAAAGGTGGGGTGGGGGGTGGGCACAAAGGGTGAAGTGGTGCACCTACAACACGAATGACAAACATTAATGTACAACTGAAATCACACAAGATTGTAACCTATCATTAACTCAATAAAAAAAATAAAAAAATAGATGAATTACAACATATCTTAAACAAGTACTATTACAAAACTCTCCTTTGCAAATATGAAATTAAAGTGCCTTTGCCATTTGTTTGTATAGCGATTGCATCAGGTAAAAATAATATTTGCTTAATAAATAAGGTTGTGAGATCTAAACTATAGCAGGAAAAACTGAATAGACAGGATGTGTGGTGATACTTTGTGGAAATCAGTGCCCATATACATAATGTGTGTGTGAGCGCATATGTGTGTGTAAGAAAAATTTTGTGGAGCAGTTAAAAGTAAAACAAAGATATCATGTTGTTTCAACTGTAAATTTTTCATTTGGCATCTCTACTTGATCAGGGCCTTTACAATAACACATTCACCATGCCATTATCATACTTAACATAACTAGTGATTGTTTCTTAATATCCACTAATACTCAATCCATATTCAAGTTTCTCTCGTTATCTCAAAGGCGATTTTTAAATAATTTTTCTTTTAAATTAGGATTCAAATAAATTCCATATACTACATTTGGTTACTAGGTCTCTAAAGTTTCTTTTATTCTACAACATTGTCCTCACTTTTTTTTAATGCCGTTGATTTGTTGGATAAACCAGATCACCTGTTCTGTAAAAAGTACTATATTCCAGATTTGACTTTTCTTCTCTCATGGTGTGCTTTCACTTTCTATTCTACATATCACTCCCCATATTTCAAACTTCAGATAGATTTATAGGCTTTATTATAATTGGGAACAATATTTTGAGAAGATACCTTATAGGTGGTACTGTGTATTTCCTATTGTATCCTATCAGTAGACACATAATGTAGGGTTGTCCAACTATTATTTATAATAAGACTGATCACTGGATTCATGTAGTATCAGTGTCATCCCCTCATTATAAACTTCCAGTCACAACCTTACCTAAATGATTGAGCATCCATTGAAATTTATTGGCTACTTCCATTATTCCATTAGATTTTAAAATTGCAGTTTTATAAGACTATTGTTCTTTTTTTTTTTTTTGAGGAAGATTAGCCCTGACCTAACATCTGCCACCAATCCTCCTCTTTTGGTTGAAGAAGATTGGCCCTGAGCTAACACCTGTGCGCATCGTCTTCCACTTTATATGTGGGATGCCTGCCACAGCGTGGCTTGATAAGTGGTGTGTAGGTCCATGCCTGGGATCTGAACCCTCAAACCCTGGGCTGCTGAAGCAGAACACATGAAATTAACCACTTTGCCATCAGGGCAGCCCCAATACTATTATACTTTTTTCATGTATTAGCTGAAATTCTCTTATGAAGAAGAACTTCCGTCATCAAGTATTTGGTTACTCTGACATAGAGTTTGTATGGGAAATGGAGGATAAATTTGGATTATTCCCTTCTATTTATCAATTTTCAGAGCAATGAAATTTTGCCCTAGTAGCATCCAGTGGTGATCCATAAGGATTTTTTGAGTAACATTATGAACTCATTGATTTTTTAAATTATATTTGATACATTTGCAGCTGAAACAAATTGTTCCTTATAGGCCAGTAGAAACCCCCTTTATTTCATTTTTTAAAATTTGAGTGTGAAATTCTTAAAGACATACTCACATCTCCTGAGCATGCATATCAGTGAATTATCACAAAGTGATTATGCTTATGTGAGCAGCACCCATTTAAAACTTAAATGAAATATTATTAATTCTCCCTTTATGCCCCATCCTAATCTCTATAATTTCTTTCTTACCGAAAGGTTACCACTATCGTTAAAATAGCATAGATTAATTTTCCTTATTTTTGAACTTGATATAATGAAATCATCCAGTGTATATCCTTTTGTGGGTGAATGTTTTCGTTCAACATTATTTTTATGAGATTGATCCTTGATGATGAAAGAAGCAGTAGTTTATTCATCTTCATTGCGCTCATCCATTGCATGAGTATAATCCAATATATTAGTCTATTCATTCCCCAATACCACGCTGTCATACGTAGCTCTGTAATGTCTTGATATACACTAAATTCTCCCAGTTTGTTAAGATCAATTTGAGTTTTCTTTTCCATACAAATTTTAGAATCTGTTGGTTAATTTCCACTTGCAAAAAAAGAAAACTAAATTAAAACCTTCTGGGATTTTTATGGTTAATTCAATGGATCTGTGGATTAATTTGGGGAGAATTGACACATTTATTATACTGGATATTTCAATATATGACTATTGTGATTTACATAAACTCTCACAAGCCATTCTACACATCCTTCTTTGATAATGCCTATGTTGAATCTTAGTCTGCTAAAGTGATTTTTCCCAATTTTTCTTTTTATAGATCACATGACAATTATTTATTTTAGTTTTTAAATATAAAATTATACTCTAATGGTTAACATGACTTTCCACCTACACATGGTTTTCCTGTTGTCTCCAAGCAATTATCCATGCTTACACACCCCAGACCCTTGTGGATTTTTCCATTAAAGTTAATGATGATAGATACGATACACTTAAAGTTTTAGGGAGACAAATGTACAATCACCAAACGACTCCATTAAAGTTTATGGTGTGTCTGACTGTTAGATTAGGATACTGTACTGTGTATATAGCTAGCTGTTTTTAGTGCAATGTTACTGTCTTTTTTGTCTCTAGCTGTATCTACATGATTCCAGTGTTTACTTTATTTTACTAAATTGTCTCTAAAGCCACGTAGGTTCTGACATCATAGCCTTACTCTTTCTCCATGTTTTATTCTTTCCTTCCCTCCCTCTGGGCTTGCTTTGCTTAGATTAATGCTGAATCATTCTAACTAATGTTTGCGGGAATAGAGGAAGATGAATTTTCTAAAAAGCAGCAGTTATTTTGACTTGTCTCAAATGGTTTCAGTTAAATCTATTTTAGTTATCAGTTAATAGTTTTATGTGTTTCCTCTTCATCGGTTGGTTAAAAAGCTTTTATGTCTATTTGGCAGACAAAAGTCTAGCTATTCTTTTTCAAACTTCAGCTGTTTAAAAAATAACAAGTTCAGAGAAGACTTCACTTTTTTCCTCAGGTTAGCAAGTCTGAGCTCAAATGTTATTTGTTACTTTTGAAATGTTTTCTCCAGCCAAACTGGCATTTCAGTTCTTTGAGAACATCCTGCCTAATTTTCTGATATATCACAGAAATTTTATTTAAAATAAAGTGGACGTTGATCTCTCAAACTCTGTCTCTAATGAAGATTCCAATAAAGTATTTGATCAAAAGGTCTTGACAGTTTGAAATGGACTGTGAATTGTTGTCAGAATCTTCACAATCAAGCTGAAAATTTCCTGAGGAAAAAAGAATTTATGTGGAGTCATAGTTCCTACTCATGCACAAGTATCTTAAACCCATGAAATTTCTCCTTAAAATAATTAAGGTAAGAGAGAACAGTAAACTCAAGAGCAGGGTTTCTTATCCACAGCACCACTGACATTTGAGGCCAGATAATTATTTGTTGTGGAGTGTTCTCCTATATGTTGTAGGAAGTTTTTAGTAGTATCTTAGTAGTATTTCTGGCTCTTACCCACTAAATGACACTACCACCCCCTCCACCAAGTTGAAACAACCAAAAACGTCTTCAGACATTGCTAAATGTTCCGGAGGGTGGGTGGGGGGCGGGGGAATGCCCGCTGATTGAGAACCACTACTCTGGAGTGTGATAGCCATGACTATTTACAGAAGAATTTTTTGCTAATTTGTTCCCCTGTTCCTATTAGAGAAGGAGCTATAAATTGAGCTGAGTTGAGGCAGCTTAGTCTATCTGGAAGAAGAGTTTCTGGAAGGATTAAATATAAATTCCTTGTACTAATCCAACCCATCTCTGTGGGGGAAAGCAAAGATAGGCGTTCCTATAAGTATATTCTCATGGAGAGGGGAAACAATCCTGAAAGTTCAAAGACAAAGCATACATCTGGAAATAATAATCCACATTAATCCAACCAACATTTAAGAAATACTTGCTATTCATAAAGAATACAAGAAGACAAATGTTATGTGCTAAAAGTATAAGAAAGCCAGGATTCACCAGGCTTGAGTGAAAAGACAACAAGATTAACTGGAAAAAAAGGTGGATAAAATTCGATGAAACAAGATGAAATTAGAAATAAGAAAAGATTGCAGGGCAAGTAAAATTGAATAGCAGTTTACAAATCCATTTTGGAAAAAAGTAAAGAACAGAATATGCAATATTGTGCATATTCACATACGTTTATTCAGTGGTAAGGCCCTTTGTTTTATTTTTGCTGTATTATTTAATTTTCACAACAATCCATGAATTAGGCAATATGAATCAAGGCAGTGCTAATGAGCAGTAGGGCCAGGTTTTCATTGCAATGCTCTATTATACATGAGTTGCTTGAGAAATTCCAAATGGTTGAGAAAAAGACAAAGAGATTACTAGATACAAAGATGGTTGTGTTGACAAGGGTGGATAATCTACATCCAAAATATGGAAATGGATGAAGAAACAAATAAACAATAACTAATTGATCAATGTTACAATTGATGAAACGTTGCTCCTTGAACAACAACAAAAGACCTGAGGGTGAAGATCAAAACAGTCACTGAAATCCAGCAAAATCAATCTAAGGAAAGCTATATCTAGATACTTTCTCAAATGGGATACATTACAAAGTTGAGTGTAAACGTCTACAAACATCCAGGAAGAGAAAGAAAAAATTATTACCTACAAAAGAGTGAAAACAAGACTGCCTTTAGACATTTTCTCCCCCAATATGATGTACCAGAAGACAGTGAATTCATACTTAAACTTCCCAGGGGGAAAATGTGGTGACCTGAGAATCTCATAGCTAAAATAAATTGTTTTTCATTCATGGAGACAAAGAATTTAATCTTTGAAGAGTTAAGAGTTTAGAAAATGTACTACTCATGCATCTTTCTTCAAAATACTACTTGAAGACTTTTTCCAAAATTAATTGATACTAAATTTTAGGCTAGTTAAATCGCGACGTAAGTTGACTTTCTTTAACAGGCTGAATGCCCTGAATGCAGTGTATCTCTGGATGATTTATTGCTGGCTGGATTCCGCAGCTCAAAGTGGATGTTTCTCAGTGATTGCTGAAGTTATCGTCCTTAGGTAATTACAGGACCAGTCTTGTACTACATGGTTTTTTATTTGTTTTGTTTTATTTTGTTTAATTTCTCATGTGTCTTTCATCTCATAGTTTAGTGGGAAAATCTTGCTAGTTTTGAGGATGACGTAAACTAATTACCCTTGCTGTCCTAAACCAGTAATGGGTAATAATGACTAAACAGTTTTGGAGACTTTGTTGGATGAAATTGCACCTCGAATGAGTTTTCTCTCTATCCACAAAAGCACGCTTGAATAGAAAGTTATAACAGACTCACTCTTGTGAGAGACACGTAATAATTTTCTGCACTTTTAAATATTATATCAGATGAATTGAGCCATTTTTGTTGTTTCATTTTTGTCCCTACCATTTAAAAATCTTCACTTTAGGATTTATGGATATTCCCAAGTTAACTCTTTTCAAAAGTTCAGTATATTCTGAATGATATTAACTATATAAAAATATGCAACAACAAGGATAATAAAGAAATACACTAAAATGATGGGCCGTTACATCTGGGTGGTGGGATTTTTTGTCACAATTTTCATCATTATACTTTCCCATATTTTTCATATTTTTAGAAAGAACTTTTATGATAAAAAATAAGAATTATATATCCAATTGGTCACAAATGATATTCCTTAAAAATATAGAGAAAAACATATCAAGGGACAAATACTTTGTCAGAATGGAAAAATTGGTGATATTTTTTTCTTTCATCTGATTTTCTGTATTTTCCAACCATATCTCAAGAATCAGCTTTCATCCTTCCCATATTGAACACAGCAAATAGCTCCCTGTCTCCATGATACATGGGAAAAATTTCAAATTGTCTCCCAAGCAGTGTGCTTTTATCCTCTCTGCACTTTTTTATTCCCTCACCCTCCTGCACCCTACAACAAATCCCTACTGTAAGGTGTTTTTTCCTCCTCATTAAAGTCAATAAGAGACTAATGCTGAAGAACACCATGGCTGTCTTTACTAGTCTTTCTGCATCTCTAAGACACAAAGCAGTCCTACTTCCTCCTGATGATTAGGGTCAATTACCACTGTGAGTGTGATGACTCTTTTCCTAGCCTGCCAGAAGTGACCAGCCATCAGCCATAGCTTAATGTTAAATGGGTTTCTTAGGAAAGAGATTCCAAAACAATGAGGGAGAGAAGAGGGAAGGGAGAGTTCTCTTTTCACAAAAATTTCTTTCACTCTTCTCTTCTTCCCCCATCTTTATGGTGAACAATAAAACTAAAACTATATTCTCTGACAAAGAGTTTATGTAGGGCTAGTCCTATTCGTCTAGAGGTTAAAGTTCAGCACACTCCTTTTTGCAGCCTGGGTTATGTGCATGGGTGCAGAACCACACCACACCACTTGTCTGTCAGTGGCCATGCTGTGGCAGTGGCTCACATAAAAAAAAAAAGAGGAAGATGTTAAATGTTAGATCAGGTCAAATCTTCCTCAGCCAAATAAAAAAAATTTTCTGCAAAAATAATAGCAATAATGATGCCCTTAGGAAAATTTAAATTTTCAATGACTAAAAAGTAATGTATAGGAACAATTGATATCTAACCACTCTGCTTCCAACTTACTCTGGTCCTCCTTTAGAAGTTATTATAGAAGATAGTAAATTTGAGATAATAGAAAACTCTAGACTGGGCTTGCTAGCATATTAGCATGTTATATGTTTTAGTTTAGATTAGTCTAGTCTTTCTTCTTTTCTTTGATGAAGCTAGTTTGATTAGGCTGGCTTATGCATGTTGCTTGAAAATTATTTTTTGATGCTACTGTTTTGTATGTTGTAAAGAGAAGATTTCCACTTTTCTATGTGTTAAATCTGTATAAATACTTTTCTGATTCCTTTATACTCATTTTGTTATTTTTTAAGTTTTTAAATGAGGTCTTATATTTGATTTGTAGTTTCTTTATTATCAATGGAAGTGCTTAGTGGTTTAACTTTCTTCTCTCTATATAACAACATCTTCTTAGATATTAATATGTGTGTCCTTATTTCCATTATTTTTAGGATACCCTTCAATGGAAGTTTTGACATTTTCTCTAACTTATTTATTTAGGATTCTGTTTCTTAGGTTTTTCCCCTTGTTTTCATGCTTGTTGAGTTTTCAACTCCATTGTGATTACAAAGTTTTATCTGCATCATTGTTACGTTTTGGAATTTGTTGCAGTTGTCATTGGACATATGATATGGTCATTTGTCTTTGTATACAGTAGTCCCCCCTTATCTGCAGGGGATATGTTCTAAGACTCCCAGTGGATTGGATGCCTGAAACTGCAAGTAAGTACCAAAATGTAGGAGATCAGAATTTATCACCCTAAAATGTGTCTCTTTGGCTTGAGGATTATTTTGGGCTGATTATTTTTAAGAACGAAAAACTCAGGCAGAAACTTTGTCCTTTGCCCTAACTGCCTAAAAGAATTTAGGATAGAAGGACTATTCCAGGAAGGAGCTATCACCATGAGTAACTATGGTATAATATGAACTAGGTGTGATAGACAGGGAGGAACCTAGCAAGGCCTGTTTAATCCAAGTCCTGTTTGTGTGCCATTGTTTGTGGAAGGCCCAACAAAATTTGTTTACCAGACATTAACTCTTCATCCTCCTGTAGATTGCCTCCTTTCCCTTTGAAGGCCCAGAACCCTGCCTTCTTCTTAGTCCAGAATGACATGTATACCTCATTTTGCCTCAGTGTCTTTGGATTCTTCACGCTTATGTGAATTCACCATGTGCACATATTAAACTTTGTTGGATTTTCTCCTCTTAATCTGCTTTATGTCATTTTACTTATTCGACCAGCCATAAGTACTGTAAGGGGAAGGGGGGGGAATTCTCCCCTCCCCCACAGAACACTGTACATACTACATTTTTCCTATGCATATGTACCTATGATAAAGTTTAATTTATAAATTAGGCACAGGAAGAGAACATTTGAATTGCCAGCATCACTACTCTTGTGCTCTGGGGCAATTATTAAGTAAAATAAGCGTTACTTGAACACAAGCACTGCGATACCACTACAGTCAATCAGATAACTGAGATGGCTACCAAGTGAGTAAGGGGCCGATAGTGTATACAGCTTGGATACCCTGGATGAAGGAATGATTCACAATGTCCTGGTTGGATCGGAGTGAGATTTCGTCAAGCTACTCAGAACCTCATACAATTTAAAACTTATGAATTGTTTATTTCTGGAATTTTCCATTTAATATTTTTGGACTGTGGTTGACTGTGGGTAACTATAACACCCTTTGGTGTCTGAAAAATAATTTATTCTAATTTTGTAGGGTGTTGATTTTAAATGTAAATCTTTTGCAGAAAGTTATCTTTAATATTACTTAGATTTTTATATTCTTGTTTTATTTGGCTTATGATCTATCAAGAATTTAAATATCGGTTTCAAAAATCACATAAAAACTCAATGTTTCTTCACTGTTTTCTTGTATTTATAGGTACTTTCTTTTATAAATGTAATGTTAAATGCATATAGTACCCTTTATAATTGTAAAATGAGTTCATTGTCCCACTTAATAAATTCTACCTTGAAATCATTGTTGATGTTAATGGTGTGAGTATATCTTTTTGTTTCATTGGCATGGTTCATCTTCATTGTTTTCAGTTATAGTCAGTTCTTTCAAGGCATTTACTGAGACAATATAAGTTTGCCTTTTTAGTTTTTTGCTTTGTTTTCCTTGACCTTGAGAATCATATTAATTTTTATATATAAACTGCATTCGCTTTGTGTTTATTGTCAAAAGTGATATGGCCTGTCTTGCTTTTGAAAGGCTCATTTGTTTTATTTTGTGACTTTAAGTTTTCTTTGTTTTATATTGTTGTACTCTAAATTATATTAATTTTGATTTTTGTATTTTTATATCACACAGAGTGTTTTTTTTAAAGAATTAGGTACCTTGTTTGATATCCCTAGTTTCCAGATATTAAGAATGAATTCTTAGGTCGGCCATTCCTTCTTATCTATACAATTAGTATTCATTTTATTTTAATTCTGGGTTTTTCTTTAAAAATTAGCTCTTCACACTACAAAAGTAATAAATTGCTTGAATCCTTGCAATTCATGATTATTTTTCTATTTCCTTAATTTGTGAAAGACTGGTAAGAATAGAATTTCCTCGTAAAAGCTTTTGTGTTTTGCCTCTGCTGTAGAAATTACTCCATTGGTATTGATGAGATTTTCAATATTGAGTTATATGGCATAACTATTTGGGTTCAAAACTGATATGGCTTGAATTAAAGAAGCCTGACTTATGGCCTACCAAACATACTTTCATGTACGTCTGCTTTAAACATTAAAGTAAAGATGCACTCTCCCTTTCTCATTGTTTTTTTATTTGCTGAAGATCATTAGCCCTGAGCTAACATATTTTCCCAATCTTCCTCCAATTTATATGTGGGTTGTCGCCACAGTGAGGCTGACGAGTGGTGTGGGTCCAGGCCTAGGATTTGAACCCATGAACCCCAGCTGCCGAAGCAGAGTGCACCAAACTTGACCACTATGTAGGTCACTGGGCTGGCCCAAGAATGCACTCTCTTAAGATAAGAATGCATACTTCCCCTCCTATGCCCTATTGGTAAACCCTATTGGTATCACCGTATTAGTCCCTTTCCCAATATCAGGGTCATGTTGACCTGCTGATTAGCAACTGAACACCTTTCTGAAGCTTTGATGAATATGTATCCTGGGCATGTTTAATGTATGTTCTTTGTTCTAAAAAGATATGACTAGACTGAAAACTATACTTCTCCTGAATGCTTTCTTCCTTTCTGGAAAAGGCCCTTCTGGGTTATAATCCTCACCCTGGCTCAAGTAAAACTCGCCTTATCTCTCTTATCCATAGAACTGTTATTGGTTATTTTGTGTCAACAGCATCTAGCAGTTACAGTTGTAGAAGAGAGAAATGCTGTTAATGCAACCCTTTTTTCTATCCCTCCCTTGGTTAACGTGATCCTTTCTGTGTGATTATAGTATTCACTTTTTAATATTGGAGTTGCATAACTTCATAATATGGGTTTTGGGTGTAGTTAATGTTTGTTAAATAATCCTTCCAAGTTTTGAGACTTTCAGCTGTGCATATTTATGTTTTCCTTCATTTTAAGAAAGTTTTCCCATTATATCTGTGTAATTTTAAAAAAATTCCATTTGTCCTTCTCTGTTCTTTAAGCATACTAATTTTCCTATCATTCACATTTTTGTCCTCTACTGTATGTAGTTTTCTCTAGTATACCTTAAATATCACTGATTTTTCAATTGTTTTTTAAGATTGGCACCTGAGCTAACATCTGTTGCCAATCTTCTTTTTTTTGTTCCTTCTTCTTCTTCCCAAAGCCCCCCAGTACATAGTTGTATATTCTAGTTGTGAGTGCCTCTAGCTGTGCTGTGTGGGACGCCACCTCAGCATGGCCTGATGAGCAGTGCCATGTCTGCACCCAGGATCCAAACTGGCAAAACCCCGGGCCGCTGAAGTAGATCATGCGCACTTAACCGCTGCGCCACTGGGCCGGCCCCTGAGACATTTACGTTTATGAGGGAAATCTCCACTTGTAAGGATATCTCCCTCTCTGTACTAGGAAGAGGAGGATGACAAATCTCTAGAAGCTAAATCTGCATAACAGCCTTACCCTTGGTACTTGTTACTGTGATTTTCCTGGTCACCTTCCATTAACAGGCCTTCCTCCTCAACCCCAACATCTTTCTTTTGTCTTTTGCTAAAGATGATATTTAAGGCAATGACTTGGGCCATTTTGAGGAATTACTCAGTTTTCCTGGGTACTGGAAGTATACATGTTTTTTAACTTCTGTTTTTCTCCTGTTAATCTATCTTTTATTACAGAAGAGTCTCAGCCAAGAACCTAGAAGGGTAGAGGAAAAATTATTTTTCCTCCCCTATACATTTCTCTCTAATTTAATTATTAACTCATAGCTGTCTATTTTATGAAGTCCAGAAACAAAAAATGAAAATCTTTCCCCTCTGTTTTTTTTCATGGTGTTTTCTCTCCCTAACCTTGTTGGTTCATTCATCTTTAAAGGAGAGATGGAGGAGGAGCAATCATTTTAAGCTTATTTCACCCAACTGGATTCCACACAAATGGAGGTGGCATTTGCTTGACTCCCCTTTCAGGTGATGCAAATGATTTTTAAGATCAAAACCTTTGAATTTGAACTCAGAGAATGAAAGCTGATTATTTATTTTCCATGTTTAGCCACTAAGTTATTTCAGGTCAATGAGAAGAAGATTGGCTACCTGGTAATTTCCTACTGGGGTCTTTGTCTTCCTGTATTTTCTGTCTAATTATTTTGCAAGTTATATTATGAAAAATTTTAAACCTAAGGCAACATTTAAAGAGTTTTACAGTGAACTTCCATAATCCCAACACCTAGATCCTCATATTAACATTTTACTATACTTTTAAAATCACACTCTGTCTATCCATTCATCTGTCTATGCATTAGTCCATCTTATTTTTTATGCATTTCAAACTGATTTCCAGATATTAGTACTCTTCCCTCTAAATACATCAGCAGGTATAATATTAACTAGAGTGAAATTTGTTTACCATTGTAGGGGATCATAACTTGCCCAAAATGTGTCTCTTTGGCTTGAGTATGTTTAAGAACAAAAGACTCTGAAAGAAACTTTGACCTTCTCCCTAACTGCCTAAAAGGATTTAAGGCAGAAAGCCTGTTCCAGGGAGGAGCTAATACCACAAGATAACTATAGGATAATATGAACCAGGTGTGATAGACAGGGAGGAACCTAACAAGAGCCTTTTGCTCAAAGTCCTCTCGATCTCTTATTGTCTCTGCGAGGCATGGTCAACATTTGTTTACCTAACATTTGCTTTTCCATCTCCATGTGATCGCCTGCCTCCCCTCTGAAGTCCCAAACCACTACCCACAACATCCTCCTTTGTCTTTAGCTGAAGATGGTATTTAAGGTGGTGGCTTGGGCCATTTTGGGGAGTTACTCAGTTTTCCTGGTTTTCTCCCATGTATGCATGTTATTAAACTTTGTTTGATTTTCCCATTATTCTATCTCATGTCAGTTTAATTCTTAGACCAGCCAGAAGAACCTAGAGGGTAGAGGAATGGTTCTTCCTCCCCTACACCATGTTTTCTCTTTTGATATGAAATTTGTTTTAATCTTAAATGTACTGTAGTGGTTTGGCACTTCAAAGGGGAAGAAGGCAACTTGTATAGAGATGGAAAAGAAAATATTTGGTAAACAAATGTTTGCCATGCCATGCAGAGACAACAGGACATGGAGAGGACCCTTATCTCTATGTCCTGCTGTGTCTCCCCAACCACACTTAACCCATATTCTTTGTAGATATCTCTGGTGACAGTTGTCTTCCCGTTACAGGCCATTTACTTAAATTCTTTTAGGTAGTTAAGAGGGAGGTAAAAGAAAAACTTCATAAGTCTTCAGTTACTTAAAAATAACCAGTATCCCAAAGAGGCATATTTTGGGGTGACAAACTGTTCCCCTTTAATACATTTTTTTAAGTTTTGACAAGTGCATATACCTGTGTAACCCAATTTTCTATTGAGACATAAAATATTACAAAATCACAGTACGTTCCGTCACACCCCTTCCTAGAAAATCTTGGTCCTTACCCTTCAAAAGACAACCAATGTTCTGGTATATTTCTCTGTGCATTAGTTTTGCCTGTTCTAAAATTTCATATAAGTAGAATAATGCAGTATATATTATACCACCTACAAATACAGGACAGAATATAATATAGTAAAGAGTATATGGGGCCAGCCTGGTGGTGCAGTGGTTAAGTGCACACGTTCTGCTTCAGTGGCCTGGGGTTCACTGGTTCCGATCCCAGCTGTGGGCATGGCACCACTTGTCAAGCCATGCTGTGGTAGGCATCCCACATAGAAAGTAGAGGAAGATGAGCACCGATGTTAGCTCAGGGCCAGTCTCCCTCAGCAAAAAGAGGAGGATTGGTGGCAGATGTTAGCTCAGGGCTAATCTTCCTCAAAAAAAAAAAAAAAGAGTATACCCTCTTTTTTGTAAGACCTCTTAGCATAATAATTTTGAGATTTATCCATGTTTTTGAGTGATTCACTAAATTGTTCCTTTTTACTGCTAAATAGTATTCTATTACCTGAAGAACCATAGCTTGTCCATTCTCCAATTGATGGACACCTGAGATATTTACAGCTTTGGCTGTTATGAATAAAACTACTGTGAGCAACTTTTACATCTTATTGTGAACATACGTTTTCATTTCTCTTGGCTAAATACCTGAGAGAAGAAGTGTCATATGATAGATGTATGATTAGTTTTATAACAGACTACCAGAACTTTTTCTGAAATGGTTGAACCATTTCACATCCCACCAACAATGTATGAGAGTTATGGTTGCTCATAACCTCATTAATATTTGGTTTTGTCATTCTTTTAATTTTAGCCATTCTCCTGGATATGTAATAGAATCTCATTGTGTTGGTGGACATACACTTTTCAAAAAATCCATCTCAGATTTATAGGTACAAAGTAGTTTTGCTTCCAGACTTCAGAAACTGGTACTGCTTACCCTCGTGTTTTTATTCACTATGCTGCTTTCACTGTTGCTATGTGGTTGGGAAAGAAGCCTTACAAGCCAAACAGCTTCAGGACCTCCAAAATTGAAGATGCTCAGCACGATCCTTCAGAAAAAATGCTGCTAGATTTTCTCAACACAGAGTTTTGTGTCAGCTCCCAATATCCTCTTTTAATTGGAACCAAACTGCTTTGTACTTGGCATATGTGCTCCCAATATGATGATTGGAGCCTTTTCCTGTTTCAGTTATAAATGATGTTTTAATCTTTATTTTCCATTGTTGTCACTAATTTTGGGGGGAAGTGAGAGTTGTACATGGGCATTTACTTCATCATTTCCCCAGCTTCTCACCGGGAATTGTTTAAAAAGAGAAAAATCGGGGCCGACCCCGTGGCTGAGTAGTTAAGTTCATGTGCTCCACTGCGGTGGCCCAGGGTTTCACCAGTTTGGATCCTGAGTGCGGACATGGCACTGTTCATCAGGCCATGCTGAGATGGCATCCCACATGCCACAACTAGAAGGACCCACAACTAAAAATATACAACTATGTACCAGGGGGCTTTTGGGGGATAAAGGAAAAATAAAATCTTAAAACAAAAAAAAAAAGAAAAAAATCAACAGATTATATACAATTTTTAAGTTATGAAGCAACATTGCAGAAAGGCCCATTACTTCCTAAATCCATTTTCATCACCTTATTCTAATAGTGAGACTGGAACTATCTGCAATCCGTTTTTCATCACTATATTAACGAGTTTTGGATGATTTTGTTTTATTTTAATCTCTAATTAAAATTTCACTCCAAGCAGAGTTTTCTTATGAAAATTATAATAAGGAGATTTTCCATGTAGTTGGTAGATTGGTTTCGAGGCTTTATCACTTTTTTTTTTCCAAACAAGAACAATCAGTTTCTAAGCTGTAACATAACAAAGGCTCCTACCAATTCTAACATACGGAAACTACAATTGAAATAACTTGCTATCCTGGAAAAAAAACTATATAAATGTGCATTATCATATTAACTTTTCATTTCTCAAGGCAGATATTAGAGTTTATGTCTAAAAGTTAATGTTCTGTTAATAAAGATTCTGATATGTAGTCAGTTTTCTAATTCAAAAGGCCAACTGGTTGTCAAGGCTTATACCGAAAAAACACCATCCAAGATCCAACAAACTTTGCTTCCCTCATTCGTTCCTTCCTCCCTCCCTTCTTTCCTTCCTCCCTTCCTTCCTCTCTCTCTCTGTCATATAGTCTTTCTTTCTGTTTCCCTCTCTATTTTTTTTCTGGCTCATTTCCACATGTAGGCCCTGTAGGAACTCTGATTGATGTTCGAAGATAACATCTTGATTAAAAAGATAATCTGGTGGCTGATGGACTTCCTTGAGGCCTCATGGCAGGTGAAGGCATCGAGTCTCACTTCTATGAGCAGAATTGAATATGTTGGTCCTTGTAAACCTTGTGATAGAGCAGCTGTTTAACCCATTCAAACTGGAAATAAACAAATACTAACCAAATAAGAACACTCAAAACGCTATTCAGAGCTTGTTATAGCAAGGGAGTAAGCCACCGTCACTTGAGTTTTGGCAAAGACTCAAAAGCAAGCAAAAGAGTGGGAAAGGCTTATCATGGAAAAGAGGGAAGACTTTAGGTATGCTGTCTCTGATTGGATAGAGAGAATGATCTGTATTCTTACAAGTCTGAATAATAGATAATAGGCTGGCTTTCTGGGCTGCTTACTAGACAATGAGTGGGTTTCTTGGGCAGGTTGCTGCAGATTGTGGGTCAGAGCTCTACTTTTAGGTATGGTCTGGCCATTGTCCATTTGTGTATTCAGTCTCTTGAAACTGAAAGTTGAAAGTATTGTTTAATGGGTACAGAGTTTCTGTTTTACAAGACGAAAAGAGTCCCGGGGATGGATGGTGGTGATGGTTGTACAACAATATGAATATACTTCATACCACTGAACTATACACTTAAAAATGGTTAAAATGGTAAATTTTATGTTTTGTATATTTTATCACAATAAAAAAAAATTGAGAAAATAAAGAAACTTCTGCATAGGAACACAGTATGAATAGAACATTCCTGTCATTATGCAAACAATACATAACTTTGAGTAGACACTACAAAACAGTGCTCATCTCAACGATTCCAGTACTTATGTTGCAGTATGAGAACTTGGATGGTGGGAAACAGCTGATCAACAAAAACTTTCAGCCAGAGAGTGATCTCTTTGTACCCATTACCTTGCGTTCACAATCAGATCAGATCACCTCCCATTCTGAGGACCCCTCCTGAAGACTTTGAACAGTTTATCGGTAATCTCTATGAAGAAATATAATATTTATATACAGTCCACTGGAACTCTAGAGAACACCAGAATTAGAGAAGAAAATAGTAAAGACCTCAAGCAAGGGCTACTGTGAAGCATTTTTCTGTGGCTTGACAGTAAGGCTTCATCAGGGTGGAAAAATTTTCTTTCTACCCTTCTAGGTTCTTTGGCTGGTCTAATAATTAAATCACATAAGACAGATTAACAGGAGAAAAACAAATTTAATTTCATATGTATGGGAGCCCCGTAAAAATATGAGACCCAAAAGCAGTCAGGCAATTGAGGGTTTTAGGCCGTCTGGAGTTAAGGAATGGGATTGTGACCTGGGGTTTCAAAGGGGAGGAGGGCAATTCACAGGAAGATAAGAAGAACAGATGTTTGGTAATCAGATGTTTGTCCTGCCATTCAGGTCTTTCAGATAAAAAGTTATCTCTGGTAATAGCTCTGTTTCTGGGCCAGGCCTCCTTGTCTAAATTCTTTTAGCTAGTTAAGGAAGAGGTAAAAGTTTTCCTTGAGTCTGCTGATTCTTGATTGCCTTCAGCTCAAAATAATCCACACGCCAAAATGGCATATTTTGGGGTGGCATATTCTGCTCCCCTTCAACTTCTAGAACAGTTTCCTGTTTCTGCAATTTAGTGTTTCTTTAGGTTCAATGACAACACACAAAACCTACAAATTCATACAGGGGGCATCTTTAAGTTCTTAAAAACAAAGAAATCTGCAGTGTCTTCTATATCATGGGCATAACAGTGATTGATCTTTATCCAAAAGACTCCTGGAATTTTGTCTTTGGACAAGGCTCTTCAGCAGATGACCAAAAGTATACTGTACCAATATCTGCAGAGGTGGAGTCAGTTGACCCAGAAAACTGATACGACATTCAAATTCAACCACCAGTCCAGGACACCTTCAATTATAATGAATGGATGGATATATTTGGTATTTTCGACTCTCACCCTGAGTGCAGAGAAAGCTGAGAAACTGGGATTTTATTCCAATTCAGGAGAGTACCCCTGCAGTTAAGTCAGAGAAAGGAAGTGCAGTTTTGCAGGTACCTCATCACCATCATCCTCCCCATAGTTCTCAAATAGGTATGTACTGAATTACATATAATTACATACTTTATTTCTATAACTGGATTAATGGTGACAGTCAAACAAGTTTCGATTGTTAAAGAAAACTCACAGGACCCGAAATGAAAAGGTCTACGAATCTACCATTTATTGCAGGGAAAGGATACAATAAGTCAAAGCTTTAGAGTCAGGATGTGCATCACAGATAGAGGCTACCTCACAGCAAGGGATGGAAAGTTTGAAAGAAGGCTCCAATTGTCCTCCCTTAATGGTCCTGCTTTATCACTTGGATCAGGAATCACTAATATTTGCATGGAGCCAGTAATCCCTAAATAGAATCCTGGCCAGAGCTTCTTAGATCTTTCTGGTCATATTATTACTACGTGATCAACTCCAGTGCAAGCCATCAATATTGCTGTTGTTATCAGGTGTAAACCATCAATCAGGTCCAAACTATCAATCTCACTTTATAAACAATCCTGGCAAGCTGGCACAAAACATGCTGAAAGTTGCCTCAGACTCATGGTTACAAAACAGTACTATTAATCATTATATTTCATTGACCATGGGTCATCTCATGCAGATACATCTCATAGTTCAGCAAAACATCTCAGGCCACTTCCAGGCTTGCTGAGATTAACCCTTAGAGCCCAATGACCAAGAACTCTGTTTTTGTTTTGAACCCATCATTTGATTCCCCTTTGGTGCCCTTTGATACAAAGCTTCGGCCCTCCATCCTAGTGCTCTTAAAAGGGCACAAGGGCAGTCTCTTGTGCCTCCACCATCTCATACTACGATTGTGATGTTGTGATTTACAATAAGAAATATGTATTCGGTCTCCAACCTAGTTCCTGGCACAGAGCTCCTAAACCCTTGTAATTTCCTATGATCAGAGTGGTAAAGGTGTCTTTTGTTACGTTAATAAGGTGACTTTTGGAAAGCCTTTACGTCTGCTAAGGATGGGGGCTAGTTGCCAGGAGAACCAAGCATGTGGTTGGAGGGTTGGAACTCAGTACTGAGCCCCCAACCTCCAGGGAGGGGAGAGGGGCTGGAGGTTGAATCAATCTCCAGTGGCCAAGGATTTAATCAATCATGTCTATGTAGTGAAACCTCCATGAAAACCCAAAAGGACAAGGTTTGGAGGTCTTTCAGGTTGGTGGACACATGGAAATTCAGGGAGAGTGGCATGCTGGAGAGAGCATGGAAGCTCAGTGTCCTTTCCCCATACCCTGCCTTATGTGTCCCTTCCATCTGGCTGTTGCTGAGTTATATCCTTTTATAATAAACCAGTGATCTGGTATGTAAAATGTTTCTTTGAGTTCTGTGAGCTGCTCTAGTAAGTTAGTCAAACCAGAGGAGGGGGTCTTGGGAACCTCTGATCTATTGCTGGTAGGTCAGAACCACAGGTGTCAACCTGAGCTTGCTACTGACATCTGAAGTGGAGGGGTGGTGCAGGCGGGAGTTGGGTGGACAGACTTGTGGGACTGAGCCCTCAACTTGTGGAATATGATGCTATCTCTGGGTAGATAGTGTCAGAATTGAGTTGAATTGTAGGACAACCAGCTGGGTGAATTAGTTGGTGCTGTGTGGGAAACCCCCACCTCCACACATTGGAAATTGAGTCTCAGAACGGTTTTAACAATATTATCCTATTATTTTTTCATTTTCTTATTTTTCAAAGTATCTTTTGCTAATATTTTTAAATAGTCTATGAGCTCAGTAAAATGTTTTTCAATATTATTTTCTTAATCTTTTTTTTTTCCTGAGGAAGATTCACCCCAAGCTAACATCTATTGACAATCTTCCTCTTTTTGTATGTGAGCTACCACCACAGCATGGCCACTGACAGATGAGTGGTATAGTTCCACACCTGGGAACTGAACCAGGGCCACTGAAGCAGAAAGTGTTGAACCTAACCACTAGACCACTGGGGATGGCCCTGAATATTATTTTCTCTTTTTTTTATACTTCTTCTTCTTCTTTTTGTTTTGGTGAGGAAAATTGGCCATGAGCTAACATCTATTGCCAATCTTCCTCTTTGGTTTCTCCCCAAAGCCCCAGTACACAGTTGTATATCCTAGTTGTAAGTCCTTCTCGTTCTTCTATGTGGGATGCCGCCACAGCATGGCTTGATGAGTGGTGTGTAGGTCCATGCCCAGGATCTGAACTGATGAACCCCAGGCCACTGAAGCAGAGTGCATGAACTTAATCACTATGCAACTGGGCTGCCCCCAATATTATTTTCTATATAGGCAAATGTATCACATAATTGCCTAGTCTCTCTCTCTCTCTCTAAATATTATTATTATTATTATCCTTGATTGGGCTTTCTCTTTACCACTTTCTTACTTAGCTTTCTTACGTAGTTTCCTGAAAAAGAGAGCATGAAAGAAAAGTAACATGAGTTACTGTATGTCTAAAATATCTTTGTTCTCTTTTCCTTCTTTTTGGGGGGGGGGGGGAGATTAGCCCTGAGCTAACATCTGCTGCCAATCCTCCTCTTTTTGCTGAGGAAGACTGGCCCTGAGCTAACATCCATGCCCATCTTCCTCCACTTTATATGCAGGACGCCTACCACAGCATGGCTTGACAAGTGGTGTCATGTCCACACCCATGATCTGAACTGGTGAACCCCAGGCTGCCAAAATGGAATGTGCACACTTAACCCCTGCGCCACTGGGCCAGCCCCCTTTTTTCATTCTTGATGGATGGTTTGACTGAATATGGTTTGAAATAACTGTCTCTCAGACTTTTTGTTTCATTTCTTCTAGCTTCCTTTGTTGCTGCTGAGTTCATTGCTGTCCTATAGGAGAACTTCCCCTTTTTTCACTCGAAAACATTTTGAATATTTTTTATAAGCCATATTCATTTCCCTTATCCAATTGTTTTCTTTAGTATCTCCAAAGCAATATTAATTAACAGTTCTGACCTTGGACACCTTTTTTCTTCTACATAGCTCTTGGTGGAATGCTTTTAGGTGTCCTCATTAATCACACTAATCATAAAATCACCTTTGTCCTCACACAAATGCTTTCCTATTTCACTCTTGATGCCATGGAATTGGTGATCCTCTCTAATGTGGTTAATTTCCACATTCGAGCTTTGCCTCTTATCAGCTCTCATTTCTCTGAAAGACTGCTCTTTTATTTACTTTGTTCAGCGTTTGTGTCTTTAACCCTTTCCTCTACAAACCAGTAGGATTTTAAAACATGCAAGTTTCTCATATTATTAAAAAAATAAATGTTCCTTGTTCTCATGATGTTCTTCACATCTGTCTTTATTGAGACAATTAGATACACTTGCAGTCTCTGCGTCAAAAAATCCATTTGTTTTCAATCAACTACATTCCAGTTTCCATTCAGATTACTGCTGCTACTCTTGTCAAGGGCAGCAGCAGCCATCTTGTTGATGAAGCCAATGAATTTTTCAGACCTTATTTTATTTGATAAAACATAAGCATTCAAAAATATTGATCACTTTCTTTCCCTTTAAAAAAATTTCTTTAGTTTTTATCACAATGTATTATTCTGTTTTATTTCTACAAATCTTGTTATTCATTTTTGTTTTTTTCTTGTGGATGAGTTTTATTCTGCCTGTCCCTTGAATGTTGGAGTTCTTCAGGTTCCAGTCCTAGGCTGTCTTCTTTGCTTAATTAGACAACCCTCTTTCTGTGTAATTCCACTACTCCCAGGACTTTAATGGTTATCTGGCATATAACTAACATATAAGATAACATTTCCAAATGTTTGCCTCCAGCCTAGGGCTTTTCCTTCGTCTTCAGATGCAAGAAGCCAACAGCCTTACAGATATTTCCACTTGGATTTCTTATAGGAACCTCAAACCAATTGTTTTCAGATGATAGGGCCCTTTGCCACCAGAACTGCTCCTCACAAAGTATCTCTATCTTACCGAACAATAAATTCAGTTACCCTAACAATAAAGTTATACATTTTTTTCTCTTTTTTTTTGCAGAGTGAGATTTTCCCTGAGCTAGCATCTGTTGCCAATCTTCCTTTTTTTCCTCCTCCCCAAAGCCCCAGTACATGATTGTATATCCTAGTTGTAAGTTGCTCCAGTTCTTCTATGTGAGCTGCCACCACAGCATGGCAACTGACAGACAGAGTGGTGTGGTTCTGGGACCAGGAAGCAAACCCCAGGCCATCTAACTGATGAGAGCGTTGAACTTTAACCACTAGGCCCTCAGCGCTGGCTCAAATTATACATGTTCTTAACTATTTTCTCTACTTTATGCCAAGTTTCCAATAAATCACCTAGTCTGTTGATTATATATTTTAAGTGTCTTTATAAATCTATCTTTTCTCAATATTTATTGCCTGAAAGAAACTAAGATCTTCCCATGAGTTGACTACTCATGACCAAATTCAAACAGATTTTAGTCTCTTCATGAAAACTTTCCTCATGTCTGGCTTAGGTTTCTCTTTTGTTTTCTTAAGTGCCATGGACATTTGTATATAATTACAGTGAATTGCACTGTATGGCAAATATTGATTTATTGTTTGTATTTTCCACTAGATTATAAACTCTGAATGTCTGAGCCTTTCTTGCTAGTCATTGAAAAACTAGCAACTAGCAAAATGGCAGGTATAGTGTGCCCAGTAAAAATAACTCAAATTAATTAATTAAAGGAAACATCTTAGATGATTTATTAGGTGTTGAACTTGCCAGTGATCATTTCATAGTGCAAAAGAGACAGAATATATTATATTTCCTCAAAAAATTTTCTCTATGGCTTAGTTGTTAAGTTCAGCGTGCTTTGCTTTGATGGCCCAGGTTCACAGGTTCAGATCCCAGGTGCAGACCTACACCACTTGTTGGCAGCCATGCTGTGGCAGTGACCCACATACAAAATAGAGGAAGATTGGCATAGATGTTAGCTCAGGGCTAATCTTCCTCAAGAAAAAAAAAAAAGAGGAAGACTGGCAACAGATGTTAGCTCAGGGAGAATCTTTCTAACCAAAAAAAAAAAAGCTCCCAGAAGATAAAACCCAAAAGATGAAGAGAAGACATTTTAGACATTTTTAACTATTGGGAAACTTATTGGTCAATATATCATTAAATGTTGTTTTTGTTTAGTCATAAATCCACAAAATTTTCATTATTTATTCAATTTTCAACAATTCAATTGCTCAAGTTTTCATTATTTATTTTCAAATTAAGGCAAATTTAATTTCAATGTGGTCTTTTTGACCACAAGTATTACTTAGAGTTAAAGAAGAGCATACTTATCCTCAATTTTGGCAAATTGAGATATTGAGATTCATTATATATAAATTTGGATGTGAAGAAATCCAAATCATTCCAAAGTTACCATCGTTAAGCATGGACAATTATAGATTGCTTTTATTGAAGTTTAATTGTGCTTTTTGTATTTATTTGGTTATTTATTTGTTCATATTTCAGAGCATGCATTATGAGGCGGATCACATTGATGTCCTGATCTTTCACCTCTGCCTGTATCCTATCCATGCACTTAGGCTCCCATCCCTTAGCTTACTTTGGTCAACGTGATGTTAGCATATGTGATGTATACAAAGTGTTGAAATGAGCTTGCACATTAGGTTATGCACTCTCTTACTCCTCTGTCATTACTGTGAAAACATTCCTGACCTAGTCTACTGGAGGATGAGAGACATTTGAGCACAACAGTCAAGTCACCCAAGTCACCCCAGCCAAAGCTAGCCTAGATCAGTTAACCACCAAATCACCTCAGAACTTGTGAGTGAGCCCAGTCAAGGCAGAGATGCTAGGCTGACTTCCAACAGAGTATCCGAGCAATAAATGCTTACTGTTACATGACACTGAGGTTTTGTAGTTGTCTGTATGTAGTAAAAGATAACTGGCACATTCAATTCTTTCTGTATTTGGAGTTCATTCAAGATAGTTTCTGAAGAAACATTGAAAAGTTACTTTCATGTAAGCGGCAAACTTGAAGTCAATTTCTTTAAATAATTGAACAAAGTGATAAAAATATTCTGACTGTCAATAAACCATAAAAAATAGAAATTCAAGGTGTATTTAATAGTGTATAGTCTCTCTTTGAATGTATGTAACATCTCTCCTTGACTACCTTGGCTCTAAAGCAGGAGTCAGGTGGCAGAGACAATGTTACCTATAAAACACTTTCCTCTTCCTGGATCTAGATGTCTTCATTTACCAGCCTCCCTTGCAGTTTGGCTAGAGTCATGTACTTGAGTTTTTACCAATAAAGATATAAGAGAAGTGATGTGTTATTTATGGTTTAAGGAAATTAAGGATGGGTATGGGTTCTCCATGTTGGCTCTCTCTCCTTCGTGTACAGCTGAAAGTGAATAAATTTTAGTAGTGGGGTTTTTACCAAAAAAGATCCAGACCCACAATGGATTTTTGAGGGAAAGTCACCAAGCAGAACCACTGGATCTGATTTGGACTGTAACATTAGCAAGAAATAAACTTTGGTATGTTTGTATATTATGGCGACTAACATTAATCATCCTAAATAAACAAGATTACATTCTCAAAATCCTTTTTTTTTTTTTGAGGAAGATTAGCCCTGAGCTAACATCTACTGCCAATCCTCCTCTTTTTCCTGAGGAAGACTGGCCCTGAGCTAACATCCGTGCCCATCTTCCTCTACTTTATATGTGGGACACCTACCATAGCATGGCTTGCCAAGCAGTGCCATGTCTGCACCCAGGATCTGAACCGGCAAACCCCGGGCCGCCGAAGTGGAACGTGTGAACTTAACTGCTCTGCCACTGGGCTGGCCCCTCAAAATCCTTTTAAATACTATGCAGGTGAATATTCTAGTTATAATCTTCATTATCTAGTGGAGCATAACATACTTACTCCACAACTTAGTAACTTCAAACAACAGTATCGATTATTTCACAGTTTCTGTGGTTCAAGAATTCAGGAGTGGCTTAAGTGGGTGGTTTTGGCCAGGGATCTCTCATTAGGTTGCATTCATGAGGTTGGTTGGGGCTGCAGTCATTTGAAGCTGGAAGATCCACTTCTAAATGCACTCATGTAGTTGTTAGCTGACTATTTGAGTTCCTTACCATGTGTGTCTCACCATAGATCTTTATGAATATCTTCACGGCAAGGCAGCTAGCCTCCCCCATAGCAAATGGTTCAAGAGATGGAATGCCATAGTCTTTTATAATGTAATTTCAGAAGTGATATGCCGGGGCCGCCCCGTGGCCCAGTGGTTAAATTTATGCTCTTCGCTGCAGCGGCCCAGGGTTTCGCTGGTTCGGATCCTGGGCGCGGACATGGCACCACTCATCAGGCCATGTTGAGGCGGTGTCCCACATGCCACAACTAGAAGGACCCACAACTAAAATATGCAACTATGTACTGGGGGGATTTGGGGAGAAAAAGCATAAAGAAAAAAAATAGATTGGCAACAGTTGTTAGCTCAGGTGCCAATCTTTAAAAAACAAAAATGTTAAAAGAAAAAAAGAAGTGATATACCATTACTCCTGCTATATCCTATTGGTCACACAAGGCAACTCTGATACAATGTGGGCATGAATACCAGGAGAAGGGGATCACTGGGGACCATCTGAGAATCTAGCAACCACAAATACAAAAGTGAATGGAGAGGCCTGAGATAAACTGGAGAGTGCATGCCCTACTAGAGTAATTCTATTTCTACTTTTTAGAAGACTCTATGGGTCACAAAAGCAAGTCTGCTAGTCTGATTACAACTGGAAAGAAATATTCTTTTAAAAGAATAACACTGCATGTATCAGGAGGAAAGGTGGCTAACAAGATGTTTCCGTTAAGAGAAAATGATATGCTGTTGGAAAATGTATTATTTTCAGGTTATATCAAGAGATAAAAGAGAACATGTCTTTTCTGTGTATCTTTGATTTGAAATGGTAAGGTCTTCTTTTATTTCAGTTAGTGTTGAGGGCAGGTGGTATAATTGTCTGTTTCAAGCTGGAGTACTTAGTAGCTATCATTATATGCACATTAAGATAATGTAAAAATGTGATTTGCATAAAATGTCATCATAATAATCTTTAAGTCATTTTGCCCACTATAAAGAGCCCAAAGAAAGCCATCTGGCTATGATTTTATTTCTCACTACCTGGTGTTTAAAAAAAACTTAAAAATTGTGGTCATACCTTGATTCCCATGAATATAGGTCTCCCCTTTTTTGTCATGTATTCAGTATTTGCAAAAAACAAAACAAAAACATAGGAGTTGGAAGAACATAACTATAAAAATAATTCCCATGTAGGTGGCTCACCAATTGAGAAAAAAAAGGATAGGTTTAATACTAAAGAATATATAAGGGAAACTCTGTATATTTTACAATTTCTGGAACTTGGAGAAGACAGAGTTGCATTTCTAACATAGATTAAGTTAATGATATCAAGTAATGGCATCTGTAATTGATAGAGGCAGAAGGAAGAATTCAGAATTTGAGAGAGAAAGGCAAGAAAATTGGATAATATATTTTGTTCTGTTTGAAATGTCACTTTTTTTTCAGTTTACAGATAGATCCCACATCCTTGTTATTATGGATATATGTGTGTTTGTGTGTATGATCTTTAATCACACAGTTAACACAAAAACACATATATGCTTATATTTCTGTTGAGACAGAGTGAATTTTCACGTTCAATTAACAAACCTCCGTGTTGGAAAAATTCACATGGCAAATGAAGAAAATGAATCATAGCCCATATCGATATTTCCCTAAGGTAGTTCTGTTAAAATGGAAATGACCGTTGGAGAGGTCCAGATTAAGGAAAAATATTGAATCATAAAAAGGGCAACATCATGATTTTATTTGGTATTATGAATAACTACTTCAAATTTCTGCAGTCTATCAATAATGGCAGAAGAGCTGTTCAATAAAAGAGAAATTTTAAGATACCTAGAATATACCTGTTTATATGGAAATCAGAACAGATTGTTCTAGAAATCAATATGTAGTATTGATTTATGCTCTATAAACACAGAATATTGACTCCATTGTCAATTTTTCAAAGCAACTTATGGGTCGTCATTAAGGTATGGTAATTGGGCAGACTATTGATCCTGGATTTGACCTAGACCTGCTGCTCCTATTGTTGGCTGCACAGTATCTGGTGATCTGAGGTTCAAATCATCACTTGTGAAATGAAGATAGTGGTGCCTGCTTCAAAGGACATTTGTGAGGATTAAATGAGCAATAAATTTGCAAATAATTTGGAACCTGAAAAGCACAACACAAGTGTTGGTTATTAACTACTCATCTCCATCCTACACTGGAATACAGTTTCTCCCCTTTTCTGCTTTATTCTTCTTCCTTTCTATCATATTGTACCACTGTCACTGCTCCTGAGGTCACAGTACTGGTCTCTAAACAGTTCCTGTACTTATAGCCTACTTATATGTAGTCTACTGTTTCTGATATGCTGGGTACTAAAAATCAAAACAGAATGAAAAACAAACTACTGAGCAGCTTGTCGAAATTTTTGCATTAAATAAATAAGACTGTAATTTAAAAGCACTGGTGTAAAGCTAGAGGCAGTGGTAGCGCAGTCAAATGGTAGCCTTTACCACTTGATCTGGAATGTTCCGGATCATCTACTATTTATTTACTTCTTGGTTCCTGGTTGAGTTCCAGAATCTAAGAAGTATGAAATTAGAATGAATGAAATGTTATAGTATGGTGGATATGATATATGAATATATAAATATATTTACAGATATATAAAATAACACACCTCTTCCCTAGATAATAATATGTCTACTTGGAGTTTGATTACTATTTCCCAAATCTAATGCCTTATCTTGAGTCATTATCTGAATGGTATCAAGGAAAATAAAGCACAATTTTATTTCTAAAAAAATCCCATGCACTGCCACACTAACGTTATATTATAATATTAGTGTCATTAATAATAGAGTAAAATATACAATATGTTTAATAAATATTTGATCAGGTAAATAGTATAATATAGGTATTTTTTAAAACCCCTTCCATTGTCTCCTTTAGCTCCTGTGCATACCAATGTCAGGGAAGGTAATACACTGTCCTATATGGGCTGATTTTCTTGAATGTCTCCAACACTAGTCTATAAATGCCTTTAGAACACAAATCCTATCCTTGTTCTCATTGTATTCCAAATAACTAACATAAGACGTATTTAGGAGCTCTCAATAAATGTTTTTTAGATGGATGAATAAAATATGAGAGCAAAGAGGAAACATGTCTAATGTAGTCAAAAGTAGTCAGAGAAAAACTCACATACAGTATTAACATATAATCCCTCTCTCATTTTGATTTTCTGGTTTTTCGATTTGCTTTTCAATTTTTTTCAAGTTAATTTAAGTATGTTCACATATCATTGATGCCACCTATTATAAGTGTTCGGTTCAATGATTTTTAGTAAATCTGTGCAGTTGTGAATCTCTCACGGCAATCCAGATTTAGAACTCTTCCATCACACCAAAAAGTTGCCATTTTCCCATTTGCAGTCAGTCTCCACTCCCACTCCCAGCCTCAGGCAACTACTCTTCTGCCTTCTGTATCTATAGTTTTATTTTTCTAAAAATTTCATACAAATTAAAGAATGAGTGTCTTGGTCCTTAGTGACTGGTTTCGATCACTTAGCGTGATGTTTTCAAGATTCATCCATGCTGTAGCACGTATTGAGACTTCATTCTTTTTTTGCTCAAATGTATTCCACTGTTTGGATAGACCACATTTTGTTCATCTATTCATCTTGGTTTTTCAGATCTACCTTTTTTGGGGTCTTTCACCTTTCTTTGAGCTCTGCTAGTTTTAGGAGTAATCCCTGGGCCCAGCTGCCATCCAGGTGCAGGAGAGAGAGCCTTTTTATAAGCTTCCCAGGAGGCTTTCTGGTTTTTACACTTTTAATTGTGAATTGATCACTATAAGCCTTTTTTCAGAAAAACTTTTCCCCAGGTGTCCATTATGTTTAACATTATCTATTTTCACCGTCTTTATAAAAACGATTCCCTTCATTTTTCTCAAATGCCTAATACATCATCACACCTACTAGTTAATTTCCTTTCACTAGAATACCACCCCAGTCAACCACAGTAAAAAATTTTTAAAATTTCATTGTTACCTGTTCCAGGGAATATGTATATTCTACCTATCATTAGTGATGGAATCCTCATTGCCTGCTGAACAGATGAAGATCCTATTTTAGCATCCGCCCTGTCTGAACACTTCTGGCCCAACTATCGAAGGTTCTCCAAGAAGTGGACTCTAAGATGAGGATTAGTGTGCAAAAACTTTATTAGGGAGTACTCTTGGCATTGACATCTGTCAGAAGGAGGGGAAGAAAGCAGGATTTGACAGAAGGGGAGGTTGAGCTGTGATGTAGTGTCAATGAACGCTTCATTGAATTGATGGGGAGCTCTGAGGCTGGGATGGCCCTGCAAAGTTGTCTGGAGTTGGGGCAAGGGAGGCAGGCATTTATACCCGTGTCTTAATCAGTGACAGTGACTTTGAGCAAGGTAACTCCTTCAATGGAGACAATATTTTTTTAAGGTATGCTTTTTTTTGGGGAGGGGAGGTGGTGAGGAAAATTGGCCCTGAGCCAACATCTGTTGCCAATCTTCTGTTTTTTTTTCTCCCCAAAGCCCCAGTACACAGTTGTATATCCTAGTTGTAAGTCCTTCTATGTGAGATGCTGCCACAGCATGGCTTGATGAGCAGTGCTAGGTCCGCATCCAGGATCCGAACTGGTGAACCCCAGGCCGCTGAAGCAGAGCACATGAACTTAACCACTATGCCACTGGGCCAGTCCCAATGGAGACAATTTTTAAGGAGGGCTGGTAAATTAGGGCTGTCTTTCAGAACCACTCAAAGCAACTGGAATAAATCCTTCTGTCCTGAAGAAGGATCCAGGTGGTATATCACAGCATCCACTACATAGATCCAAAAGGATTTTCTGACTGATGATATGAGGGGTATGAAGTAAACTGAGGCATCAAGAAAGAATCTAAGGCTTTTGGCCTGAACAACTAGAAGGATGGAGTTACTGTTAACTGAGATGGCAAAGGCTCTAAGTGAAGTTTTTTGAGAGGGATTTCAGGAATTTATTTTGGGCTGTGTTGTGTGTGAGATGTCGATTAAACATCCAAGTAGATATGTCAAGTTGACAGTTGGATATATAAGTCTGTCAAAGGCTCAAGGTGATTTTATTAATAACTGCCGGTATTTTTCAACTGCACTTTCCAATTCTTGTGTTGTTATTTTGTTTTTGTTTTCTGATGACCTTTGAAAATATTTTCAATCAACTTCCTTAGCATGAGAACCTGGTTTTTCTATTTACTGAAATATTAGAAATCTAAGAATAATTCCTTTTTGTATTTCAACACTTGAATGGCAACTTGAGTATATTTCAACTCTATGGAATGCTAAACTGTTCTTACATATTACTATCTTTTTTCATGCAGATGTATTTATGACTATTTCTAGACTGTTTTTCTTTACTTCAGGTGTAGTATATTTTTATAGGACCCACGTTTTAGTGATTGTTTGTTGACTCCTCCTTGAACATAATCGCCAGCAAATATCTATCTACACCCAGTATTTGAAGACGCTCAAGCTCAAGATATGTTGATTGAATTTTACTCTCTTTCAATCGCTGAGGCCAACAAGAACTTATTTATTAAGATGGGGCATATGCTGATATTTAAAAAGCTTACTAGTAATTATTGATTAATATTGTCCTAATTATGCAGATTTACTTTGGATGGTTAATATTAAATCAGCTGTTAAGATATTTTTGTCTTAATTATCTCTGTTATAGGAAGTCATAACATACTTCTGGTTTCAGAATATGTTCTTTTCTTATATTTCATTTCAAACACTCCTTTTGTTGGGCAATTAGGAACAAGACTGGCAAAGCTTTCAGTCACTCTTAATATCAATTTAGAGTTTTTGATTTGTATATTAAAGATGAATAGAACTTTATCACACAGATAGGAATAAGGAATCCAAGTAACAAAGAAAAGTAAGTCCAAAATAGTAATATCATGGAAGGTTATATACAAATGGGTAGTCAGAGGGAGTATATGGGCAGAAATAGTGACTTATTTTTATACCTAATTCCATATTGATTAAATATATTATTGAAATATCTATTTGGCTTTAGGTTCACAGAAATTCTTTACTCTTACCCTGTAACACCAGCAAGGTAATAAGGATTCTTATATGCTGATTGTGATTCCATGCATGTTTCTACTGTTGACTTTAGCAACAATAAGAAAATCCCACAACTCGGTAGACAGATCTAGGACTTTGAATGATTACAAGCCAATAATTATGGTGAATCTGTTCCTACAGGTTAAATCCTGTGGTCCTCTCTTAGAAATGTGCATTCAATGACATTTCAGTAACAAGACCATTAATTAAATTAGGAAGAGAAACTAAGTCTTTAAAAAGGTGTTACTTTTTCAAAGTCAATGATAGTGACTAAATTGGATTAGAACCCTGGTTCCTTGAGCACCAGCCCAGAGCTATTTCCAATATACCTCATGACCATGAAATTCAAGGCTTCAATTTGACATTTATTTTCTATTGTGGATATTGATTTCCTAGGGAAAAAATGAAATGTGCTATTGTGGTCCTGTGTGCTTTATTGACCAAATAAATGAATTGATTAAGAAGGTTTATGTACTATCCTTTAGTTTGTATATTACTGTAAATTTATTTCAATAAAGCTTCTTCAGTGATGGTTGATTGCAACTACATATATTAATAAACAGTACTACTAATGTACAAACAGTTATTACAGATTTATCTGTTTTATAAGCCTGCCTTAGCCCAAATAAAACCTTCAGTGTATTTTATAGTACTTCGTGAGGAGCTTTATAATTAAGCTCATGTTTAAAAGGGAAGAGGCATGACAATAGAATGCAGTTCCTCGAATCCTTCAATTTTTGCTGACTGTACTGAAAACTACAGAAGCCAAAGAAAGCCACTAGATACACTTATGACTAAGTTATAAATGATACCTTTTGTTTAATATTTTTCTAAAACTGTCATATCTTGGTGAAGTTTTAATTTTTTTATTCCACCGAAGATCTTGAAGACTCAAAAGCTATTACATTTCTCTTCAATATTTTTTATCTTCACATTGATTTAATATTAGCTTAGTTAATTTTTCCTGAATATTGATTAATATGAGCAACTTGGGTATAATTTAGTTAAGTTTGATATGCTAAATTAACCATTCTTGGCTACAAACAAAATTAACCTAGTATAAACACATTTCTTTGGAGGGAGATAATACTAGCCACTAAATGGAGACAAAGATGAATTCCCTTATAATTTTCCTAGTCTGCAGTCACAGTATTCACCGGAATAGTAGAAAAACTTCATGAAAAATGATATTGTTACCCTGTGCAACCTTGACTGTTGCCTCTTATCTCCCCAAAAGCTGTATTAAATGCAGAAGCAGGGATAGAATATGGAAGCAGCAAAATAAAGTGCCGGGAGCCGCCCACCGCCCACCAGTCAGCTAAGCCTCTACCCAAGGACAAAGGTCCGGGAGAGAGATGAGGGAACGCACGGCGGACCCTCAGAAGATGGCGGTCGGCCGCTCCTGATCCTACTCATGCTACTAATCTTGGCAATATTGCTCTTGCTGTTCTTTTTCTGTACATGGGGATATCTTGGGGAAAATCTCTCCAAGCAGGGGAAAAAAGCTGATGCAACCTGGCCTTCTAGCAAGGGTTCAGGGGAACAACAGCCTGAAGGGAAAAAACGTTCTGACCCCCTCCTGGAAAGGCGGTAAGGGAATTTGGACAGCCCTCAAGGAGGAAGCCTTCTAATAATCAGCCTCAAAAGAGAACATTCCCTCCTCAGGTCCTTCTAGGAGACAGATATTATCCTAGGCCTGTTAGGACAGGAGGTAAATAGTGGCACCCACCCAGGAGCAAAGATATGCAAAAGGTAGACTCTCCTAAAACAACCCATAACCTTGATAAAGTTGCAGAAAAATATCATAATATATTGACACAGAGGAATTGGGATTATGATGAGAATTGGGAACTCTATAAAATAGTTAATGGTAAAAGAGAAACCCCAAGCACTGTGCCTGTGTGGCTTTCAATCCCCTTATACTTTGCAATACTTCTACTTTCGTTATTACAGGAATAAGGATAGAGGCTTAGGGCCATTCGACCCATGAGGAACTAAATCTAGACGTTACACCCTGTTTTGCAATCAGTCTTGGACATCTAGACGCTTAATAGACATATAAAAAGGTCAATATCTATATTTAATAAAGGTTGCTTACTTCTCACAGACATACTGTGCTAATATTGTAACAAGATATGCTTACGTACCCAGTTTGTTTGCCAAAATTAAGTACTGGGACAACTCCATGAAATCATAAACGCGTGACCTGGACCCTATATAAGTGCTTGAATGCTTTGAATAAATCAGACTTGGGAACCTCACTTCCAGTCTCACCGTAACTTCTTTTTTCGCCGACGCCGTTCATCCCTCAGGAACCCTACCGGCTGGAGCTGGACTCCGGCAATAAAGTATAGATTTTAGGTTTTAGATATTTTAAACTAGAGCTTGCATATGGCAATCATGGTAAATTGCCTTGCTGTCATAAACTATATATCAGACTTTGAATTGTAAAACAAAACAGGGTACACAAAATAAGCCTTCTTAACTCAGTCAATCTCATTGCCAGGACTGTTGCTGAATTGCATGCTTCAGGTCTCTTTCATTGAACAATACCATTAAACAACAGGATACAATTGACATTTTTAGACCACTCTAGCCAACAGCAGAATACACATTTTTTTCCCCAAGTTCACAGAGAACGTGTACCAAGACAGGCCATATCCTTGGTCATAAAACTAACTTCAAACAATGTAAAGAAATTAAAATCATATAATTTTGATTATATGAGCAAAGGATGCTCTTTGACCATAATGGAATCAAACTAGAAATCAATAATAAAGAAACAGGAAAATCTTCAAACACTTACAAATTAAATAACACACTTCTAAATATTTTAAGGGTCAAAGAGGAAGTCTCAAGAGAAGTAAAAAAAAAAGCTGTCAAACAATGAAAATGCAAGATATCAAAATTTGTGAGACACAGCTAAAGTAGTACTGAGAGTGAAATTTATAGTGCCAAATGTTTGCATTAAAAAGAGGAAAAGTTTTAAGTCAATAATCCAAGCATCCATGTCCAGAAACTGGAAAAGAACAAAATAAATCCAAAACAAGCAGAAGGAAAGTGATAGTAAAGATATGGGTAGAAATTAATTAAATTGAAAACACAAAACAATAGAGAAAAGCAATGAAATCAATTGCTGGTTCATTGAAAAGATAAATAAAATTTATAACAACCATAAAATGGAGAGGACAAGATCTACTAATATCAGGAATGAAATAGTAGATATCATTACAGATGGATAAGGGGATACTATGTACAACTAACAAAATCTGTGCCAGATCTGTATGCAGGAAACTAAAAAACCCTGATGAAATAAATCAAAGAATATCTGAGTAAATAGAGAGATGTGCCATGTTCATGGATTGGAAGACTGACCATGAAGATGTTCATGCTCCCCAAATTGATCTATAGGTTTAGTACAATTGAGTCTACAGTTATTTAAAAAAAAGCACCCACAGACACTAAGTTTACCAGTCTTCTCCATATTGCCATATCTAATGGATCTTTTTCTTTAAATTAACTTCTTCATGATGATTATTAAATTATCTGCTATAGCCATGGCAAACAAATATAGTTTCTCAACCGCACTGTTCTGTTTTCCCAGAATTTCCTTTTTGATTTCATTCAGCAAATTTTAGCTCATGTTAACATCCCTCTGGCAGGGTTTCCTGAACTCATTCTCATTTAAACACTTCTCAGAGGTGTTCCCATAGTACATTTGACTTAACTGCTATTAAATTTATCGCATTATATTGACTTATTGGACCCTTTCAGTACAACCACCTTTGGCTATTTTTTATGATTCCTGATTCAGGTTTGCTTCCTTCATTCATTCAATAAATGTCTTCTCTTTGCAGGTGTTGTGCTACTTAGTGGGTGTACAAAGATTTGTAACACCCTTCTTAAGTTCCTCACTGCTTTAATCAGTATGTTGGTTTGAGGATAATAGGAAATTTGTTTGTATTATTGGTCTTATTTGCTTAAAAATATAGCAAATTCTTCTACTAATTTTTTTGTTTCACATAATTAAGACCAATGAGATTAGCAAGTAATTGGCAAATACATGTGACTCAATCTTTTGTTCAACAAATACGCATTGAATAAGCCACTATGAATCATGCTTTTTGAAATGTATTGAAAAACATTTATCTGGTTTGTGTTTTCATGGAGCTTAACATATGATATTGACAAGGTTTTCAGGATTTTTCTTCTATCTTTGATAGACACAACCAATAAACATATGAAGAATGCTTTAAATATATTTATACATCTGGACATAGTTTTAATCATATAACTGCCCCCAAAAGCCATGTTGTGCCTTAAATGACTTCACTTGAGCAAGAAATTGGAAAAAAAAATATACTTAACTTATTTTATATTTTTCATCCTTGTCAATATTTATTGTAGTCTATTGTAGAATATAATTTTGAGCTTCATATCTTTTGCAGTTCTAGAATGTGGGAATTTCTAAAGTTTCGATATTTTAAGATTCTTGATAGTATTTTAATCAAGTGATAGCAGAAAAGATTGGCAAAATCATAAAATGATTTATCTATAGCTACATTATAGAGAATTATATTTTATAATCAGAAGACTCAACAAAATCATCTGATTTCTTAGTGTTACTTATCATGTCAATTACGCAGGGCCATTTGCATTCAACATGGGAGAGAAGAATCATCTTCAGATCAACCTCTTAAATTTACCGAATAAAAATAACAGGAGACAAAATACCGTAATACCATCTAACTAGTATTTTGGTTTTTATGATATTAGAAATGCATTTCTTCTTTTTCTCCTGGCCTATCCATAGTATAGATTTTTGCTGTAATTATATTGGTTTTGTTTGATTTTTTATCTATCTGTTGTTTACTTAAAACTTTGTGTTTTGGGATGTAATCAGAGCCACCATTCACATTTCATACCTACTGAGACATAGCTTTAAATTCCTCTTTAAGGTCTCACTCAGTTCTACATCTTGCTAGCTTTATTCATGAGCGCCAAATATCTATTTTGGGTGTTTGCTCTGAGGACAGATTTCCAAGTTTTTGTTTTTAGCTACAGTTAGATAAAACTACTCAGCAATATTTTAAAGGAAGATAATGACCATAATATCGATGATATTAAGTAATAGAAATTAAATTCAATACATTTTTGTAGAATAAATGAGATTGTGATTTGTATATTATATTGTGCACTCTTTCTAATATTTGGATTTCTAGTCAATAATAAGAATAGAGAATGGAAAAACAAATCCGAAGTGTCAGTAAAGCCCAGAGTTTCCCTACTCTAAGTTATTTCTGCAAATGCACAATCAAATCCCCAAATCTTTTGTACTAACATTAGGGGCTCATTTATATCTACCACTGAGGAACTTTACTTCTCAATTGAATCTAGATAATCTTCCCCAAAAAGTTCTAAGAGATTTCTGTGGGTTTGCTAAAAAATTATAACTGCACATTTCTCTACTTTTCCAAAATATCTGAAAAAGCCATGAGCCTATATTCATTTAGAAGACTTTGCTGCACATTTAACAACCTCTGAAACTTCAGATTGTGAAGTTTAAAATAAGTGGCTCTGGTTTTAGATAACTAATTTTCTATTATGATCATCAACAGTTTCCACCCCTTTAGAAAAGTTACTAAGAAGTTCGTGATTTTCTAGACTTGAATGATTTGAAATTACTTGTGTTGTGGCAACATTGTTACCTATACATATGTGTGTATATGTATATATATACATATACATATTTATATATATGGTAGATCCTGAGGATAATGTGTTGTATTTATTTTATTCTCAATACCAAGTAATGTAAATATTTTAAATGGGATGCACAGTTAATCTTTCTCTGGTAATCTGTCATAGTAAACTCTTTTCCAATCTCTAAAAACAATGTATACATATATAGATGAATATACACACACATAGAAGCATAAACATATATGTTATATGCACAGGATAAAAAGCATATAAATTATAAATTAAGAACTTTAAGCTTTTTTTTTTTTTTGAGGAAGATTAGCCCTGAGCTAACTACTGCCAATCCTCCTCTTTTTGCTGAGGGAGACTGGCCCTGAGCTAACATCCACGCCCATCTTCCTCTACTTTATACCTGGGACGCCTACCACAGCATGGCTTTTGCCAAACAGTGCCATGTCCGCACCCGGGATCCGGGCGGGTGAACCCCGGGCCGCCGAGAAGCTGAACGTACAAACTTAACTGCTGCACCACCGGGCCGGCCCCTAAGCTTCTTTATCATGCCTCACTACAGGGATCCTTAGCTCCTTTCCTACAAGATATTATTAACATTTTCTGTATATATGGTAGGTAATGAATATATCGTAGTAGCATGTGGAACTCTTCCTGAATTTTTTTTAAAGGTTTTATTCTGTTCCATTAAATGGGTCCACACAAGCTTTTAATCATTCCTAAGTTATTGGATATGTGGCTTGATTTTTGCTGTTAAAATCAATACAAAGTTAAATAACATTATAACTAGTTTTGTCATAGTTTTTGAATAGGGCTATGGTGTAATTCCCTGGCAAAATATTGCTAGGTCAAAGAGTTTCTGGAGTTTAAATTTTCTTAGACATTGAAAAATTGGCCTCCAAAAATGTTAAACTTATTTAGATGCTCACAAGTACTTTTAAAATCGATTGTTTATCTGTATCTGTGTCAAGTCATAATTTTACTTATTTTTATAAATTTTAGCAGTTTTATCATTGAAAAAATGTTTTTTGCATTTCTTCTAAGTTAAACATCCTTTTATATTTTTAGCCATTTGTATTTTTTTCTTTTAACTGCCTGATCATAAATTTTGCACTTTTTTTCCTATTTTGATATTTTCTTTTTTTTTTTTAAAGATTTTATTTTTCCTTTTTCTCCCCAAAGCCCCCCGGTACATAGTTGTGTGTTCTTCGTTGTAGGTCCTTCTAGTTGTGGCATGTGGGATGCTGCCTCAGCGTGGTTTGATGAGCAGTGCCATGTCCGCGCCCAGGATTGGAACCAATGAAGCACTGGGCCACCTGCAGCAGAGTGCAAGAACTTAAAACACTCGGCCACGGGGCCAGCCCCGATATTTCCTCTTTTTACACACACACACTCACACTCATGTTCCTTAATTTGAAAGTGCTTGGAATTTTAGAACAAGTTTAAATAATAGTGTTATTCAGGGCTCTTCAGTTTTTCTAAATTTTCATGGAATTATTCTAGTGTTTTTTCATTAAGCACGGTGCTTTTCTTGATTTTCAATATAGATATAGACAATTATTTTTCAAAATCAGGGCTGCAGGACATATTTATCTACTAGTTCCAAGTTGGCAGCCTTAAACAACATAAGTAAGTCCTGGAGATCTAATGCTAAGCATAGTGATTACAGTCAACAATACTGTATTATAAATTTCAAAGTTGCTAAGAGATTAGATCTTAATTGCTCCCTCCACAAAATAGAAATGGTAATTATGTGACGTGATAGAGGTGTTAGCTAATGCTGTGGTGGTAATCATTTTACATTATACGAATGTATCAAATCAACACTTTATGCACCTTAAACTTACACAATGTTATATGTCAATTATATTTCAATAAAGAGATCAGGACTGAATATTATTTTATGTGTGTTTTTAATATAAAATGGTAATCATAAATTTTTCCTCTGATCTACTTAAATTATGTATATGTATAATATGTATATTATATATATTTTTTGCTAAAATTGCCAATTTTGAACCACCTTTGTGTTCCTGTCATTAGTCATTCATACCATCAATATTTATTGTGTGCCTAAAATGTGGCAGGCATTTTCCCAGATGCTAGAGACTCAGAAATAAACAAAACGTAAAATCCTTGCCCTAAAGTTATATAGTTATTTTAATATATCAGAATCTTTTTTCTAACACTTGATTCCTTACCTGGGTTTTATTTATTTATAAATATATATATTTATTAATAAATTATACTGATTTGAATTTTGGTATCAGCATTATTCTGACATCAAAAAACTATTTTTAAGCATGACCTTAATTACTGCTCTGGAAAACTTTAAATTGCATTGGAATTAAATTCTTGGTTTGAAATTGCTTACTATGAGACCATCTGGACTTCTTAATTTTTGGTGAGGTTATTTTATCAATATTTTAAAATTAATTTTCATGCAATTACTGGCTTATTTAGACTTTCCTTCTCTTCTAGGATTAATTTTGGTAACATGTTATTTCTACAATACATTTAATCCTGGTTTTCAGAGAATTTTGCACAAATTATTCTAAAGAATTTTGATATACATCTTTTAATTTTCTTTCTCTCTGTTTTTTCCTTTCCTCATTTCTAATTTTGCTAGCATAGCATTTTATCCTTTTTCACATATTAATCTAGTATCATTATAATATCATTTTAAAAAATATATAAGCTAACTAGCTGGGGATTTTTAATAATATTATTGATTTAAGCCTTTAAAATTTTTCTTTGTTATTTCATGATTATATTTTGTTATTTTTTTCAAAACATTTAACATTGAAGATGTAACAATTTAAAAAATATTTCTTATTTAGGAATATATGAGTTAAAGAGTATGGATTTTTTTTCACTGAGAATAGCTTTCACATTATACTTTTTAAAAACATCTGTATCCTTAATCATTAGTCTCTATATTATGCAATATTGATTGTATTTCACCTTTAATCTAAGAGTTGTATGACAGTGTTTTGTTTACAATTTTAAAATATTTTGAGGTAATTTTGAATTTCTTTCCTTCTTAGTTTTAAATATTACACTATTGTGGTCATAAAATACGCCTCTTTCTTTTTTATATTCTTAAATGTATTGTGATTTTCTTTGTGATCTAACATATGCTCAGTTTTAATAGTTGACTCATCACAAAAAGTTTTGTGTTATCAGGCTATATAGAATATCACACAGCTATAGCAGATGCCAGGAGTGCCCTGTCCATATCCCTCAGACCCCACAGTTTTCAATGTGCGCCTTTGAACTTCCAACTGCTGGTGTCTGTGTCTCTGTCTCTCTGCCACAAAGCTTTTCCTGAAATCTTACACTGCTGTTTTGTTCCCATGCAGCAGACCAGAAGTTCTGGTGAATTAACACATGTCCTGTAGCTCCCAACCAATCACTGCTGGGATACACTATATAAACACGCTAACTGCCTTCTGCCGTTGGGTCAGAAAATTTGGTCATATTTTACACCATTTTTCAGAGTTTTTCCATATGATTAATCTGTGACAGGTAGTTTAATTATTGGGTGCTTTTCCTTCACTCTATAACTTCTCTCTTTCCTACCTGTGTTCCCTGTCTTCCCCAATAAACACATTTCACTGGAATTCTTGTCTTAGGATCTGCTCCTGGGGAAATTCAAAATAAGACAATACCAATCTTATTAATACATTTTTTCCTTGATAGATTATACGGTAAACTACTCAAAAAGATTATATGACTTATTCAGTAGCTATTCATGGTGGGATAAAATCTGTTTCTCATTCATTGTTTCCTTTAATTTTGTTCTTGCACTCCACTTCATATTTTTTACATTTTGTTATTCAGTACCTAAATATCAATCACAAAGTTTTATTATCAATGTAGACAGTGCTCTTGATCATTATAACATGCCTTTTTTTCCTTCAAGAATTCCACTTTGTCTGGGATTAATATCATGGCACAACTCAGTTCATACTTTCACTTTTAAATCATTTTAGATATACCTATTAGATGCAGCATAAATTTGCTACTGTTATTTTATCGACTCAGCCTTTTAATTCTAATAGGTGAACTTATCCCATTTCTACTTATTGATATACAAATATTTGGTCTTAGTTCTTTCATCTTATATTATATTATGTTATGTTTCACATTTGATGCTTTCTTTGTTTTCTCTCTTCTGCTGTATGAAATGTGTGAGTGTGGGTTTCTTTGTTCTGTTGTTTAGCTTTATAACCTTAGATGACATATGATGAATTCTGAAGGATGTAAAGAACCTCTCTTCTCCAGGCTGACAAGGGGTGAAAGTCCTTCCATGAAGAGAGATTAATGTATGCCCTTGCACAGTAGGCGAATATTGTTCTAGGGAGAATGAGAGTAGGTATAGCCTTAATGAAACACTAGTCCTTTCTCTGTTACTGTCCCTGAGGGGGGAAAAGAATTACTTAAAAGAAAAACACTGTAATGGGATTCTTGTGGTTCTGTCACTTAAATTCTTTGTGATTTGAAATACCTTAAGATATAAAATGCTCCATTTTTCCAACTCTTTAAAATAGTGCGTTAATTAGTTCAAATTCAAGTGCATCTCTTCCAGTTTTGTAAAATCTACTTTTTGATGATTCTTGCTTTCATTTCGGTCTGAAGGTTGTGAGTATGGAGCAGTAATAATCATTGGTATGGTGTTTGTAGAATTACTTGTCAGTGGTTTTCCAGACAATCATAACAAAAAAATGATAATAATGATATCTAATACATAGTAAGTACTTACTATGTAACAAACTCTGGTCCATATTATTTACATGTAGTAACTTATTTAACCCTTATGAGTTAAATGAAGATTATATTACATGCAAATGTGAGTGGTATATTAAATCCACTGTAAATTTACATCTGAGAAAACTGAGTAGCAGGAGGCTGTATCTCCTGCCCAGGGTTTCACAGCCTTTGAATAGTAGAACCAGGAGTTCAATTCATAATTCATAATACTTGGCTTCTTAACACTTAACCACTCTTAACCATGACACTACACATTCTCAGACAGAAGCCATCTTTCAAGAATATATAGCTGGGAGAATAAGACGTTTCACTCTAGCTCTTCTGCCTCTTGTACCTAAAACCTGGATAAGACAAATGAAACAAACAGCAGAAGACTGAAAGGTGGAGAAAAGAAGACTGACCGAGGTAGGGACCTTGGTATTCAAGGAAAGACTCAGAGTTCAGTCCTTTGGGGATTTTTCTCACTTTCTATATATACCAACCTGAGTGCAGGAGAAGTTCTCAACTCAGAAATGCCAACAGGTGCTGAAAATAGCCCAAAGAACAATGAAAAAAATCAGAGTAAGTCTGCTCTTTCTGGCCAGGAGACTGGGAAAGCAGCGGTTCTCAACTAGGGGTGATTTTGTTCCCCAGGGGATGTTTGGCAATGTCTGGACATATTTGTGGTGGTCACTTCTTGGGTGGGAAAGTTCTACTTGCATCTAGTGTGTAGAGGCCAGGAATGTTGCTCAACATCCTCTAATGCACAAAGAGCTATCCGGCCCCAAATATCAATAGTGCTGAGGTTGAGAAATCCTGCTCCGAGTGGTCCAAGCAGGGATCAGCAAACTACAGCCCTGCTTGCCAAATCTAGCCCACCATCTGTTTTTGTAAATAATGATTCATCAGAACTTTGCTTGTGTGTAATACATAAGATGTGCATGTGTGACTTGTTATGGATAGTTTTAATAGAGATTATTTTTGTTCAAAATAACAAATAAAAGGATTAGCATTTAAGCAGAATCTTCCTGCAATGTACAGAAGGCTGAAGTAGAGGCCAAACCTCTATTCTATTTTTTACCCTGATCCCCATGTGTTTCCCTGATCAGCATACTCTGGGGGAAAGATATTTTGCTATAGGCCTTGTGTGTTCTGTTACATTTCTCTACTCAGCTGTTTCTCTTTGCTTTTGCAGATGTACTAATAAAGTATGCAAGAAATAGCAACAGACTATCTCTATAAGTGAATATTACCAAGGAAAATATTTTGTTGGCAAGAAAAAAGAAACTATATTTTAAAGTTATTATTTTCAGTGGAATTTATTACTTCCTCATCATACTTTCACTGTAATTTCTACATGGAATAATACTTTAATAATACTTAATGCATCTATGAACTGATGACACACTGCAAATTCCTCAATAAAGGATATTTTGATAGTTTGCTAATGATTTTCTCTTCAGGATATGCATTAATTACAAAGCAGAAAATAGTAACTTTAAAGTGGAGAAATCTGACAGACACCACCTTAACCAAGTGATCAGGGTTAATATCATCAGTATTAAGACATATTGACATCATGAAACCCTTGACGTGATGTATTGAGAAGAACTCACCTTCACTTCTGTGGGATTCTTGACAAAAAACGTATAAGTGGAATTCATCATGAAGAAATATCACACAAATCCAAATTAAGGGACATTTAGCAAAACAACTGGCCAGTTCTCTTCAAAAGTGTCAAGGTCATGACACTTCTCCAGGGTGGAAGACACGACAACTAAATGCAATGTGTCATTCTGGATTTGATCTTGGAACAGTAAAAGGACATTAATGTGACAACTGGTGATATTTGATTAAATTTTGTAGATTATTTAGCCAGATCCTATCAGTGATAATTTCTTGATTCTGGCAATAGTACTATGGTTATATAAGATGATACTATTTGAGGAAGCTGTATAAAGATAAAGAAACTCTGTGTACTATTTTTACAACTTCTTTGAACCAGTCATATAGATTGCTTTTTATTGCAAGTCTAGCACAAACTATACCTCCATAAAATCTTGAATTAATAAATATACACCCATTAGTTTAATCTTAAGTTTTATTTGTCTATACTTTTAACTATTTACCTCCTGATACTAGATCATACTTGCATGTCCAAAGATGCCACTTATTTTCTCTTTTTATATAGAAATCTGCAAAATCCCAATACCCAACTGTGTCCACATTTATTTTCAAAGACCCTAATGGCATCCCACATCTTCTACTGGAAGACAGGGCAATAGCAGCCTCTCTAGAACAATAAGAAAATCACTAATGGTACAGAAAACACCAGCAGAACTGTAGGGGCCTGATTTGAAATGTTAGCATATAATTCATATTTAGCATTGGACTCATGAACTTATGTTAGTAACTGGAATATACATTTATATATTTAAAAAAATCAGAACTTTAGATTTTAAATTTATTTTTGTTGTTTTCATTTGTATTGAAACCTTTTGAATATAGCCCTCAAACAAGTCATTATGAACTCATTTTTAGAGCTATCATAATGTTTGCTCTTTCCACATCTCCTCACACTTAAAAGGTACTTATAATAGATGTACAAGATGTAAGTAATTCCACAAGCCTCACATGAAAATCTCTACTTGTATGCATTCCATATTTTTAACAGGTATAAGGGAAATTATTTTATTTTCATAATCTTGATAAATATCATGACTATTCTAAAAATATTTGTTGATGCCATTGTTTGAAGTCACTGGTTAGAAGAAATTAATTGTAAGTGGATCATGGATCATCCTTTAGATTTAAAAAAGTCTAAATCTAAAAATCTTGTTATTTAGAAGTAGCAAATCTATTAATATATGAGTATTGATATCAGTAATTCCATATTTAAATAGAAATTAACTTAAAAAGAGAAATGTAGTATTTTATTATCAAGTTCAGAACAAAACTTGGCATCACCTCCTTGGAATCAATAACTCTTACATAGCTTGATTTATTATATTAAAAAAGATATTAATAAAGCTACAATATTATAAGTGTATGGGCTCTCACTCCAGAATTGCTTTAAAATGAAAGGAAGCGTAGTAAAGTTAATTATTTTAGAGTTGTAGTGAAGAGTGAGCTTGAACATCTTACTATTGTTGTTAAAATAATGGATCTAGTCTGCTGACATATAGAAATTATTAAATGAAATAAGTTAACTTGCATCAAGAGAAATCGCCTCATAGTCCAGTAGAACCATCTGCAATAAGGTGCACATACGATGCTAGGCAACCCACTTTAAAGATTGTCATCCTGCAGGTGATTTCTGCAGTAGAAACTAATTTCAATATTATACTCTGAAGTTATTTGTCTGTAATCTGCAGTGAGAATTCTAAATACTGATTTCAATGTAATTAAAATAACTTCTGACATAAAACTGAAATCTGTTTAAATCAAGCAAGCTTGTAAATAATTAGATGGATTTATATAAAATCCCAGTTGCTATTAAAATGTAACAATTTTTGACCAAGACATTTGTCTAATGATTCTTCAAATGATTTTCCAAATTCAAGGTTTTTTTGTTACTTTTTATGATGGTATGCCAATGTTTCAAGTTTAATGTTGTTATTCTGTAAATTCTTTTCTCCCTAGGATTATGTAGTGCACGTGTTTTTTAATTGTTGTTGTTCTTGCTATTTCTGTTTTTCTTTCGGCTGTTTTCTACCCAGCATATCCTACATTATTATTCTAAAGAACAGACAGAAGAAATGATAATATGGAAGATTCCAATCCACATATACCAGATGTTAAATTAAATATAAACATACTAAATACTCCATTTTAAAAGTTAAAGATTATCAGAATATATATATTTAATCTTAAAAGTGAACTGCATGGCCTGTAGAAAAGGATTGGAAAAACTGTACAATGCGACGGTTAACCAAAGAAAGTTGTTGTTGTTCTTCTATCAGACAAGGCAAATTTAAGGGAAGAAATTATTACAAGGAAAAAATAAGGCTTATTTCAATATAATAAGAGGCTGAATCCAAGAGGAAGATACAAACACCCTAACCTTGTATTTAGATAATAATATATCCTCAATTTGCAAAGCAGGAAGTGACAGAATTAAAGGAGATGCAGACAAATAATCATAGTGTGAGAATTTAACTCACCTATCTCTGAAACCAATAAAAGAGAAGAAAAAACAAAAATAGCAAAAAAGAAGAATATTTAAACAATCTTGCTCTAATTGACATATATAGAAGAATAGACTCAGCAACTGCAGAACACATAGTCTCTTCAAATACACATGAAAAGATCTATAAAATTTAATCACATGTTGAGTCATTAGGCAAAATTTGACAAAATTCAAATGACTAATACTCAGTATGTTCTATGACCAGAATGGAATTAAGTTAGAAATTAGTTAGAAATTTAGTTACCCTCAAATGTTTTAAAATTAACAATTTTTTTATTTTGCATGCATGGTTAGCTTTTTTAAAAATTATTTTATTCAGGTCATATTGGCTTATAACATTGTATAAATTTCAAGTGTACAATATTATATTTCAGCTTGCGTTTAGATTGCATTCTGTTCACCACCAATAGTCTAGTTTTTATCCGTCACTGTACACATGTGCCCATTTACCCTTTTGCCCTCCCCCCATCCTCTTCCCCTCTGGTAACCACAAATCTGTTCTCCTTATCTATGTTTTTGTTTGTCTTCCACATATGACTTAAATTATACCATATTTGTCTTTCTCTGTCTTACTTATTTCGCTTAGCATAATACCCTCAAGGTCCATCCATGTTGTTGCAAATGACACAATTTTGTTTTTTTTATGACTGAGTAGTATTCCGTTGTGTATCTATCTATCTATCTATCTATCTATACCACATCTTCTTTATCAATTCATCTGTTGATGGTTAGTTTTGATTGTATGCTGGATTTTCTGTATAAAATAGTATACAGGTAATTGGAGATTCTGGGTGATTCTACCTTCCTCTAGGGAACATTTGCTTTTACTTCTAAGAGATGGGGGCAGTTCATTTCATAGCAATCAGAGACTGAGAAATTTTGAAGCTGGGTCTCAATTTTGTGAGGAATTTTCTATTTCTGATTCATATGGACACTTAGGGCGTAGCCCCTCAGTTAGTGGGCCCTAAATCCAATCTGTGTCTCTAGGCTAATATGACTGCTGAAGACCCGCTCAGCTGCGTAGCTTTTCAGCTACAGCCTTCTGCTCAGCATCTCATGTTCTTAATCAACAACTTTTCATCAGCAAAAACCTTTCAAGGAAAAACAGTACCAAATTTCATTCTTACCACCTGGGCAACTCTTCCTGAGATCTTATCTTTGCATCCTTGGATTTCTGCCTTCAAACATGTCTTTAACAAGTTTTTCAGTTTTTCTAGATTTCCTCATCAGGATGGTTGTGCTGAAACATGCTATTCTGCCATTAATGAAGCAGACATCTTCACAAATACTATGTTCTTTTGTGGCATTCTTTAATTTGTAGCTTTTTGTTCATAAAGCCAATTAATATAAAATTAAGAAGGTACATCATTTCTTTTAAGGCACATGATCCTCACTAGTAGTGGATCTTTTTGTCATAATTTGCTTAGATTCTTTCAATTAATTTTATTTAATGGAGTCAATAAATGTTTTTCAGTGTTCATGTACCAGGTACATCTACTGATACATTATAGAGGTACCACCTAGTGGGAAAAGAGGCAAGTGAATAAGGTGTATGTTACAGATACACATAGGTAAGGTTCTTGTATTAGCACATATTAATGAAACAAAATCATATGCTAGGCCCTAAGAAAAATATCAAGGATTTCAAGTAAATTGTATTAAAGAAATCACAATCTCTGATCAAAAGTTATCAGTGGCATATGAAGATCTGCAATTTGTACATTGTGCTCATTTGTATGTTGCAGCTCTTCTGATCAAGGCAGACTCGTAAATCAGACTCTCTCTCTCTCCTCAGTACTACTTGAGAAGTTTGAACAGAGAGACTGGAGAACTAACAAAGGCAGATAAATATTACAGAGTAAAGATCCACAGAAGTGAATGCAGCAATTATAGCTGTCTTTCCCCTTGAAGGGTCTGCAGGTTCAGATAGTTTACTTAGAGACTGGACACTGGACAAAACTAGCTTCCAATAGATTCACCCGGACACAGGGAAAATGAGAGTTCAGGAGTCACTAATCAGTGTCTTTGTGTGGTGGGAGATGGGATGTAAATTCTTCAGGGTTTGAGTGGAACACTGAAGACTATGGTTTGGAAGATAGAGTAAACCTGAAATCAAGCAGCTCTAACTAGATCCTAAAGCCTGACTGAATCATTTGAATCTCTGAACGGATTAAGGGTGTCTGGAGATGTTAGTGCTGTTAGTTGCTCAGCCAGAGTGAAATTAAATGTGAATTATCTCTATAATTTTCATATATAGTTTCTGGCACAAAATTAAACATGATTAAGATAAGTATGAGAGCAAAAATGTGACTAAAATCCAACTGACACAACAAATAGAAATAGACACACAAGATAACCAGATAATAGAGCTATCAGACGTGCAATTAAAAATGTCCAAAGAAGTAAAATAAAAGATCAAGAATTCAGCAGAGAACTGGAAATTTAAAAAAAATCACCACCACAACAACAGGTTGTGTTTTATGTATTTGAAATTCTCTTATTAGGCATCCAAATATTTAGGTTTGTAGTATGCCTATTAAATGGATCTTTTAATCATAATGAAATACCCCTTCTTATCTCTAGTTATATTCCTTTTCTAAAAGTTGATTTTGTCTAACATTAATGTACCCATTTCAGGTTTCTTTTGCTTACTTTTGTTTGGCATATCTTTTTCTGTACTATTATTTCACACTTAACCATATGTTTAAATATAAGTTGTGTCTCATGTAAACAGCATATAACTTGAACTTAGTTTTTGTTTTTTTGTTTAGTCTGACAGTCTCCACTTTTAATTGGAATGTTTAGGTCTTCTTAAATTTAGCTATTATTGATATAGTTCATTTTAAAGTTAACCATCTTGCCCTTCATTTTCTATTTTCTCATCTCTTTATTTCTCTATTCCTACTTGCCTACTCTTGTGTTTATTGATCATTTTTTATTATTCACATTAAGTTCCTCTTTTGAATTTTTATCTGAGGCAGTTTGAAAACATATCTGCACATTCCTTGACATTCTTTCCTTCAAGAGATGAGGCTTACGGCTCCTACCAGCGTTCTGGGTCAACCTCAGTGACTCTTTTTAATCAAGAGGACTGAGTCGTTGTGATGCTCCATAAACTCCTAGGCTGAAATTCCAATGAACTTCCATTACCACTGTCACCAGTGGAGGACACCATCTTGGCCCTCCTCCCAGTGTTCTTTCCACCTATTTCATTGGTTCTCAGTTTCCATCCATGTCACTTCCCTTCAGCCAGAATAACTTCCAGTAGCTACGTGAATTACAGGTTGTCAAGAGATAAATTGTCTCAGGTTTGTTTATGTGAATACGTCTTATTTCACTCTCAGTTTGGAAGGATACTCTTACTGAATATAGAATTCTGTACTGACAGTTTTTTTATTTTATTTTTTTAAAGACTTTATTTTTTCCTTTTTCTCCCCAAAGCCCCCCAGTACATAGCTGTATATTCTTTGTTGTGGGTCCTTCTAGTTGTGGCATGTGGGATGCTGCCTCAGCATGGTTTGATGAGCAGTGCCATGTCCATGCCCAGGATTCGAACCAATGAAACACTGGGCCACCTGCAGTGGAATGCCTGAACTTAACCACTTGGCCACGGGGCCAGCACCTGTACTGACAGTTTTATTTTTTCCTTCACTCCAGTTGTAATCATCCATGTATGCTATTGAGAAGGCAGCCATCTTTTCAAAGCCTATGACATCTCCCCACTAAATGACGCTTGGTTTCTAACAAGAGGTTAGTGATCATTTAGATCATTGCTAATCTGTTGCTAATATATTCTTATTTCTCTGGCAATATTTGTGGAGATACATGTGTTGCTTCATTAGCATTCTTCATATTTCATGTATGTGTCGAATATACAGTATGCTAAAACATTTCAAACATTTATAGCTGTTCTTCAATCAAATTATATAATTTATATAAATTAACTGGTCAATTTATATAAATAAAATAATTTGAGTAACAGCAACAACAAAATAAAGCAAAAGGAAAAAAGCTAGTATAAAAATATCAAAAGCCAAAAAGTCAAATTTTCTTTATTTCTTATTCAAATATATTTGAATAAATTATGTACAAATTAGAATAAATGTATTTCCAAGCAAAATCTCAAAATATTAACACTTTTTTCCTTATAATTGGTGAGCTGACGCTAATGTTAACCTGGATGGAAAATTGTGTAAGAACAGATAAAAATCTTGATATTAAGAGAATGAAATGACCCTTGTATTACCTATGGCAAAAATTTTTATATCTACTATAATTATATCATATACAATAATATTCAGCTTCCAAAAATACTTTATGTACAGTAATTTATAGAAAATAGTTCAAATCTGAATCACTGCAGTAACAATTTGAAGAATATAAATGAAAGTAAAATTAAACTTTTACTTTGTACGAGTATATATGTATGCTTAATATGTAATAATTTTGGTATTTTAAATAATAATGAAATGATAGCCTATTTAACAAATAGTATTTGAAAAAATATCAAAGGAAAAATACAAAAAAGTATAATACCAATAAGTGTGGTAAATATATTTAATATTTAATGTAAATTAAATGACAATTTTTAAAATTTTCTTATCCTAATATCAGATTATGAAGAAGTTAAAAATATTACTCCCTTTTTGGAAATAAATTTGACAACTTCTTTTCCTTCCATTAGATTAGCTTGGCACCCTTTTCAAAAATTAATTGGCTATATTTCTAGACTTTTTATTCTGTTCCATCCTCTCCTTATGCCAATACTATACTCTCTGAATATTGGAGCTTTGTAGGAAGTCTTGAAATCAGGTCATAAAGATTTTTTAACTTGTTTTGTAAAATTTGGGCTATGATAGATCCTTCATGCTTCCATATTAATCTTAGAATAGTTTTGCAAATTTTTGCATAAAAAGCTTGCTGACATTTTTATTGAGGGTGAATTTGTGGATCAATTTGAAAAGGACTGATGTCTTAACACTGTCGAGTTTTGTAATGCAAGAAAATGGTATATCACAACGTTCCTTTGTATCTTTTGTTTTTCTCAGCAACGTTGTTAGTTTTCACTTATAGATTTTGCATATATTATGCTAATCTTTCCCTAGGTATTTCATGTTTCTTGATGCTATTGTACATGACAATGTTTTAATCTTGTTTTTAATACTTATTTGTTGCTACATAGATATGCAATTGATTTTTTGTTCTGACCTTTACCCTACAAACTTGATAAATTAACTTATTCCTTCTGTTTGCTGTTTTGTATATTCTTTCGGATTTTCTATGTATATATGATAATGCCATCTCTGAAAAGAAAGACAATTATGTCACCTTTTCTAATCTGTATATGTTCTATTTCCTTTTCTTATCTTATCTGCTTTGTTCCCAAACCTGTGGGAAATCTTTATGTCTTTTAACTATTATGCTAATTATAGATTTTTCATTGATCCACTTAAGATGGGGAAATTCCTTCCTTTTTTTTTTTGCTGGGAAAGATTCACCCTGAGCTAACATCTGTTGCCAATATTCCTCTCTTTTTTGTTTTTGTTTATTTCCTTCCCAAAACCCCAGTACATAGTTGTATATTCTAGTCATAGGTCCTTCTAAATTCTTCTATGTGAGCTGCCACCATAGCGTGGCTACTGACAGACAAGTGGTATGGTTCTGTGCCTGGGAACTGAACCTGAACCACTAAAGTAGAACAAGCTGAACTTTAACCACTAGGCCATCAGGGGTGGCCCAGGTAATTCCTTCCTATTGCTGGTTTGTTAAATTTCATCAGTTTGCACATTTACAATTGATGAGTTTAGGTGTATGCAAATTATCCCTCAACAGTAGATTTAAACAGGGAGATCACTTTAAATATTGACTGGGACTATTTTTCAGGCAGTTAAATACCACAGAATATGACTGTTTTCTCATATTTATTTAATGCGTCTTCAGTCCATGCCCATTATTATATGTTCATATATGCAAAATAGGAAAACAAAAACCAAATGTCAGCTCCAGGTTATTGGTACAATTAAATGATGCAATTTTTAGGAAAGTATTTTTATAAACTATAAGGAACTATGGAATCATTAAATTATTCTTTCTATTCAGAGTTTATATATCTATATGATATTTGTGAGGATATTTAGGGTTTTGATCTGATCACTATTGTCAGTAATAATGCAAGATTATAGCAGTTTGGGAATAAAATCAAAACTTCTTTGTAGATGTCAAAAAGATGAGGTGCACAATGTTACTGAAACATTTCCAGTAGAAATAAATGGCTTGGAATATAAACAGATCAAGAAAAAAAAAAGATGCCCCTATATAGTATCCAACAGTGATATCTAAGCTCAGAAACAAAGCATTAATTCTTTCAGAAGCTTCAACAACAATATATTTTATCCTCTCTGAATTTTACCTGTCTCTAATAGTTAGCAATTATTTCCTGGGCATTCATCCTAGGTTGTTGCTAAGCAATAACTGCAGGCTTGTATCTTCTCAGTTTACCATTTGCTACACAGAATTTCTTGAATAACTCTTTGCCAAAATATTGCTTTTTATTCAAAAAATTAATAAAGTATGCTTATCTTATGTAGATTTTAATGTAAATTCTTTTTCTGTGTAATACAGTCTTTAGGGAGAGAAAATTAAATTTTTTGGGTCATGACTCTTATAGAGTTTGTTTAATTTGCAGTCACTTTTTTAGTACACACACACAGAGACACATGCAAAACTGAACAGAATCTCTAAACGAAAAACAGACCATGTCACTACTATGACATATGGTTCGTCTGATTTGATTCAGTTCATTTCCCTGGAAGAGGTGCCTGCTGGGAATTGGATCTTTTCTACTTGTTTTGAACGCACTAAAATACCAATTACGAACAATGGTACAGCACTTTATAATCTTATTTATAGTTTTATTTTGTATTTTATAAACTTGTTATAGTTTATTTTTCTATGGGCCAACTAAACCATCCAGACTTGTTGGAGTAGTGGTAATGACACTTACCTGTAGGCACAGCATAAGGGTCCAAACATTGGATTGAGGCTTAATGAGTCCTTAAGCAAATAATTAAATTTCTGCAAACCTCAACTCACTTTATTGGCAAATTAAGATAATAACTATTTCCTCATAAACCTGAGAAAAGGTACAAATAAAAGGCAATCCTCCAAAACACAGTTTGTTGTTATATCACCAGCCAACATATCGTGATCAAGATCCTCTTCCTAAAACAGGGAAAACATCTTCTTGCTTTTTCTCTCTTTCTTTTAATATTTCTAACTATATTTTTTCTTTGCAGATATGAACACTTATATAGTCTTAACTATTTCAATGATAGGAAAATATTTAACTTCTTCCTGGTATTGTTTAGGTCTTTATTAAGTGGAACTTGAAGTACATATTTTAAAAGGTTATCTTTATGGAGATGTTGTTATCGTGCTTTCTTTGCACCACAGATCAAGTCACTCTACTTGTCTTCGTAACTTGCACAGTGAAATTCTCTAAGATCCAAAATGAATTTAGAATTGTGGGGGTACAAAATTTATTTTGGTATATTCAGATTTTTGTCATTTTCTCTTCTGATCTATTGTTAAAATATCTAAAATATGATAAAAACCCATTCATATTTATGTTTTTATTATGTTTATCTCTTTAAGTCACTCAAAATGTATATTTTGGTATCTTATGTTAAGAGCGGATAGTATTTTTTTTCAGCAGTCAACTATTTGTCCTAACACTATTCAGTAAATATTTTTTAAACCACTAAACTGGGGGTTTTACATGTATATTTTAAAATTTTATATATACTAGAGTTTATTTCTGGGCTAACTCATTTTATTAATCTATTTATGTACCATTACTATACTTTTATATCTATTATATAATAATTTTAGTATCTATTAGCCAAGGTTCCTTGCAATCTCAATTTCTAAAATTCTATTAATGCTTGCTTTGCTCTTTAGTCTTCTCCATTCATTTTGGATTAATTTTGGTTAATGAAAGTAATCTTTTGGGGACCAAATTGCACACTTTTCATAAGAGATGTTTGTAGAGTAAATTGGGCAGCAGAATTAGAAAACAGGGTGAATCATCACTTTTTGGAATAATATTCTGTTCCTCATTTACGTATTGGGGCTTCTTCCAAAGGAAAAAAATGTACGACTTAAACAATGGAGGTTTCCCCCCAAAAGACCTGAATGACTGAAATATTGTACTTGTCAGGTCAAATAATAATCTAAGTATAATACTACAATTAGTTAGATCATTATAATCGTATCCCTTTAAATGTTCTTTTAAGAAGGGCAAAAAATTAAACTATGTTGTTGTTTTTGGCAATTAAATTGTAGCTCATAAGGTGTAACCATTCTTAGAATGATGCATGAAAATTTCTGGATATGTAAGAGTTACATTTTTATATTTTGCAGAGAAACACACTTATTAAAATAAAAAATAATCAGTGAGTGGTATTTCCATTTGAATGTTACCTTTTCCTCTGTCAGTGAGACTATTACTCACTCGAGTAATACTCATTGAGTAAGGCAGTATTAAGAGGGAAAAAAAGAAAAGTGATGAATCAAGAGAGAGTTCTGCTTAAAGAATACTTTACTCTAAATTGTAATATATCTGCATAGATACATTTAATGCATACTAGAATGTGGTGAATGCCAAAATGAAAAGAGTCACTGGGTCTGATGGAACTTTAGAGAAGGGAGAAATTACTGTCGTATACAGCAATCTAGTATGACTTCATGGTCGACTTCTGAGCTACACCTTGACAGATGGTTTAGATTTGGGGTTGATGAGATGGCATCACTGGAAGAGTTGAGACAAAGCCACTGAGGTGCAGAGACTCAGTATATGTTCAGGGAAAACTTGGTAATTTGTTTTGGCTGGAACTTAGAAAGTGTGTCAGAAAACAGTGGGAGATAATTTTGGAAAGACAGTTGGAGGGCAGATGGCAGAATATCTTGAATACGGGCTATTAAATTGTGGATTTTATTTTGTTGGTAATTTGAAGTATTTTTTAAAGGCATTGGTATGAGAAGTGCTATGCTTTAGAAAGCTTACAAAACATCTTATCTTCGTAGATAAGCAGTTAGGCTGGGTATTCATCACACCAGTGGAATTCTAAGATTCTAACATCTTAAATCACTAGGTTCAGAAAGGTTTAGATAGTGTTATCTTAACCAATAATCAGAAAAGTTCATCCGCTAAGCCATTTCTACTTTTGTGCTGTAATGGTTGACATCAAATTAATATTTTTTCTTGTCTTTCTCTTTATTTAAAGATGTTAGTATCCTTTGAAAGGAGTTAACTGAAGTGTATAATCCTTGCCTTCTAGATTATTAGAATAACAAATGAGATATGAAATATTAAAGGTTTATAGAGCATTACAATAATTATAAAGGATCACGTCATTTGAACATGAATTTGCATTAAATTTGCTTCATATATTACATTTTTTATCAATATAGTTTTAAATCAGTGCATCTTCATGATATCTCTGCTAATCTCAGATTAAGGAATTGAAATCTCACTGCAGGCTAATTTAGTGTTTCATATGAGATTATTAGTTTTATTTCATTTTTAAGTAAAATCCATACTCACAAAAAAGCATTTTATTTATCATGTGCATTATTTATTGAATTATTGAGATATGCAGTTTGTATTCATTTTGGTAAACACTAAATATGTAAATAAAGTCAACTCAGTAATTAACTTGAGTGCTCATGCATTAAAAGAAATGACTAAAGAAGTAGCAAAGTCTAGTTGTAACTGCTGGTAGTCCATTAGTGGAAGCCAAATCAGTTCTTAATGACACATAATCTTGTTATATTGCAATAACTAATGGATAATTTTTATTAAAATTCAAATATGTATAACATCTTAATTATGCATTTTGTTTAGGACCTAACATTAATGCTGTATAAAAGCCTGTAGCATAGGAAATTTGGAAAGTGACAGCAATCAGGAATTGAGGAGATTTTCAAGTTTAATGTTTATTAGTTTTACATGTATGAAATTGCAGTTGCTGTTGTGTACTTGACCATTGGTGTCTTTGCAGTTGAGATGCTAACATATGAAATATATGAGAGTTATGCAGAACTTGGTAATGGATTGGCTACATTAGGTGAAAGAGAGGTGTTAAGATCGACCTCTAGATTTTGGTTTGCATAACAGAATGGCTTGGTGGCAGTCTTAGTCAGTTAGGGCTGCTATAACAAAGTACAAAGATGAGAAGAGAAATCTCTGGAGTCCCTTTTATGAGGGCACTAATCCAATTCATGAGGACTCCACCCTCATGATCCAGTTGCCTACCAAAGGCCCCATCTCTTAATATCATGTTAGGAGTAGCATTTCAACATATGAATTTGGGGAGGACACGAACATGTAGTCCATAACAGCTACCATTCACAGAGATAGTAGAGAGTATAAGAAAAAACAGGGCTGAGAGAGAAAGATCTCACTTTGGCCTTTTATGTACGATTTTGAAATACCTTTTATCCAACTGGGTAGAGATGGCAAGAATGCCATTGGATATTGAGATGTGGAATTCAGAAGTGAGGTCTGTGGCAGAGAGAGGTATTTTAAGAGTTATTGTTATATAAATTGCTAATTGAAAGCATGGATGTAAACTGGACTTCTCAAAAAGACTGAAAAGAGGAGAAATTGATGTCCTAGGATTGAGCCATGGGGTATTTAATCATTTACTGGCCTAGTAACAGAGGTTGATCTTACAAACAAGACCAAGGAAAGGTAGCCAAAAAGTGTAAAGACATTCAGAAGAGGGACTGTCACAGCATCTAAGGGAGCAAAATAATTAAAAGTGCTACTGAGATTAAAATGAGGAATAATTAATGATATTAATAATATTTAACATTTATTGAATGATTACTGTTTGCCTAGTACTAAGTACTTTATCTGGATTGATTTCTTAGTCTTCAGTAACACCATGAGGTGAATACTATCATCTTCGTTTACAAATGAGAAGAACAAGGCTTAGAGAAAGTAAGAAACATACTCAAATTAGCACAGGTAGTAATTTGTGCGTGTAGGATTGGAACCTAGGCAATATGAGTGCACAGGTTGCACACTTAGCCTATATGCTCTATTCCATCCAAATGGTCTGAAAAAGTACCCATTGACTTTTTCCCTTTATGTGAAGAACAGGCAGGAATTTGTCAATGAGGAAAGGACCGGAGAATGTCAAAGGTGTGCTTTCTTCTGCACACACACTTGAGGTTCCTTTGAATGATAGAATGAAGTGATATTGCCTTCCCTGGAACCTCCAAACTTAAGGAGTCATGTAAGGGTCCTTGAGTGACAAGAGAGCAAAGTATGTATATCACACATGGGATTTTGGTTGGTCCTGACATTGTGATGGAAAATTACATTCTAGTTTTCCTTTAGGGAATTATGTGTCCTGAGATCTCAATTTAGGGAGTTTAAATGAAGATAATCCTATCCCCAGCTCCACTAGGGTTTCATAAACCAAGCATATAAAAAAGAGTGTCATGTTCAACTGCCCCATGGATTGATTGGTGTTGGCTTGCCCGATATATAAAATTCTTTGTTTAAAAATGTGGAATCTATTAAGATAGTAGAAAAATCTCTTCTAAATCTGCTGTGTTGCTTTCTTCCAGAACGTTAATTCCTTGCTACTGCCCTGATCTGTAAAAATTACAATGCTATTCTTCTAGAATGTTATAGCATGTTGAAGTCTTAGCTACTGTGAATAATGCTGCAGTGAACATAGGGGTGAAAATATCTTTACACATTCATGTTTTAATGTTCTTTGGATAAATACCAAGAATTGGAATAGCTGGATTATATGGTAGATCTATTCTTAATTTTTTGAGAACTCTACATACTGTTTCCGTAGTGGTTGCACCAGTTTACATTCCCACCAGCAGTATATAAGGGGTCCCTTTTCTCCATATCCTCTCCAAAATTTGTTATTTCTTGTCGTGTTAATCATAGCCATTCTGATGGGCATGAGGTGATATCTCATTATAGTTTTGATTTGCATTTCCCTCATAATTAGTGATGTTGAACATCTTTTCATGTGTCTGTTGGCCATCTGTATATCTTCTTTGGAAAAAGATCTGTTCAGATCCTTTGCCCAATTTTAAATTGGGTTGTTTGTTTTTTGTTGTTGAATTGTATGAGTTCTTTATATATTTTAGATACTAACCCTTTATTGGATATATGATTTGCAGACATCTTCTCCCAACTCATTGGTTGTCTTTTAATTTTGTTGATGGTTTACTTTGCTGTCCAGAAGCTTTTTAATTTGATGTATTGCCATTTGTTTATTCTTTTGTTTCCCTTGCCTAGTTAGACATGGTATTGGAAAAGATACTGCTAAGACCAATGTAGAAGAGCATACTGCCTATGTTTTCCTCTAGAAGTTTTATGGTTTCAGGTCTTACTTTCAAGTTTTTATTCTATTTTGAGTTAATTTTTGTGCATGATCTACTTTCATTCTTTTGCACATGGCTGTCCAGTTTTCCCAACATCGTTTATTAAAGAGATTTTCCTTTCTCCATTGTATATTCTTGGCCCTCTTGTTGAAAATTAGCTGTCCATAGATGTTTGGGTTTATTTCTGGGCTCTCTATTCTGTTCCATTGATCTGTGTGTCTACTTTTGTGCCAGTGCCATGCTGTTTTGATTACTGTAGCTTTGTAGTGTATTTTGAAGTCAGGGAGTGTGATACCTCCAGCTTTGTTCTTTTTTCTCAGGATCCCTTTGGCTATTTAGAGTCTTTTGCTGTTCCATATAAATTTTAGGATTCTTTGTTCTCTTTCTGTGAAAAATGTCATTGGGACTTTGATAGGGATTGCATTGAACCTGTTGATTTCTTTAGGACGTATGGATATTTTAACTATGTATATTCTTCCAATCCATGAGCAGGGAATATCTTTCCATTTCTTTGTGTCTTCTTTGATTTCTTTCAACAATGTTTTATAGTTTTCAGTGCACAGGTCTTTCATCTCTGTGGTTAAATTTATTCCTAGGTATTTTATTCTTTTTGTTGCAATTGTAAATGTGATAGTATCCTTAATTTCTCTTTCTGCTATTTCTTTGTTAGTGTATAGAAATGCAACTAATCTTTGTATGTTGATTTTGTATCCTGCAACTTTTCTGTATTCATTCATTATTTCGTATAGTTTTCTGGTGGATTCTTAAGGGTTTTTTATATAAAATCATGTCATCCACAAATAGTGACAGTTTTACTTCTTCCTTTCCAATTTGGATACCTTTTATTTGTTTTTCTTGCCTGATTGCTCTGGCTAGGACTTCCAATATTGTGTTAAATAACAGTGGTGAAATTGGGCATCCTTGTCTTGGTCCTGTTCTTAAAGGAATAGAGTTCAGTTTTTCACCATTGAGTTTGATGTTAGCTATGAGTTTGTCATAGTGGCCTTTGTTGTGTTGAGATACTTTTCTTCTACACCCATTTTATTTAGAGTTTTTACCATAAATGGATGTTGTATCTTGTTGAATGCTTTCTCTACATCTATTGAGATGATCATGTGATTTTTAGTTTTCATTTTATTAATGTGGTATATGACGTTGATTGATTTGTGGATGTTGAACCATCCCTGCAACCCTGGAATAAATCCCACTTGATCATAATGTATAATCTTTTGAATATATTGTTGTATTTGATTTGGTAGTATTTTGTTGAGGATTTTTGCATGTATGTTCATCAGTGATATTGGCCTCTAATTTTCTTTTTTTATGTTGTCCTTGTCTAGTTTTGGCATCAGGGTAATGTTGGCCTCATAGAATGAATTAGGAAGCTTACTCTCCTCTTCAATTTTTTGGAAGTGTTTGAGAAGGATAGGTATCAAATCTTTGAATGTTTGGTAGAATTCACTGGGGAAGCTGTCTGGTCGTGGACTTTTGTTTTTTTGTTTTGTTTTGTTTTGTTTTTTAAAGAATATTTTATTTTTTTTAATTTTATTTATTTATTTTTTTTAAAGATTTTACTTTTTGCTTTTTCTCCCCAAAGCCCCCCGGTACATAGTTGTGTATTCTTCGTTGTGGGTTCTTCTAGTTGTGGCATGTGGGACGCTGCCTCAGCGTGGTCTGATGAGCAGTGCCATGTCCGTGCCCAGGATTCGAACTAACGAAACACTGGGCCGCCTGCAGCGGAGCGCGCGAACTTAACCACTCGGCCACGGGGCCAGCCCCCGGACTTTTGTTTTTTGGGAGGTTTTTGGTTACTGTTTTGATCTCCTTACTGGTGATTGGTCTATTCAGATTATCTATTTCTTCTTGATTCAGTTTTGGAAGGTTGTACAACTCTAAACATTTATTCATTTCTTCGAGATTATCCAATTTGTTGGCATATACCTTTTTGTATTTTTCTCTTATAATCCTTTGTATTTTTGAAGTGTCTACTTAATTTCTCCTCTTTCATTTCTGATTTTATTTACTTAAGCCTTCTCTCTTTTTCTTGGTGAGTCTAGCTAAAAGTTTCTCAATTTTATTTCTCTTTTCAAAGAACCAGCTCTTAGCTTCATTGATTGTTTTTCCTTTTTTTTCCTGAGTAAGAATCACCATGAGCTAACATCCATGCCAGTCTTCCTCTATTTTTTAGTATGTGGGTCACCAGCACAGCACGGCTGCTAACAGAGTGGTGTAGGTCCGTGTCTGGGAGCTGAACACAAGCCACTGGAATGGAGTGCACTGAACTTAATCACTAGGACACTGGGGCTGACCTTTTGTTGTATTTTTAGTCTCTGTTTCATTTATTTCTGCTCTGACTTTAATTATTTCCTTCCTTCTACTGATGTGAGGCTTTGTTCTTCTTTTCCTAGTTCCTTTAGCTACACTGTTATATTGTTTGAGATTTTTCTTGTTTTCGAGGTAGCCCTTTATTGCTATAAACTTCCCTCTTAGTACTGCTTTTTCTATATCTCATAAATTTTGGCATGTCATATTTTCATTTGTCTCCAGGTATTTTTTTTTAATTTTCCTTTTATTTCTTCATTGACATAATAGTTGTTCAGTAGCATTTTGTATAATCGCCACATATTTGTGGCTTTTCAAGTTTTCTTCTTGTAGTTGATTTCTAGTTTCATACTGTTGTGGACAGACAAAATGCTTGGTATTATTTCATCTTCTTAAATTTATGGAAATTTGTTTGGTGGCCTAATATGTGATCTATCCTGGAGTATGTTCCATGTGCATTTGAAAAGAATGTGTATTCTGCAGTTTTGGAGGGGATGCTCTGTATGTATCCACTAAGTCCATCTTGTCTAATGTGTCACCTAAAGCCAATATTTCCTTATTGATCTTCTTTGGATGATCTATCTGTTGATGTAAGTGCAGTGTTAAAGTCCCCTACTATTATTATGTTACTATTTCTCCTTTTATGTCTGTAATAATTGCTTTATGTATTTAGGTGCTCCTATATTGGGTATGTAGATATTTACAAGTGTTATGCCCTCTTGTGGATTCTTCCCTTTATCATTATGTAATGCCCTTGTCTCTTGTTATAGTTTTTCTTTTAAAGTCTATTTTGTCTGATATAAGTATTGCTACCCCAGCTTTCTTTTCATTTCCATTTGTATGGAGTATCTCTTTCCATCCCTTCACTTTCAGTTTGTGAGTGTCTTTATGTCTGAAGTGTGTCTCTTGTATGCAGCATACATATGGGTCTTGTTTTTTTGTTCATTCAGCCAGCCTGTGTCTTGAGATTGGGGCATTTAGTCCATTGACATTGAAAGTAGCCATTGATAACTATGTACTTATTGCCATTTTGTTCCTTTTTTATTGGTGTTTTAGTAGTTCTTCTCTGTTCCGTTATTCTTCTCTTGCTCTTTTTCCTTGTGATTTCATGGCTTTCAGTAGTATTATGATTGGGTTCCTTTCTCTTAATTTTTTGTGTATTTATTGTAGCTTTCTGGTTTGTGATTACCATAAGTTCATATATCATAACCTACATAAATAACAGTCTATGTTAAATTGATGGCCTCTTAAGTTTGACCTCTTACTAAAAGCCATACATTTTTACTCCCCTACCTCCTCACATTTTATGTTTTTGATATCATATTTAACCCCTTTTGTTTCTGTGTATATCTCTTAACCTCTTATCATGGATATGGATATTTTTAGTACTTTTGTCCTTTGACCCTCATACTAGCTTCATAGGTTGTTGATCCATTACATTTACCATATATTTGCCTTTACCAGTGATTTTTTTCTTTGATCATTTTCTTATTCCTATTTGTGGTCTTGTCTTTTCCACTTAAATAAGTCCCTCCAACATTTTTTGTAAGATTGGTTTATTGGTGATAAACTCTTGTAGTTTTCTCTTGTCTGGAGAACTCTCTCTCTCCTTCCATTCTGAATGATACCCTTGACAGGTGGAGTATTCTTGGCTGTAGATTATTTCCTTTCAGCACTTTGAATATATCATGCCACTCCCCTTTAGCCTGTATGGTTTCTGCTGAGAAGTCAGCTGACAGCTTTATGAGATTTCCTTTTTTTATATGTAACTTGTTGCCTTTCTCTTGCAGCTTTTAGCATTCTCTGTTTATCTTCAATTCTTGACATTTTAATTATAATTTATATTTAAATTATAATTTAATTATAATGTGTCTTGGTGTGGGCCTCTTTGAGTTCATCTTGTTTGGTGCTCTCTGTGCTTCCTGTACCTGGATATCTGTTTCCTTCTTCAAGTTAGGAAAGTTTTCAGCTATTATTTCTTGAAATACGTTTCTCTGCTGCTTTGTCTTTCTCTTCTCCTTCTGGGAAACGTATAATACACATGTTAGTGTACTTGTTGTTGTCCCAGAGGTCCCTTAGACTGTCCTCATTCTTTTTAATTCTTTTTTCTTTTTCCTGTTCAGCTTGGGTAATTTCCTCTTCTCTTTCATCCAGATTGCTGATCCATTCTTCTACATCATCTACTCTGCTGATTCCCTCTAGTGAATTTTTCTTTTCCATTATTGTATTATTCAGTTCTGATTGGTTCTTTTTGAATATTTTCCAATTCTTTGTTGAAGTTCTCATGAATATTCATCTATTCTTCTCCCAGGATCAGTGACCATCCTTATGACTATTAGTTTGTACTCTTTCTCAGGTTGATTGTTTCTCTCTGTTTCTTTTAGCTTTTTTTTCCCTGAGGATTTGTCTTGTTTCCTTATTTGGACCATATTCCATCGTTTCCTCATTTTCCTACTTCTCTGTCCTTATATCTATGCATTAGGTAGATCAGCTGTGTCTCTTAATCTTGGAAATGTAGCCTTCTGTAAGAGATGCCTTATGGAGCCATGCAATGTGTTTTCCTCTTATCACTTATTCTAAGTGCTCCAAGAGTGTCCCCTTTGTGAGCTATTCATGTCTGTCTGTTGTTGCAGGTTTTCTCTTGCTGTGGATGCAGGGCAGGCTAGGCTGGCCCCTGTGTTTGCTGGCTGTAAGTCTCACCTGTGTATGACTGCTACAGTCACTTTATTGTCCAGGACAAACCCCAGCATAGCTGGCTGCCAGGTCTGATAGCACACAACTACTGCTATTTTGCCATTAAGTGAGTCAGGCCCTCAGTGTGACTTGTTGCTGGGCTCAGGGGCTCACAATTGCTGCAAGCCTCCATTGCAGCCCCCTGCATTGTGTCACTGTGGTCAGCTCTCTCAAGAGTGGGGGAGGGCCAGCCCCAGGTGTTGCAACACACAATTGTTCAGGGGTTGGAAGCTGAGGCAGATCCCTTATGTGGCTGTTTGAGATGGTCAGTGGCGTGAGTCTGCTGAGGCTGACATATTCCATCGCCTGTGGGCCCACATACTCTGTCAATGTAGGCCTGCACTGCATGCATGCCCTGCTGAGTTAAATCCACTTGCCCCAGTGCAGAAGTCCCATACACCCAGCTTATTGGGACCCAAAAGTTTGCCATGGGCTTACTGGTAGCTTGGGCCAGTCCCTGGGACAGGCTGTCTGGCCTGGCTGTGCTCGATTGAATTGGTGCTCTAGTGGGCAGGGCAAACCCCTGCACTAACAGACCAGAGGAAGGAATCCAATGGCGTCTACCAGTGTCCCTGTTAGCACGACTGAACTAGGTCCCAATAATGGCTTCCACCAGTGTCTCACTCCCAGGGAGGGTTGGGACCAGCCACTTCCTGCCTCTCTGAGATGCAGTCAGAGCTTAGTAAGTGAATCTCTTTTACCAGTGGACTATGTACATTTCTTTCTGGTGTTTTTGTGTTGATTTCCAGAATGGGTGTGTCTCTGCATGGGCCCTCTAAGGGCAGGTTTTTCTTTCTATGAAGTTTGATAGTTTTTCGGGGGTGTTCCTTGTTGATTTTCAATGCCAGAAAAGCTAGATAATATGAGATCTTGTCTCAGTTGTGCTGAGTCTAAAGGCTAGGGTGCTTTCTGTGGCGTACATCTCCTGTTCAGATCCCCTGCTTGTCCTAGAAAAGTTTGTATCTTTAAAATTGCTCCCAACCATGAAGTGCCACAGCTAGGATGTTTTTTTTTCCCTCACCAGAGGTGTATTTCTGCCTCTTCCACCCCAGTCAGTGCTGTTCCTTGTTGTGGGAGTTCTTTTTATCCAGTTTCCGGATCTCTCTCAGAGGAAATTGTTCCACAGGTAGTTGTAGATTTGTTGTGTCAGTGGGAGGAGGTGAGTTCAGAGTCCTCCTATGCTGCCATCTTCCCAGAATCCCCCTGAGGTGATAATTTTCTCATTGCTAACTTAAATTAGAAAATAAATGATCTTTCAGCATGTGCAACAAATTTAACATGAAAGAAAACAGAATAAGCATTTTTATGAATTAAATAGTTATTGTGGCCAGACATATATATAAGAGATAAAAAAATGTGACAAGTTCTTATACAGTTTTATTGCAGTGATTCGGAAAACACAAAACAGTAATGTTTTTCTAGGAAAAAAATTAGAAATTGCTTCAGAAATGAGAAGAATAATTAAGGCATCCTTGATAAGCACTAAAATAATAAACAAAAAACAAAGAGTATACCAACAAGACAACACTAACAAAGACATGGTGATAAAAATTGAGTGCAAATAATTTATTAATTGGATGTCTGTATTTTTGCTCTTCCCACTGTCCAGTTCCCAATTCTCTGGTGCTTCTTTAAGAAACAACTACAAATTTCAGTCCAAGCTAAAGTGAATCTGACACTTCCCTGCACTCCAGGGGAGAAAATATGACTCCATCAATCAATCCTCCATCCACCTGGCCAAAGTGCTTGGTCTAGGGGTGAGTCTATAATCCACGTTAGGTCAATGTGAGGTCTTTATCTGACATTGATGGAAAGACAAGGTTTTTTTCCTGCTGCATTTGTTGAAGTTGGACAGGAGAGCAGTGGCTCTCAAACTTACTGCACAATAAATCCCAGGGGGATTTTTAAAACACATTACCCAGGTCACAACCTACATCAAATAACTGAAATTTTCTGGTTTATAAAATCTGTGCTTCAGTTGTCTTTACAGACCCCTCAGGGAATTCCAATTGGTAGTCAGTGTTGAAAACCCATAGTCCAGAGAATAGTGATTCTAAAACTTTGCTATGCCTCTGGATCACTGGTGGGCTTGATAAAATCCAGATTGTTTAGCCCAACTACACCATCTGAGTTTCTCTTTCATTAGGTATGGGTAAGTGGGGTTGGAAATTTTTATCTCTATTAAATGCCCAGGTGATGTTGATTCTGGGACCAAACTTTGAGGACCCCAGCTCTACTCACTGAAGGTCTGAATATGATAATGCGAAGGATACTTTGCTTTTGAAGAGAGAAAAATCATTAGAAGCTGAAGTGTTACAGGTAGACCTCCATGGTGGGCCTCATGAGAACTTGCATTTCTTAGAAGATTCCAGTTTATGTCGCTGCTACTGTTTAGTGATCACATTTTAAGATGCCGACATTTAGTCAGTGTGACTAGTAATGGTATTTACTATGTTATGTGCTTATACTAAAGCTATACTAAAACTTAATATTTTTCATCTCATTTCTGCTTCATTACATGAGGAAGGTATTCAAATATCTCTGGTCTAACAATAAAGAAAATGAGAATCAGAATTAAATGTTTTACCCAAGGTCACAGGGCAAATAAGTAGCAGAACTCAGATTGGAAACTAGAAAAACCTATTCTGAAACCCGTGCTCCTAAACATGATGAGGAAGAGGTTTCATGGGAGATGGAGGAGGCTGATCTGTGTTTTTCTGAGCAAGTAAATGTCTTCTCCATGGTAAATCTGAGGCCACAGCAGTATGTAACCACTACTGCTTTATGGTGGCTCAGGCATGTCTCCACAACACTCGGGATGATGTAAAACTGCACCGAGTGTGCCAGGAATGAAAGTGTTCTGGGTGAAGGAGCTGTGTGTCAGACACTCCCTGCTGCATGGCTCTAGATGTTGAAAGCAACATTTCCTCTCCCCGGAAGAGCTCATCCCCAGATTCCAAAGGCCAACACCGTAAACAACAAGCACCCTCATATTCTAAAGTGAGGTGCTGGATTATCCTGCAAAGGAACTGACCACAACTGCTCAAGCAGGCATTAGCTTCTGTCTCAAGGCAGAGATAGAACAGAGTAGAGGCGGAAAGGTAGAAAGACTCTTTTGAGACACTTCTGCAGGGCAGGAAGGTTCTCCAACCTCATGAGGGAGAAAGAGAGTCTGCTTTTCCCTTGTTTCAAGGCAAGGGCGAGTGGCTCAGAAAGTTTGCCCCAGCTCAGCCAGGTCAGCCATACACTCATTGCAGACACAGTGAGTGGCCTTTAAACTTCTAGATAAAAGAGCTTGCCCCAGAACATTCCCTCTTCCACGGAACCCTGCTTGGAGTTGGGATCCAACTTAGCATCAGAGATAACCCTATATTAACATTTTCTCTGAGGACACCCGGGAGGTTGCAAACCAAAAAGAGCTGAGGAATTCAATATGTGGCAGTCTCTCTGCCCACTCTGAAGGCTCATGGAATGATGGGAAGAAGTGACACAGGCTGCTCTGGAGTCACAGAAAGTACGAGATCAGGAGGAGGTCCGTAGGATTCTAAATAGTATGGTAAGTGTTGTCTCACGTGGAGTAATGCTGGTTCTCAAATATAAGTGTGCATCCTGTTGTGGAAACAGGGTTGCTGGATTGCCCCCTCCGCTGTCAGAGTTTATGATTCAGTATGTCTGAGCTGGGACTTGGGGTTTTGCTCTTTTAACAAGTGTACTTGTGATGTTAAATATGCTGGCTTGAATAACACACACAGATAACCTCTGATGGAGCATGTAATGCTACCATTTGAAGGGAGACCATGTGAGACAAAAAACACAGATATGGTGGGGACTTAAAGATTCCTGATTAAATGATCTGAGGGTGTAGTGTCAGGAGTACCAGAATAGCACACATCACAGAGATTTTTGAAAGAAATTAAAGAATTAAATTTCTAGTCAAAGCATAAAAAGGGAAATAGAATTTTAAATTACAATGAATTCAAATGTGTGTATGAATGATGTTTGCTGTGATGTGTCTAGTAACTGCACTAAGTACATTGAGAGCTGACACCTCCCCAACACCATGGGAAGAATGCCAAGGCTCCATCCTTCAGTCTTCTATGCCCCAGGCCTAATCTTAACAGTTGGAGTGAGCACATAACCCGTGTTTGGTCAATGTGAGGTGTTTTCCTGAGATTTTTAGGAAGACGAGGTCCTTTCCCAGGGTATTAGTTATAGTCGGGCAGGATAGCCTAGAGTAGAGGGTCTCAAACTTCCTGCTTATTCGAATCCAGTTAGGGGCTTGAATCTACCTGTTGCTGAAGCCAAAACGCCTTAAGTTCACCAAAATCTCCAGTCGTAAAAAAGACATGCTCCAGTTGTTTTTAATGAATCCCTGGAGAATTTCTCTTTGCAGATACTATTTGAAACAAGTGACTGAGGGACTAGTTTTCTCCAACTTGGCACTCATTGGAATCCCTAGGGTGCTTGTTGAAGTCCACATCATTTGGCCCCACTCCTGCCACATAGTTTCTGGCTAGATAGGTCTGAGTGGGGAGTTTGAGAATGTGTATATCTCACAGGTGCCCAGTTGTTGCCGATCTGAGGACCACACTTTGAGAAACACTGCGCTTCTCTATAAGTTAAGGTCTGAACATGCCAGTGAAAAGGTTGTGCTCCTTCTCGGGAGAGAGTAACGTAAAATGTCTTTTTAAAAAAAACAGCATAGAATTCTCTGGATTCCAGGGACTTTCAGATAGGCTTGTTATCTCATGGTGAGTTTTGTTTGTTCTCTAAAGGTAGCATGCTGCAAGGTTCTCGCTATGTGATTGCTGCTCTACTATCCTCAGAGCTTCTGAATCAACATGCCTTGGGTGGGATTGGGGAGTTTGTCTTTCTAACAATCGCATAGGTTTTGCTGATGCTGCTGGTTTGGGTATCACAGTCTTGAGATCCACTGATTGAGCATCTAAGGAGACTATTGTGAGGATAAAATCAACAGAGATAAATTGAAACCTAGACATTCCATGTCATGGTGTGCAAGCTTAGTGCAAGCTTGGAAATGCCAGCAGAGCAGGTACATCATCATGGTTTCTTTTTTCACTACAATTCTTTAAAATAGCTAAATTTTAAGTCCAAGCTTGAAGGAAAGCAGAATTTAAGTTAAAGTTAATCAAAATGTGGGTTCGTGTGTGTATATATATATGTGTGTATATATATATATATATTAAATTAATTTTGTCATTTTCATTTGTCACTAAATTAAATTTGACATTGTAATAAATTCTTCATAAAATCAAAACCAAAGAAAAATACATAATTGGCTGTAAATATCCTGTCACTGAGGAAATACTAAAATTTTGCTTTTTAAAAGAAAAAATAGGATCTACCAGCCTTCATCAAATAGCAGATTACAGATGTATTCCAAAGTTTGTGAAGAAAAATGAATCTGTGTTTTAAGGATGAGTCTTATGAATCCTATGTTTAGTCTCTAGAAACCAATATATAGTGAAGACTAATATGAGATGGTGAGAGGCAGATTAAAAGGAAATTGGCTAAATTAAAAGTACGGTATTTGATTAGTCAAAGGTTTATAAAATTGCCAGAAAGAAATAGAATTTTTAAAAAATTGTTTCATGGTGAAATATGCTTTTCTGAATAGATGTAATATATGAAACATAGTTTTCATGTTTAGATAGTTTTGGACATTAAAAATTATTAGACTCATTTTTAGTATGTCTTTTTGGGGTCATTGGTTATTAGAAAAATTGAGAATTTGGCGAATTAGCCATTCAGTGAGTTAGTCATGTGGGAAAATGAATTGAAGCAAGATGACTATCTGTAAGCTAGGCTAAAGACAGACTGTGGTGGACATCATTAGGTTTACTGCTCAGAGAACTCCCATTGTGTTGGAAAGTTGCATTCCACTTTTACTTTGGGGTATTGCCCTTTCTGAAATCTCCATTTATGAGGTTGAAGTAGAGAGAATCCCATCCCCAGCAGCATTTGGACTGTAGAAACCAAGCTGATCAAAGGAGGGCCACTTTCAAGCACCCAACAGATTGATATTGGATTCCCTGATATTATATAAACATCTAATTTTTTAAAATTTGGCATCATAATTTTGTATGTAGTCAAACTGTCTCTTCTCAATGTGCTACACTGCTTTCTTCCAGAAGGTTAACTCCAAAGTATTGTGCTCATCTGTGGATTCCAATGCTCTTCTCCTACAAGGCGATGGCATGTTGAACGAGGAGTATGGAGTGAAGCATACCTCAGCATACCTTTCTCCTGGATTGAGGCCACTGCCCAAGGAATTCAAAGGAGGGTAAGTTCACAGCAAACTAGTAATTCCCATATTATTAGAGTTGGGCAAAGCGTGTCCATATCAGACATCATTTACTCATCGGCCTCTTTGGGGTCCTCTAGAGCAGGCTCCAGTTTGATGATTGGTTAGAAGGAGTCACAGAACTCAGAAGAGCTGTTACATTTATGCTTCTAGTGTACTGCAGTGCAAGAATACAAATTAAAATTAGCAAAGTGAAATGAGGCATCAGGCTGAGTCCTGGAGGAACCGGGTATAAACTTCTGGCCATCCGTTTCCAGTCATCGTGGAGTCACATGCACAGATCTTCATTCTCCCAGCACTGATGTGTGTTCACATGTGCAAAGTGTTGCCAACCACGAAAGATCACCCTACCCTTGATCACTTAAGCATGGAAAATCCCCATGACTGAGCTTAGCTACTCATTCTCCAGCCCCAGCAGAGATCTAGCTGTTACAGTGTGGTTCAAAGCCCCAGGCACATGACAACAGACATTCACCGAAAATCACCTTTTTGCTGGTCAAGCTCTATCTTGAAGACCTTGGGCAAATGCAGGCTTTGAGCAGCCTAGACCTCCTGGTATAGAAGCCTTTATAGCACAGTTTTTAATTTTTATGTATGGTCTCATTTACCCTCTGTAATATCATTCTTATGTTTTTGTTATAAATGAAAATTTTTTATGAATACAACGTTTTGTCCCTTCTTTATAAAATGTTTGTATTAATTCTTATAACTTTTAGTTTCTTGCCATTGTTTATAAATTCATGCAATTATAATGAACACATCTATAGAATAGTTGTCTTCATAATTTCTAATATTTGTATGCATAAATTCTTTTTTTCTTTTTTATTGGTGAGGAAGATTGGCCCTGAGCTAAACTCTGTTGCCAGTCTTCCTCCTTTTGCTTGAGGAGGATTGTCCCTGAGCTAACGTCGGTTCCAATCTTGTCTATTTCATATGTGGGACACTGCCACAGTGTGACTTGAAGAGTGTTGTGTAGGTCCATGCCCAGGATCCAAACCCCTTGGAGAACCCTTTGGCTGTCAAAGCAGAGCACATGAAATTAACCACCATACCACTTGGCCAGCCCCTGTGAATTCTTATTTTTTGAGTACTTAAATTGATTTGACATTCTGAGCACACTTTTAAATATTTGAGGTGATAGTACTCTTATTCCTATCTCCAATGAGGACATAGTCACTCCCTCTTAATGTACAAACAATTTAACATGAGAGAAACCACAATAAGCATTTGTATGAATTAAAGGTATGGTGACTAGAATATGTAAGACAAAGAAAATATGACAAGTTCTTATGCAACTCTAATCAACAAACCATAAAAGTCAATAGGGAATATTTTTTAGAATTAGGTTTAGCTTCAAAATTGACAAGTAAATGTGGATGCAGCCATTATCAGCACTGAGAGGGTAAACAAAAAATAAACCCACAACAAGCTAGAAAATAGTACTGAAAAACACGGCAATAAAAATTCATCCCACCCAAATTGGTGAATTGCACATTTGTTGCTGGCTCTTCATATGACCCAGTTTAAAATTCCCTGATCCCCCTTTAGGAAGCCCTCTACCCTCATTTATGTCCTAGTGGTTTAGAGAAGCTGACTCTTCCCCCTGTGCCAGGGCTGAGAATGTCAAGGCTGTCTCAGCGGCTCCTGTCGTCCCCAGCCAAAGAGCTGGGAGTTGGGGTGAGCGCGTAACCCATGTCAGGTCAATAGGAGGGCTCCTCCTGAGATTTCTAGGAAGACGAGGTATTTTCTCACTTTATTTGGTAAAGTTGTGCAGGATAGGCCTAGAGCACAGGTTCACATACTAACTGCACATTCTAACGCCCAGGGGAAAGTTTAAAAAAACTGTTGACCAGGGGACACCACACCTCAGATTAATCAGATTCTCCAGTTGTAGAAACCATGCTTCAGTTCTTTAAAAGAATCCCCAGGGGATTCCTTTTTGTCGATAATAAGCATTGGCCCTACTCCTCTATCAGAATTTCTCGTTAATTAGATCTAGGTAAGTGGGATGAAAACTTTGCACCTCCTCCAAGTAGCCAGATGTTGCTGCTACAGGGACCATACCTTGAGAAGCACTGCTCTTCTTATGAGTTAATGTCTCAGTGTGCCATCTCAAAGGGTGCTTTGCTTCTGGAGATAGAAAAGAAAATTTTTGCTTGAGAGAGAATTCTCAGGTTACTGGGGTATTCTAGATAGGGCAGACTGTTTGGGTCACCAGTGAATTTGCACTGAAAAGATTCCAGGCTGTTACAATGCTCTTGTTGGGGGATAGCATTTTGAGAACTACTGCCGTAGACCACTGATGCTCCTTTGAAAATTGTAGTCTGACTCTGAAATTGGGGTGAATGACTAGTAATGAGAGCTACTCTGTTGTGTACCAGGGGGTTACACTAAGGCTTTTGTTTCTTACCTCATTTCAGTTTCACTGCATGGAGAAGGTCTTGCAATGTTACCCGCCTGGCAACAGAGAAACTGAGGATCAGAAACGAATCACTTTCCTCAGACAACAGGGTAAAGAAGCAACAGAGCTCCAATTGAAACCTGGAAAAGCAGAATCCCAAACCTGTGCTCCTGAACAGGAGGAGGAGGAGGTTTCCCACCAGATAGAGGTGACTGCCCCATGTCCTCCTGGCCAGGGAAACGTCTTCCCCATGGTAAACCTGAGGCCACAGCAGTGTGCAGCCACTACTGCTTTGTGGTAGCTCCATGTATGTCCCTCTATCTGACCGGGAAGATATAAAACTGCACTGAGCGTGCCAAGAATGAAAGTGTTCTGGGTGAAGGAGCTGTGTGTCAGACATTCCCTCAAAAGCTGCATGGCTCTAGATGTTGAAAGAAACATTTCCTCTTCTAGGAGAGTTTGTCCTCAGATTCCAAAGGCCAATGCCATACATGACAAGTACTCTCGTATTCTAATGTGAGGTGCTGGATTATCCTGCAGAGGAACTGACCACAACTGGTTCGGCAGGTATTAGCTTCTGTCTCAACCCAGAGATAGAAATGAATTGAGGTGGAAAAAGTGGAAAGACTCTTTTCAAAGGGCTCTACAGGGCAGTAATTTTCTGCAGCCTCATGAAGGAGAAAGAGAGTCTGATTTCCCCTTGTTTGAAGCCAAATGCAATTGGCTCAGAAAGTTTATCCCAGTGAGGCCAGCTCAGCCGTATAATCATTGCAGACACAGTGAGTGGCCTTTAAACTTCTAAAGCAAAGAGGCTGGCCCAGAACATTCCCTAGTCCAAAGATCTCTGCTTCGAGTTGGGATCTAACTTAGCATCAGAGAGAATCGTATATTAACATTTTCTCTGAGAACCACAGGGAGGTTCCAAACCCAGAGATAGGTCAAGGAAGTCCCATATGAGGCAGTTGCTGTGTGCACACTGAAGGCTCCTGGATTGATGGGCGAAAGTGACACTGGTTACTCTGCGGCCTCAGAAACTACAGCTTCAAGTGAATGTTGTCTGGATTCAGAAGGGCACTGTAAGTGCTATCTCATGTGGAATTTTGGTTGGTTCTCAAACATGAGCATGCATCATGGTTGTGGAAACAGGATTGCTAGACCCCTACTCATCCCCACCCCTCCTCTCAGGATTTGTGATTCACTAGATACAAGTTGGTGCTTTGGCTATTGCACTTTTAACAAGTGCATAGGTGACTCCTGGTTTGACTAACACACTCTGATAACCACTGATGGAGCTTCTAATGCTACCTTTGGAAGGGAGAATGTGAGAGAATAAAACCAACACAGATGGATGTTAAATAAACCTAATGTGGTCATCAATTCACAGTATATCCATATCTCCATTCATTATGTTGTACCCCTCAGATTTACATGATTCTTTATATGAACTACATCTCAATAAAACTGGAAGAAAAAAAGAAAACAGTGCAGATCAATTGGGAACCTAGAGATATCATGATCTGTTAGCATAGGGTCAAGAATGCCAGACTAGAACACATCCCAACATTTTTTTTTTTAGTAAATTAAAGAGAAAAGTTGAACTTAAAGTCAAAGCACAAAAAAGAAAACAGAATTTCAACATAAATATAGTTAATATCTACATATTAATTACAATGCATGTAATGTATATAGTACTGAGCTGAATTCCACTGGCAGAAGACACACACCCAAATGACATGAGTGAGATGCCAAGGCTTTGTCCATCAGTCCTCCCTCCCCAAGGCCAAAGTGCTTGGAGTTGGGGTGAGTGCTTAACCCATGTTATGTCCATGTGAGGTCTTTTCTTGAGGAATCTAGGAAGACGAGGTATTTTCCTGTGGCTTTTGATACAGATGGGCATGATGGTTCATGATTAGTGATACTCTAACTTACTGCCCATTAGAATCCCTAGTCCAAGTTTTAAACCCCTGATGCTCAGGCTATACCCCATTCCAATGAATCAACTTCCCTAGGTGTAGAAGACATGCTTCCATTGTTTTGTTAAAGAATGTCCAAAGGATTCCTATTTTCAGAGCAGATTGAAAACAATTGACCAAGGGAATATTTTTCTCAAACTTTGGCACCCATTGGAATCCCAGGAATGCTTGTGAAAATCCACATTGCGTGCCCCACTCTTCCCTCAGAGTTTATGACTAGGAAGTATGTCTCGGTGGGTGGGGAGAGAATTTGCATGTGTAAAGGGGTGCCCAGGTTTGCCTGTCCAAGGAAAACATCTTGAGAACCACTGGCCTACTCTATGAGTTCAAGTCTGAATATCTTAGTGAAAAAGTTGCTCGGCATCTGAGAGAGAGTAGCATAAAAATGTTATTAAGGAAACCCTAGAATTCTCAGGTTACTGAGGTCTTCCAGATAGTCTGTATAGGTGGGCCCTCTAGGTGTCTGCAGTTCAAAGAATTTCCTGTTCATCTGACTCCTGTTTTGGGGGGATTACGTTTTGAGAACTACTACCATAGATCACTCACTCTCTTTTGAAAATTGTAGACTGAGTCTGAGATTTGGGTGATTGACTGACTAGTAATGAGAACTACTCTGTTGTGTACTGGGAGTTGTACCAAGGCTTTTATTTCTCACCTCATTTCAGCTTCACTCCACGGGGAAGTATTAGAATATTACCCACCTGGCAACAGAGACCTCTAACTGAGGATAGAAACGAATCACTTTCCTCAGACCACAGGGTAAAGAAGCAGCAGAGCTCCAGTTGGAACTGGAAAAGCAGGACCCCAAACCTGTGCTCCTGAACAGGAGGAGGAGGAGGTTTCCCACCAGATAGAGGTGCCTGCCCCATGTCCTCCTGGCCAGGGAAACGTCTTCTCCATGGTAAACCTGAGGCCACAGCAGTGTGCAGCCACTACTGCTTTATGGTAGCTTCAGGTATGTCCCTCTACCTGACCGGGAAGATGTAAAACTGCACTGAGCGTGCCAAGAATGAAAGTGTTCTGGGTGAAGGAGCTGTGTGTCAGACATCCCCTCAAAAGCTGCATGGCTCTAGATGTTGAAAGCAACAGCTTCTCTCCTAGGAGTGTTTGTCCTCAGATTCCGAAGGCCAATGCCTTAAATGTCAAGTACGCTCATATTGTCAAGTAGGTGCTGGATTATCCTGCAAAGGAACTGACCACACTTGGTTCTCAACTCAGAGACAGAAAAAAATTGAAGGGGAAATAGTGAAAAGACTCTCTTGAGAGAGTTCTACAAGGCAAGAATTTTCTCCAAGCTCATGAAGGAGAAAGAGAGTCTACTTTCCCCTTGTTTCAAGCCAAGTGCAAGAGGCTTCAGAAAGTTTGCCCCAGTGAGGCCAGCTTAGGCATACACTCACTGCATACACAGTGAATGATTTTCAAACCTCTAAAAGAGAAGATGCTCTTCGAGATAGTGTGCTAGTCCAAAGATATCTCTTTGGATGATTGTTCCAAGAGAGCACTGGAAATTATCCATAATTAAAATATTCTCTGAGAATCAAAAGGAGCTCCCCAAACCAAAAAAAAGTGACGAAACTCACACATGTGGTCGTTTCTCATGCACACTTTAGGCTCCTGGAATGATGGGATGAAGCGACGTTGGCTGCTCTGGAGGCTCTGATCTTCAGTGGTCAAGGGAGGATCCTCTTTTTTTAAAACAGCACAGTGTTATCTCACATGCAATTATTGTGGATCTCAAGTGTTAGCATGCATTGATATCACCTGGAAGGCTTGTTAACGCTCAGACACTGGCTTCTTCCACTATCATCAGAGTTTCTGATTTAGTACACCTGGAGTGGGGTCTCGAAGTTTGCATTTCTGACAAATGCCTAGGTGATGTTGATGCTGCTGGTTTGGGGAACAGCTGCTTTATCATCTAGGACTACTATTTGAAGCAAGATTATGTGACAATTAAACCAACATAGATAAATTGGGAACCTATAGATTCCTGATGACATGGTCTGAGTGCCTGGTGTCAGGAATGGCATAGTAGCAGGAATCTCACCATTTGTTTTCTTTTAATTTAAGTGAAGTAAAATAATTTAATTTAAAGTGAAAGCATCCAAAGGGCAGAATTGTAAATGATAACTAGTTTAAATGTATATATTCTTTAAGCTAAATTAAAATTGTCATTTAGTTAATAAGTTGATCATACAACCAAAAACATACCAAAAACATCTATTATTAGTTGCAACTATGCAGTCACTTAGGAAATGCTATAATTTTGTTTTGTGAAAGTAAATGCTAGAAATACATTAGTTCTGCAGCAGTTTGCAGTAGGTTTCAAAGGTTTGCAGAAGAGAAATGAATCTGCCTGTTAAGAATGATTTTTATTGAATCATATAATTAGTTCCTCAAAACTAATATTTATTAGTGACGCATATGTGAATTTGCAAGACAGCTTAAAAAGAAATTGATTAAAATACTACATTTGAATACTAGAATGTTTTAAAAAATTTTTGAAATATGAAATAGCATTTGAACATAAACAATTAAAATAGACTCATTTATTTACATAGTATGTTGAATTTATCATGGCGAAGTGCTTTTTTAGTCAAGAAATGTTTTTATCTTCAGATACTGATAATGGACATTAACATTATTCTTATAACCATTTTTGATACACCTTTATATTTGGTCATTGGTTTTTGGAAACTTGATAATTTTGCAATGTAGGTTTTTGCAAATTGGCCATTCAGTTGGTTACTCATTTGGAAAATTCAGTTTTAGCGGGTTGATTTTCAGTAAGTTGACTCTAGCTTTAACGGCTCAGAATCATTCCTGTTGTTCTGGAGAACTGAATTGCAGTTTTTTTTTAAGGAATTGCCCTTCCTGCAATCTGAATTGATGAAGTTTACTTGAAATTAATCTTATCCTCAGCTCCACTGGTTTTGCATAAACTAAGCTGATCAAAGGGTGCCATATTCAAATACCTGTTGGATGGATTGACATTGGCTTCATTGATACATAGCAAGCTGCATTTTAAAAAAAATATTGGGATCCTAACACTATTAATATAGGTGAAATATCTCTTCTAAATCTGTGGCTTTTGTTTCTTCCAGAAGGGGCATTCCTTGCTACTGACCTGATCTGTGGACACTCCAGTGCTTCCAGTGGAGTTACATGGACAGAACTTAATTCTCCCACCAATGATGTGTGGAAACATGTGTATATTTCAGTGAAGATAAGCCCATCCCAGCTCCACTGTGGTTGCATAAACCAAACTGATAAAAAAGAGCACTTGCTCTTATTGGCTTGATTGATATATAACCTTGTATTATTTGGAATCCTAACTCTGTTATTATAGTTGAAATATTTTTCCTAGACCTGCTGTCTTGCTCTCTTCTAGCAGGTTGGTCGATCCCTTGTTGCTGTCCTCATCAGTGGTATTTCCGATGCTATTTTTCTCAGGTGGCATGTTGAAACAGAAACATGGGGTCAAGGTTCCCTGGTGTAATGCCTTTGGTCAAAGATTTGGTCAGATCTTTGTTCTGGGCTCTAGGTGACTCTCTGGGGAATGTAGGCAAGATCCCTGCCAACAACCAATCAGCAATTCCATTATATGAGCTGGTTAAAGATTGTTTTTGGGGGGCCAGCCCCAGTGGCCTGGTGGTTAAGTTTGGTGGGCTCCACTTCAGCAGCCCGGGTTTGGTTCCCAGGCATGGACCTACACCATCCGTCTGTCAGTGGCCATGCTGTCACAGTGGCTCACATACAAAAAGAGGAAGACGGCAATAGACGTTAGCTCAGGGAAAATCTTCCTCAGCAAAAAAAGAAAAAAATCTTTCTTAAAACAAAAGAATGTTTTTGGAAATCCTCCGAACTCATCAGATTCCTGGAAAAAATAAAATATTATGTTTGATCCACTGTTATTTGTGTTTTCTATTTTACATAGCTGAACATAATCTAAGGTGATAGAATCGTTAATATAAGTAAACCTTCTTTGAATTACTTTTGGTTTTCTGACTATACAATCATAAACTACTGTTTACATTAGCAAATTCTGTTTTATGTGAGACCAAATGTACAAGTGATAAGAGAAATTAACAAATTCGACTTAATAAAATTAAAATTAAAAAAGACACCATCACGAAAAGGACACCATCAAGAAAGTGAAGAGACAACTCACAGGCTAGGAAAAATATTTGCAATAACCCACACTTTTAACTTGCTTTTTACAGTCAAAAAAATCTGTTGAAGCTGAGATGTTATAAACTGAATTGTATGCCCCACCCCCTCAATTCGTATGTTAAAGACCTTAACCTTCAATGTGACTATATTTGGAGAAAGGGTTTTTAAGGAGGTAATTAAAGTTACATGAGATTATAATCTCTGATCTTATAAGACTGTTGTCCTTAAAAGAAGAGGAAGAAACAACCAAGAGGAAGCTCTCCGGATGTGCAAGGAGAAAAGACCATCTGAGGAGACAGTGAGAAGGCAGAAATCTGCAAGACAGGAAGAGAGGCTTGACCAGAAGCCAACCCTGCTGGAACGTCAGATTTTGGCCTTCCAGCCTCCAGAAGTGTGAGAAAATAAATTTCTGTTGTTTAAGCCACCCAGTCTATGGAATTTTGTTATGGCAGCCCTGGCAAACTAATACATGGAATAATATTTAATATCAGCTGACTGAGCCAAAAATTAAAAATCATCAACAATAGCCTGCCCCAACACTAGACAAATTATTAATGAATATTTTAAATTCTTGAGAATTCTTCCTAGTCACAGTCTCTTTGTGAATTTTGCTCCATCATGCTGGTATTTCCATAGCAAAGGCCACCTTTGCCTCTCCTCTGCATTACTAAAACACATTCATATCTTCTCTCCTACACTGATCTTATTCACTACTCCTACACCCAAGTAAACCTAACACATTCCTCACATTGTAGTTTGAATAATCATTTTAAAATGAAAATCTGTTTGCATCAATAATCTGCTTCCAAGTCTTTATCGATCCATCTAGTTTATATTTATTATCTGCCTTTTCTCAACTCTCTAAATATATCTGCACCATCTCCTGTGGGACACAGCTATATTCAATGAAAACAAATATAGAATTTAACTGAACAACTGTTAATGCTATAAGGGGAGGTGCTAAGATATGCAGAATACAATCCAGAAAGAACAACTATGGAATTTCAGAGTTAAAAAGTTTGAACTAAAGAAGGCTCAGGATGCTCCTACGCAGTATGTGGAAAGAAGGGTAGATAGATTTTCTGGCTGTAACCTTCATAAGGCAGGATATGTTTCTTAGTCATATCTACATCACTGGCTTCTAAGACAGTGTCTGTCTCAATAAATGCTCTTATTAATAAAGATTAAGGAGCTGATATTTCCACTAGGAAAACACCTAGAAAATAACCCCTGGGTGAGTGAGACCAAGTGGGACTAAGAATCTCCTCCCTAGAGATTTCTGTTCAGTGACAATCATCATGGACACATTTTTGAGGGTTAATTAAACACATGATATTTACAATATCTAAAACAGACAAGTAATTGGCATCTAAATTACACAAGAAACTACTACAAATCAAGAAAAACACAGAATCTCTAGTAGATAAGTGAGCAACTTGTGGAGCAAGAAATCCAAAAAGTGAAAATAGCACTGGTAGAGCTGCTCAAAGTACACAACTAATCACAAAAGTGTTGATTAAAACAACAACGAATTAATAGTAATGGGAAATAATAGACTGGCAACATTTAGAAAGCTGAACAATGCTATGTTTTGTTGGGGGCATGTTGGTGTCATGTCCTACTGGTCCAAGCATTATGGAGAGCCATCAGGCACTACATTGTCAAATTAAATAAATGTAACCTATGATCCAACCATTCTACTATGTATATTTCTCAGGAAAATTCTTGTGTAGGTCCATGAGGAGACATGCAGAATGGTGCACATTGCTTCGTTATTTGCACAACATTGGAAGCTACTGGTGTGTGCCTCACTGGGAAAGTGCGTAGTAAAAAACTTTTAGAAATAATTGACCATTATTTAGTAGTTAGAAACAACTGATTAGAAATGCATGTAGCAATGCAGATGTATCCTAAAAATAAGGCTCAGTGAAAAATACCATTTACATCAGTTACAAATACATGCTCATAAAATAATAATACATATTTTGTAATAATATGTTTAAAAAGTTAAACATCAAATACTTTAGAATTGATGAGGAAAGGAAGGATGGGATCCAGGTTTGGGGATATAAGGGATGTTTTTTAAAAAAAATTTTACTGAATAGGATTTTCAAATGAATATGTTTAACATAAGAATAGTGAAATTATGTAACTTTTGTCTATATGTTTCTCAAAAGAATGAGGATTTTATTGGAAATTGTGTTTGTGTATATGAAGGCATATATATTGCATATCTTCTTTGTGATTATTGTTACCCAGGAGACAATTTTCTGTGTTCTCTACAGAGATCGACATGTCTCTTAGACTCTAGGCTTTATAGAGGTCTATCACCTAAAATTTTAAAATCATCTGTGTGAATGATAATGCTGTTTTAAGTATTCAGTTTGTTAGTCTCGATTTTGCCTTTGAGCTTTCCAAGGTGCTGGGGGTGATAAGACTGCGTGGTGGAGTGAAGAGTTCTGGCTCTGCTCAGAACCTTTTTCTAATACTGCTTCCATGACCTACAAATGCGCTTATTGTTGAATGGATATACATTAGAGATGTCCAGCCTAACACACTATAATGGCCATGACTGAACGCTGAATTCTTGTCACAGCTAGAGGAAATGTAGTGGAACACATATGGAATGGCTAGAAAAATAAATATCATTTCAGGACCAGAAAAACCATCTGTCATGAAGTTCTTCCCACTTGACCTAAGTCCAAACTGAGTATGTAGTGAGGCAACAGAATCTAGTCAAAGATTTATTCTTCATTTTATAGACCAAGTAGATGATGGCCATGCAATTAAAGATAAATATATTTGGCCATTGTTACTTATGTTGACTCCTAGTCAGGGGTTCTCAATTGGGACAATTTTGCTCCCCAAGAGATATTTGGCACACAATTGTCTGAAGGCATTTTTGGTTGTCTCAACTAGCTGGCTTTTAGAGGTAAAACCCAGGATGCTGGTAAACATCCTATTATACACAAGACAGGCCCCACACAAAAGAACTATCTGGCCCAAAATATCAACAGTGATGGAGTTGAAAAACCATGCCTTAAGCTAAAAGGTTAAGTAAATCAAATGTGTCCTTAGTGCTTACACACCCTGAATGGCAACCTCCTCCTCCTTTGACCTTGCCTGAACTACTCATCTAAAGATATCCACATGGTTTTCTCCCTCTCTTCTTTCAGGTTTTAAGTCAGATGAGACATTCTCAGTGAGACTTTCTCTGACAAACTTATTATTGGAATCCTTATCGCACTCCTCAAAAATCCCTATCCATCTCCCTTGTCTTATTTTACTCCATATACCTATTAACATGTGGAATAAACTTTATTCATTTATTTTATTTTCTGCATAGACCCATTACAATTTAATCAACGTTTGTTATTGCTGGATCTCCAGTGGTGAGAGGAGTGCCTGACACATAAGAGGTGCTCAGTAATTTCTTATTGAACAAATGAATAAACTCAGTCCTAGGAATCTTGAAGAAGAATTCAAACAGATGTGGCACCTTTTTCAGGGGAAAGTATGCAGTTTCACTAAGTCTTGAGATAATATTGATGAAGGCATGAGCTTATCCCTACTTTCTTATTCTCTATGCTCTATAGCAAAGACCAGGGGAAATGAGAAGCTCATCCAGCTTGGCTGTGAAGATTCAGAAATAAATAGAGTCTCTGTTCACATTCAAGTTTCATATTCTATTAAATTTCTTTCAATTATTGCCATCTAAGAGAGCACCTAAACTGAAATAGACCTTTTTAAACTGATTTCAGTTTTCAGTGGCTGTTTGCCAGAGAAAGCCAACATCTGGCAAATAGGGGTCTGTAATTGTCTAACTACCATAGTGATTTTCCTGTCCTCACCAATCCATACTCATGTACCACTCTCTTAGGTAAACTGCTGGAAAGAAATGGACAAGAAAAATTTCCCTGATTGGCTTAAGGATGGTATGTACTCCGAACCCTCTCCACTTACAACCATTACCATCTTGTTCATAGAGAAATGGCATACTCTTGGAACCAGTGACCATTATCTGCTAATTCCTCTTTACTGTTTTTCTAAATAACATTAATTTTTAAAATCATCGTTATCCCATTTTTCCCTACCATTATATTTCGTGTGAATTGAGGTGGTTAAATTGATCATTTTTCACATAGGCCACATCTCAATGGTAAACCGTATTCATAGAATGGTCTGATTATGAGAATCTAATACAGCAACAGCTCACTTTAAAGAACTTTCTATTTAAATCCAACTCTAGACTTTTCTTACAAATAAAGGGGCAATTTTGGTCACCTCTTATCACATCTGCATTGGCTAGTCCCCTCAGAAAATAGAATGCTAACTCATAAAAGATGTGATTGAATTTAGTGAAGGGTTTCCATAAAAGCTAAGGACAGGGTTAAGGGGACCAATAAGGAATCCTGGGACACTTAGAAAGCCACAGTGGGAATCCTTCTACTTCCCTGAATACTAGGAAGCAAGAGGAGGCAAAGGTGTTACTGGAGCCTTTCAGGGGGCCATCAAGGAGCAGGTGCTTGGGAGGAGCCATAGGGCTTTGGAGGAACAAAAGTTAGCTAATGCAGAAACTTCAGTAGTACTATCAACACTGCCCATAAGTCGCTGTAGAGCAGTATCACAGGCTCGCTCTCTTTCTATACAAAGAGGACAAAATGAACACTTCAAGGTTCTGCCCACTGAGAAGAATTCCCTTCATCATGGTCTACTCCTCAGTAGGGCTGTAAGGCAGTAAACTTGTGCTTCCAGCTGGTTCCAGCATACTTGCAGACTCATCCACAAGTCAGATCCATGCTTTTTCTGACTCTTTTAACTTCTAAGGAACTTCCCTTGAAGCCATAGGTGTGGGTTAGAGGGAGAGGTAGCTAAGCAGAAGTAGGTACAGTAAGAGTATAAGGCACAAGCTCGTAAAATTTACTTGTGCTATTAAAGCTGCTTGGCACCAGTATCCTATGCTTCATTTTCATTTAAAGAAATGGAGTACTGATATAGAAATTCCAGTTTATGAGTATATGTGTCAGATAGCACATAATCCACAATGAGAAGCTGAGGTTGCATGGTCGCTTGATTTTCCATACTCAGATATTCATTCTCTATTGGAGTCTAGAGCAAACTAGGGCCTGATTTTCAAATGGTGTTGGAGGAGGTCATCAAGAGGCCATGACTACTGGTTGACCTGTGAGCTAGACCCAGGCAATCATCAATCGGAGGCTCCTCAGCCCTTCCCTGTCCTTGGAATGTAGGTTCCGCCTGCTGCTCCTATAGCGGGAACCGTTTTCAAGGACACTGCTTTGAGAGAGCAATGTGTTGTTGAGAGCTTCTGGACAGTATATGTAACTGAACCCCGTTAAGGCCTCTGTATAAACTTTTAAGATTCTGGCGGGCAGGTGTGGAGATCTACTCATCTTGTGGCTACCCAAGGCTACCTTTTAAGTAAGTTCCCTTGCTTATTAAACCTGCCACCTACCTATCTGGAGTGGCCTGCCTCTTTCTTCTATCTCTCTTTGCCTTCTGTGTATGGGGGCCAAATTTTTGAACCAGGCAATGAGGAAAAGTTTTTGGAAAAATATAGCATGGCCCTCCTCCAAAGCTCTAGGGGGTCTGTGCTCTGAGTCTTTTATTGTGGCTTGCCTATATGCCACAGACACGTCAAGTATCATTGCCACTCCTAGGTCATAGGTCATGTGTTAAGGCAATTTGAACCACAGCCTGAGCTTGCTAAGAGTTCTCTCATATTCTAAGCTTTATTCAAGACTGACTAGCTCCTGAGTTACCCAAATTAATCAGAAAAGCACCCCTAAATGTGATATGTATTGTTTCAAAGTTCCAAGAATTGTGCTTCTTTCTTCACTGTGGAAAGTTTGAGTTGCAGGTAATTGTTTCTCACTTTAGAGGTAATGTTCCAATGTGCCTTTGATTATTGGATACCTAGTAACTTCAGTGACGTGGCCCATGAACTTTCCAAGGATTATATGTCTGTGTTTTGGCATGTAGGGTGCTGGCTACTTCTTTGTGACAAGATTCCACTAGCATAACCAATGTAATGAACCAGAGTGATGATCTATGGGATATGAATAAAACCAAAGTCCTCGTGCATTAGATTTTAAACAAGAGGAAAAGAATTGATGCGGTCCTTAGATAAGACAAGGAACATGTACTGCTGCCCTTGGCAGTGGGAAGCAAACAACTTCTGATCTTCTTTTCTGATTTGTACTGAAAAGAAAATGTTTACTACATTAGCTCTATACCAGGTGCCAGTGTCAGTGTCAATATGCCCCAGTAAAGATATCTTTTCTGGAACAACAGCTGGAATCACTACCTGTTTAAATTTATAATAATCTACAGTAATTTCTTGAGATCCACGTCCCTTTTCTTTTCTTTTTTTAAGTTGAGGTTTAATTGCCATATTATATTATTTTCAGTTTCAAGTGTATAGCATAATGATTCAATATTTGTATATATTGCAAAATGATCACCACAAGAAGTCTAGTTAGCCTCCGTCACCATATATAGTTACAATTTCTTTTCTTGTGATGAGAACTTTTAAGAATTACTCTCTTAGCAACTTTCAAATATGCAATACAGTATTATTAACAATAGTCATCATGCTGTACATTACATCCCCAGGCCTTATTTATCTTATAACTGGATGTTTGTACCTTTTGATGCCCTTCATCCATTTCACCCAGCCCCTCACCCCCCAAGTGCCTTTTGCGCTGCAAAATAGGTGAGTTAAATAACAATCACTGACACTGCACCTTTTAAGTTTTGGAAGGTGGCACTAATCTCTGAATTCCTCTAGTGATGTGGTATTTTCTTGGCTTACTATTTTGGAAGAAGGGCACAGTTCCCCAGTCTTCAAATTGGCCCTTCTTTTCTTAATAGCTCTCACTCCATGGATTTAGGAACCAATGCGGGTTTTCTGCTGGATACTTCATAAATCTTTGCCCATATATACTCAGTAACTAAGGAGATAACCACAGGGTAAGTCCGCAGTCTGTCTGAGCCCACTGATCGACGGACTTAGCCTAAGACTCATTCTGTATCTAATTTCCCTAAGCCCCTACTTTGATCAGTGGATCAAGGTGGCATTCCAACTCCCCAGGGATTCGAGACAATTCTTAGCTAGCATCTAATAATTCCCAAAAGTTTAGGGCATTTTATTTTCCCAGTGCCCATACTTCCTAGTAAATGGCTGTCATTCCCTCTAGGAAAAGCCTCAGAAGAGTCATTGCAATCTTCTGGTTGCATTGCAGGGACATCATTCAATGTGACTCAGCCTCCCCCTCAGTCAGGTCACACTAGGTCTCTGAACTAACTTGAGTGTAGGAACTGGGTACATTTACCCACTTTGGTGATTGTGTCAGATTTCTGCTCACTCTACCAAGAATTTGAAATATTACCATTAACTTCACGTAAAACAATATTCCACTTCGCCATTCCACCAAAATTTAGGCTCCAGCAGTGTTCCATCTTTATTTGGGCAACCTGAGGATGTCCTTCTTTCTCTCTTCGTGACTCTACTAATTATTAGATAGCTCAGTCACATGAGAGCTTGCATTACTAACTTTGTTGCTCAATTCAGTGATTTCAATGGGAAGGAGGAGGAACACACTGTGGTAATTTTTTTTTTATTAAGGTTATGAAAGTTAATATCCTTGTGAAATTACAGTTGTACATCCTTATTAGTCATGTTCTAGGTACACCACTTCACCCCTAGTGCCCTTCCCCCACCCCGCTTTCCTCTGGCAACCACTGATCAGTTCTCTTTATCCATATGTTAACTACCACCTATGAGTGGAGTCATACAGAGTTTGTCTTTCTCTGTCTGGCTTATTTCACTCAACATAATACTCTCAAGGTCTATCCATGTTGTTGTGAATGGGACAACTTTGTCCTTTTTTTGGCTGAGTAGTATTCCATTATATATATATACCACATCTTCTTTATCCAATAATCAGTTGCTGGGCACTTAGGTTGGTTCCATGACTTGGCTAATGTGAATAATGCTGCGATGAACATAGGGGTGCATGGAACTTTTGAAATTGCTGATTGCAGGTTCTTAGGATAGATACCCAATAGTGGAATGGCTGGGTCATAAGGTATTTCTATTCTTAACTTTTCGAGGAATCTCCATACTGTTTTCCATAGTGGCTGCACCAGTTTGCATTCCCACCAACAGTGTATGAGGGTTCCCTTTTCTCCATAGCCTCTCCAACATTTGTCACTCTTGGTTTTGGATATTTTTGCCATTCTAACAGGTATAAGGTGATATCTTAGTTTAGTTTTGATTTGCATTTCCCTGATGATTAGTGATGATGAGCATCTTTTCATGTGTCTATTGGCCATCTGTATATCTTCTTTGGAGAAATGTCTGTTCATGTCCCCTGCCCATTTTGTAATTGGGTTGTTTGATTTTTTATTGTTGAGTTGTGTGAGTTCTTTGTATACTATGGAGATTAACCCTTTGTTGGATAAATAACTTGTGAATATTTTTTCCCAATTAGTGGGCTGTTTTTTTGTTTCAATCCTGTTTTCCCTTGCCTTGAAGAAGCTCTTTAGTCTGATGAAGTCCCATTTGTTTATTCTTTCTATTGCTTCCCTCATGTGAGGGGTTATGGTGTTCCGAAAAGATTCTTTTGAAGCTGATGTCAAAGAGTGTACTGCCTACGTTCTCTTCTAGAAGTCTTATTGTTTCAGGCCTAATCTTTAGGTCTTTGATGCATTTTGAGTTTATTTTAGTAAATGGTGAAAAAGAATGGTTGATTTTCATTCTTTTACATGTGGCTCTCCAGTTTTCCAAGCACCATTTGTTGAAGAGATTTTCTTTCCTCCATTGTAGGTCTTCAGCTCCTTTGTCAAAGATTAGCTGTCCATAGATGTGTGGTTTTATTTCTGGGCTTTCAATTCTGTTCCATTGATCTGTTCATCTGTTTTTGTACCAGTACCATGCTGTTTTGATTACTGTAGCTTTGTAGTATGTTTTGAAGTCAGGGATTGTGATGCTTCCAGCTTTGTTCTTCTTTCTCAGGATTGCTTTAGCAATTCGGGGTCTTTTGTTGCCCCATATGAATTTTAGGATTCTTTGTTCAATTTCTGTAAAGAATGACATTGGAATTCTGATTGGGATAGCGTTGAATCTGTAGATTGTTTTAGGTAGTATGGACATTTTAACTATGTTTATTCTTCCAATCCGTGTGTATGGAATGTCTTTCCATCTCTTTATGTCGTCGTCGATTTCTTTCAAGAAGGTCTTGTAGTTTTCGTTGTATAGATCTCTCACTTCCTTGGTTAAATTTATCCCAAGGTATTTTACTCTTTTTGTTGCAATTGTGAATGGGATTGAATTCTTGAGATATTTTTCTGTTAGGTCATTGTTAGCATATAGAAATGCTACTGATTTATGTATATTGATTTTATACCCTGCAACTTTGCTGTAGTTGTTGATTGTTTCTAATAGTTTTTCTATGCATTCTTTGGGGTTTTCTATATATAAGACCATGTCGTCTGCAAACAGCAAGAGTTTTACTTCTTCATTGCCTATTTGGATTCCTTTTATTTCTTTTTCCTGCCGAATTGCTCTGGCCTAAACCTCCAGTACTATGTTGAATAAGAGTGGTGAAAGTGGGCACCCTTGTCCTGTTCCTGTTCTGAGAGGGATGGGTTTCAGTTTTTGTCTGTTGAGTATGATGTTGGCTGTGGGTTTGTCATATATGGCCTTTATTATGTTGAGGTACTTTCCTTCTATACCTATTTTATTGAGGGTTTTTATCATAAATGGATGTTGGATCTTGTCGAATGCTTTCTCTGCATCTATTGAGATGATCATGTGGTTTTTGTTTCTCATTTTGTTAATGTCGCGAATCACGTTGATTGACTTGCGGATGTTGAACCATCCCTGTGTCCCTCGTATAAATCCCACTTGATCATGGTGTATAATCTTTTTGATATATTGCTGTATTTGGTTTGCCAAAATTTTGTTGAGGATTTTTGCATCTATGTTCATCAGTGATATTGTCCTGTAGTTTTCCTTCTTTGTGTTGTCCTTTTCAGGTTTGGGGATTAGGGTGATGTTGGCTTCATAGAATGTATTAGGGAGTGCTCCATCTTCCTCTACTTTCTGGAATAGTTTGAGAAGGATAGGTATTAAATCTTCTTTGAATGTTTGGTAGAATTCTCCAGAGAAGCCGTCTGGTCCTGGACTCTTATTTTGGGGGAGGTTTTTGCTTACTGTTTCTATTTCTTTACTTGTGATTTGTCTATTCAGATTCTCTATGTCTTCCTGATTCAGTGTGGGTAGGTTGTATGAGTCTAGGAATTTATCCATTTCTTCTAGGTTGTTCAATTTGTTGGCATATAGTTTTTCATAGTATTCTCTTATGATCCTTTGTATTTCTTCGGTATCTGTTGTGATTTCTCCTCTCTCATTTCTAATTTTATTTATTTGAGACTTCTCTCGTTTTTTTAGGGAGTCTGGCTAAGGGTTTGTTGATTTTGTTAATTTTTTCAAAGAACCAACTCTTTGTTTCATTGATCCTTTCTACTGTCTGTTTTGTTTCAATACCATTTATTTCTGTTCTAATTTTTATTATTTCCCTCCTTCTATTGACTTTGGGCTTTGTTTGTTCTTCTTTTTCTAATTCCGTTAGGTGTTGTTTGAAGTTGTTTATGTAAGATTTTTCTTGCTTATTGAGGTGAGCCTGTATTGCAATGAATTTCCCTCTTAGGACTGCCTTTGCTGCATCCCAAATCATTTGGTACAGTGTGTTTTCATTTTCGTTTGTCTCCAGATAATGTTTGATTTCTTCAATAATCCATTGTTTGTTCAGTAGCATGTTGTTTAGTCTCCACATTTTTGGCCCTTTCCCAGCTTTATTCTTGTAGTTGATTTCTAGTTTCATAGCATTATGATCAGAAAAGATGCTTGATATTATTTCAACCCTCTTGAACTTATTGATGCTTGCTTTGTTTCCCAAGATATGGTCTATCCTTGAGAATGTTCCATGCACACTTGAGAAGAATGTGTAACCTGCTGTTTTTGGATGAAGTGTCCTATATATATCTATTAGGTCCATCTGATCTAATTTTTCATTTAATTCTATAATTTCCTTGTTGATTTTCTGTCTGGATGATCTGTCCATTGGTGTTAATGGGGTGTTGAGGTCCCCTACTATTATTGGATTGCTGTTGATGTCTCATTTTAGTTTTGTTAATAGTTTCTTTACGAATTTTGGTGCTCCTAGGAACACACTGTGATAATTTTATTGATGACTGTTCATGTATTCATCTGACAAATATTTATTGAACGTCCGCTACATATCAGACACTGTTCTAGGTAGTGGAGATACAGCAGTGAGTAAATTCAGGAAAAATATCCTTGTCTTCATATGCAGTTTGCATACTAGTAGGTGAAGACCAACAATAACCAAGATAAATAGGGAAAATATATTGTATGTTAGATGGTAATAATACAAAGTAAAATACAAAACAAAAGGGAAAGAGATGGTGAGAGTGGAGAGTTTGTGATTGCATTCTTGCATTTTTAAATAGCATGGAGAGGTAAGTCTTTACTGAGAAGGTGACACTTGATTGAAGACCTGAAGGAGGTAAGAGAGTGAGTTCTGCAAGTACCTGGGGTCGGAACAATCAAGACAGAGAAAATGGTCAGTGTGCATATCTTGGGGAGGGAACATAACAGGCCTGTTTGAGGAACAGAGAAGACTAATAAGTGATATAGAAATACTGAAGAAATATGTATTAAATAAAGTGTTAGCAAAGCTTAAAATTAGTACTAGTAGAATTCAAAACAATTTATACTTTTTTCATCATTAGATATGATAAAATCCAACAAATGTTTCCCATAACTGTTAGAAAGCAGCAAGAGAATTTGTAATGATATGAAGGAACGCTTACAAAATGAGCTGAATACACAACTCTCCATATTATGTGACCCCAGATCTATAAAATTATATACTATTTTGAAATAAATAATGTAAAGCAGGAAGGAAATTCAGCAAAAGATTTTCTCTGAGTTGTGGGATTTGAGAAATATATATTTTCCCACTTATTCTTTTCTGTATTGTCTACAGTTTTGCTTGGCTTCATTTTTCTCTAAATAAATTGTATAATATAGCAGTTAAGAGGTAAGGAAGACTATTGTTGAAGTGCTGGCTCTATTTATTTACTAACTGTGTTACTTTGGATAAGTGACGTCAGCAGTGTCCATATCTGTAAAGCAGGGATAAGAGTAATAACCTTATGGGGTTGTTTTAGGTCATTAAATGCAGTATGGTTTTTAAAGGTGTTAATACAGTGCCTGATTTCTCATAAATACTCAATAAATGGTAATGTCATTATTAATCAAAAGTATAGCTTTTGTAATCAGATAAAGGACAGAAAGAGAGAAAACCCAGTAACTCAAACATGTACATGTTAAATGATACTCTCTCCTCATTGAACTTTAAAACATTGATTATTTCAGAGTGATTTCTAATCAAAATTCCCTTCACAAATAGCACATCTTTTTTCAGTTACCATTTTTTGTGTGTGTATGTAGTGAGAACACTTAAGGTATACTCTTAGCAAATTTCAAGTATACGATACAGTATTATTAACCACAGTCAGCTGCACATTAGATCCCCAGAACTTATTCATCTTACAACTCAGAATTTGTACCCTGTGGCCAACTTCTTTAATAGTTCAAACAAGATCCTCATTCTGGTTGATAACAGTATATATAAGAAAAGATGTTTATTATATTTACAAAAAAATGCATTTTTTTCACTTTAAAATTGATACCTGATGATTATAGACTATTTGGAGCAGGTAGAACATATAAGAAAAAAATAAAATCAAAGATAAGCAGACAACCATTATAGTCTGCATGTATTTCCTTCCAATATTTTACAGTATATATTTAAAAAAATTTTTTGCTTGAAAAATGTTTAAATTATATATGTATTATGTGATTAATGCAAAACAACACTTGGAATGACTTTTAGTTTTGCATAACTTAAAAAATAATATGAACATTTTGCTTAACTGAAAGAAGCATTTAAAACATACTAAATATGTTCTTAGACTTAAGTTTTCAATAAAATTAGAGAGAAAGAATAATATAATATGACCAATTCTTCTTTAAAAATTGCTCTTAATAGCACCAGACTGAAATAATCTTTTGAGACAAAGTTTAATTAAAAGTGCTTTTTATTGGATTAACTATAAACCGCTACATAATGAATGTTTTAATCTAATTTATTTCATTTTCTTCTGAAACATTTTAAAATGCTAAACATATAAGTTATGTACTAACCAAGATAAATTATAATTCTTCTCAATGTTTTAAAGTGCTTATTCCCAGGCCATGCTAGTCTGTCAGCATATTTTCAATCTAATGTACCAAGATCAAATGTACTCTAGAGATATTTCTTATGGAATTTTCAGGTGAGTCCTTGCTATTGTACAGTAGACTAAACAATTTGAAGACCAGCACATTTAGAATATATATTATGTAATTTCAGAGAACTTTGGAAATGCAGGGGCTCCTTTTAAATGCTAAATAGTATCTTTGGATGTTCTTTCTGAAGAAAGATGGAAAAAGTAATTTTGCTGACTTTTTTTTCCAAGTGAGACAAAGTACAGATGAATTGTAAGTTCAAATTTAATTCTTTTAGCTATAACTTCAGTAGGCTAAAAGCATGTACAAAAACATTCAAATGGACAGTAAGGAAAACAAGATAGAGTGGCTGGAAGAACTTGGCTGTCATTAATTTGTTAACAATTGTTCACACATCAATATTATTAAATGAAGTTATGGAAGACAAATCAGGTCTCCATCCATTAACTAACTTATGAATGTGACGTTAAGTTAAGAGGATTATATTTTATGTTATTAAATATATATTAAAGCCAATTAACTATTAATGATATTTTAAATAATGTCATATTTTAAATAATGTTGCCCTGATCCATTTTAATACTATGGGAAGGATACTGTAGTATTTATCAAAATGAAATTTGATATTAAACACAGTTGCCATTCTGTCCTTGAAATAATTTCCTTCCTTGTATTCTGTCATGTTTACTGTGTTTTTCTCATATTTCTCCAGTTTTTTGGTCCAGTGCTTCTTTCTATATCTCATTTTTTCCCTCTCTAACACATTAACAATGGTTCTATAAAACAATCTTCTCTTTATATTCCCAAAGTCTCTCCCTTGAATATTTTCATGCAATCTCTTTATTTACCACGTATATACAGATAATAACCAAATGTTAGTCTCCCACCCTAGACTCCTTCCAGTGGCCCATTTCTAATTCCCAACTCTTTCTGTTCCTTCCCAGTTAGTTCACCTCTAAAGTTCCAAAAATCCATTGGAGGTGTCTCATCAATCTCTTCTCTCCTCTCCAATATCTATTGTTGTAGCCATAAATAAGATAGGTAAGATCTATAACTCTAGACAGTGCTAGCCAATAGAACTTTCTGCAATGATGGAAATGTTCTATATCTGTATTGTCAAATACAGTAGCCATTAGGGAAGCTATTGAACTGAAACTTTAGCTTATTTAATTTTATTTAACATTAACTTTAATTTGAATGTGCACATAAGGCTAGTAGTTACTGTATTAGATAGCACAGCTATAGAATATTTTCCACAGTCTGAATTGGGCTCTGAAGTTCCAAGATAAAGATCTATCTTAAACACAGGAAACTTTACATATTACTCCGCTGCTTAAAGACTTTCAGTGCCCCCTCTTATGTTACTACTTAGTCCATACGTTCACATATAAGGTCCTCTTTGATCTGGTTCCATCACACTTTTCCAGCCGAGTTTCTGTTAATCCCATTCTTATATGCTCTAATCCATCCAAACTGAATTATCTCTGTTCTGAGTTCATAGTTTATGCTTTCTCCACACTCATAATTTTACTCATATAGTATTCTCTTCTAGAAATCCTTTGCCCAAACTGCATTTCCAGATTATCTTGTTTTTTCAGTTGAAGTTGCCACTTATTTCATGAAGCTTGTCCCAATTTCTCATGCTGTAAGCAAGCTCTCCCCCGACTGAATCACTCTAGTTATCTACTTTTATTTCTTCTAGACATATTTATTTTATCCTTATATAAGAATATAAGCTCTTTAAGGTCCTGTTCTATATCTGATTTACTCCATAATCCTCAGTCTTTGGTCCACTGTCTAGCATACAGAACACTCAAAATAACTGGTTATCTAATGATTGCATTAAAAAATAGATAAAAGAATGATGTGGACATTTGAATTTGGGACTCATTATCATCATCAGAGCATTTCAAATGAAAGTAATTAAATCGTTAGATAAATATGAATTTATAAATGCATAAATTCCATATATGGAGATATGTTTTATATACATATATGTATATAAACATGCAAATAGTCTCTTAAGTTGTATCTCAAAGGTTTGTATATTTTACAAAAATTGGTTTATTTCACATGCATATATAACACATACATTTTTGTCTAATATGCTCTGACAAAAGTAATTTTAATTTCTTTTCTAGATAATTGGGTCTGTTCTTCATTCTATTTCCTACATGTAGAGCAATCTTAAACATTATGATTATATGCTACAAAACAAAACATTGTGTGAAAATATTTATTTCAAACCAGAATATTATGTTAAGTTGAGAAGATTTTCCCTGCAGATGAACATTTGCTTGCCATCTGTATTCAGTCCAAGCAAACTGTTCATCACTATTGAGGAAACTTAGATAGTGGACACTCTGCTCCTTGGAACTATTAAATCATGGCAGTTATGAATATATTGAAAATCTGATACTCCATTTAAAGTTTTGTGAACTTTCTCTGGAATAGCCTGAGAAGTTCACTTATTTTCTAAGAAATATTAGTCCCAAAAATAAAACAGGTATATTCATAATGTAAATAGAATCCAAATAGTCTGTAATACAATTATTTCAATAATAGATGTTGCTCTTTATTTTTCTTGCAACAGAAATCAATGATTCCATTTCAAATAGTATTATGAAAAACTGCGCTAAGGATCAGACATCAGACATTGGGCATTAGACAGGGTTCAATTGCTAAAGAAGACTCACAGGACCAAAGATGACAAGCCTTCAAAATCTACAGTTCATTGCATGAACAGGCCACAATAAGGCACCAGCATGAAAGTCAGGATATGGATCACAGCCACAGGCTCCCTCACAGCAAGGGTCTGGAAAAACCAAGCTCCTATTGTCCTCCCCTTGCAAAGGTCATACCAGGATGCACCTTTTCTCTCAGACCAAGAACACAATTTTCTTATATCAGAAACCACCTTTGTGTGCACATCAAACCACAGAACTAGGGTACCCCAAATGGAGTCTCAGCCAGGATTTCTTGTACCATGATGGTCGTGTAGGTATCTTCCTGAAGCATAACCTGCCCCGATGGCAGAGCACTCCAAGTCCCTCACTAAGACCAGGTGCAAATCATCAGTCTTGCTTGTGAAATAATGTTGACATGCTAGTATATCACCCCAGAACTCCTCAGACTCATAGTTACAAAGCAAACCCAGTAGTCAGTGTAGTTTATCCCCTGGGCCAGGGTCAGTGCTGTGCAGGAACTTTTCTTTTTTCAGTAAAACAACTCAGGACAATTCCAGACCTGGGGGAATTAACTCTCACAGCTCAGAAACCAAATAACAGGAGTTATTTCTTGCAACACATAAAAATTACAAAGGATTAATATTCAAAATATATAAGAGGCACTTGTAAATTACAAAGAGAAAGACAAATAACCTAGTAGGAAGAGAAAGCCCAAAGATTTTTTTAAAACACACACATAACAACTCACTGATAATTTGGGAATGGCAAAAAAATAATACAGCACTCATCATATTGTCCAATTTTTCAAAAGTCTGCTAGATACGTTTCAGTAAGAATCTGGGAAAACAAAAGCTCTCATATGCTGCCGGGGTACAGTCACTTAAAAGAGCAATTTGACAAGCTTTACAATAGTTAAGGATGTTCATACCTTAAGATTAACTATTCATCTTATAAGAATATACCTTAGAAAAACTAGAAAACATAACATGGGGAAATGTTTGCATGATTGTTTATTACAACTTTGCTTGTGCTCATGAAAAATTAGAAACAATATATGCCCTATACAAAGAAAAATGGATCAATAAATGACATATTTTTTCAACGGAATACTCAGTAGAGGTTAAAATGAATGAATAAACGTTCATGTATCAGGAGTCAGTGACATAATGTTATACAAATTTTGAATCGTAAATGTGCTATTAACACTAAAATTTTAAAATATTAAGTTAAGATAGAGGAAACAAAATTACAGAAAGATACAAATTATATTGCATCACCACTTATATGAACCTTAAAAACAAAAAAATTGAAACTACATTATTTATGAAACCATACACATGTAGTGAAACAGATAATTTAGGGAAGATAAATACCACCTTTTGGATAGTGGGTACCTCTGGGGAGAAACTTAAGAAATGTTATCAGTAAGGGGTCTAAAATTATTCAATTCTTTGAAAACAAGAACGTGGTAAATGTGGCACAATGATAACTATATCATTTGGAAAATTAAAACTTTGTCTCCTAGAATTCGGGTTGTAGAGGGACGAGTGATGGGCTTGCATCTGAAAAACAATCTGCGGAATAGACAGGGCGGCCACAGAGGTCAAATTGCCCACACATCAAAAGTAAAAATAAATAAATAATAAAAAATTAGAAAGCAGCCTAGAATGTAACAAGTGTGGACTTTTTGTGAGGAAGCCTGCCTAGATTTATAGTGGATACTTCCTAAAATTATTGCCTGATTGGTTGTAGAATATGACCCTAGCTTATGAATAGAAGCTTAGGGAAGTGTCCTAAGCTCCCAGCCTCAGTAGAGACATTTTCAAAGTCGAGTGATGAACTTGGATGGCTCCAGTTGGTGTATTTCTAAATAATTCTCACAAAAACAAAAGAAGCACTCCATGAAATAATAATCGGCATTAGGATTCTGCCATACTCGCAGAGAATCACCAAGAAAGCACATCTGTTATTCAAGTAAATCTTTTCTTGATCCAATAGGCTGTCCATTTGGGGTAGGAGAGTGAGAAAAAGGTGGAGAAATATAAGAGGAGATAGAGACCACAAAGACAAAGAACCAGATAATAACCCAAGAGTGGTATGGAATTGAACTAGATAAGAGAACCAGCTTTGAATTGAATAAAACTGTTGAATTTTGATAATTACCAAAAGCTGAATATTTTAATTGTAATGTGACCAAATATCTTTTCATTATATAACAATGATCGTAAAGGTTATGGCATCTGCTTGGAATTTCATCCCAGGCAGGAAAAGAATTAGTCCTACAGAGCTGGTCTAAAGGGCAGGTGAGAGGAATAAACGTTTTATATTTGTGCTTTAAGAGACACTATTTGTACAATAAACAGATTATATGGATATTTTATGTGAAACAAACACAGGGCACTAATGTATCTTCCATAGAGCAGTTGTAATATAGATCTTATTCTGCTCCTTGATGATTTGCAAGCATCATTATAATAAACTAGAAGAGGGAGGTTGAATTTAGTGAATACATATACCATCAACTACTTAACAGTTCTGATATAATTAGGACTTTCAGAGTTTTTCAGATTTTTTGTACTAATTACTAATGGTACACATTCTAATCCTATATATTTGTTTTGAGATAAACAGCCAGAAAATGTCACATGGGAAACATGAAAAGAGAATTCAAGGATCATTCAGATAACACAGGGACAAAGAATGCGTTGGTTGAGTTTAATTTTGGCCTGAATCATTTAGATAAACTCTTCCATCTCCTGTGTTTGAGACTTCTTAGGTAAGAAGCTGTAATACTTTTGGGAGGGAGATTATGTCAAAGGTTTTAATTTTTTAAAATTTTTACTTGTCACAAGTGTTGTTGTTTTCTAATTTGCAAATGCTCTGAAAGCCTATAATTTCCTCTACAAAATTACAGTGAAGTATGACTGAGCAATTCAAGTGATCGTTTTCAGTCCTGAATTTAAGTTGCTGAAAACTAGTTGATGAGTAAGAAGCTATAATACTTAATGCAACAATCCTCAGGGTAAATGTCCATGACATCACACAACTGTGAAGCCAAGATGATGCTTTTCTGAGTTACTTGGTTGATGCAATCTTTACTGCAAAAGGGCCTATTATATATAATACAACGTTTGGTGATATCTAAGAGATCTCTATGAAGTTTGGAAACATGACATCTGTAAGGTCATAGCCTTGATAACATCTGTAAGGTCATAACCTTTATTGATTAACTGCTCAATAAAGCCAGAATGTATATTCTACCTATAGGATTGGATGATTAGCAGTAGAGTGATCTATGTCAAAATATCAACATGGGTTCTCAAACTGGGGTTCAATAAACACTATATGTTCCATATTGCTGCATATGCTATCCTGTTTCTCTCCTTCTAGAGATGTGACCCGTGTCCCAGGAGACACTTGATGGTTTATCCAGAACTTTAAGTGACTTTGCAATTCCTTAAAATAGACTGATCATTTACTCATATCAGTAACATTTTTCTGAGTGTACATCACCCGTACACAAACATATTCTTTTATTTATTTTTAAATCTATACTTCTACTAATGTGTCAGTATATTATGTTCATTACTGAACACATGCAAATATGAGAAATGTAAAATTTTTGAGATAAAGATCAAATAAGCATTATTTTCACAAAGAGATTTTATGAGAGTGTTCAGCCAGACTAAACTTGATTAGATTCTGGCTTTAAAATTCTTGTGTTTGAAGTGAAAAAATTAATAAGACGCCATAAGTGCTTCAGTGTGTGCTGCTCCTATGAGAACTCATTTTGGAAGTCTTCTGATTGTGGAATTTGGTAACCAGGGGGATGTTATGGGGCAGAAATTAGCCAGTCTTCAAAAATAATCCAAGTAAGTGATATAAATGCATGCAAAAAATGAAGTAAATATTGAGTACAAATATATGGAGCAATAGGATTGTGTTAATGACATGTATCGGAGGAGAAAATGTTTAAAAAGTTACCTGCCTCAAAGATGTAGAAGTGAATACTATTATATTGTATTTGTGGGACAGACACATAAGGAGATATTCAATTACACTAGCATTATTTTAGTAAGTTAATTTGCAAGATACAAGAATGGTAAAACCAATGACTTCTGCATAAAGGGAGCTTTCCTATCCTTTAAAGGTAGGATGGAAATGCACTATAATTACCACCTTGCTCAGACGAACACTCATGGCAAACAGGAGTGTCTGTGACACAGAAGCAGTAGACAGAAGGAAACTTGTCCCCGGTAACCAGACACACACATTCACATAACCATGTTGAATCATTCAAGTGTTTGTATAAAGGTGTACAGCGGCTATTAAGAACAACCATAGCTGTTTACCTTTTGCTTAAGTGTAGAGACTCAAAATTCCCTGAACTTACTAGAAAGATCATGATAAGAGATAGTGGTCTTTTCGATGCAAAGTTGCAAGGGAGGCCAAAATAAAAAAAAGGAAAATAATAAAAGGAACCATTCCTCTTGGTTATTATTGGAGGCAGGTCTCAACCCTTTATTGAAGAGGGTTTGGAAGTTAAAATAAGAATCTTACTGCAGCATTCCTTGGTATTCCAAAAGAAATAAATTTGTATTCAAGGACAAAGCATTTTATGTGGAAATATGATCGAGGGCAGACATCAGCAAATTGTGGTCTGTGGGTCAAAGCAGACCCACCACCTGTTTTTGTTAATAAAATTTTGTTGGAACACAGCCCCACCCTTTTATTTCTGTATTGTCTTTGACAGATTTCACAAAATAATGGCAGAGTTGACTAGCTATGACAGAAACCGTATTTCCTATAAAGCCTAGGATATTTATTCTCTGGTCTTTTACAGAAAAAGTTTTCTGATATATAGTCCCCTGGAGTTGATGATACACACTATTAAAGTTTCTGAAAAGACTTGTAACTAATATAAGCATTTAATAATTAAGCACACATATTTATTTTTATGGGAAAATAATTTTACATACATTTAAATATTTCCCTTGGTATTTTATCCTGTGTTGTATGTGTGTGTATAAAACCATTTGGTAGACAACACATAGTTCATTCTAGAATGTAGATTCAACCATTCTTACTCAGTCATTTGGGGCTTCTTTTCTCAGTTTTAAAATGGATTTCATCTCGAGTGGTACACCATTTGGGTATTTCTTCAGACATCAGGATCTAGAGTATCATCTGATTGAAAAGATCTGTTAAGAGTCTGGCAGGCAGAGAAGTAAATTAAGTAAGGAGCCAGTTTTCCAAAAGGTTGTATTTGTTGTTTTTTGCCCTGGACTTTCATGCTACTTACCGCATACATATCACCTGTGAAGGGCACAGAAGATCATAAACCATTCAGTTCAGCTTTTATTTTATTTTAAAAGTAGTTTATCTCTTACAGAAGTACTCCAACATTTACCTGGACATTTATTTTGATATTTGAGCTTCCCCTGTCTCCTCGCAAAAAAATGTTCTTATATAGCACTTCTTTGCATCTCTCTCCATGTCAAAATGTCTTTGCATGAATGTCCTTGTCTCCTTAATGACGTTTTATGTCAATAAACAAGAGTGATATTTCTCAAGTCAATTTCCTCTCCACTAGCTACTTTACTGTCAGAGATCAAGTTTTGAGTAGATAACTTTCCTGCATTGTGTGATTGCAGGAATGCATATACAGAGTGTTCATATAATAAACAATATTATAAGAAATTTGACGCAACTTTTCTGCCCCAGTCTGCATCATTGCCTGTTTCAGCCTAGCTTTAGAAATTTTTTCATTTGATTTATTGTCTTTAATAAGCCATCTAAAAATTAATGTGCCACTAGTAGTGATGATTCCATAATATCTTTATATGAGTTGATATCATAAATGAGAGAGGTCCTGAAGAACTGGTAGGTGCTGTAGCAGTAGTTCCAACAACAATGAGTAAGATGGCAGGGTTAAATCCTGGGTACAGTGGGTAGCAGGAGGGTGATGAATACTAGGATGGACAGATAGTACATTAAACTGAAGATGTCAGTAGAAATGATGCATAATATTCACCTGCTTTACAATTCTGCCTAGGGCCAGATCTACTCGGGAATTCAGTGTGCTGACTTTATTTTCCTGCAGGGGAAGGGGGTAGGGGAGAAAAAGAGAAAGAGGAATAGAAGAAGGAGGAGGAGCAGGAGAAGGAGGGGGAGGAGGAGAAATGGGGCGGAAGGAGGATGAGAGAAGAGAAGAAGAAACCCTGCTTATCAGTTGTTGCTCACTACTTTAGGAATTTCTAACCAATGGGTCTAAATGACTATTTCCTATCCTGGGATTTTGTTTTCACCTTTCTAGATCCCACATTATCTTCTATTATTTAAGTAGTTTCCTCAGAAGGGTTTTCTCTCAAATGAGGTTACTTTGGTAGAGCAGCCTCTGGCAGAATTATTACAGTTCTCAAAATTCTTGGATTATGGCTGCAAAATTTTCCATCAACATACACAAAATGTGTTCACCAAGGAAGAATGCTATAGAGCCTTGGAAGTGTCTCTGCACAATGAGTAAACAGAAGGATGAGATAAGTTATCTGGCATAGTAACAAAAAGCACAGAATCAGGGAGACAATGAGCAATTAGCTACACTTTTCTTTATTTCCCACGTTTAGTCTAAAAACTAATTTGACTGTTTATACTAATGAAATAATCTCAGCCCCCAAATACCTGTTAAATATTTATTTCAAGTTGGATTACATTTATAAGAAATAGATAAGTCTTGTGAAATGGAAGGTAGTAGTTTTAACAAGAGGAATATTTTATTGATTTATTTGCACATATCCATCACAGCCTTGGGTCACAGAGGTTCAGTGCTACCCTGCAGCTATTCGTTGACCCCAAGTAGCAGATTTGTCTTTCATCGGACCACATGCTACTAATGTTCTTGGGATTTAGGACAACTATAGTGGTAGAAAAAGAGAGAGAGCAGGTGTTGCAAAATCCTCAGAGAGGATGTGTTTGATAACAAGCATGTTAATGTAAATGATCCTGTTATATTCTAATCTTTGTTGTCTCAGTGAAAATTGTGCTATTTATGTACACTGAGCACAGTGCTTAGTTGTGCTTTTAGCTATTCCACTTTATCTGAACTTTTTTTCCTCCTCTTTCCCCATTTTTTTAATGAAGACTTAGCAAAAAAAATTGACATTATTCACTTACTGTTCCTTGGGAGCAGTTATTGTGAATTCAAATGCACATTTCCTTAATTTAAAATAAAAATGAGAAATATTCGAAATGATTATGTTTCATTATGCAAATTTATTTTTCTTCCTTGCTAAAAAGATGTGGTTATTACATTTGCTTCAAATGGAACACAAATGAGGCATGAGATCTCCTGTCGCTCTTTCACAGTTGAAAACAACGTTGAGTATTAACACAGTCATTAATATTATATACAAGTTCTAATTCAGTTGATTATTGATTTGTGTGGTACCACACAATAAAGAAATAGGAACTATTTGAAAGAGCCTACAGCAGAGCTGTGATAAAAATTACTATAGATTATTGGCTTGAGCTAAATATTCTAGAGATGTCTTTGCTTAACAATATAATCAACAAGTATTAGTTGTGTTTAGGAATTTGAGCTGCTTTTTATGTTGTTACATGGATGATTAGTAAAAGAAATAGTTTAAGCTTTACTCAACATGCACAGTTTCATTATTCTCTTTATCTGGGAAAACACCGATTATGAAGTCAAATAATCTTTAATTTCATACCAGAAAAACTTAAAAGCCATTGCTCTTCAGATGTGATCCAAAGTCCTAACCAGGGAATTCATAGAAGGAATTTATTCACATTAATCTAATATTTATGTGAATTTAAACTGGCATTGTCATTTAGAGCATATATTTGTCATTATGAAAAATAACACTATGTTTTGAAAAGATGATCTTTTTAAAAACAAATATTATATATTGAAATTTTAATTTCATGTTTGTGAAAAATCTTTCTTTTATATTTATTTTTAATCAAGGAAATGTATGTTTGAATTCAGTTTTATGAATGCATTCTCAGTTATATTTTTATATGCAGCTTCCTCTCCCATTGTAATGCAATGGCATTGTGTCTCTAATAGAAAACCACATTTTGAATAATTCTCATGCTAATCACATCAAATCAGCAGATGCAATGCCTTTGAATTTCAGATACCTGTGTTTTCCCTTTCTCAAATTTGGTATTGCAAACTCGTCTTGATATAGTCATATGAGACAACTTTGGATACTGCAGACCAGTGGTTCTCAAAGGGAAGCAACTTTGCCCCCAGAGGATATTTGACACTGTCTGGACACATTTTTGGTGATCACAACTTGGGGAGAAGTTCTCTTGGCATCTAGCAGTTAGAAGCCAGGGATACTTCCAAACATTCTACAATGCACAGGGCAGCCTTCCAAAACAAAGAATTGTCCAGATCCAAATGTCAACAGTGCTGTTTTACTGTGGATTAAGAAATCCTGCTGCAGAGCAATGCTGTCCAGTAAAAGTACAATGTGAGTCACAAATAAGAGCCAGATATATAGTTTAAAATTTTCTAGTAGTCACATTAAAAGAAATTTTTAAAAAATGGGTGATGTTATTTTTAATAACATTTTATTTAACTCATATCTAAAATATTATCATTTCGGCATACATTTAATATAAAATATGAAAGATATTTTACATTTTTAAAACTTTTAGAAATCCAGTGTGTACTTTACACTTACAGTACATCTTAATTCAGACTAGCCACATTTCAAGTGCCCAATAGCCACTTGTAAGCTGGTAGCTAATTGTAATGGGCAGAGAAGCTTGTCTATATTCTTACCTTCACAACTATTCACTCATATCTACAAATAGAAAGAAAATAACATTAGTATATACCGAGTTGTGCTACCAAATGTGACCAGTGTTTTATGTTATTCATCAAAGGATCTTATCCAAGGATCTTATTAGATTCACACTTTCATATTAATGGTAAATATTGCCTCTAAACTTATCACTTTTTATGACATTTACTCACAAAATCAGAAGGAATATTAGGGGATTGTAGTGCAACCTCCATTCAGTCCAGCAATTCTGTCGATTACAATGTCAGGCCTATTGGGCTATATCATTTATATTTCTATCACAGCCTAAAGTCGGTTTAAGAACGTCAAAAGGGGAGCACTTTTCTAAGAGGAACCTTAAATACCACTGTCTTTTTACTCAAAGCAATTCTAGTATATTAAGATAGACAAAATATTTAAGTAGACTGCTCTCTTTTAAAGTTAAATACCCTATGCCTTTGATTTGCTCCATTTAAGATGACACTGGAGTACTCATTTGTATTTTCATGAGGACAGCAAATCTATAGTTTATGGCTTAGAAATGATGATATTAGGTCAAAATAACCTCCCCATTGTAAGTGCAGTTATTATGGAATTAACTTTGCTCTGGGAAAATAGGCAACAAATCAGGATTATTTATGAGTAGCCAGACAGTGCTACCCAGAATCCTGATGGTAGATTACAGGAAGTTGGAAGCTCATCTTTCCTTAGCTTTTATTCTCATAAAAAATATAAGGTTATCATAAATATAAAATAAACATCAGAAGTATCATTTTAATTGCTACTTTAGAGGAGTAAAATAACCTGAAAGTAACAATAAAATATTGTATTTTTGCTATAGAAAACATAAGAAAATTGTTTAAATAATTTAAGCTATTGTTGAAAGCTCTTATACTACTATATATGGTACCTGGGATGAATTTGAAGAATACATATTATGGCCTATTAAATAGCTTATTTTATTTTGGTGCTTTTCCTCTCATGGAATCTTTCTCAAATGGCCAGGAATTATGGGAAATTTCTGTTCTTGCTTTAAAGAGGTAGCTTAACGCTTGCAAATTTGAGATGTAGTTGATATAACAGCAAAGTCTTTGAATTTCCCTAAAATACAATGTAGAAGTTGTCCACTCACAAAAGAGGGAAATCTGAGGATTGAAAAGAACAGATTGTCAAATGAAGAATGATAGTAGGTGGTAGAATTTGTTTAAATATAGATATCTACTCTTCAATAATTGGTGCTGAAAATGCACCATCTGCCTTAAAAGAATAATCATTTGTGGCATATCATGTTAATACATTCATGAGAAGGAATGAGTTTAATTTATTTTTGAAAATTCCACTTACTACAGTCTTTAATTAAGTATATTTAGCCAGTATGTGTCAATATTAGAAAATTTCCAGTGATCTATATGGTATATCTTTCAGTCAGGTGGTCTTGTAAGATCCGGTTTGAAATCACTACCTCTGTTCTCAGAATTCTTTGGTGCAGATCGTTAAGAGATGTCTTGTAAATGAAGAGATGTGATAAGAAGTATAATATTGGTCAAATTGATATCTTAATGTTTGAGATATCTTGGGGGAAGTCAACTTTCTTAAATATTCATTGTCATGGTTTGGCAAATATCTTCCAAGTAGGCCATGTGTACTCACAGTGTTCTTTACCAGAAAACATAAAATGGTTTGTATTTTATAGGCATGCAATCAAGAAAAATGGAATAGGTAATATTAAATCACTTTGTGTTCTAAAAAGAATGGTATTAATCTAAAGTATTATTTTTAATTTAATGGAGAGGCTATTAAACTTTGAAATAATCCTTCACTAATTTTTTGATACCTAATTTCCAACGCCTATTAATTTTGCTTCTCTGCTGAATGCCATCATTTTATAATTATAACACCATTTTACATTATATGTAATACACATTTTTTCACAATGTGTGAAACAAAATACGTTCTAGGCAGATAATAATAGTAGATAATATGCTAAATATTTTGGTCTGTTCTTTTAAGGCTTACTTAAAGCATCTTTTGAAACTTTTTTTGATTCCTTCTCAATTAAATATATTGATTTTCATTCTGGAAGTTATTCATTTTATTTTGAATTTCTTTGGGATACATTTTTATCTAATTCTCCTTTAACTACGCCCTTCCCTTTAGAAGACAAACACCCTTAAGGGAAAAGACAGTCTTTTATTCTTCTGTATAATCTTTCTCAAATCTAGCACGTGTTACATATAGTAGACTCTGAATCAATATTGATTTTAATTAAATTGAATACTATATGCTTCTACCCATTTTGAGATTAATTGGCTGTCATGTATTAAGGAAGAAATTTAATACACAACTCATTTTTCAAAGACAAATCAGCCAGATGGATTTTTTTTTCCATTTAAGCAGTTGACACTTTTATATTTATTCCATGCGGCATGTGCTCTTTCTGTCACATCTCTCACTTTAATGAGTTGATAATGTCACCAAATGGTTTTTGGCTATATCACAACAGGTATGTGTAGGAAGTAACTAGAATTTCCTTATGAATACCTACAAATGCCAAATGAGTTTCTAATGTAGGCATTAAGGGAAAAGAAGAGAACATCTGAGTTAATGAAAAAAGTGAAGACACACTCCCTGGTAGAGTTGCAAGGGAATATACCTGGGACAATGCAATGCTCCTCTGCAGAAACACAGGGAACTCAGCTGTCTGATTTTTAATATATGTATAAATTTTATCTCGCCTTGATTCTTTTCTCATTTAAGAGAAAATCTGCCTTGTATTAGTATATTTACCTACATTGGAGGAGTTGGTTTACTAATGAACATTGAAGAATTTAAAAAATACAAATATATTATTTAGGCTACTTATAGTAAATATAATTAGCCTCCTGGCATTAACTTGAAGTCTGGTCTCAGCCTACTAAAATATAGCAAGCTAAAATATAGGAGGCAGTAGCTTCCTATTCTCATCTTAGTTGTTCACTTAGTACCTGTAGGACCTTGCAAGACATTTAACCTGTGATTCAGTTTCCACATCTGTAAAGTCAGAGAGTTGGATGTCATATACTTTAATGAGTCTTCACTCTGAATATGTTTGTTGGTGATTGTGTGCTTGTGTATAAAACAGCCTTGATTTAATCCACTCATACACCATTTATTAGTTTTTTTTTTATCTTGTACAAGTTATTTAATATGCCTGAGACTCAGTCTCTTCATGCCCAAAATGGGTACAATAGGCATGTGTTATGAGGATTAAACAAAAACATGGATGTAAAGTGCTTATGATAAATAAAATCTCCCAAATTTTAACTATTGCTATGAGAATTTTTCAAGACACCAAAATGCCTTAAATACTTCTGTTGTTTAATTTTAATATAAATTCTTTTATTTGAGATAATCACTGTAAACTCTTCTGGTTCAACTTTCTTAATCATCTTTCAATTTTGAACATAAAAATAGAAGAAAGAAAAACATATTTTGTTACATATTCTTTATTGTATTGAGAAGTGATTTCTGAAGATATGAAGTGTCAAGAGCTAAACTAATCAATGAAAAATATAATATGAACCTCTTTAATGAGTAAGTCAATATAAAATACTTATTATAGGAATTTTTGAGTAGTTCAAGTATCTGCCCTTAAGAAGTTTATAATCAAGGTATCAAAGCAAGAAGTAAATAGTAAATGCAGTGTAATTCAAAGTAGTTGGTGATAAGTACAGATATTAATAATTACTGGACTTTGGACAAATAAGAGAATAGCATATTCTTTGATAATGAAAAAAATCCTGAGATAGGAGGCAGGCATTCAGTTGAACATTGACAAAGGGGTAGAATGCAGCAAACACAGAGTAATGCACAAGAAGTGAGAGAATAGCATGAGTTTTAGGACAGGAGTGGGAAAGACCATGGTGTGGTTTGAGGACAATGGGTAGATCAGTCTGGAGATTTTAAGGAGATAAGGCTAAAAGGATGAAATTAATACCCTTAAATGCCAGTTTAGGAACTAAGACTTTTCTTACTAAGAGGGAAATATAAAAGAGGAAAATTTGTAATTTTAACACAGAACTTCAAGGAGTTTTCAGGAGTGTACCTAGTCTTTTTCAGCAATGACCATGAGGTCAGCATGACTACAGTGCAGTGAGTGATGTGAGAGCAGTAGGAAATTAAGATGAAGTCAAAAAAGTACCAGGAAAGAGGATATCCAGACCATGAAGAGTCTTTTTTGATCATGTTAAGGATTTTGACTTCAAAACTGTGTGAAATGGGGAGTTGAGGCCTCTTGGAAAATAAATGATCTGATCTGACTTATTTATAATGGATTATTCCAGCTTTTGTAATTTAAATAGACTGTAGGAGAGCAAGGGTGGAAACAGGAGACAGATTAGGAAGTTCCTCAATAATCCAATGAAATAATATCAATGGGAATGGTGAGAAATGGTGGATAATAGACGTATTTTGGAGGTAGAGTAACAGAATTTTCTATCTAATTGGATGGAAGTTATGAGAGAATTAGAGCAGTCAAGGATAACACAAAAATTATAGGCCTGAGTAAGTATAAAGGATGGAGTTGGCATGATCAAAGGGGAAATCTGTGAGGGAAGAAAGTTGGAGGTGGGTGGGATATACAATTTTTCAGTTAGGGGCATGTAAGTTTTGAGATATTTATTAGATATCCAAGTGGAGATAATAAATTGGCAGCTGGATATTTGTTACTGGAGTTCAAGAAAGAAATTTCGGCTGAAGATATAAATCTTGGAAACAAAGGCATATAGATTAATTTGAAAGCCATTAGACTACAGGAGATCAACATGAGAGTGAGTATATATAAAAAGGAGAAGAGGGGAGGGAGTGACATCAGCATAATGGCAGACTAAGCTCTCCCAGTAAACTCTCCCCCTAAAGGTACAATGAAAAGGACATTCATATTCCAACAGAGGATATCCAGACAACACAAAAGATGTCTGAGACCCACGCAGCCATATATCAGAAGGTGTAGGTGCTGGAGCTCCCCCAAGAAAGTGGATCAAGGTAAGAGAATGCTTCTCTTCCTCATGAAAGAACAGTGACCTGGGGACTATGGGCAGCCACAGGGAGGAAAGTGGGGAGAGAATGGTGGCCTCTGAGGGAGCACCATAGATCACTGAAGTCCCTCACAGCCCTGGGGAAAAGCACCTCACAGAGGGGACTAGCTATTGCAGGGGTGTCTGCATCAAGCCAACACCCCAGGAGACCAGATATCAAGGGCAGAGCAAGAAGCCCCTGTGATCATGCAGGAGAAGAAAGTGCCACTCTCCTCGCCCCACCACCACTGTGCCATAGCCCAACAACTTGTAGCTGTCCCTTCCATTCACAGCAGGCTCAGAATATGCAGCTCTTGACCACCACCTAGTGGTGAAAGATGGAAGTGGCAATCAAATACTACCACAATGCAGAAGCACAAATCTACACTGCCTAGAAGTTTGAAAAATTATATTAAATCTCCAGACCAGAAGGAAAATGACAAGTACCCAGAAATGAATCCTGAAGACATAGAAACCTATAACCTAAATGACAGAGATTCAAAATACCTATCATTAAAAACTTGAGTTAAAAGAGAATACAAATAGAGAATTCAACCAGTTCAGGAGCTACTTCACAAAAGAGATTGAAACTATAAAGAAGAACCAAGAAGAAATATTGGAGATGAAAAACACAATGGATGAGATAAAGCATAACGTATATTCCCTGAATGGTAGAGCAGATATCATAGAGGAACAAATCAGCATGATCAAGGATAGAAATTTAGAAATTTAGAAATTCAGATGGAAGAGGAGAAAGAACTAAGATTAAAAGAAATGAAGAAAGTCTCCAAGAAATATCTGACTCAATTAGGAATGCAACATAAGGATTATAGGTATTCAAGAGGGAGAAGAGAAGGAGAATGGAGCAGAAAGCTTGTTCAAAGAAATAATGGCAGAGAACTTCCCAAACCTGGGGAAGGAGATGGAAATTCATGTGAAGGAAGCCACCAGATCTCCTAACTTTGTCAATGCAAAAAGATGTACTGCAAGATGTATAGTAGTTAAGCTGGCAAAAGTCAATGACAGAAAAAATACTAAGGGCAGCAAGGTAGCAGAAAATAACTTACAAAGGAACCCCTATCAGGCTTTCAGCAGATTTCTCAGGGGAACCTTACAGGCTGGGAGAGAGTGGAATGACATATTCAAATCTTCGAAAGACAAAAACTTTCAGCCAAGAATATGCTATCCAGTGAAAACATCCTTCAGTTATGATGGAGAAATAAAAACTTTCCCAGATGGACAAAAGCTAAGGGAGTTCAATGCTACAAGACCACCCTTACAAGAAATCCTCAAGAATGCCCTAATACCTGAAAAAAAGAAGAAAGGGGTTACAAAGCCTTGAATAACGAGAAAAATAGGTACACAAAATCAGAAAATTGGAGCTACCCAGCAGAAAAATTTAGCAAGTACTCATGGAAAACATTAGAGATAAAGGGAAGGAAACAGCAAAAACAAAGACATTTTTTTCATTTTAACCACAAGATTGAATAAGATGTGACTAAAACAACTTAGGAAGGGAAGAGGAAAGGGACTGAATCGGCTTAGTCTAAGGAAATAAGAAGTCATCAGAAAATGGACTATCTAATCTATAAGATTTTGCATACAAACCTCATGGTAACCACTAAACAAAAAAGTAGATCTGAGTCGCAAATAATAAATAAGGAGAAAATTAAGAAATCCAACATAAAAAACTACCTAATCAAATTGGTAGTCTAAAATATATGAGATGAGTAACAAAGGAAATGCAGGAGAACCAGAAAACGAGTGATAAAATGGCAGCATTAGCCCTCATATACCAATAATCACTCTAAATGTAAATGGACTGAATTCTCCACTAAAAACACAGAGTGGCAAGATGGATTAAAGAACAAGACCCAACAATATGCTGCCTCCAGGAAACACACCTTGGCTCCAACAACAAACACAGGTTCAGAGTGAAGGGATGGAAGATGATACTCCAAGCTAACAGCAAACAAAAGAAAGCAGGTGTTGCAATACTTATATCAGACAAAGTAGACTTCAAGATGAGACAGGTAAAGAGAGACAAAGAGGGGTAGTATACAATGATCAAAGGGACACTCCACCAAGAAGACATAACACTTATAAATATCTATGCACCCAACACAGGAGCAACAAAGTATAAACAGGTGCAGCCACTATGGAAAACAGTATGGATATTTCTCAAAAAGCTAAAAATAGAAATACCATATGACCCAGCTATCCCACTACTGGGTATCTATCCAAAGAACATGAAATCAACAGTTCAAAGTGACTTGTGCACCACTATGTTCATTGCAGCGTTATTCACAATAGTCAAGACAGGGAAGTAACCCAAGTGCCCACTGACTGATGTTTGGATAAAGAAGATGTGGTGTATATATATAAACTACGGCATATTACTCAGCCATAAAGACAAAATTGTCCCATTCACAACAACATGCATGCACCTGGAGGGTGTTATGTGAAGTAAAATAAGCCAGACAGAGAAAGAAAAACACCAGATGATTTCACTCACATGTGGAATATAAACAAGCACACAGACAAAGAGAAAAGCCCAGTAGATACCAGGGGAAGGGGTCTGGGAGAAGGACACAGTGGGTGAAGGGGAACACCTATATGGTGATGGACAAGTAACAACATACACCTGAAATTTCACAATGTTGTAAACTATTATGAACTCAATAGAAAATTACTCAAAAAAAATAAGAGAGGAAGATTGAGACTGCACACCTAGAATACTCCAGTGTTAAGACCTTAAGGTTAATAGGAGGAATCAGGAAAGGAGACTTTAAGTTGCAGCCAGTGAGTAAGAAGAACATCAAGAAATTGCAGTGTCTTGGAAACCAAGGGAAGAAAGTGGTGGTAGGAGTCGGGGACATTGAGACCAGGGTTGAATGTGTTGGGAGGGTGTGAAATTCAATATGAATTTCAGGTTGACAGGAGAAATAAGTCATTTCCTTGATGAGATGGGGAAGAGATGATGAATTTGTTTTTAAAAAGCTGAGACAATCTTATTGGTGGGGCACATAGATGACGATTTTTAGTGGAGAGTTTCCATATTTTCCAAGCATTTCTCATTCTTTTTACATGTTATTATAATCATGTATGTGAGTTTCTGCCACTGTACTAGGTGCTCTTTGATAGTAGGCACAGTGTCTTACACATTGTATGGCTACAATCTTACATTATGTTTAGCAGAGGCTAGGTACATTTTTGCTGAAAAGAACGAATAAATGATTGAATAAATGGATAAATAGTTGGATGCATAAGTGGGTGAATAAATAAATGAAACCTTGAAATGGAAAATTGGAGCATGAGGCATGAGTTGTGTATAGGTATAAAGATCTAATATGATATGATAGTTGTATCTACATTCATGATGTTTCCTTGACATGATGGTTTTGGGTGGTAATATTCTCCATGCTGAAAATTAGAGCTTTTATTCAGGCAATCTATGCTCAAGTATGGAAGGTAATTACAATTTTCCTGCAATATCAGAAAACTCTGAAACTTTCATCATCACACATGTTAATATACAGTGTAAATATTGATTACATTTTGTAATACCTAGAATAATCTAAAAAGATCATCTAGAACAGCACTGTCCAATATAAATATGATACAGGCATAAATGCTAGCCACATATGTGATTTTAAATTTTCTAGTAGCCACATTAAAAAAGGAAAAAAAGTGAAATTGATCATCATATATTTAACCTTATATATCCACAATATTATTTCAACACAAAATCTATATAAAATATTAACAAAATATTTTACATTCTTTTTATTCATACTGTCTATGAAATCTAGTGTATATTTTACACTTACAGCACACATCTCAATTTGATCTAGCCATATTTCAAAAGCTCAATAGCCACATGTGGTTGGTGACTACCATAATGGGCAGCACAGATCTAGAAAATTCAATGGATAATAAAATAAGGCAAACCTGGAAATGCACAAGTCTTCATCTCTCTCATCACTGCTTCAAAATTGTATTACATGTTATTAATCCATGCAATGAAATTTTGGGAAGGACTCTTCTTGAAACCTATTTTAATTGTCTTGAATCAAAACTAAACGTGTTTTGATTATTTAAAAAAGAGAATGCCTTGGCCTTGTGTTTGTGTGTGTGTGTGAACCATGTTTATGAGCCTGGGAGTTATTTTAAATTGTGTTCTCAATTAAATATCATTATTGTAGTGCCACGTTCACTACCTTTTCCCTAAATATTTGGAATCTCATTCCAAAGTACTAATCAAGATACATATCTTTGTTCAACAGTCTAGCAGAAATAGTACAATTCTGAGACTTGCATGTGATACAAAACATCCCCAGTTAAGGTTTGTAGAGCAAAATTATGTGGCTTTTAGCTAGTTGTCTCCTCTCTGGAAAAACAAAACAAAACAAGATAAAAAATTTGAAAAAATACTGAAACTATGTTAATTAAGATTGCTTTGAAAAGGCTCATATTCTTGTACACATTATTATATGGTGTTAAAAATTCATGCTTTTTTTTGTCCTCAGATTAATTTAAAATGTAGATGCCTTGAAACTGAGAGATAGTTTACAGTCTGATAACCAATGTACAGACTATGCCTCATTCATTAAAAAGTCAGTGATATAGTACTCTAAAATAAATACCACAAATTAAAATCTTTCTTAATAAATATGTTTGTACATTACAGTATGTACAATAATGTCTTGAGTATATACTGAGTACTTAAAAAACACTTGCCATAATCATGTTCACAATATGCATTCCCCACTGCCCTTGAAGAATTTAAATTATGGAAATCAATTAATCAGGGACAATGTCAGTGACGTTTCTTATATATTGAAATCCTTGCTATTGTTAGTAAAATAATATCAAAAGTGCCCAGCTCTGACAAATTCAGTTAGTCACTTAATTTACATGTTACCACAAATATGCCAAAAAATAAGACAAGTATAGTTCTTGGATAATGTCACTATGATTCCTTCTCATAAAATATAATTCAACTTTTCTTTCTTTATTAAAGTTGAAATGTCTAAATGAATGAAATTATTTCCTTTTCAAGGCAAAAACTCATATTATATCCATTTTATGAATATTTATACAACACTCATAGATGGATGTCTCAGCAAAACACAATTTGGCAATGATAAATAAATACATAAATGTATATATGTGCCCATGCATGTGTGTGCATATGTATATATACACACATATACAGTTTCTAACATTATGTCATCTTTGGGAACACTGAAAGAAGTATGTTAGCCGTTTCTCCACAAAAGGTAAAAAAATATATTTCCATTATATTTTGCTGGGGCAGAGCACACTGAAAATAAGTTAAATTTTGAGCAATATATCATGACATATAAGTTATTCTTATACCCACAAATTTATTCACATATATTATTCTTATCATCTCTAGAATAAACACCAGAAATTAAAATTTTTCTTAATAAATAGGTTTGTACATTACAGTATATACAATGCTGTCTTGAGTATATACAAAGTACTTAAAAACTGCTTGCCAAGATACTGCTGGCTGGCAAATGTTTTTCTATCTTACCAAAAATGAAGAACTTGAAACTATTGTTCCATTGAGAGTTAGCAGAGTGAAGAGCCCTAATGAAAAACGACATGGCTTAGGAGTAAATCAAAGGGTGCTTTAATATCAAAAGTGTCCTTCTGAATTGTGTGAACATGAGTAAGTTATTTAGCACTTAGAAACCTTAGTTTTCTCAGTTGAAAAGTGAGGTCTAGGGAGTAAAAAGGTTCAAATGTACCTTATACTATTAATATTCCCTATAAACATAATATTATCCGACTCCAGTGATTCTAGTATGTAAGTATCTGATTAAAGATATACTTTATTTTATAGTTATATAAACAAGGTCCTTTCTTTTTAAACCATTGTAAAACGTACACACTGTTATTTTTTTTAATTTTTATTTTTTCAGACGTACATCATATCTCAAATCCTGTGTACATTACATCATGTTCACCACTTGAACACTAATTATAGTGCATCCCCTCACATGTGACCCTAATCACCCCTTTTGCCCTCCCCCTTCGCCCCCTTCCCCAATGGTAACCACCAGTCCAATCTCCAATACTATGTGTTTTTTTTTGTCATTTTTATCTTCTACTTATGAGTGAGATCATATGGTATTTGACTTTCTCCCTCTGACTTATTTCACTCAGCATAATACCCTCAAGGTCCATCCATGTTGTCACAAATGGCCGGATTTTGTCATTTCTTATGGCTGAGTAGTAGTCCATCGTGTATAAATACCACATCTTCTTTATCCATTCGTCCCTTGATGGGCACCTAGGTTGCTTCCATGTCTTGGCTATTGTGTATAATGCCGCAATGAACAGAGGGGTGCAAGTATCTTTATGCCTTTGTATTTTCAAGTTCTTTGGATAAATACCCAGCAGTGGAATAGCTGGATCATATGGTAGATCTATCCTTAATTTTCTGAGGAAACTCCATACTGCTATCCATAGTGGCTGCACCAGTTTGCACTGCCACCAGCAGCGAACAAAGGTTCCCTTCTCTCCACACCCTCTCCAGCATTTGTTGTTTCCTGTCTTGTTAATTATAACCATTCTGACCGGAGTGTTGTGAAACTTCATTGTAGTTTTGATTTGCATTTCCCTGATAGCTAATGATGTTGAGCATCTTTTCATATGCCTGTTGGCCATCTGTATATCTTCTTTGGAGAAATCTCTGTTCAGGTCTTTTGCCCATTTTCTAATTGGATTATTGGTTTTTTGTTGTTGAGCTGTATGAGTTCTTTGCATATTTTGGATATTAACCCCTCATCTGATATGTGGTTTGCAAATATCTTCTCCCAATTGTTAGGTTGTCTTTTCATTTTGTTGATGGTTTCCTTTGCTGTGCAGAAGCTTTTTAGTTTGATGTAGTCCCATTTGTTCATTTTTTCTTTTGTTTCCCTTGCCTGGTCAGACATGGGACTTGAAAATATGCTGCTCAGCCCAATGTCATAGAGCGTACTGCCTGTTTTCTTCTAGAAGTCTCATGGTTTCGGGTCTTACATTCAAGTCTTTAATCCATTGTGAGTTGATTTTTGTGCGTGGTGTAAGGGAATGGTCTACTGTCATTCTTTTGCATGTGGCTGTCCAGTTTTCCCAACACCATTTATTAAAGAGACTCTCCTTTCTCCATCGTATGCTCTTGGCTCCCTTGTCGAATATTAGCTGTCCATAAATGTGTGGGTTTATTTCTTGGCTCTCAATTTTGTTCCAGGGATCTGTGGGTCTCTTTTTGTGCCAGTACCATGCTGTTTTGGTTACTATGGGTTTGTAGTATAATTTGAAATCAGGGAGTGTGATACCTCCAGCTTTGTTCTTTTTTCTCAGGAATCCTTTGGCTATTCGGGGTCTTTTGTTGTTCCATATAAATTTTAGGATTCTTTGTTCTATTTCTGTAAAAATGTTGTTGGAACTTTGATAGGGATTGCATTGAATCTATACATTGCTTTAGGAAGTATGGACATTTTAACGATGTTAATTCTTCCAGTCCAAGAGCATGGAATATCTTTCCATTTCTTTGTGTCTTCTTCGATTTCTTGCACCAATGTTTTATAGTTTTCGGTTTACAGATCTTTCACCTCTTTAGTTGTTTATTCCTAGGTATTTTATTCTTTTTGTTGCAATTGTAAATGGGATTGTATTCTTAATTTCTCTTTCTGCTACTTCATTGTTAGTGTATAGAAACACAAGCAATTTTTGTACATTGATTTTGTATCCCGCAACTTGACGGTATTCCTTTATTATCTCTAAAAGTTTTTTAGTGGACTCTTTAGGGTTTTCTAGATCTAAAATCACGTTGTCTGCAAAGAGTGACAGTTTCACTTCTTCTTTTCCAATGTGGATCCCTTTTATTTCTTTTTCTTGCCTGATTGCTCTGGCTAGGACTTCCAACACTATGTTAAATAAGAGTGGTGACAGTGGGCATCCTTGTCTCATTCCTGTTCTTAGAGGGATAGCTTTCAGTTTTTCTCCATTGAGAATGATATTTGCTGTGGGTTTGTCATATATGGCCTTTATTATGTTGAGGTATTTTCCTTCTATGCCCATTTTATTTAGAGTTTTTATCATAAATGGATGCTGTATCTTGTTAAATGCTTTCTCTGCATCTATTGAGATGATCATGTGATTTTTATTCTTCATTTTGTTAATGTGGTGTATCACATTGATAGATTTGCGGATGTTGAACCATCCCTGCATCCCCGGAATGAAACCCACTTGATCATGATGTATGATCTTTTTAATGTATTGTTGTATTCGATTTGCTAGTATTTTGTTGAGGATTTTTGCATCAACGTTCATCAGTGACATTGGCCTGTAATTTTCTTTTTTTGTGTTGTCCTTGTCTGGTTTTGGTATCAGGATAATGTTGGCTTCCTAGAAGGAGTTAGGAAGCCTCCCCTCCTCCTCAATGTTTTGGAAGAGTTTGAGAAGGATACGTATTAAGTCTCCTTTGAATGTTTGGTAGAATTCACCAGGGAAGCCATCTGGTCATGGACTTTTATTTTTTGGGAGGTTTTGATTGCTGTTTAGATCTCCTTACTGGTGATCGGTCTATTCAAGTTTTCTACATCTTCTTGGTCCAGTTTTGGAAGCTTGTATGTTTCTAAGAATTTATCCATTTCTTCTAGATTATCCAATTTGTTGGCATATAGCTTTTCATAGTATTCTCTTATAATCTTTTGTATTTCTGAGGTGTCCGTTGTAATCTCTCCTCTTTCATTTCTGATTTTATTTATTTGAGCCTTCTCTCTTTTTTTCTTGGTGAGTCTCGCTCAGGATTTATCAATTTTGTTTATCTTTTCAAAGAACCAGCTCTTGGTTTCATTAATTTTTTACATTGTTTTTTTAGTCTCTCTTTTGTTTATTTCTGCTCTGATTTTTATTATTTCCTTCCTTCTGCTGATTTTGGGCTTTGTTTGTTGTTCTTTTTCCAGTACCTTCAGATGTGCTTTTAGATTGTCTATTTGGGATTTTTCTTCTTTGTTGAGGTGGGCCTGAATTGCTATAAACTTCCCTCGTAGAACCGCTTTTGCTGTATCCCACAGATTTTGGCATGTCGTGTTTTCATTTTCATTTGTCTCCAGGAATTTTTTAATTTCTTCTTTGATTTCTTCATTGACCCAATCATTGTTCAGTAGCATTTTGTTCAGTCTCCACATTTTTGTGGCTTTTCTGGGTTTTTTTCTGTAGTTGATTTCCAGTTTCATGCCTTTGTGGTCAGAAAAGATGCATGGTATTATTTTGATCTTCTTAAATTTATTGAGACTTGTTTTGTGGCCTAATATGTGATCAATCCTGGGGAATGTTCCATGGGCATTTGAGAAGAATGTGTATTCTGTGGTTTTTGGATGGAATGTTCTGTATATATGTACTAAGTCCATCTGGTCTAATGTATCCTATAAGGCAAGTGTTTCCTTATTGATCTTGTGTTTGGATGATCTATCCATTGGTGTAAGTGGAGTGTTAAAGTCCCCTACTATTGTTGTGTTACTGTCTATTTCTCCTCTTATGTCTGTTAATAATTGCTTTATATATTTAGGTGCTCCTATGTTGGGTGCATAGATATTTACAAGTGTTATATTTTCTTGTTGGATTGTTCCCTTTATCATTATGTAGTGCCTGTCTTTGTCACTTATTACAGTTTTTGATTTAAAGTCTATTTTGTCTGATATAAGTATTGCTACCCCCCGCTTTCTTTTCTTTGCCATTTGCATGGAATATCTTTTTCCATCCTTTCACTTTGTGAGTGTCTGTAGGTCTGAAGTGTGTCTTTTGTATGCAGCATACACATGGATCTTGTTTTTTTATCCAGTTGGCCACCCTATGGCATTTGATTGGAGCATTTAATCCATTGACATTTAAAGTAGCTACTGATAAATATGTATTTATTGCCATTTTATCACTTTTTCTTTTTTTTGGGTGTTTTAGTAGTTCTTCTCAGTTCCTTTCTTTTTCTCTTGCTCTCTTCCCTTGTGGTTTGATGACTATCTTTAGTAATATGTTTGATTTCTTTTGTCTTACTTTTTTTCCTGCTTGTTATAGGTTTCTGGTTTGTGGTTACCATGAGGATCCTATTTAATATACTATGCATATAACAGTCTATATTGAGTAGATAGACTCTTTAGCTTGACCTCTTTCTAAAAGCTCTACTTTTTCACTCTCCTCCTCCCACATTATATGTTTTTCACATCATATATAGCCTTCTGTTTAGTGTGTGTCTATCCATTACCCTCTTGTCATTGAAATAGGTGATTTTTAGTACATTTCTCTTTTAACCTTCATATTATCTTCACAGGTAGTTGATCTACTGCCTTTACTATACTTTTACCTTACAAGTGATTTTATTGCCTGTTTTTTGTTGTTGTTGTTGTTTTGGTTTTTTTTGATAATTTTTTTAATCTCTATTTGTGGTCATTGCTTTCCCACTTAAATAAGTCCCTTCAGCATTTCTTGCAGAACTTGTTTCTTGGTGATAAACACCTTTAATTTTTGCTTGTCTGGGAAGCTCTTTATCTCTCCTTCCATTCTGAATGACAACCTTGATGGATAGAGTATTCTTGGTTGTAGGTTTTTTCCTTTTAGCACTTTAAATATGTCATGCCATTCTCTTCTCGCCTGTAGGGTCTCAACTGAGAAGTCCACTGATAGCCTGATGGGCTTCCCTTTATATGTCACTTGTGGCCTTTCTCTTGCTGCTTTTATGATTCTCTCTTTGTCTTTAATTTTAGACATTTTGATTATAATATGTCTTGGTGTGGGCCTCTTTGGGCGTCTCTTGTTTGGAGCTCTCTGTGCTTCCTGAACTTGGATGTCTGTTTCCTTCCTCAGGTTAGGAAAATTTTCCTCTATTATTTCAACAAATAAATTTTCTGCCCCTTTGTCTCTCTCTTCTCCTTCTGGGACCCCTATTATCCGAATGTTAGCATGCTTGATATTGTCCCAGAGTTCCCTTACACTGTTCTCATTCTGTCTAATTCTTTTTTCTCTTTTCTGTTCTGCTTGGGTGATTTCCTCTAATCTTTCGTCTAGTTCGCTGATCCGTTCTTCTGCTTCCTCTACTCTGCTATTGAGTCCCTCTAGTGAATTTCTCATTTCAAGCATTGTAGTCTTCATTTCTGATTGTTTTTTTTTAATATCTTCCAGTTCTTTGCTGATGCGCTCACTGTGTTCATCCATTCTTCTCTGCATATCTGTGCTTATCCTCAGTATATTTTGTTTGAATTCTTTGTCGAGTAGATCGCTAGTTTCTGTTTCACTTAGTTCTTTTTCTGGGGTTTTGTATTGTTCCCTTCCTTGGAAAGTATTCCTTTGCCTCCTCATTATGCCTCTTTCTCTGTGCTATTTTCCTTGTACTAGATGAGTCAGCTATGTCTCCTGATCTTAGAGAAGAGGCCTTATGTATGAGATGCCTGATGAGGCCTGGAAGTGTGCTTTCCTTTTATCACCAGCCCATAAGAACAAGGAGTGACCACTTTGTGGGCTACTTGTGTTCTTCTGCTGTGGCAGGGTTGCTCCCACTGCAGGTATCCAGGGAGTCTGATCTTTCCTTCCCTGGCCTGCTGTTTGTAAATCTGGTTTGGGAGGGGCCTCAGCACTGTTGGCTACAAAGTCTATCAGCACACCCTTATTGCAATTATCCTCTTAATTGGGTTGGTACCCAGTTTGGCTGGTTGCTAAGCTCAGGGGCATACAGTTGTGATAGGCCTGAGGCCAACAAGGCTGTTGTCAGTTCTCTTAGGAGTGCAGCTGAGTGGGGCTAGCCTGTGGCATGGGGGAACTCAATTGTTTCAGGCTTTGGAAGGTGGGGCTGATCCTTTTTATGGCTGTTTGTGAAGCACAAGTCTTCTGCCGCTGATAAGCCTCACCCCCCACTGGACCACATACACTGTCAACACAGTCCTGGTCCGTGCACACTTCTCAACCCCCTGGAATGTACCCCAAACCACACTGCAGAGGCCCCCACCTCTGCCTCAATGCCCCCCACAGTTCACCTGGTCCTCACACAAGCCCTGCCCCACAGAGGCAGACACCCTTGCCTGCCTGTAGAGGATCAAGGCACTCAGTCAATGCAGGCTGAAAAGTAGCCTGAGGGCTTGCTGTTAGGTTGGGCCAGTCCCTAGGGCGGGTTGCCTGCCCCGGCTGAACTGGATTATATCTGTGCTCTAGTGGGTGTGGCAGACCCCTAGGCTAACAGCCCAAGGGATGCACCTCAATGGCCCCCACCTGTGTCCGTATCAGCACACCTGGACCAGCTCAGAACAATGGCCCCCACCAATGTCTCAGTCTCCGGAGAGGACCCTCCTCTCACCAAGATGCCCCCAAAGCCCACCATATGAGTCTCGTTTCACCAAAGGACAGTCAGCCTTCTCTCTGGTGATTTTAGGTTGCTGCAGTGAGTTTGTGCGTGGGCCCTTTAAGACCCGGATCTTTTCGGCTTTCGGCCAATAGCTTTTCTGCGGGTGTCCTTGCTGCATTTAATAGCCAGCAAAACCAGACAGTAAGACCCCCATCTCAGTTGGGCTGAGTCCGAAGGATGGTTATAGCAGTATTGCCCCCGCTCCGGACCTCACTCCTCCAGGGAGGGCTCGTACCTTAGGGTGGCTCCTGCCTGGCCAGCTGAGAAGCTCCGCTGCTCCCAAAGGTGGCTTTTTTCCTCTCCGGCCAGAGTTACTGCCTCTTCTGCCTTCATCAGGACTGTCCCTTGTCGTGGGGGTTCTTTTTATCCAGTTTTCAGTTTTCAATCCAGGATGCGTCTTCCCAAAATTGTTGTAACCTGGTTGTGTTCGTGGGAGGAGGCAAGTTCAATGTCTGCTCACAGCACCATATTGACGAGATCCCCTACACTGTTATTTTTATCAGGATATAAATAATTTGTGGTAAAATTAGTCCTAGAATACAGGTCTACTATAAAACTTTCCTTAAAAAACAAAATTTGCCATCATGCTAACTCTTTCTTGTTGCTGCATCAAATACATTACTTTTCGGGGGCTGGCCCCATGGCCAAATGGTTAAGTTCCTGTCCTCCACTTTGGTGACCTGGGGTTCACCCGTTTGGATTGTCAGCTTGGACCTATGCAGCCATTCTGTGGTGGCATCCCACACAGAAGAGCTAGAATGGCCTACAACTAGAATATACAACTATATATTGGGGCTTTGGGGAGAAAACAAAAAAAGAAGAAGAGTGGCAACAGATGTTAGCTCAGGGCCAATCTTTCTCACTCCCCTCCCCCCCAAAAAGCATAAATATAAATATATATATACACATAAATATATATATATATACACACACATATAAAAACTTGGTTTTGGAATATTAACTTGGTTAAATTATTTGATTTGAACTGTGAAAGGAAACAAGTTAAAGAAAAAAATATCAAAAACTCTCATAGCCCTGATAATAATGGAAATATGCAGTGTTGATTCTTTAAGCTGCAGCTGTCCCATATTTCTCTTTATATAATATTATTTCATTAAATTTTAACAAATATTGTTAAACTTTCTATTCTCAATTTATTCATAGTTCTAACATGTTCATTCTCCCCCATGGTCCTTTGAATAGAATATATTTAATTTTCCTCATAGGCTCAATATTTACAAATGCCATGTAAAAATACATAAGACATTTTATTTTGATTAATGTCTCTATCAGTAGCTCAGGATAAATTATTAGATGAGCTGTTTCCTCTATATAGATATTTCCCATGATGTTGTGAAACAATTCTTCAATGTAAAATAACTTTTTGCATTTTCTGATGAAATATTTTAATTACAATTATTTACATAGCAACTTGCTAGGAGGTAAATTTTGGTAAAATGTAGTTTATGTAATATTATTCTATAAACAAGAAAATATATTTATTTTCATGTAATATAAAATATTTGAAGTTCTTAAATGACATATATAAATAAAGTATATATATATACAATGTCTAAGAAAGGACTTGGGTTTCTGAAATTTTGGAAAGGAATATTGAAAAGGGGATAATGGGAAGGTTATAAAGATAAATGCGAGTTGTTTACAATTTTATTGGTGGTTTGTCTACTTTGCCTAATGTATATAAGGCATCCAGTGATGTGCTAGAGGTGGTCTGTAGAAGCTCAAGAGAGCTGGTTGTGTACATCTCTTGCGAATTCCATGTTAAGGATGCCACTTAATAGCTTGAAGTTGGCCATGGAGGGAGTATGCTACAAATCAGAGCTTTTCTTATTTTCTTTAGAGCCTATTGTTAAGCATTTCTCAGCACGTGCCTGGATATACCCAATGTTTTCCAGGTTTAATATCTGGTGATTGCTTTTCTTCATTCATGCCTCTTTATGCTCAGGACTATCCCAGAATTTAAGAAGAGCAAATAAATAATAAGAAACAACACCTTGCTTCACGTGATTATGGTGGCTAGGGGAGGAGAGACAGTGGTGAGACACTGTGAAAGGAATGAAGGTAAACACTCAGGCTTAGGGAATAGACTGACAGTGATTGGGGTTAGGAAGTCTCACTGGATTAAGTGGACATCATGAATTAGAAACTGCTTTGGCCAGATCACAACTGTAGTTTTCAGCAAAAACTTTGGGAGATGAAGGATGGACAAATGGTTTGGTTGAGTAATCAGACATTATATATTTCACCAAATTATAAAATTATGTTGTAAAACATAATTTCTGCCCAGTTAAGACTTGGATTGGGGCCGGCCCCGTGGCCGAGTGGCTCAGTTCACGCGCTCCACTTTAGCAGTCCAGGGTTTCACCGGTTTGGATCCTGGGCACAGACATGGCACTGCTCATCAGGCCACGTTGAGGCGGTGTCCCACATGCCACAACTAGAAGGACCCACAGCTAAAATATACAGCTATGTACTGGGGGGATTCAGGGACAAAAAGCAGAACAAAAAGAAAGAAAAAAAGAAGATTGGCAACTGTTGTTAGCTTTAAAAAAAAAAAAGACATGGATCATTAATAAAGGCGGATAAGAGATTGTGGTAGCTATGGGTAGCCATGGAAGAAAAATTAGGGCAGGAGATAGAGCAAATTCAATTCCATATTTGTGATTTTAATTGATTTCACACATTCTTCCTCTATTCATATCCAAAATTCTTACTGATGTGACAAAGTAGACAGCAAACAGACGAAAAGTGGAAGAGAGGCAACACAGACAAGAGCAGACATGAAGGTTGAACAAAGTGTTGCTACATGGGCGGAAATGTCTAATGGTGTTTTATTCATTTCTCTCTACGTCTGAACATATGAAATTTTGGGTTACAACCCCTGAATTCAGGAATAGATATGTGTTCTGCCCAGAATATTTGAAGGGAGAGGATGACTTAATTTTGAGGGGTGGGAAAGAGACTTTTTGATGGTCTACATGGGGGTTGAAGCTTGATCTGTAGAAACAAGTGTAATATGGTTTAAATGGTATGGGGAGACCACATGCCAGAATCTTGTTTCAGGTTCCAGTGGTTCTAACATTTTTAGAAGTCACAGATATCTTTGTTCAAAGTCAAGGACCACAGTTATAAGTGGTTCTGCTAATGCTAAGAGCCTTTAAAGATTTCTACCACTTTCTCCATCTGCATTCCTGACCTTAACTGCTCCTACATCCAGTGGAGATGGTTACTGCATCTCTCTGATCTATTTTCAATCACTTCCTCACTAGAGGCATCTTCTCTCAGGTTATAGATATATTCGATTCTTTTCAATTATTAAAATAATAACAATAGTAAATGTGTATCCTACAACCTTGTTTGTCTAACAATTCCCTAACTCTCTCAACTCTTTCACAACCAAATATTGGGATTTAAGAAACCCAGTAAACAACACTATGGCTTCTCTTCCTCGATTTTCACAAATTGAGAAAGAAGCACAGAATATAGTTAAATGGAAATCTAGTCATTACTTCTCCTCTGCGTATAAAAGATCAATGATTTGTTATTTCAGCATTTCTTACAGGAACATTCAAACTGTTGGCCCTGCTTACCTTGCCTGTTCAATCTCTTACCAACCAGCATTATGCCTACCTCATCTAGCCAAAACTTACAGAATTTAGAGAACTGCTCTCTGTTCCTTAGTTGAATGATGTTCTCTTTTTAATACAATGCAGCCTCTTCCTGGAGCACTCTTCCTCTCTGCATCTGCATTTGCTTATGAAACTGTCTCGTCTTACACAGAGATTCTTAGGCTTTTTTGTGCACAAACCTCCTCCACAGGCTGGTGAAGCCTATGGATCCCCTCTCAGAATAACGTTTTTACATGCATAGAGTAAAATATGTAGGATTACAAAAGAAGCTGGTTATATTTAAATATAATTATAAAAATATTTAAGATATGTGATATAATTACGTTTCATTAACTTATCAAATAAGAGCTAGAGGCAGATTTAATAACATAATTTTAAGTAACTACTTAAAATGATATGTGATAAGAAATATATGTAATTTATAGTATTAATATGCCACTGACATTGCTAATACTGCCCTGATGTGTCTACATTCGTAATTTAAAGAAATGCTAATTTTTAACAGCTTTATTGAGGTATCATTGATATAGAAAAATGTGCATATTTAATGTGTACAATTTGATGAGATTGGACATATCCATACACCTGAGAAACCATCACCACAATCAAGGTAATAGATACTATCACCTTGAAAAGTTAACAAGTTAATCTCTCATTTTAATTACAGATCAATTGCACTTTTTCTACAACCAAGTTAACAGACTCTTTGAATCCTATCTCAGGATATCTGTTGACACGGAGTAGAACTTTGTGCCTCTCTTGGAGTCTTCTCTGACCTCCCATTTTTGGATTAGGTGTGCATTCTTTGTTATCCCAAAACTATCAACAATTTTTGGAGAGCAGTAGTGATGCCATTGTAATTACCAATTTAATTGGATTAGTCTAGAAGTCTAAGAGAGAAAGGGCCATTTATAGTTTTTTCACGAATGTTGTTACAGGTCCTAGCACACATGACAGAATTCGTGAGTGAGTAAATGAACAAATGCCTAGAAATTTGTGGCTTACTGACTGTTGATTCCTACTTATAGTAAAAGGAAGAAAAAAGTGCAAAGATATTTTCTTTTCCTGGTAACTGTCTTTTTTTCTTTTCCTTATTTTCTACATGAGCAGAGTCATTAGAGATTAATATTGGTGGATTTTTCAGATATGGCAGCAATAACATAAATACTTCATTAAGGGAAACTTAGTCTGAACATCATAACATTCTACAGCCAAGAAGGCAGAGAATAAAAGTCATTATATGCTTAGAAAATTGCATAATTTACACACAATACACATAAAATACACAATCGTAGCTCTGTCTAAAATTGGCTATGCATGATGTCGTCCCAGGCATTCTCTAATTTTATTGACATCAATTTATAAGATCTCCCCATGGAGTTTGGCTAGAATAGAAATACATGCTTTTTGAAGTTCCATTTATGAGATCAATATCTCTCTTTCTATCACAATAATAGTATCACAGGAATAGTTTCACTATTCCTGACCTTGGATATTATTCTACCTCCTCACTCCAGCCATTCTTGGACAGAGCCATCACTAAAAGTTGGTGGGGTTTTGGATAAATAGAGAAGCAGAGTATCTAATTCAAAGTAGGTGTTGAATAAATAATAGTTTATTTTCTCTTATGTCTCCATAGTGATGGCTTCTCCACATTGTCTGCTTATACATTTCTTACTCAGTGTATTTATCAGAATTTTCCTTGCCCCTAAGATCTGTATATTTATAAAAATTGAAATTATGTATACCCCATAAAACACTTAACAGTAGCTTTCTTCACTGCTAACCATGTATGCGCTCATTTCCAGACTTCTGGGAGTACTCCTAACGTAGTTACTCTTTTCTCCTCCAATCATATACATTCAGAATCATCATTGAATGCCTCTGAGATAGAAGGGACTCTGACTTTATATGTTTTTTGCCAAAAAAAAAAAAGTATATGCTGTATAAACTAAATAATACTTTAAGCATAAAACAGGAAATCTGTGGTTCAAATAAGTTATATGCTAAATGAGATATTTCAATATGATTTTCATAAGCTGAGACTACTCTTTACTACCAAATTGGTAAAGTTCCCGACTGAAGGTTGGAGACACAATTTACTCTAATATTGGACCTACTAGAAGTTTTGTATCATTAAATATGTCTGTGATGCTTTGACTTATATGATCAACATCTAACGTCGTCAATCCCATTAAATATCATAATGGAGGAGTTCTAATTAGCTAACAAGGGTGGAAACATACATCTCCGTTGCACAATGTTACTTTATTTTTTCCAAGTTAGTTGAAGTATAGTTGACAATATATAAAGTATACAACATGATGTTTTGATGTGCATATACATTGTGAAATGGTTACCACAATCAAGCTAATTTCCATTACCTCACATAGTTATCTTTTCTGTGTGTGTGATGAGAACACTTAAGATCTACTCTCTTAAGAAATTTGAAATATACAACAGAGTATCATTAACTATGGTCACGATACTGCACATTAAATGTCCAGAACTTATTCATTCTGTATAGCTGAAACTTTGTACCCTTTGACCAACATCTCCCCATTTCCCCCATGCCTCAGCCCCTGGCAACCACCATTCTACTCTCTGCTTTTATGAGTTCAACTTTTTAAAATTTCACATGTAAGTCAGATCATGCAGTATTTGTCTTTCTCTGCTATCTGGCTTATTTCACTTAGTATAATATCCTCCAGGTTCGTCCATGTTGTTGAAAAGGGCAGGATTTCTTCTTTCTAAGACTGAATTATATATACGTATATCACATGATTTTCAGCCATTCATCTGTTGAGGAACACTTAGGTTGTTTCCATAGTTTGCTCCTGTAGATAATGCTGTAATGAACACAGGAATGCAGATATCACTGCAGATAGTGATTTCCTTTCCTTTGGTTACATACCCAGAAGTGGGAGTTCTATTTTTCATTTTTCAAGGAAACTCCATACTGTTTTCCATAGTGGTTGTACCAATTTTCATTTCCACCAATAGTGCACAAGGGTTCCTTTTCTCCACATTCTTCTCTGTACTTGTTATGTCTTGTCTTCTTGAGAATAGCTATCTCAACAGGTGTGAAGGATCTCTCATTGTGGTTTTGATTTACATTTCCCTGGTGATTAGTGATGTTGAGCCCCTTTTTGTATACCTGTTTGTCATTTGCATGTCTTTAGTTTAAAAATAGAAATTGTTGGTATTACTTGTGTGTATTTTTATCGTTTGTCTCTATGTTTACTATAGTGTTATGATGAAGTGCCAGGTGGTACTTAAAGCCTCTTATTGTGGTTTAGTTTTAGCTTCTCCTGCATTTCATGTTTTGTGAAATTTTTTGACTTTTTTATACATTAAGATGTATAAAAATATCTTTATGGTGGATCATGAATTTTATCATTATAAAGCAGCTCATCAGTTTTTAAATACTTTGCCTTTAATTAAATCTTCCATGATATTAATATCACAACTCTATATTTTCATAATATGCCTGATAAATCCTTTATAATCATTTTACTTTAATTCATTCATTCAGTGTAACTTTGTTTTGGATGAATCTTTTTCATACACTACGTTGTTGGGCTATGAGTTTCAATATTTTCTGAGAATCTTTTCCTTCTAATAGGTTAACTTTTTATGTTTACATTTATTGATGTAATCTGAAGATTTGATTTTACTCCTTTCCTCTTACTCTATATTATCTTATTTCTTACTAATATTTTCTCTTTTGCTTTTGCTAAATGTATTTTTATATGACTCTGTTTTTCTATTAATAATTCAGAAAGTTGGCAATTAATTTCTATCCTTCTGTTGTTTTAGTCTATAACTTTAAAAATGTGTAATCTAAATTACTGAAAGGTATTGGCAGGGGTGGTGATGGTGAATCAGATGTATTTGCAACATTCCTGGAGTGAAAATCCAAGGTAGGCTAGTTCTAAATAATTATAATTGTAGCTTAACAGCCTATCAATGATGGCTTTTAGCATTGTTGTTTTTTAAATTTTTTTAAAATGCAGCATCACAAATGCCCTTGAAGGCGCAGAGGACATTAAAATATGGATAAGAAAGGACATTGATGACTGAAATAAAAATAAAACATAAATACCATAATGATGCACCTTAAAATCAATGACCCTGTAATGAACTATGATATATAATTACTAAAACCTTTATTGACCTCTCCACCATGAAAGATGAGGATATTAGCAGATTCTCTCTTTCCATCTCTACTCCTTGATAATTATTATTACATTATATCTAATATTGTAAGCTCCATAATATACACTTCTAAAGTAAAAATAATCTAATTCTTACTTGTCAATTTAAGGCTTTATGTTTTACTTCTCTCTATGGAAAACGGTGGAATTATTGTACTTACTCTTTCTTATGCTTCATGTCATAAATTTGGTTCCTTATTAGAAGGAACCATGTGAAATCTCCATTTTCCAAGGTCAAAACAATCAACTATTGACAATTTTATATAGTCTAGATTAATATATCACTTTTATATCCTTAAGTTTTTATAATTTTAACTTACAAAATCACATTTTACACACAGCCTGGAAGATTCATATGCACATAGTAATTACCCCTCTGTGAAATTTATATATATTTTCCAAGTCATCTCATCCTGCCTGTAGATATCTAGGGCAAATATTTTTGTCTTTCAGTAGGAAGTGAACCAGCAGTTTCTCAGATAACACACAAACATAAATTTCTCCAGAATTTGGGCATATGACCACAACTCTGGAAAGTTGAGAAGTATGCTCTCAAGTTGGGTGGCAACGTGCCCAGTTTAAACTAAGAAGTTTTATATTTTAAGTAAAGATGGTAGGAAGAGATATTTGAGGACAATTAGCAGTCTCTGACACAAAAACTGACTAATTCTTGACATTGAGAGACCTACAAAATTTACATCACTGTGTTAACATTTTATATCAATTGCTAAAGATAGAAATGAGTCTATAATTTCTAAGGAAGTAGAACAAAATTTTTTAAAAGAGAAAAGCAATAACAAAAATCTTGTTAAATCAAGCTAGAAAAGAGCAAAATATAGGAGAAAGAAAGGTGTAAAATTCAAATCACAAACAGAAAACACAAAATATTATGACATAAATTAGACTAAATCAGTAACAGAAATTTAGTAATTATTCTTAAAGAGATAAAAATATGTATAATGACCTATAAGGCTAAGAATAAGGAGTGAGATAAAGACAATCTAGACTTTAAAAATAACAATATAATAAGATTATTAGTGGTATAATCACGCAGAGTGGAATTTAAGTTTAAAATCATTCAATGAAATAAGTGGGGATATTTTGTGATGTCAAACAATATGGCTCATCAAGAATATATATAATGGCTTGGTATAATTAATTATTTAACAAGGTAATATCAAACTATAAAGTAAAATATTTTCTAAACATACTGAAAATGGATGAATTCACAGTCATAGGGGGAATCCTTAACATTTTTTAATCTCAGAAATTGACAGATCAAGTAGACAAAATAAATTAAATTAACACAGAAAATTGAAATAAAAGAATTAATAAGTTTAGTCAAATAGATGTATGGAGAAAATTGTATCCAAAGAACAGAAAATATATATTTTTGTCAAATTGCTCTGGAACACTTCCAAAAACTGATTATATTATAGCCTACAAAGAAAATTTAAATTTATTTAAAATAGAAAAAATGTCATATAGGCCACATTCTCTGAATTCTATACAATAAAACAAGAATTGAAAATAAATTGAAAACCTTATTATCCATTTGACCTTGAAGACAAAGTTATATTTAGAATCATAAAAAGTAGCAAATGTAATGGAAATATTGTAATAAATAATATTTAAAGCATTATATACAAAAACCCATGTCAGGAGAATCAGGTTCAAGGTGGCAAACTGGGCATCCACATTTTCATTCTGTTGACCTATTATTTAACAGAGGATCTCAGAAAGAGGTACAAAATATGAAAGTATTAATAATCTTAGAAGAAATTTTTCAAAGCATGTGGTTAAACAACATAGAATTATATATGGAGAACTTGTCAATTAATTCTGGTTGTCAGATTAGCCCTGAGAGCAAAACAGGGTAAAGATACCACTCATAGAAAGAAAATTATCATTTTTACCTAAGAATATATATATATTCTCCTTGGAATACAACATTGACAAGTTAAATGTACCAGGTTCTTAAAAAGAGTTATTTATTCTCTAGTAGATGTTATCCTAAGAATTCAAGGAAGTTTCACAATTTAAAAATATATTAATGTGCTTCTTCTGATAAACATATTAGAGGCAAAAATAAGCTATACAATTATTTCAAAAGTTGCTAGAAAAGACTTACAACATTACCACCAATTCCTGTTAAAACTCTTAGCTAGGGGCCAGCCCAGTGACACAGCAGTTAAGTGCGCATGTTCTGCTTCAGTGTCCCGGGGTTCACTGGTTCGGATCGCCGGTGCAGACACGACAACGCTTGGCACGCCATGCTGTGGTAGGTATCCCACATATAAAGTAGAGGAAGATGAGCATGGATGTTAGCTCAGGGCCAGTCTTCCTCAGCAAAAAGAGGAGGATTGGCAGCAGTTAGCTCAGGGCTAATCTTCCTAAAAAAAAAAAAACCTTAGCTAGAAATAAATTCCTTTTCACCTCATAAAGCATGTTTTACCAGAAATAGGGAGTAAACATGATACCTAAATGTGAGTTAAAGAAGCAATGTTCTTAATATAATCAGTAATACATGCTTAAACGTGTAAAGTCTCTTGAACTATTCAAAATTTTCCTGGATTACGACAAAATATTTGAAATGAGCAAAGAAATATGGATATTAGAAAGATATGAGACTAATTTCATTTGCAGATAATAAATTGTCTACATAGCCTAACTTCGAAGTTGAACAACCATTAGAACCAAATGGTATCTTGATACCAGATAAACACACACATTCACACACACACACAAACACACATTCACACACACAATCACATTCTACATATGACCAATAAGCGATGAGAAAATATAAATATAAACAGATCCAATTTACAATAGGAACCCACTAAAATTTCACCCCATCTTCAGAGCCACCACTGTAGTCTTTCCAACCTCCAATCATCTATGTCTTCGCTGATCTCTTTGCCTCCACCCTTGATTCCCTGCAGTCTTTTTTCAAGACAGTAGCCAGAGGTATCTTTTAAAGCTGAAATTGGGTGTGTTCATAACCTCTGATAACTATCTTCTCCGTCAGATTAAAACCCAAAGAACTTACACAACCCTATGCAATCATGGCTCCCTTTATGCCTGTGACCTCATTTTCTGAAACCATCCACTTAGCTCACTCTGCTCCAACCACACTGACTTTTCGCCTCTTCTTAGAACGTACCAAACATGCTTTTGTCTCAGATGCTGTTCCTTTCATATATTGTTCCTTTGTCTAACTATAATTTCCCAGTTATCCATAGGGCTTACTCTCTCAGCTCCTCCAGTTATTTATTTAAAGATCGCCCTCTTAGTGAGGACCTTTTGAGTCCATCTTATTTAGACTTGTGTTGTCTACCTCAAATCTTTTCTTTGTTTTTCTCCTTAACACTTATCCCTGTGTTACATATTTTACATTTTCCTGATTTATTCTGTTATTTCTGTTTCCCCTATGACAAAGATTTAAGATCATGTGGTTGAGAACTGCACAGCTCCAGTAGAAAAATTCACATAGATTACAACATTTTTTCTCCCTATTGTTGTGTAATGTGCAACCTGCACAAATGTATAAGGTGGCCCTGCTCCAACAATAGTAATTCAAGGCCTATTAGGGCATGGATTTTTGCTGGGGGGTTTTCCCTGTAATATAGGGAGTGAAGTTAAGAGTAGTGGGAGACGAGATCAGAGAAGTAATGAGACCAGATTGTGGTTGGACTTTGTAGGCCGTTGTAAGAACTTGAAACTTACTTGGAGTGAGGCTGGGAAACCACTGGAGAGTTATAATTAGATGAGTGACCTAATCCAATTTTTGCTTTAAAAGGATCACTCAGGCTGCTACGTTGAGAACAGATGGCATGTGGAGGAAAAAAGAGTAATGGACATCAATTAGACGGCTATTATAATCGATCAGGCCAGAGTTGATGGTGGCTTGGAGAAGGGGAAAGCATACTGAAGATGGAGAGTTGTTCTCAGGTCCCGGATATATATAGAAGAAAGAGCCAGTAGGAATTGCTGATAGATTGGGAGTGGGGTGTAGCAGAAAAAGTGGAGTCAAAGATGACCAAAAATGTTTTGGAACCAAGCAATTAGAAGTAGGCTGTTGCCACTTGTGGGGATGGAAGAAATACCCAGAGGGGCATATCTGTGTTAGTGAGAGATCAGTAGTTTGGTTTTGGATATATCAGTTTTAATATTTCTATAAAACATTTGAGTATACTTGGATATATGACATCGGACTTCAATGATAGACCTACAAGCTAAAGATGTAAATTTATTATTTTTCAGTCTATAGATGGGTTTTTATTTTATTTGTTTTTATTTTTGTGTGGTTAAAAATACATAATATAAAATTTACTATCTTAACCATTTTAAAGTGTACATTTTAGTAGTGTTAAGTATTATAGATGGGTTTTAAGCCTTGACTATGAGTGAAATAAACAAGAGAGTATGTGTAGAGAGCAAGGAGAGAATGTCCCAAGATTGATCCCTGGTGGAATCCAACGTAAAAATGATGAAGAACTAATAAAGTATAGAAGGAGAATCCAGTGAGAGGGAAGAGGGAAAACTGGGAGTACGGAGTGAGTTAACAAAGGATGGAAGTAGTGACCAACTGTGTCACATGGGGCTGAATATTCAAAACAGATGAGCACTTAGATTTGATTTAGTACTGTGGAGCTCATTAGTGATAGTGGTATATTAACAATAATATTTTGTCCCCAATTCTTCACCTCTGTCTCTATCCATGTCCTTTGCCTTGTGGCTTTTCATTTCTTCTCACTAGAGGTAAAGTATGCTCCTTTTCCTGAACTTGGACTCAGTCATGTTATTTGTTTTGGCTGATGGAACATAGAAGGGAGTTCTAGTGTGCTAGTTCCTTAAGAGAGATGCATTTTCCCATTTGTTTTGACCCTCCATATCACCATGAGAAGAACAGGGTCTGGTCCAAGGAGGATGAGGGACTTATGAGGCACACTGACACCCAATCTGCAGCTTAGAGCTGTCTAGCCTAGCATGTGTCTCTATCAACTGACTCCTGGGTGAAATCCTTTTGATAAATGGATGCCAGAGAGGTTATGTGCTTGTTACATAGTTGACTGATATGGTGACCTTGACAACCGCTGTGTTGTTGGAATGATTGATAGAGAGCCTAAGTGAAGCAAGTTCAAAGGAGAATAAGAAGAAAATAATTGGGTATAGTGTAGTAACACTTCTGTGCAGTTTTCACAATTTTCCTGTAAATGGGGTGCAAGAAACTGGGAAGTATCTGGAAAGAGATGTGGAATAAAAAATGATTTTCTTCTTGGATGATAGAAATGACGGCATGTTTGAATGCTGATGAGAATGATCCAGTAGAATGGGAAAAAAATGATGATGCAAAAAAGGTGGAGAATCACTCCAGTCATTCTGGGGGATACTATGTACACAAATAAGGATTTCGGCTTAGGAAAGTTTCAAATTCAGATTGTCCTGACGTGAAAATCTACGCATGTTCTATTAAAATATGCTGTCAAGCTTCTCTCTCCTTAAAAGCTGTAAATGTGGAATTAGAGTGGGAAGATACATAGTAAAGCCAATTTAGTGGGTTGATAATTTCAAGTCCGGAGATCTTCCTAGAGTGTTCCTTTAATTAGATGCATGATCTCAGGCAGGTCCTCTAATTATTTGGATCGCTTTGTTTCCTCACCTATTAAAAAAATAAATCAAGATGAGTTCTAAATTTCCTCATCTAGCTCTGAAATAGTATTATTCCAAGACCCGACAATTATGCTTCAAATGAGCCCCTCTGAGAGCTGTCGCCCTTATTATGTAAGTGCACAGCTTACTGGCATCCTCCTATATAACAAATCTCAAAATTCCTCTTTCACAGTAACATCCCAAACTCACCTAAAGTCAGATATTTTAGAATATCTGACATCTGCTTAGTCTCCCAAGGCTGGCGGAGTAGATTGAATAATAGTTATTTTAGGATGTAATTTCTGCACTGTTAAAAAATAGACCCCTCTGCAACCAAATAATGTCACATTTCTGAGCCACTTATGTAACCAAAATGATTTATCCAAATAAAAGAGCATGATTTGGGGAAATATTTAAAAAGCCATTGCAAATGATTTTCATTACAAGCCCGCTGTGCTGTAAAAGTGTGATTCTCCATAGTTTAGATGGTAGCTATGTAGAACAATGCGATTTTCTAATATTACATGTTAAGAAATCTTAGCTTAATATCAATAGAGAGAGTTAGAATACAGACTACAGGGAAGGGAATATGGAGGGGCCTAAAAGGCTCTAAATACCTTGGGGCAAATAGAAGGTTGTGGTAAGCAATTGTGGAAGATTAGAAAGCTAACAGTACTTGATCAGTTCCTACACAAATAATAGAGGAGTAGTTGGCAACCAAGAGGGGTAATATAAATGGAAATGAGGACCGAAGGGGAAGAGATTGAGAGGACAAAGAGAAAAAAAGGAGGAAGTTTCTAGGAAACTTAACTTTGTATATTCAAGCTCAAGGAGACTAACTTTTGTAGTTTTAAAGAGTAACCGCTGAGCCCAGGGGTTGGAGATGTGGATAAATAATGACAGGTGAATAGGTAGATAAATACATAGAGATAGATAAATAGATGATAGATAGATAGAGTTAGCATCCTCTCAGTATGAATAACTACACTTTATTTAAAATTAGTATAATTTTAAAGTATATCAAGAAACTAAGCTCGGCATGGTGTACTAACTAGAATTGGACAATGTCAATGTATATTAAAATCCTCTGTAGTCCACAAGTTAAGAATTACGATGTCCATATCAAGTTTTACATGGAAGTGTAGACGGATGTGTCTAGTTGTATGTTTCTATGTGTGATATAAGGATTTTTGAAGTACATTTCAAATACGGTAAGTAAATCAAGTTGAAATCCAAACTGGGGTAGCAATTAACTTCTGAAAGTTAAAGTGAAACTATGATTTTTGAAAATGCTAAAATGACTGGTCAAAAATGATATCATTTCAACTAACCAGTAACTTATTGTTATTAAATAGACAAATAACTTGTTAAATGATATGTTCTGAAATTTTATTGTATTTCAAATAATGACGAATGTTTCAATACTTGCATGTCAACTAAGAGAATTAAAGTACAGCACAATGTTCTGCTTTAATTGGATCCCCCAAAGGAAGAACGTGAGCAATCTCATTGCGCTTCGCATTGATCCAATACTGAAATGTCAAGCACATGATAGTGGATAGCCCATTACTTCTTTCAGGTTCTCTAAATAAAGGTTTAAGGAGAAAATAAGACTAATTGACAGGGAAATAATTTACCAGTATCGTGGCCTGTAAATCATTTTAGGAAAGCAAGAACTCCAGTAAATCTCATTCTTTTAATTGGATTTCCTGTCACCTTGCCACCTTTCTATTGGCATTAGCCCCTACAGATGCAGCCTCAGTAAATCCAGTAAAAATTATCAGAGGCTAAAAGTTAGACATTTTTTCCTTCCAAAAAAAGTTTCATTTTTAAGTAAATCAGACATTTGACGCCAAATTAGTTTATCATATCAGTTGACTTAGTTTCTGTGTTGTTACAATGACACATGACTGAATTTGACCTCATTTTTAAAACATCTTTCCTATTGCATACACGGCTGCAGTCCTTGGGCTAAGTATTTGAGATATGTTGTCTCACTTAACATTCTTTTTTCCTGACTCAAGTCAAAGATATACTAACTAATAGATGATAGAGCCATAATTCAAATCACATTCTATTGCTACAGGCTCTCTTTAAAAGTACTCTCTGGGGACAGGGCTGGGAGTGAGGATAAATAATTATAACTAGACAAATGAATATATAAATATAGATCCACAGGTAGATAAACTGATAGAGGGACTTATATGCTATGGGTGGATATTTAAAGTTTGTTGACAATCTGTGGAATTTTAAAGCATATCATGAAACTCAGTTTATCATAGCACACTAATTTCAGTTTCATCATCTTTATAAAGTTATAAACATAGCTTATTTACCACAAAGGCATTGAATATTACCACAGCGAGGGGGTAAACAATAGTCAGGCAGATTTGAGTTCAAATCTAAGCTCTGCTATCTACTAGCTGTGTGACCTTGGCACCTACCATAACCCATGTGAGCTTTAGTTTCCTCATCAGTAAAATGGGGATTTAGAATATATTGTTCTCAAAGTATTCTTGTGACACTGATCTACTACCAATAAATACAGAGGATGAACTTAGGGCAAATGCCTGGAGTAGGTAAAAATCAGAGTAATTTAAAACCTAAAAGTTTTAAATCAATTCTTGGATATGGGATAGTTCTAGACCCCACTGTGTTTTACTCAGTTGGATTCAACTGCTAAATGTTGCAGGTATCGCTGGGTGATTGTATCAACTGTTTGAATATATTAACAGCTTAATGACTGATTGCATTATTTCTAGTACTACAATAAAAAGTAATTTTAATTTAATTTTTTTCCACTTTCAGGATAAAGTTTTAAAAGACTAATTGTTCATGACTGAGCCCAAAATGGAAATGGTCTATATTCATTACTCTTATCTATGTATCATTAAAAGCCTAGTGCCTAGTACAGTGTCTGGCAAATCATCTATATTTTTTAAAAAGTATGTTCATTCAAGTGAGGTGTGTAAACAATAAAATCACAAAGTGATTACTGTACTTTAAAGGAAATATTTTAAATAGTTCTGTATAAAATTCAGTTATACTTATTATGGCTATCTGCATAACTCATACATAGCTGCTGCTTTATAGGAGTTTATAGGCATTAGCACTCATTAATGGCATTGAAATTATGTGTGCAATAATAGAAAGAAAAAATAAAACATAAGATGAAAACATTATTTCCTTGTAGCACTTTTATGAAAACTTGTGTAAATAAAGAACATATTTAAGTTAAAAGGCACACATAATCCTATGAATAAAATTAAAAAGCCACTTTTTCTGATTCTGAGATGGGTTGCACTTCAATTGATGTTTTTGTTTGTGTGTTTCACTGTCAACGGAACAGAGAATTTTGAAATTTCACAGTTAAGTTACATCTGAAAATGAGCAATATGTTCTTGGGAATCTAGGTTGAATATCTTATCAATCACTCCTCTACTATAATATACACTTTCCCTTTCAAGCTGTAAATCATTAGCCTTAAATTACCACAATTAAATCCTCAAGGGATGATTTCTACCAATTGGCCCAAGTAAGGAGCAGGGATCTTTGCTTGTAGCTGTGGTTGTTACTGTTCTATTATTTATTCTTATTCTTTCCCTAAAGGGCAGAATATGAGTACAGACCAGTCAACGTGTGTGAGAAAACAAAATTGATCATTTGTATTCTCATCTGTGGATAGTCTTTTGTATGGTGCTTTTTGGTATCCAAATAAATACTCTCAGAGGTAAAGTTTGTTATAGACTTGATTTACTAATATGGGAAGTTCAGATATGGTCCATGAAAGAGAGAAAGTTGTATCAGGTAACTACTGTGTATATTTACTTCTTATGATGCCACACACTCTATTTTCTCTCTTGGAGAAGAGTATTCTTATACTTTCCGCTTACTTTTTCTGCGAACTAGAACAAGTGAGAGAATTTGTAAACCCTGGCCATGGTTGATAGACAGTGTTATGTTAGCTTTACAATTTACAGTGCAATAATACTTTACAATTTATTTCTTTGAACATATGTAGAGCTAATTTTAGCTATCAGTTACAAGCTACCCTTTGATACTACCACTGTCCTGTGTAAATTTTTTGGGAAAATGTTAAAATTATTTAAAAAAAACTTTCAGTTAGTTTAGGATGAAAAATACAAAATTACTTTGTGATCATATATAACTGTTTAAATCAGTAATTTTAGCCAGCAAGAAACAGAAATAGGGATAAAAGTTAAGAAGGTAAAGGAAATAGTATACGTATGTATATGCATATATGTATATATAAAATCTCACAATCTTTAGAATAATTTCTTGCACATAAATAACATATTTTTACACACATATACATACATACATATTTATTTATTTAACATTATGTAGGAAAAAATTTTGCCCTCCTCAAATTTTCCTAAAATTTAAAAATATTATTTATGTTCAAAATGCAGATATACATCCACTTTGAGTTTATCCTATATTATTGGAATACATATTTAATATTCATAAAATGGTCAACAATGGAGCTATATATTTCACAAACAATACAGAATATTAATTTTTGGAAATTATTAGTTGCATTTGAAACTGAAATTATTATTGATTAAAAAACTAAGAATTTCCCTATAGTTCGTAGAACAAACTTTAAAATTTCTACCAGTCAGAAGAGTCATATTATGCTGTACGTGACCACAAAATTATTTTTACTCTTCTGAAGCATAAAATCTATTACATATTAGAGTTAGAAAAAATGTGAGATAAAATACATGAAAAGAATGCTACCCAATTACACAGGGAAAAGATAGAAGTTATGACAACACAGTAAATAAACATTCATAGTAGTTACCTGATTATGTTATTTAATAGCTAATGGCATTGCACTTGAACATCAAACCTGTTATTTGAAAGAGCTATCATGGTTTCCATGATTACAAAAAGAAGAGTGGTTTAAGGAATTAGATTTTATTACATACTAAAGGCTAAATTTGATTTCTGTTAACATCAACAAAGATTAAATATTTCCTCATAAACAAGATGAAAGTCGAAGTAGCTTTGAAAATAACACCATAATTACTTCTTTGTTCTATTTGTTATAAAGGGAATCATTGTTTAGGTATGTTAAATTCATTTTTTTTGAAAAATACACTGTTTCATGGATAGGATATTTAAAAGAACATTAACATTTGGTTTTCCCAGAATCTATTTACCTCTCCAACATAACTGGAATCCAATGGGAACATTGCAATATATACTCCCCCTTGTTATTTCTAGTGGCTAGGTTTGGTATTATTGATTAGTGGTTGTCCTTCATGCTCCCTGCCCTTGGCTTTGTATCTTGAGATTAGTACACAAGGCACATTGTAAATGAGAGATTGTATGTGTAGAAGTTGCAGTGAATTTAAGACTGCAGTGGGGCAATGAGGCATGAGGTTTTGTAGGCTGGAGAGTTCAGCATCACAGCGGAAGAGTGTGGAGGGGATGGCAACAGCTGCTTTCGTGGTGAGCATCAGTATTTCTGGGGCATAACGTTGGCTGTATCTTGTGTCCTTCAGTTCCTGTTCCCAGCTACTCCTGTAGTCTTCCAGGGTGATCTGTGAACTATCTGATTCTCTTCTAATAAATTATTTTTCTGCTTAAGATAATCAGAGTAGGTTTCTGTTGTTTGCAAACAAGACTCCTGACTGGTATTGCTTCTTCCTTTCTGAGGTACCTATTTATTTCATTGCTAATCAGTCATGTAATTTTATAAACTTTAACTTTAGCAAATTTATGAGCATGTAATGGCTAACCAGGGGATTTTGACCTTATCCAAGCATTACTGAAGAAATGAAAGAGCATATGGATCCTGGGAAATAAAATTTAATGACCAAAAATTTTCTATTTTTTCACACTTAAATGGGAAAATAGCCTCCAATTTCAAGAAAAAAAATGGAGCATGAGTAGTGGAATTGTGGGAAAACTCAATAAAATTCTGAATATAATATTAATGTGGATACAGTTTATCCCAGATAACCTAAAATCGTTTTCATCTTCAATTATTCATCCAAAAGACATTGTGAGGTAAATAAGAAAACAAGAAACTCTACTTTCTGAACCATATATGTCGGAAAGATTTTTATGATAATTTGGTCCATTTTAGAGCTTTAATTAAGCTATAATGGTATAGAATTCAAATAGTCCAATTTATATCGGTCCCTACTAACCTATATTTTCTTACAGTTGTCCTAAACTGAATTGCAATTCACAATATCCAAATAGTTTGGGTCAAGACAATAAATGAATGAATGAATAAATAAATAAATACCTTAACAAATACTATTTCACAATATGACAATAGTATTAGTACAGATAACCCAATCTAAACTGTTATTGACATTTTTAACTAGAATCAATCTCATGATAAATACACTCTATACTCTAAGGAGTTGTTAATAAAGTTTAATGGAAGTTCGTCTCATCCATAGCTTATTCCAGGTCTTGTTGCTCAGCAACTACCTGCCAGATCACATTTCCAAGCTGTAATGTAACTGACTCCCTGGAGAGCACTTCAAACAAATGGGAGTTCTCAGCCACTTAATTCAATGCCCTTTACACAGGGATTGCTTTAGGGACCATGAGATTTGGGATTTAAAATGCCCAGGACCCCTGTTAACTCTAGAGTTTCCAGAGAATGCTAGCTGCAAGTAAGTCCAAAAGAAAGGCACACAGACACAACTGAAAGCCACCCTGACAGGCATTTCATTTCTGAATGAACAACTTGGAAGTGAATGAAATCGCCAATGGAAAATCTACTGACAAATGAAAAAAAGAGACCGAGAACAGTCTTGTAGCACCATTTACCTGAAGATAAGGAGAAAGACATCAATAAAAATATACAGATTGAGAGTTATTTAGAAATTCAGGAGAATATAATGGCTATGGAAATTAATGAAGGATGGAATTTTAAGAAGGTATGATTCTCAGTACCCAATATATCTGAGAAGCCAAAATGAGTGAGATAAACCAAGGGATTTGGGGTAAAGTTGCTGACAAGTATAAAATAAATTGGCTTTTCCAATTGATGGTTTTTCTATTGAGCACTTTCCTAGCTCACTTTTTGGGTGGTCCATTGGTAGTTTACCTTTAAAAAAATTCTGTTAATTAATTACTCACAGTCTCTGTCTATGGCCCAAACAAAACTATGAGGAGGCTAGGTCATGCACAAAAGAAAGTAAAGCCAACAAGATGGAGGAGTGGGCCATCACAGTCATTTCTTCATTATTAGCATCAGACCAAAATGCAGGAAATAAATCAGGCCTATCATAGAGTCAAGGTGTAGAAGCCGTAAAAGTCGCCATCAGCAAGTCAAGAATATAGCATGGAGATGAAAAAGGGCAAGAGGAGAGATAATAGAACAGTAGAAATCAAGAAAACAAAAAGGGAAATTTTGGAGAAAATTTCAGGAACTCTGAGATTCCTCTAGACTTCTCCTTTATATGTATAAGGAAGTCCATTTCACTGACCACAGCTTGAAACTTCAATAAAGGTGCAAGCTGGGCCAGAGAGTGGAGTGGAACCCACCATCTCCTTCTAAGGCATCTAAGACCATCATTCCCATTGATTGATCTCTCTCTCTCTCCATCTCTTTCTTTCTCTCATTCTCTCTTTATCTCTCAATCTCTCTTTCTCTGTCTCTCTCTCTCTCTATATATGTATACACACACATATGTGTATGCAAATACATTAAATTCTGTATAATATAAAATCATTATGCATAGCCATCTCTATTACTACTGTACAAGATCCTTCACAACAGAAAAAAAAGATGTCTTACACAACGTATCTAGTGCCTAGCAGAGTGAATTGCAAATTATATAGCTTATTATTGCACACAAACTGAAATGTATTTACTCACATTTGAGGTATATCTCAAGAGAAATCTAGAGATATCCCTAGACATCTATCTCTGAGTTTCATATCATCCTATAGACCATTTAAATTGCCTACCCAATATTCAATTCTCCTCTTTTACTAACTATAATTCTCTTTGGGACAGAAATGTGTGGAGTATTAATGTGTGTAGTTAAAAATACTCCCCTCCTCACAGGTCCTTTGCAGCTAGGGTGGCCTCATGAACCAAGTTCTGGTCAATGAGCTATAAAAAGAAAAATCTGTTGGGCTTTCAAGAAATCTCTGACTTTCCTAATGAAAGGGAGCAGATTCAACACCCCTTAAACTTGTTTTACCTGTGCCCCTTTTCATCTCCCTGCCTTGAACAAAGGCTTGATGCTTGATAGTGGAGCAGCCATCTTGCAACTATGACTTAAGAAGTTGTATTATAAGCATAACGGGAGAGGAAGCTAGAAAAATCTTGTAGACTTGATATCTTTCTTAAACTACCATATCATTCCTGAATTCCGTTTCTCCAGGCTTCTTGTTGCCTGAGAAAATAAGACCCCTATTTATTTGAGACACAGATAATTCCCTGAGAGATGATTTTACTAACTATAGTTATAAGTTATACCTATCTCTATACATCTATATGTATAGATAAAAAAGACTTAACATATAGATCCACACATTTATATTGGCTTTCTAAGTAATGTTATTTAAGTATGGCAGTGGAAAAGACAACCATGACTAATGTTTTGTATATAAATGGGCATGGTATACTTTGAGAAAATGTTATTGGATGTCAAAGTTGAAATTTTTTTTAAAAAAGACTGTGTGGACATAGAAGCAATGACAACTGTAGAGAATTCACTATAGGAAACAAAACAACACATTGCCATATTTGTTCTAATTAAAATTCATCAATGTGAAAGGACAAGATATATTTTATTAAATGCCTTCATTTAATCCATTTGAAAAAGAAAACTATGATTAAGGACATGTTGAAATCTTGAATTTTAAGCTTATGATTTATGAACATCCAAAAAGCAGAGAGTAAATAATCATATTCAGGCTGACGGCCCACCATTTCAAGAAGCATTTTTGTAAAAAGTAATTCCATCAAGGATTTGTTAAACATCATCTAACACAACATAAATATTGATTCTTGGGTTTAATAAATAGTAGAGGTGAGAAGAAATGTCAAATGTCTAATGTGAGTAGATCTCATAAAACACTGGCAACATGTGGCCATTTATCACCTTTTATTGTGTGTTATGCACATGTTTTTTTTCATGATATATGAGTGGCAGAGTGCAAAAAGGTATTAAAGGGCATTTTTGTTTGGGGAGATTAAGGGTTTGATCCCATGCTTTCTCGTAAAGTGCACATTGCATGAATATAGAGAACCAGAAATATCATACATTTGGGACCACATAAGAAAGATAATATTTAGGCTGGTGAGGAAGCAACAAGTTTGATACTTTCTACATCAGACTAGCAAAATGCACTCTTGGGACTGAGTACTTTTTTGCAGAAACTCAGACAAATAAAACCATCAGGCCTATAGAACAGACACCATGTTTGCCCAGTTTATTTCTGACATATTTTCTCATTTATAAATAGTAAGTAATTGCAAGTTTCCAGATATGATTGGGAGATTATCTTTCTTCTGTTAGCTTCCCTTTATCCATTGCTTCATCCTTTAAGAGTTAGTCAGCTGATAGAGTGTTGTGAATTACAGTTTATTTTGCATGTGAATTTTCAAACAAGTTACACTGAAGTCCTCTCTAGGATTATACTATGTTGTTTTTTCCACTTTTCACTTCTATCTAATCATGATTTTTAAATGTTTAGATGGCGGTATCCACTCTCAAATTTCCATCGCCTTAAACTTATGCATTACTTTCAAAGACAGGTCCATGGCCTATGTTTACCTACTCTGATGCTTATCAATGTGTCACTTGCCCTGAGGGAGAAACTCAAGATCCTGCTGAATCCTTTAATGAAACTATCTCATTTCTGATGATATTTTTTCTTAACCCATCTCTGATAACTCCCCTTGAGAAAGCTGTTTACTGAGAAATTTGTGACAGAGCAATCCTTGTAGGCTGCAAGGACTTACATTGACTTGATGTTTATGGGCAGAGATAAACACTCTATGGATTTCTGCAGTGATTTCTCCCCTGCAGTAAATAAAGGAAGCCAGACAGTCTCTACATTCCATGAAAGTGATCAGTGGTTAACTTTAAACTCTGCCTGGGGTTAAACAATCTCAGGCTTTAGTGAATTCCTGATTCCTCTCTGGAAAGCTTTCTATGACTACCAGTGTGCTCATTCATCCTGAAGGTAGACCCATGCAAGGCTTTTTTGCAATTAGAGGAGCTAATGAGACATCAAGAGTAGCTGTGGCCTCATTGCCAGATGTTACTCTTTTTAATTTCTCTCTCTCTCTCTCTTTTTTTTTTTTTTGGTGAGGAAGATTGTCGCTGAGCTAGCATCCATTGCCAGTCTTCCTCTATTTTTTTGTATGTGGGATCCCGCCACATCATGGCTTCCCAGGATCCAAACCCATGAATCCCAGGTGTCAAAGTGGAGCTGGTGAATTTAACAACTAAGCCACTGGGCCAGCCCCCTGATGTTACTCTTTTTTTATCTATCATTTTGGATTCTCACTTTTAAGTCATAGTGGTAGGAATGTGGAAGAAACAAACTTATTAAAATGTATCCAAGAACAAATCGAAATGATGTGAGAAGCCAAGAGGTCCCTATCAAAAGTTACTCTCAGGATGGTATCAGGTTTTCAATTTTAGAGAGGGATCACAGCCTTCAGAGCGAGGTGTGTAAAATAAACTACCCCTGAAATATATTTCACTCCCTTATATTTATTAATGATTCTATGAGTAGTTAGCAACTTTTCCCCATTTTCCAGATGACCAAAATAAAATATAGAGTAGTAACTTGACCTGAGCTTAACATGTAAAAATGTTGGTAGTGACAGGATCCTAGTTTATCAAGCAATAAACTACCCATATGTTTCCTAAATAATGACTAACTTTTTTTATTATATATCACTTCTCTCCTTTAAAAAAACTTTGATCACCAACGAATGGTCATTTTTTTCTACATTATAATTAGTAATGCATTAGCAAAAAAATGTTGTGGGGGAAAATTTTTATTAACTTTGTCTACCTTTATTTTTCTGGTTGGTCCCCACCCACCCCACCTCCAATCTGGATATTAGTGTGAGTGCTCTGAGTGTTCTCTGTGATCTTTCTCCTTTCATTCTCTAAAATAGAAACGTATGTAGCAGTGGACATTTAATCAATTGGTGGCTTCTGCAAAGGAGGATATTGACCTTTTAATTTACACATTCTCTTTGTTAGTTATCTCCTCTGAGAACTGTGCAACAAAAAGGGTGTAGGAAACAGGTACAAAGTTGAACCTCCAAGTGCCTGCATTCTACTCAGGAACGTATTTGAACAACAGGAAACTAAAAGAAACATTGAGATTATAGTTTTACATTGTGGCAGTAATGATTTGAGAGGGCTGCTAATCTGAAAGCTATGTTCTTTTCTGGGAATAAACAGAGAGAAGCAAATAGGACTCTTCCTAATTAGAAGTCTGGAACAAAAATATAACAATCCACTTGCTAGAGTTGTCCTTCTAAATATCTCAGTTGTTTATAATGATGTTCTCTATCTCTCTCTGTCTCTGCCTCTCTATAAATTCAATCATTTTGAGAAAGGAAGAAGATTTTAGAAGCATGTCTACTTCTATTTAACCCAAATAGTCAAACAGAATAAAATAGGAGAAGGCTCACAACAACTCTCTCTGCTCAGAGGCTCATGATTTGAATTGAAAAGCAGAGGAGTCAGGACAACACAAGTTTGAATCTCGATTCTGTCTAGTAATAGCTATGTGATCTCGGTTTACTTACCTGAGATAATAGAATCATGTCACCAACTTTTTTGATCATCCAAAACGGTATATAAATTATTTAGTATAGTATTTGATGCAATAAAATGATCTGAAAGAATTGCTATCTAAGTATTTTATTCAAATCATGTCTATTTCTTAAAAGAAAGAAAAGGTGTAATTCTCTCAAATGTGGGTAGTGACATTGGTTTAGTGAATAAAAACATTAAATAAACAATGAAAAGTGTAGCCGCCCCTGACTTAGGAAGGGTTAATAATCACTGGAAAAGGCTTGCCAACAAACTGTGACCCGGAGGTGAGAAGGCCGGTTAGCCAATGACAGGTAAGACCTCCAGGGGGAGGCAACCTAAGCCAGGCATCGGTCGCCTGGGGGCACAGATGGAGACCTGATATTGATATCGGGAGCAGGAGGAGCCGTTGCCTAGGAGGCCTTGGCTGCTCCGAGATAAAAATATATGAGCACAGCAATAACATGATAATATCAAAACAGAGGCCGAGGGAGGGCTCCTTGAGAAATCACTAAGAATTCTTGGCATTCGCTAATTACTTCATCCAGAACACCTGTGTATGTTTAACAGATGTAAGCTATGTATATATTGAAACGCTGGTTATAATAAACTCAGAGTGGCCATCAGCCCTCTCCGCATCTATCCTGATGTGTACATTGGATTGCGACACTGACAAAAAGGGATAAAATTATATGTTTTGTGAAAATTTAGTTTTTGCTTGAAAATTTTATCAAATCTGGCATCTTAATTATTACATAAAACCCTCCAAAACTGAGAAAAGAATGAGTTCAAAGATAAAAATGTAAATAAATATCCCTATTCCCAGTGAGAAAACAAGTTGTACATGCACATATGCACACAAGCAGCAAGGTTGTAATGAATTATAAGTAATCAATTTAAAAATGTCCTATAAAAAACTAACTTTTTTAATGATCTGAACCTAAACTGTAAAAACTACAAAGTGTTACTTGCACTTTTGATGGCATTAATTTACAAGAAAAAGAGATTGAATTGTTTTTTTTTTAATTTTCATTTTTTTCGGATGTACATCATATTTCAAATTCTGTATATATTACATCATGTTCACCACCCGAACACTAATTATAGTGCATCCCCTCACATGTGACCCTAATCACCCCTTTTTCCCTCTCCCCTCCCCCCTTCCCCAATGGTAACCACCAGTCCAATCTCTAATGCTATGTGTTGTGGGGTTTTTTTGTCGTTTTTATCTCCTACTTATGAGTGAGATCATATGGTATTTGACTTTCTCCCTCTGACTTATTTCACTCAGCATAATACCCTCAAGGTCCATCCATGTTGTGACAAATGGCTGGATATCGTCATTTCTTATGGCTGTGTAGTAGTCCATCGTGTATAAATACCACATCTTCTTTATCCATTCGTCCCTTGATGGGCACCTAGGTTGCTTCCATGTCTTGGCTATTGTGTATAATGCCACAATGAACATAGGGGCGCAAGTATCTTTGTGCCTCTGTGTTTTCAAGTTCTTTGGATAAATACCCAGCAGTGGAATAGCTGGATCATATGGTAGATCTATCCTTAATTTTCTGAGGATACTCCAAACTGCTTTCCATAGAGGCTGCACCAGTTTGCACTGCCACCAGCAGTGAACAAGTGTTCCCTTCTCTCCACACCCTCTCCAACATTTGCTGTTTTCTGTCTTGTTAATTATAGCCATTCTGACCAGAATGAGGTGATACCTCATTGTAGTTTTGATTTGCATTTCTTTGATAGCTAATGATGTTGAGCATCTTTTCATATGCCTGTTGGCCATCTGTATATCTTCTTTGGAGAAATCTCTGTTCAGATCTTTTGCCCATTTTCTAATTGGATTGTTGGTTTTTTAAAAAAGCTTGTTGTTGAGCTGTATGAGTTCTTTGTATATTTTGGATATTAACCCCTTATCTGATATGTGGTTTGCAAATATCTTCTCCCAATGGTTAGGTTGTCTTTTCGTTTTGTTGATGGTTTCCTTTGCTGTGCAGAAGCTTTTTAGTTTGATGTAGTCCCATTTGTTCATTTTTTCTTTTGTTTCCCTTGCCTGGTCAGACATGGGACTTGAAAATATGCTGCTCAGACCAATGTCATAGAGTGTACTGCCTATGTTTTCTTCTAGAAGTCTCATGGTTTCGGGTCTTACATTCAAGTCTTTAATCCATTTTGAGTTGATTTTTGTGCATGGTGTAAGGGAATGGTCTACTGTCATTCTTTTGCATGTGGCTGTCCAGTTTTCCCAACACCATTTATAAGATTGAATTGTTTTTATTGCATCATAATTTCACAACACTTTTAGAGCAAAGTATTGAGATTCCACTGCCTTACTGTCAAAATGTATTACATTGTGTTCAGTTTTCAATGCATAATATACACTGCTACAGTTTAAAAATTCATTGTCGAGTCAGCCCTGATGGTCTAGTGGTTAAAGTTCAACACTCTCACCACTTCAGCGGCCCGGGTTCATTTTCCAGTCACAGAACTACTCCACCTGTCTGTCAGTTGCCATGCTGTGGCAGCAGTTCACATAGAAGAACCAGAAAGACTTACAACTAGGATATACAACTATGTACTAAGGCTTTGGGGAGAAAAAACAAAGAGGAAGATTGGCAACAGATGTTAGCTTAGGGCAAATCCTTCCCTGCAAAAAAAAAAAAAAGTCATGTCATGTCTACGTGTTCGTGTATGACATTCCTATCCATCTTAAAGTATTTGATACATCTGAGATTGCACTATGATTTTGAAGATTTATTTTTATATTTTGTATTCTCTTTGATGTGATAGCTATCCCGTATACTGCTTATAGTTCTTATGCATATTGTATATGAGCTCACATAATTCTTTTCATCTATTTATTTAGTATAGTGATGTTTATCTTTGGCATATAATTTATTTCCAGCCCCATTGCCTAGAGTGATGGCAAGTTAGTCTAAAACCTTCAATGTGAAAGATATGAAACATATATATCATGTTGGTTCATGTTCAAAATGAAGTATGTCCTGTTGAGCTTCTGGGCTAGGAGAAACACAATTTTCATAAAGTTAATAGGAAGCAAGAAAAACTTATAGCTATGTTAATTGCCTTAACTGTGCAGAGTCAGGAAATCTTTATAAAATCAGGATATGCTATTAGAAAGTAAACTACTTCTGTTAGTTTAGGTAAGAAGAGCAAATTTTTCTAAAAATAGAGTATATTAAATGAGTTTAGATTGCTTTTATCAAACAACCAATATTTATCTCCTATGGACTGAGGAGAGGAATAGAAAAAAATATGAGACAAGCAGAACTCAGAGTCTAAAGAATTTGTTCTCAAGCCTAACAACTCTCAGCTAGTCTGAGCTATCATATGACCATTCAGATTTAACAACAGGCATTTTTTTTAGTGCCTACTAATGTGTACAGCACTATGAAAATCACTCGAGGAAAAGACACAAGTCAAATTAATCTAAGGATTATTAAATACAGAGATATACTAGAAGAGACAGCTTCTGCTGATCATAGCTAACAATTCAGAAATGAAGATGGGTTCATACGGAGTCTAACACAGATTAGACTGAGGCAGAAATCAAGGGCTGAGATTTATGTTTCCACCCATTTATTAAGCAAATATTTATTGGCACCTCTGTGCCAGGTACTCTTTATATGTAGGATATAACAACAGTCATAAAACACACATGGTTCTTGCCATCATGGAGCTGATAACTTTGTTAAATTGATCTGCCTAGACAGAATTTTTGTTGGTCAACAATTTTTTATGATAACATGATTTTCTTTGAAAGATTAAGACCTGCAAATGTTTCAAGCTTTCTATACATTTGGGGGAAAATTCTGAGTTACATTTAAGTTTTCCCAATTTAATGGAGTGTGATCTTCATATTTTGAAATTATGCGGAGAAAATAGAGAGTAAAGTTAGCAAAAAGGAGTGAAAGTTGTCGGCAAACTTTAGGCTTCTAAGTTAGCTGTAGGAAAGGAGCTCTGCAATTATTAGTGATTCCCCGGGACCTGCTTGCCTTAGGTGGCTGAAATAAAGGCTCGTGAGAGATTGTACCCAGCACGGAAAATCTGTAAAGCCTCTTATTGAGGTCAGTGTTAGTCACAGCAATCAGCCTGATACTTCAAGTGTAATGGACCAGATTAGCTTATAAAATCTGTAGTGTTCAGGCCAGAAGTTTAAAGTATAAACACATTCATGTTGTTTTGGCCTGTCTAAATATGTTTCTGAGGTTTTTCTTTTTTTAATTTTCATTCTTTTTTTTTTGGTGAGGAAGAGTCGCCCTGAGCTAACATCTGTTGCCAATCTTCCTCCTTTTTTGCTTGAGAAAGACTAGCACTGAGCTAACATCCATGCCAGTTTCCTCTATTTTGTATGTGGGCTGCCACCTTAGTATGGCTGATGAGCCGCATAAGGCCATGCCTGGGATTCAAACCCGCAAACCCAGGCCACTGAAGTGGAGTGCAGGAATTTAACCACTACACCATGGGGCTGGCCCCAATATGTTTCTGAGTTTTAATGCTAATATTATGGCTAGAGAAAGAAATAATGCCCTCTGGAAGAAGGGGGTAGTGTGCACAGATATAGAAATTTAATTATCAAAAAGGAATGATAAAACCTTATGTTGGTTATCCCTCTAACTGCAGAGAAATTTCAAAAGGTGTCTATTGGTAGAATGAATGAATGGAAAGATGGTTCCAACATTTGTCATGATAGTCCTGGATTATGGACTAACCTTGTCCAGTACCAATGGACATTATATCCCAATTTTGGACATGGATACATCTAATAAATTATATTGGGTCTGATAGTTTTTCTTTGGTGGAATATCATTTTATGGCCTCAGATAAAGAAAAAAAGGAAATCTTTTTTTTTTTTTTTTTAAGATTGGCACCTGGGCTAACAACTGTTGCCAATCTTTTTTTTTTTTCTGCTTTATCTCCCCCAACCCCCCCCCCCCCCCACCCCCGTACACAGTTGTATATCTTAGTTGCATGTCCTTCTAGTTGTGGGATGTGGGATGCCGCCTCAACGTGGCCTGACGAGCGGTGCCATGTCCGCGCCCAGGATCTGAACCCTGGGCCGCCTCAGCGGAGCGCGCGAACTTAACCACTCGGCCACGGAGCCGGCCCCTGGGAAATCTTAAAGTGTAATAACTGCAGAAATAAAAGTGGAAAGAAGAATTTGGTCAATTTTGCATTCACAATATAAATATAGATTTCCACTAAAATATGTAAATTCTTATCAATAATTTTCACAATTGGCACTACTAATACAAATATAATGGCTATGGTTAACCCTTTATTTTGAACTATTTGAACAATTTTTCATATTTATATGTACTGTTGTAGGTATGCACTCATTTGTTTATATTGTTTTTATTAATTTAATTTTATTGTTTTTATTTTCCTAAGATTTAATTTGCTAAATGAGCCTTAGCCCTGAATATAATAGAGTGTACTAAAATTTCTTTGAAACCAGGGGGTGCTAAATTCAATGCTGTATTTCTAGTTTAGAAAGAGATACCCCTATTAGAATAGTGTTTTTAAGTAAATTTCCCAGTGCTCTTGGCCAATATCTTCTTTTAATTTCCCATTTAATTTTCTGCCTGGTTTCACACGAGGGTCTCTTTCAATGTTCACCCGACACCAGTTTCTTTCTCCCGCCAATAGGCGCAGAGTAGATTATTTTCTCTAAGGTATTATTTTGCATTTTTCTGAGTCACATATCTGGTATGAGTACTAAATCCTGTTTCATTGGCACCACTTCCTCACATTTGACTGAAAACAGACACAAATGTTCTTATCTAGTGTTTGCTTCTTCTTCCTAATCACTGATGATACCAAACGAGTAGTTTACAGACAATTGCTCTAAATTAGAGACCGCTTATTATTGCATCTTGCTTTTTCTTCTAGAGTAAGTTTTTAGCCCTAGTATCAAAACTTTTTCAAAGTTTATTTTAATTAAGCAATTTTTTCTTCAAAATCCTGTACATTCCAGATTCATAAAGATAGGTATATTCTGCCAGTTTATAGTGTATTTTGTCACTTAATTATTACTAGTTTGTAAACTTCCTATGACTAACAGTATGTTTTTAATTTTCCCAAGCAATTCTATATAATTATTCACCTACCTTTTTTCCTCCTATCTTTCCATACTCACCAAATGAGTATTTCGCTTGATATCAAGTGGGCCTATTGAAGAAATATGGTATGAAATGTCTTATTCACATTCTTTCTTCAAATGGAAGCACCTCTGTGGTTTTCTGGACGTCAAAAGATAGCATAGCCTTGACAATACTATTTGCAGATTGGGAATTAATTAAAATTGTTATTATAACTAAGAAGAAAATTATCACATTAATTTTTAAGTACTTTTTTCTGCAAATCCAACCTCATAATTACCACTTTGCCTATGATTAATATTGAGCCAAGAGTCACAAAGAGGTTCTTATATCTTTTGTAGGAAAAGAATCAAGAAGAGGCACTGCCCATGTCAAGGCTGTCTTGTTTTGCTCTGAGAGATTCAATGTGCCCAGGAAAAATAGGACTTTTGTGTAACAGGGGCTTAAGTTCTGAATTGCTCATACATGTATCCTATGACTAATAACGTAAATCTTGAGAGGCAAAGATCTGCCTCCACTTATGAAAGCCTATGAGATAAGATATTTCATCTCCCATCTGGTCAGTTAATACGCTTTCACCCACAAGTGGCAGAATCTGCATCTCAAACTATTAAAAAATAAGTAAGTACCTTATCTCACATATCACAGAGCTCAGAGATACAGGAGAGCTTCAGAGTTAGATATTTAAATAGCTCTGTGATGTCATCAGGGACATAGTTTCTTTCCAACTCTCTATCTTCATTCCACAAAGTTGGCTACCTTTTGAGATTGGTAGCTGCAGAAATCTAGGCAACATATCTAAATAACAATTCCCAGAGGAAGATGAGATAATTTGTCTGCTGTCTTAACAGTGAGGACACACTTCCATGAGCTCTCAAGCAGACTTCTCCCTATGTCTTAATGGCCATATTAAGTCATCTAAATAATCCCTAATCAATCAGACCAGTTTCCCATGAGTCACATGGCTGTGGCAGAAGGCGATATCTGAACAAAATTGTGATTCCTTTAGGGAGGAAAAAGATTTGAATGAGCTCTAGGTAAACAGTCAGGATGTTCACTATACTCTGCTCTCTGACGCTATGACATAGGCACTATATGGAGACCTAAATTAAATTATCACCCACTCTAAGTAAAATTGAGGTATCGATAATTCACGAATTCAAATATTTCAGATGATAGGAATGCTGTAACATTTTCAACATGTGTGGTTCACCTACTCACATAATATTTGTGCCCCTTCCCCAAGATGGCTAAGAAGATATTCCCTTTATAAAGACTTTAAGAATTACATTGGTGACAGAGTCACTTTAATCTTTGAAAAATGCTTTGGTGGATTTTTTATTTAGTTTTAGATTATTGGTTAGAGATCCTAAAGTTGAAATGACTCTTGATTTTCATAGAGGTGACAGATTCCTTGGGCATACGGTGGGAAAAGAACCCAAACAGTAAGCAAAGTGGCATGCTTACCTAAGCAACAAGGTTAGTAGTATTATTTTGAATGATCAAGTATACAGTGGTCTTTGGCAGTGGTTAATTGGTCATAGGATCCTTAGGGCCAAAATAGGTGGATAGCCCACTGAAGTCCTGCTTTATTTGTCTAAATTTAAACTTCAACTGTGGTGAAAGGATCTTGAATTGAATCACTGTTTTCTCTCTCAATTCTTTGCGGTTTCTATGACCCTTTAGTTGAGGGGACATTGAGACTGTGTAAGTGCTTCTTTAGAATCCCATTGGATCCCATTTTTTTGTTTCTGTGTGCATCCCCTCCAATTTTGGTGTGCCTTTACTTCTGGTTCTTCTTTGGAAAACTGCCTTTGGGCTACTGAAACTGCTATGTCCACGTAAGCAGAAGCCGGAAGTGCCTGAGTATTGATGTCCCCTCAAGCAACCCTTAGACAATGACTAATGTTCGAGGGAGAACATAAAACTCCAGTTTCATTGTCTCTAATCAGAACATTTTGAGGTGTGATTTACAATCCAAAGATTTCCTTTTGGAATAAGCTAACTCTATCTAAAACTTGAACATTTGTTCAGTTTCTTCCTCTTTCCTGTCCTGCTTCCTACAGTTCTTTAATAGTTTCTCCTGGGAATACTTCTTTAACAAATCCCTTGCACATTATTCCTTGTCACTGGGTCTGCTTCTGAGGAACCCAACTCTTAAAAGAAGCACCCAATAATAACATCACAAGTACTTTGCCAATTTCCCCTAGTCTTCTGTTATAAGACTTATGGACCTTTACCAGGGTAAACTTATACTTGAGAAAGGGAAATGCCAAGATCTTTAAGGAATTTTTCTATTTGGGTTTTTTTTGGTGGGTTTTCTTTTCTTTTGTTGGGGAAGATTGTCCCTTAGCTAACATCTGTGCCAATCTTCCTCTATTTTGTATGTAGGACACGTCCACAGCATGACTTGATGAACAGTGTGTAGGTTCACACCCGGGGTCCAAACCTGTGAACTCTGGGCCACCAAAACAGAGCACACGAACTATCACTACACCACTGGGCTGATCCAGTTTGGGACATTTTTGAGATTAAAATTCTTTTAATTTTTTAGTTAAAAATTTTAAATCAGAAGTTTTCACACATGATGGCATCTATTGAAAATTAGGAAGATATGACTGGCCAACTGTCTCTCAATTTCGTCCCTCCATCCCCCACCCAACAGGAGCAGAAGAGCCAGCTGCCTCTTTAGATGGGATCTTATGCCCAGACTCAGTGCTAGTGCTTCATTGCCACTCTGGCGCTGAAGCCTAGCATCTGTAGATGTGTATCTGGAACTTTGGCTGATGTTGTTTTATAGTAGAGTTAAGAGGAAAGCGTGACATTTTTCATAACCCTTGTCTATCAAAATTGGGAAACAAAAGATAGACTGAGAGAGGGCCTCATGTTTCAAGAAACATAGGAGAGCTCATAATCACTTGTGGAAGCTAAAAGCATTCTTATATCTCCAGGCCTGCAGCACCAATTTATGTTATGGACTGGCTCCCATAGGCATTTGAGTTTGCAATCCTGCTCTCATGCTTTTCATCCCCCTTCTGCCCCAGAGTAGGATCTTCCCTTTTTCTGACTACCGCCCCAATGCACACAGTGTGCCATTTCTTAAGGGACTTTTTTGAACTGACTGAATGAACACTACTTCTTGTGGACCAAGAACACCGATTCACTCCATCAGGGTGCAGACTTAGAAGGGTCTGGTTATAGCTTGAGTTGTTTTCTAAGCCTACCTCATGGTAGAACTGCAATGATCTCAAAATATATCCTGCATTCTTTCCACCAGCAACTGATTGTGTGATTTATAAATAGTCTCAACAAATGATGGGATCCCAGATTGGCTCTCTAATTTATGTAATATTGGCTTTTCTGTTGCATAGAAGCAAGTGGATCTCTTTGAAATCATCTCCACAAATGAGAATAATAAATAAAAGGAAATATAGCATCCTTGGAAGAATCACAGGGATCCGTTCAAAGAATTGAAAAAAAATTACAAAAACTGAGATGCCTATCATATTTCCATTCAAGATCACAGATTGGCTAATTAAGAAGGTGGAAGCATCTCATAGAATGACAGTGGATTATAATAAATGTGCTTAATAAGTCACTGTCCCTATGGGTTTTCTTTACTGGAGTTCTTGACATTTTGTCACTGCTATCAATTTGAAAACAAACAAACAACAAGAAACATTCTGACAATAAGCTGAAAAAAACAAAAAAATAGATGCTATTTGCCATCACCTGAAAAGGGCACACATCTTGCCTCATGGCTATGGAATCTAATCTATGTGGAAACTATGGCAAAGTTTCATAAGCAAATCACAGAAAAGATCCAGTAGGGTTTCCTGGAAAAGCCATAACCCAGTCATGACATAGATATAGATAAATAAAGATATACACATATATATATGTGTGTGTCATGAAGAGGGTATGGACTTTCTATACATGAAATCTTGGCGAAGTCTGTACCCTTGACTGTGGGACAACAGCTGACCAGGTAAATTGATTTACCCTATATAAACTGAATTTGTATTTCTGATTTACCAAAATCGGTTATGGGGCCAGGAGTGCTCCAACATCTAGTAATATGAGCAGGATGATTAAAACTCTGGGAATGCCTACTCCTGCTTCATTGCCACCCCTCCTTAACCTACATCTCTGACTTCATAGGGAGTTTTCTACAAATAATGAACTGAGGAAAATATTTGAGCCTAGATTGTAGATGGTTCTGCATGATATGCTGACCCATGACAGAAGCTGATGATCATGTTATATTTGCTAGAGATGGCTCAGAAGGAAAAATCTTCCGTGTGGGCAAAATTTCAAATGGCCCATTTAATAGTTCACTGTGCTTGAAAGAAAAGATGACCTGAGGTAAATCGAAACAGCAAATCACCAGCAGACACTAACGGTTTACAGTTTAACTGGATGATCAGGGGCTTGAAAGGGATAAGACTGCAGTCTTAAAAGATGCCATGTAAGATCTGAATCAGTGCACAATATATGGTGTTGATTGTCCCTAGCCAGCATTCATGCAATAAACAGGAAGAAGTGAAGATGGTGGCTTTCATGATTAAATCTAATGACTCAGTTTTATTTCAGATTTTCATACCTTTAGGTTTTCATTTTAGAACCCTAAAATGCATGCTTCCACTGTGAAATATAATATTTCTGTTAAATTCTAAATGACTGACATTTGGCAACTTCAGCCTTTTAATGGCATTAGGCTAACTGGCGAAGAAAAAGATGGAAGGGGATGAAGAAGTTATGGCATTGGAGTGATTGATCCTAATTATTAAGGGGAAATAAGGTTTCTAATACATAACAGAGGGAAACAACAGTAGTTATGAAACTCAGGTGATCCCCTGGAGAGATTCGTCATATGACATTGTCAGGAATTAAGTGATAATGGAGAACTACTGCAACTTAATGAAAGAAAGTCACTGAGGGCTCAGACCACACAGCAGTAAAGATCTGCGCCTAATGAACTCTTAATCAGCTCAGAAGGAGGCTGAAGAAGTGGAAACATAAGATGGGTAAAGGGAAACATGGTAAACACCTACAATCTGGAGAACAACTGCAAAAATAGATAATGCAACTTTCACCCATATTTCTTACCCTGCTTGTTGTGTCGTATGTAGGTAGATATGTTAAATAATTATCCTTCCTTATTTTCTGCTCTTTCTTCCCACTATAAGTGGAATGCATAATGGTGGGATACTTTTAGAATACTGATACAAAATCTTTACCAAATACAGAAGCATCACCTAGAGATTGTGACTTGTTACTGTTTGTAGTAACTGAACATGGTCCATGGGTTTTGGAAATTGAAATAAGAAAGAAAGATGGATTTGGATGTTGGGAAGTCTGTGGTGTGCACTTGTTATTATTTTTGGAATCCAACATCTGAGCAACTCCTATTTTGTGGGAGGAGGATGGCTAATCCCACTTAAATTAATCTTGATAGGTTGAGGGCCCTATTTTCCACTACAAAAGCTATCATGGCCCATATTCCCTGTCTTTCCCTCAGGCAGCCATGAGACAAACACATGACATAGGCTTGGCAATTAGTGTCCAGACCTGAGATTCTTGAACTTGGAGGTATAACAAAAAGACCAGGGGATATTGCGAAACTGTACTGTGTGGATGCAGCAGTATGTATCATGAGCCCAGCAGTTTCCAGGACATTTATCCAATAGCAGTGGTGCTAGCAGAGGCATCCTAACCAGACTTTTCATGTTCCTGAATTCGACTGAATACTCAAGTGTCTTTCTTATTGCATGTCTGTTATTTTACAAGTCTGATTCTTCAGCCTTCCTCTCAGCTGTGTGAGCTTCCTGATGGTCTTTCAACAGTTATTTTTCTGTTTCTGATTCTTAGTTTGCCTGTGTTTCTTACAATGTAAATCCTCACTGGTAAAGCAAGTAACTTATCCTCTACAGACTAGTTTTTGTTTCTAAAATGAAGAGCAGGAAATAGGGCTTTTAAGAGACTTCCAATTTTTAAATTCATTTGTAAAAAAATTACTTAATGAATAAAAACATTGTTTTGGAATTTTCTTTAATAAATGAATCCAACCATTTGGAAGTTTAATAAATGCATTTAACCTGTCATTAATTTGATCTCTGCGGAAAATGACTTGACAGATTTTAAAAAGAGAATGTCATAGATAAAAAACACTGTACTTTATTCTAAATGTTCATTTTTTAAATTATTCAATTAAATTATAAAATAAGAAAATACTTCATGTATGCCTACTCTGCAAGCCAACGTTTGCATATCTATACATTCATTTGTCAAGTTAATTTTATTATAGTTAATATTTCAATTGAGAAGTGAATATTATCTATTAAAAGTCTATATGGAAAGTGATCTTTAACATGTTTTTCCAAAAAGAGGTTACATGCAAGTGTTTCCATTCTTATAGTTTATTTTGTTAGCTTGTTTATATATTATAAGGATTTGAAGCTGTCCCTTCTGAAACTGGTAGCAAGTGATTTGTGCTTCTTGAGAAATATAATGAAAATATACGGAAGCCTCTATTCTGCAAAGTATTTGACAAGCACATTCTTGTTTCAATCAGGGGAAGCAAGCTAAACAAGAAAAATAAGAGAGGCATTTGTAGTATCCTAACATAAATATCTCCTTTTTGAAACTCAAGTTATAAATGGAAAAGAAAAGTAAAAACAAGTGTTTTGCATGAGTGGCAGTACTAATTGCTTCTGATCTTAATTTTTTCCTGTGAATAGCCTTGAGTATTTTTAAAGTTACTGCTTAAATGTTTAATGAATGAATGCATAAAATCATCTATAACAGTGGCTAAATAGCAGACTGTTTTGCAATTTTGATCTAAAAAATGTTGAATGTCATGAGATCTTTTCCTTTATGCTAGGGTGATTAAACACAATAATAACAAGTTAGTTAAGTAAAGATATCTGTCAGTAAAATATTATTGTTAAATCCAAAGAGTTTTATTTAGAAATATCAATTAGAACAAATGCAGCCTTATGATTTTCAAAATGCAAAGGAGTGAAACCAAGTATTTAACAGATACAAAAACAAAACCAAACAAAAACCAAAAGCACAAAAGCCTTCCACTAGATAATTCTATGTTAAAGAAATGAGACATTTCCAAAATATGTCTTTTTGTTTTTAATTCTAAACTGATGACAGTGTGATTTTTTCAAGCCCCATGTAAGTTTAAATGTAAGAGTCACAATCAAAAGCTTGCACGGAAAAGAGACATGGTCCTGAAGTCCTATGAATGCACTAGCCATGCAAACTAGAAGAATTTAAAGTAGATTAAACTATTTTTCTAGAATAAAATTTGCCTTGAATGTATTTATAGGTATATATATATACACATACACACGATGTGTGTATAAGAGGATAAGCAAATGACTTGTTTAAAAACTCAGTATATATAACTAGAAATTCATAGATTTTAGACCTTTTATCTCGAGCAGTGAAAATAATATTATACATTGGGCTGAAGATTGTGTGTAATCAAATTTTATTTATTAATATGAGATATAAAAAGCCTTGAAGTGTTACCCATTTTAAGTATGTAATTATTCCTTCTTCCACAGAAGCCTGCTTGGGACTTCCGTGTATTATCACAATGATTTTTGGGTAAATTTCTTATTAAATAAGTCTTATTCATGCAAGCAAAAAAGGAACTACTAAAGAACACAAATTTTATAAATTTCAATTAATCCAATTTTTTCTCAAGTTTTATAGATTTGATATCACCTTATATGGCAACAGAATCAACATTTTATTCCAGAGTAATAACATTTAAAGATTTATATAAATACATATTTATGTAATATTTTATAAATACATAAAATATAAATATATATTAAATATATAGAAGGAGATATAGGTATATGTAATATTAAATATATAAAAAGTATAATAAGCTTCTGATAACCTCTCTCTCACACACACACATACACACACACGCACACAGACGCATGCTCACACACAGAAGCATGCTGAATAAAGACTGCCTCTCCTCCTGCAAGACCTACAATTATGGCTGCAAAACAGGGTTGTCATTTTGATGCTGAAGTATATGATTTTCAACCAGTTATGAAATTGCATTTTATTTTCACATGCACTTGCTTCTGTTCCACATTATATTGTTCATTTCGACACTATTTTTTCTGGAATTGAGCCTTTGTGCTTTACTGGAGATTTTTAGCTCTTGGATGAAAAAATAGTGGGTCAGACACTATTTCTTTTGCTGGAAGACAAAAAGAGGCACATATGATCCTGAGATAATGCTTTTGGCTACACATATGGTTTCCTTCATTTAAAACTAGAATATTTTTCATTCACAAATCTGCTTGAGAAAAGGAAGAAAGTCACTCTCCTCCTCAATTTCAGGGGTTTCATGTTCATCCCTAGTGCCGTGCATAGTTTCTTTCCAATAACATCAGATTTAGGATGATTAAAAGTTTCAGATCATTTAATCTCTCAAGCCCCATACATATGCTTTAGATATTCCTCATTCAAAGTACACACGGATACAGAATTTACAACTTACATAACTGAATTTAGACCACTTGTCTGCTGAGTCTGGAAAGTGTGCTGTTGGCAATAGCCAGAGCATTAATAGTATGTTTTCTACTATTTGCTACCTTTAACACAGTATTAGAAAACAAGATATTAACCTATTCAATAATCAGTATTCCAGAAGGAGCAAGAGATTAAAAACAGGGAACAGAGGTTAAAAAACCTGTATTCTCTTGTATATGAAGCAAATATATCAGAAATACACTAAATTTTTGGGACAATGTAGCTGACAAAGAAACCTTTATGCTATAAACTAGCCCTATATTGTAGAGGCTTGCAAAGCTCTGTATCATCCAAGGAGGGCAAATTCCCCAATGCTCATCAGCTGTGGCCGTGGAAGCTAATGAAAAGTAAAATTTCTTGTGGAGATTAGAATACGAATCCAATCAAAGATTTTCGTATGGCGAGTATTCTTCATAATACCTGTCTCACATGTCATCATCTTGCTATGCGCCAGTGACTTTTGGGTATTTCCCAATCTTTCATCTTGCAACTAATTTATCTATTCTACTGTTCATGAATGAGTTGTTCTAAATAATGCTGCCATGGACATCCTTGCCCATGTACCTTTGATCATATGTGGAATACTGGGTATATATCTTGGACTGGAGTGATATCATCATAGCCTATGAATATATTTTACCATAATTGATAAATACCCAATTTTTCTAAGCAGTTATATTCACAAAGTATACGTGTGTTTCTGTTGTTACACATCTTGAACAATACTTTATGATGTCTATCTTTTTAAATCTTTGCCTATGTGTGTAGTACGTAGTGGCATCTCATTGTGGTTTTAATTGACATTTCTTAGAAAACTAGTGTGGTTATGCACTTTTATGTGCACTTATTGGCAACTAACGTATCCTCTTTCATGAAGAGCACTGTATGAGTGTCCAGTTGTTTCATATCCTTCCCATGATCTGGCATTTTCAATCATTTTTGTTTTGACTATTCAATTGTTATATAATATATTTCATTGTGGGTTTAATTTACATCTCCCAGATGAATGATGAAATTGGATACTTTAAAAAGTTTTTGGCCATTTGCATGTCTTCTGTAAAGTTCCTGTTCAAGACTTTGCCCATTTTTCAAGCATTGAATTTTCTCCCTCTTACTTATTTGTAGGAGTAATTTGTATAGAAATGGAATCTGTAATGTAAAAATTTCCCAAAGAAAATTCTAGTCACACATATCTTCACAGTTAAGAGAGAACTAACATCAATCTTATGCGAACTCTTCCAGAGAAAAGAAAAAGAGAGACCACTTCTCGACTTTTTTTATGAGGCCAGGATTACCTTAATACCAAAGTATCTGAGAACAACTTTACAAGAAAGGAAAATTAAAGGCCATTCTCTTATGAACGTAAGAGGCAAAAGTCCTAGATAAGATATTAACCAATCAAATCCAGTAACATATAAAAAACATATTACATCATCAAGTTGGATATAGTCATAGAATGCAACATTAGAATAATATTTGCATATCAATCAATATAAATCATCACATTAATAAAATAAAGAAGAAAAAATCCACATGATCATTTCAAGAGGTATAGGAAAAAATGATTTAATTCCTAGTAAAGTAGGAGAAGAAATCTTTGCCTAATTGATTTTTGTAGAGCACTCTACCTAATACAGCACAATACACATTCTTTTCAATGGTACATGGAACATTCAACAATATAGACCACATGCTGGACCATAAAATGAGTCTCCATAATTTTCAAAGAATTCACATCACACAGAGTATGTTCTTTGACCAAAACAGAATTGAATTAGAATTCAATAACAGATATCTATAAAATCCTCAAATATTTGGAGATTAAACAATCCATTTCTAAATAATGCATTGATTGAAGAAGAAATCATAGGGGAAACTAAAAAACATTTTAAATGAATTAAAATAAAAAGCATAACATATCAAAATTTACGGGATTCATATACATATATAATCTATGATCTGAGCTTCCACCTTAAGAAACACTTTGAAAGGAAGATAAGTTAATAAAATTAAAAGCAATAGGAAAATTAAACCCAAACTAAGTAAAATTAAGGAAATAACTACAGTAAAAGTGGAAATAAAGGAAATAGACAGCAGAAAACAATAGATAAATTTAATTAAACCAAAAAAGCTTCTATTAAAAGAACAATAAAATTGATAAAAGTCTAAGTTGATCAAGGGAAAAAACAGATGGCACAAATGATTAACATTAGGAATTAAAAAGACATAACTGGGACCAGTCCAGTGGCATAGTGGTAAAGCTTGTGCACTCCACTTTGGTGGCCCAGGGTTCACAGATTCAGATCCCAGGTGTGGATGACATGCTGTGGTGGCATCCCACATACAAAACAGAAGAAGATTGCCACAGGTGTCAGCTCAGGGACAATCTTCCTCAAGCAAAAAGAGGAAGATTGGTAACAGATGTTAGCTCAGGGCCAATCTTCCTCACACACACAAAAAACCATACCTGCAGATCTTACAGGCATTAGAAGAAAAATAAAGGGATATAATGCAAAAAATTTATGTCAGTATAAAAACAGGCACAATTAAATCAAATGATCAACTCAGTATATGCAGGAAAATCATTTGACAAAATTCAATACTCACTCATCATAAAATGTCTCAGCCAAAGTAACAATAATAGGGCATTTACTAAATACCATTAAAAAATGCCTTGAAAACACCTAAAGGTAACTTCAAACTTAATGATAAAGACTGAGTGTTTCTTCCCCCCAAACCGAGGAAGAAGTCAAAGATGTCAGCTTTTGTGACGTTTGTTCGATATCAATCCCATCTACAAGAGCATCAAAATCATGAAATACTTAGGTATAAACTTAACAGAATATATGAAATACCTGTGCACTTATAACTATAAAACATTGATAAAAGAAATGGAGATCTAAATAATTGGAGCAATAATACTTATTCATGCATTAAACCACTCAATATTTCCAAAATTTATCTATATTTTCAAAGTTATGCCAATCAAAACCCAAGCTGGCTTGTTCTTTTCCCATGGAATTAACAAGCTGATCTTAAACATTTGTATGAAAAATTAAAGAATGTAGACTTGTGATAATAATATTGAAAAAGAATACAAAGTTTGAGGACTTACATTACCTGCTTTATAAACTTATTATAAAGCTACAGAAATTAGGACAGTGTGATATTGCTATAAAGGATACACATATGGAGTAATAAGATAGCATAGAGTGTCCATAAATAGACTCACATGTGTATATGTTCAATTAGTTTTTTAAAAAGTACCAAGATAATTCAACAGATAGAAAATCTTTTCAGCAATTGATACTGACACTCTGGGATATACTTAGGAAAAAAAACGAACCTTGACCAAATCCTCATACCATAAATTCAACATAAAACCGATCATAGACTTAAAGGTAAAAGCTAAACCTATAAATATCTATAAGAAAATATACCAAAAAAATCTTTGTAATCTATAAGTAGGCAGACATTACTATGCGTAAAGCACCAATCATGTAAGAAAAGAAAGTTTATCAAAGGTAAAATGTCTGCTCTTTTAAAGACACCTCTAATGCCACACATCACTACCATGGCTAAAATTTGAAAGGCAGACAATAGCAAATACTGGTAAGGATGAGGAGAAAGTGAAACTTTCATATATTGCTGTTGGGAGTGTAAAATTTGTACAGCTACTTTGGAGAACTGTTCATCAGTTTCCTATAAAATTAAACATATACTTAGCATGAACCCCAGAAATTCTATTCCAAGATGGTGTGAAAAGAAAACATGTCCTCATAAAGATTTGTATATGAGTGTTCATAGCAATTTTATTCATAATAACCAAAAATTGGAAACCACTCTAATGTCCATCAACAGATGATTGGATTAAAAATGGATAACATTTTGTGGTATATCCAGATATTGGGATACTGCTTTGCAATAAAAATGTAAAAACTAATGATACACATAACAACATGAATGAATATGCAGAACAATGGAAGGCAGATACAAAAGAGTGCTAACAGCATGATTCCACATATGTGAAATTATAGAAAGGGCAAAACTGATCAATTGTGACCATGAGCTGATTGGTGGTTGCCTGGGGCCATGGGTGGTTAGAGGGTAACTTGAGAGATGAGGGAAGTTTTTGGGTGATCAAAGTGAAATATTTTGATTGTGGTGGTGACTATATGAGTGTTTACAGTTGTGAAAACTCACTATTCCATAAAATTAAAAATGAAGCATTTTCTTATCTGTTAAATATATAAAATATATGCAAAATAAAAACAAAACTAGCAAATGTATATCTTAAAAAATCATAATGAGACATCACAACATGCCCAGAAGAATGGTTAAAATTAAATCAAAAACTTTATTTCACAGGATCAAATGCTGGAGAGTATGTAGAGTGATCATAACTCACACATGTTGCTGATGAATGTGGATTGGTGATATACTTTGGAAAACTCTGATAGTATTGACTAAGAATGGACATTTTATTTTATTTTATTTTATTTTTTTGAGGAAGATTAGCCCTGAGCTAACGTCTGCTGCCAATCCTCCTCTTTTTGCTGAGGAAGACTGGTCCTGAGCTAACATCCATGCCCATCTTCCTCTACTTTATATGTGGGACGCCTGCCACAGCATGGCTTGAGAGGTGGCACCATGTCCGCACCCAGGATCCCAACTGGCGAAGCCCAGGCCGCCAAAGCGGAATGTGCGCACTTAGCCGCTGCACCACCTGACTGGCCCCCAAAATGGACATTTTATATCTAGGACCTATCTGAGTTATACATCCAGGATAGAGGTAACTGTTCACCTGTAGACATGTATAAGAATAATTATAGCAGCATTATTTGCAATATCACTCAAGTGGAAGCAAATTAAATGTCAATCAGCAGCAGAGCAGAAAAATAAATTGTGAGCAAAGTACTGGTACATGCGACAACATGGATGGACCTCACAGACACAATGTTGAGCAAAAGAAGCTAAACACAAATGATATGATTCCATTTACAAAAGTTCAAAAAGAGGCACTGCTAAGCCATGGTCACAGAAATCAGAGTCGCAGTTACTTTTGGTGGTATAGTGGTAGGATGGGGCTCCTAGGGTACTGTTAATGTTCTGTTTTTCAATATGACTTTGTTACTAGGGTGTGCTTATTTCTGAAAATTCATCAGGTTGCCTAATCGTGATTTATGACCTTTTCTGTATATTTAATGCTCAAACAAAAAGTGCTTAAATTTTTAAAAATCAGATCATGTTGTTGTTCTCAAAACCCTCCGGTGGCTTCCCACCTCACTTCTAATCAAATCCCAAATCTCTCCTCCCTAAGCTGCAGCCACACTGACCTTCTTTCTCTTCCTTGAGCAAAGAATGAAGCAAGGTCGTTTTTATCCCTTTCACATGCAGTTCCTTATGCCTGGAACACTATTTTCCAAAACCTTTATCTAGCCTTCTTTTTATTGACATTCAGTTCTCTGCCTTTCCTGAAATCTAAAAGCAGTTCTTCTGTGACTTTATTCAGAACCTTGCATTTTTTTCAGTGTAATTCTCATATCTGAAGTTATCTATTTATTTCATGACTTAGTTTCCCCTAACTTCGGGCTCCCCTCGTTAGAATGCAATATCCATTCCTGCAGCAATTTTGAATGTCTTGCTATCTGCTGTATCCTCAGTGACTAGAATCCTGCCAGACAGGCAGATAGATGTTCAGCAAATAATTGGAACATGAATAACTCTATAGACGAATGAGTGAAGGAATGAATGAATGAGTTAATAAGTGTATTGCATAGACATTAATGATTATTGATTAAATACAAACGGTTCTCAAGGAACTAAATTAGGCAGGGAGGAGTGTTATTGAGTGATGTTTTTCTTCTACCCTTTAAATGATTTGGTTGAAATATGGCCCAGGGAAAGGGCCTTGAGAATGATGATTTCAGCAGTTTTCCCTTCCAAATAATGTAACATTAAATTATTATTTCCATATTGATGCTCAAGCATCCATTCTCCTACAGTGTCATTGCTGAAGATTGAAAGGTGAATAATTTTGCATAATGATTATATGCTACATTAAAAACCTGAATAGTATGAACATGTACTTTTCCAATATACTAAATGTATATTCTAAACAAGTTATTCATTAATATATAAACATATATTTTTATACGAAAAGTAGCTTATCATCTAATTTGCTCTGTTCGCTTTCTAAAGATTTCCAGGTGCAGGCGGACACTTAAGTGCTTTTTGATGATAACGATAATTTACTGAAATTTCTCATACGAAATTTCTCATACGTAACATTTTCCTTGTAATGTTTTAGCACATACGTTCTCTTTTATCATTGCTAAATTTTGCCATTTGTAATATTTCATTTTCTCAGTTTGAACTACTATATGGTTTACAATTCCTAAGAATTTTTCATGTTTTAGCCTTACAATGTGTTGGCTAATACTTATGTTCCCTCAACACCTTGTATTATCGTCAGTAAATGGTGAGTAACAGAAAACTATATGCAGAATTTAGCAAAGGTTCATGAAAAGTCATACTTTCAAGGCTAAATTAATAAAAGTAACTTATTATGATTAAAATTAGGCTTCTTTTGCAGAACATACTCTAAATAGTGTATTATACTGCTAATTAAGACAAAAGTTCAATGATAGAAACCAAGGTATATTCTTAGGAAGAAACATTTGGAGTATAATAAAGCTATCTTTGTCTTAGTCTCATTCTAATCTATGAGTTTGAGATAATTATTTCTAAGATTGGTGCTCTTCATAACATCAAGAAATCAGTAGTTACTAAGAATTTACAGGTTTTTCTAGCAATGTCTAAGTGGGAGGAAAACATTTAAGTACTAAACATTTGTGCATACATGATTTCACTTGATTCTCAGCACAACCCTAGGTAACAAATATTTAGGTCATCAGGTGCAGTTATTTTAGTCTCTGTCTGCTAGTTCCAATGTCATTTCTGAAGAGTGATTTTATTAGCACTTTTCAACTACTTTTTCCTACATCTTTGTATGTCTAGTTTTTTTTTTTTAATAGAATGCCAAGTACTGGAGAGGATTTTAGAGGCTCTTTTGTGTTATCTTCCTCTTAAGAATGTTATGTCTTGTTGGTTGATCACCACAATTCTAACAACATTGTACTCATAGTCAACAATAAGGTATTGTACACTTAAAATTTTGTTAATGAGGTAGATCTCATATTAAGTGTTCCTACCACAATAAAATAAAATAAAAGGACAGTTTTAAGCTTTGTTAGAGTCGGTATATTTCTGTTTTGCCTGTGTCCTTTCTAAAGGACATCCTCTTTAGTTCTGGGGCAAGGCTTTTGTGGGATGTCAACTCAAAACCTGGTGTGTTCATGAAGGTCTTCTCCCTTTGGATAAGCCCAGCCTCCAATGCCTCCCTAGCGTTATGTGATGTCTGAAATCTCTGCCCGCCTCTCCCACCTCTTGATATCATTCTCTGGTGGGCCTTCCAGAGTCTCACCTGCATCTGCTCAACTTAGGAGCCGGAAAAGGACACAAGGGGGAATGTATACATAGATTTTTAGAACTCTTTTTGTATAGTTCTCTCTTCTCCAGTTCTCCATCCACCAAGATCCAGCTGCCTTCATGGCCCCAAACTTCTTTCTTTATCTTCTCTATCCAGTGAATCCTCAGCTCTCTTTGGGGTCGTTTAATCTGTGTTACGATTTGGAAAACATCTTCAGATGCATGACCAACCAACCACCTCCTCTTTCAATTTCTATCTGGTGTCACGTTGTTGTTTTGCTACCATAATCTCCATGATATTTTCTATCACCTAAAGAAACAAGCTCTCTCTATCTGTATTATCAGCTCTAGACCTGTTTGCCATGAGTTTTCCTATCAATGAGCTCAAGCTCACACCTCCAGACTGTACAATATCCACCTTATCCATCCTAAAGCCATAAAACTTTCATGGTCTCAGGCTCTAATATCGCTACAGATTAGCACCTGGTTCCTAAACCAATTTTTGGTACAATACCTTTGCCAAAGAGATGCTATTCATTCATCCAGGTTCCTTTATCTAGCGTGGGCCTGTATTGTTTATGCCCCCAGCTTCTGAAATATCAGCATTACTCATTTTGACTGAAGCCAGTTGGTCTAAGACAAAACCAGACTTTCTTCTGCTATAATTGCATCAAGATGTTTTGAACCTCAGAGGTCCTTTCTTAGCAGACAGGAATGTTTTTCTGTTGAGCATCAATTAACTTGAACACTACCGCTGAAACTATCTAACAAAAGATTGAAGGGATTCCAGAGCTCTTCACTGAAGGCGAGCGAGTAATATACACTTCTTATCTTCATTTATCTTGTTTCTAAAATGGTTAGTTTTGCAAATGGTTGTATTCAATCTCAAATTTGTCCAATAAATTGCGCAAAACGGAATAAAAAGAGAGAAGAATTGGTACACAATAAACTGTGAAGACTCCCAGCAACTTAGTCCTCTAAAATAAGTGAGCATTTTTTTCAATGTCTGAAAGATTTCCCTTTATTAGTCTGCTGAGTTGTATTTCATCAGCTCCTATTAAATTGTGTTGTCATAGATACCTATGAATCGTAAAGAGTATAGAAAGACTTTATTTCACTTTTATAAGCCTCTGAAAACAAGGAAAAAAGAAGATTTAGAATCTCTGATTTTAGTGAGACTGTTCAATTTCCTGTTTGTCTCTTTTTCCAAGTTCCTTGTGTTAAGAAATCACACTCTTGGTATCTAGGTATATTATAGAAATCTCAAGAGACTTTGGGTATTTATAAATCGTCTATTTTTTTCTAACATGCATGAATGAAAATTTAATTATTTTGTGAATGTTTGATATAGTTTCAATGCAGTGTCCTTCCAGTCAAAACTACACATCTGATATGTATTTGTTTAAGTATGTATGTGTGTATACATATGTGTGTGTGTGTTGATTTTTTATCCACTCTGTTGAAATATATCCAAGTGGTAATTTAATGTATATGGCCTTAGCTACAATGCATGCTGGGACTTTATTGATGGATCCTAAGTACAGAAAAGTGAATTGAGACTGGGACTAGGGCAACTAACTCAGAGACACTCATGAGAGTTGGCAATAGTTCATATCACAGTGTCTGAGGGTTGATAGTAGAAATGTAAGCCTTTATAAATGAAATCAACAGTGGGAAGAGCCTGTTCTCAGAAATGTCTAAGCTATTGCAATGTTCAGTCAAATGGATAACAATACAGTCATGCACTGCATAATGACATTTCAGTCAAAGACAGACCACATATACAACAATGGCCCCATAAGATTAGTACCATATAGGCTAGATGCGTAGTAGGCTATATAATCTATATTTGTGCAAGTACACTCTATGATATTTGCACAATGACGCAATCGCCTAAAGATACATTTCTTAGAATGTATCCCTGTTGTTAAGTAAAGCATGACTGTATTTGAAGAAGGTCCATCCATTTTGTAGCTAAATTTGTGCAAGTTGCTGGCATATAGGAAGAGACGATTGGAAAGACTATGCATGTTATGAGGGTCCAAGTTTAGCAAGTTTGTGTTTAGAGCATGTTTCTAGGGCCATAGGGAAATCAGCATGTTATTCAGGAAGTAGAAGTTCAGATATACTAAAAAGTCAAACCTAGATAGATTAGGGAGAAAAGACACAATTTGATAAGACATGGATACCTAGTGCATCATGTCAGATCTATGATGATGAGGCTAATTTCAGTAGCTGCTTTGCTTTTCTAATACACTGACAAGCTTGGTGTCGGTTTGTGCATGAATAATCTTTCTAGTATAACAGGTGTGGAAGAAGTAAACTATATCTGGTTTTATTAGTTCCACAGGAACTTATGACCGACAAAATAAAAGTATTTTTTAAAGTGATCAGCAAGAGCTTTTGTTTTTAGCAGGACTAACTGTCTGAGGAAAGAATTTCCCAGCTTCTTAGACCAAGTTGATGCCATGTAAATACAGTAGTCCCCCCTTATCCACAGAGGATATGTTCCAAGAACCCCATGGATGCCTGAAACCATAGATAGTACCAAACTCTATATATTGTGTTTTTTCCTATACATACATACCCTATGATAAAGTTTAATCTATAAATTAGGCACAATAAGAGAATATCCAAATTGCCAGCATCATTATTCTTCTGCTTTGGGGCTACTATTAAGTAAAATAAGGGTTACTTGAACATAAGCACTGTGATACCATGACAGTTGATCTGATAACTGAGATGGCTACTAAGTGACTAATGGGGAGGTAGTGTATATAGTGGGGATATGCTGGACAAAGGATTGATTCACATCCTAGGCAGGACAGAGTGAGATGGTGTGAGATTTCATCATGCTACTCAGAATGGCACACAATTTAAAACTTATTAATTGTTTATTTCTGGAATTTTCCATTCCATATTTTTGAATCACAGATAATTGAAGCCACAGAAAGTGAAACCTCAGATGGAAGGGGATTACTGTACTCCCACATGTAAAGAGCTTAGAAGTTGTCACTCCCATCTTTACAACAAGGAAAAGCTGAACAAACGGAAAATCAGTAACTTTTTTTGAACACATTAGAGAAGTGAAGTCACAAAGCAAACCACCACCCTTAAATTTGGAAAGACAGATGTATCCAGAGAGTAACAGTCAAGGTGTGCTTACCTGGAGCAGATGCTACTAGAGATGTAAACTGGTATGAACACAGAAATTAACACTGATTGTGGACTAGCAGGAAAGTGAGAAACAACTGTGAGCCACAGTCTTACGGAGGCCCCCACAATTTAATGAGTTGTACCTCTAGGAACCCCATGAGATTCTCATGGGGAAGAGTCAAGAATGATCCCTTAGTAGCTTTAGCTGGAGTACAGAAAGAGTGATCATTGTGAAACAGGGCCCAGAGCATTCTCCATAACAAAAGACCTACTTTACAGAGGGAAATACTTTATCAGAGCCTTATCCCAGCTGGGAGGTGGGTATTTTCCCACTCCAGCCCCCTGCAGCCTTCCTTCTCACCTCAGGGATGTATAACTAAGAAACACTTTTGCAAGTCACAGGCCAGGGACATGGGCCTGCTAAAAGACTAAGAGTTAATCATAAAACTATAGGACATTTCCCCTCCCCGTACCTTACCACCACACCAACACGGCATCAGTATAATAACAGTGGCTTACAGCTAAAAGAGCTTCAAGATGCAGACTCTCTCAGAGAAGTATTATGGAAGTACAAAGTGAAGAGGGGAGACAAAACGAGGACATTAGAGGAGTTTGAAGCCTCTGACACATGCAGCTTTAGCATACGTTAAACATAGGCCAACTCCTGACCAAACTATGTAAAATATCCCACTCAGGCCTTCTTACCTCAGTTTCTATAACTCAATACCTCATATCTGGCTTTCAACAAAAAATTACAAGGCGTGTTAAAAGGCAAGAAAAAAACACAGTCTGAAGAGATAAAGCAAACTTCAATACAAGGCTCAGATATGGCATAAATATCGGACAGAGAATTTAAAATAACTATGCTTAATTTAATAAGAGCTCTAATGGGAAAAGTAGACACCATGCAAAAACAGAAGGGTAGCATAAGCAGAATATAATTGAAACTCTCAGAGAGAGAATCAAAAGGAAATGTTAGAAACCAAAAACACTGTAACAGAAATGAAGAATGCCTTCGATGGGCTCATCAGTAGACATTGACCAAGGAAACAATCAGTGAGCTTGAAGATCTTCCAACAGACATTTCCAAAACTGAAAAGCAAAGGGAAAAAAGAGTGAAAACAAAAACAACAACCCAGAACAGAACATCCAAGAACTATGGGGAAATTTCAAAAAGTGTAATATATACATAATTGCAATACCAGAAGGAGGAAAAAGAGAGAAGAGAGCAGAAATACCTGAAATATTAATAGCTAAAAACTTTGCAAAATTAATGACATACATCAAACCACAGGTCCAAGTAGCTCAGAGGACACCAAGCAGGGTAAATATCACAAAACAAAACAAAAACCCCAAACAAAAAAACTGCATTGGAGAAGGAAAAATAAAAGTAAAATAAAATATCTTATTTTTCTTGTTCTTTATTAATCTAAAAGAGAATTATCGGGTTAAAGTAAGGCAGTAACAATGTATTAGGTGATCATAACATATGGATAAATAAAGTAAATGACACAACATCACAAAGGAAAAGAGAGAGGAAGTGGGAATATGGTATTATATGTTCCCTGCACTACACATGAAGTTTTATAGTGTTATTAGAAGGCAGACTTAGATTTGTTAAAATGTATATTGCAAACTCTAATGCAACTACTGAAAATTTTTAAGAAGAATTTTATTTATTTTTTTGTAACTCTTTTTTTTGTTTGAGGAAGATTAGACCTGAGCTAACATCTGTTGGCAATCCTCCTCTTTTTGCTGAGGAAGGCTGGCCCTGAGCTAACATCCACGCCCTTCTTCCTCTACTTTATATGTGGGACGCTGTGTCCATGTCTGCACCCAGGATCCGAACCAGCGAGCCCCGGGCCACCAAAGCGGAATGGGTGCACTTAACCGCTGCGCCACCAGGCTGGCCCCTAAAAAGAGTTTTAGTTTATATGCCAAGAGAGAAGATAAAATGGAATCATGAAATCTTCACATAAAACAAGAGAAGTCAGGAAAAGAGGGGAGAAAGAAACAAAGAACAAGTAGAATGAACAGAAAATACAAACATGATAGACATTAGTCCAACTAGTCCAATAATCATTGTAAATGTGAATGGTCTAAATACACCAATGAAAAGACTGACATTGTCATAGTGGATTAAAAGAATAACAATACCATCTATATGTTGTCTACAGAACCCACTTTAAATATAAAGACTCAAGATTCAGATAGGTTAAAAGTAAAGGGATGGAGGAAGATATATTTTTCTAACACTAATCAAAAGAAAGCTGTAGAAACTATTTTAATTCAGACAAAGCTAATTTCTCTTTTTTTTAAAGATTGGCCCTGAACTAACATCTGTTGCCAATCTTCCTCTTTTTTTTTGTTCTTCACAGATCCCCCCAGTACATAGCTGTGTATTCTAGTTGTAGGTCCTTCTAGTTCTGCTATGTGGGATATCACCTCAGCATGGCTTGATGAGTAGTGATAGGCGCACGCCCAGGATCCAAACTGGTGAAACCCTGGGCCACTGAAGCAGAGTGAACAAACTTAATCACTCAGTCATGGGGGCCAGCCCCAGAAAAAGTTAATTTTATCACAAGGGAAATGATTTTGACTAGAGACATTATATAACGATAAATATAAAGGAGTAAATTCTTCAAGAAGATATAAAAATGCCAAACATGTATGCATCTAACAAGCTAGCATCAAAATATCTAAAGGAAAATTGATAGAATGGAAGGGAGAAATAGACAAATCCACCATTATAGTTGGAGATGTCAGCACCCCTCTTTCAGCAATTGATAGACCAATCGGGATATAGTTGACCCGGAAAGCATTACCAATTAGCTTGATCTAATGAACACTTATAGAATATTCCATCCAATACCAGTAGAATCCAAAATCTTCTCAGACTCACATGAAACATCCACCAAGATAGACCATATTCTGGGCCATAAAACATACCTTAACAAGTTTTAAAAAATGGAAATCATAGAAAGTATCTACTTAGACCACAATGGAATTAAACTAGAAATAAACAATGGAAAGATAGGTGAAAAATCCCCAAACATTTGGAGATTAAACAATACACTTTTAAATAACACATAGGTCAAAGAAGAAGTCTCAAGAGAAATTAAAAAAATATTTTAAGCTAAGTGAAAATGTATATACAATTTATCAAAACTTGTGAAATGCAGTAAAAGTAGTACTTAAAGGGAAATTTACAGTGTTAAATGCATATATTAGAAAAGACAAAACCTCTAAAATAAATAATTAAATCTTACACTTTCAAAAACTAGAGAAGGAAGAGCCATTTAAGCCTTAAGCAGACAGAAAAAAAATAAAAATTAGGGCAGAAATCATCCATATTAAAAAGTAGGAGAACAACATAGAAAATCAAAAGCTGAGTCTTTGAAGGGATTGATATAATTGATAAAGCTCTATTCAAGCTAAATAAGAAAAAAAAAGAGAAGGCTCAGATTACCAATATCAGAAACAAAAGAGGGATTCACCACACTACTGTGGACATGATCCCATCGACATGAAAAGAACAATAAAGGAATACTATGCCCACAGTTTTGATAAATAGATGAAATGAACCAATTCCTTGAAAGACACAAAGCACCAAAACTTACAAAAGTAAAAATAGATCATCTGAATAGTCCTATATCTATTAAAGAAATTGATAACTATTAATCTTATCAAAAAGAAAGCATCAGACTCAAATGGTTTTACACGTGAATTCTACCAAGCACTTTAGGAAGAAATTATACCAATTCTTCACAACCTCTTCCAGAAAATAAAAGCAGAGAGAACATTTCCAAGTCATTCAATGAGGCCAGCAAAATCAGACATAGACACTATAAAAATGAAAAATACAGAATATTTCTCATTAACATAGATGCAAAAATAGTCAATAAATTATTAATAAATTAAATCAACAATGTATAAACATAAGTATGCTCTATAACCAAGTAGAATTTATTCCCAGTATGCAAACCTGGCTTATTATTTGAAAATCAGTCAGCGCAATCCATCTGTCAAAAGAAATGAAAAATGAAAAATGAAAAATTGAAAAAATGAAAAATTATATGATCATATTAATTGAAGCAGAAAAAATATTTGACCAAATCCAACCCCAATTACGACAAGACTCTCAAAACACTAGGAATAGAAGAGAACTTCCTCAAATTGATAAAGTATATCTACCAGAAAACACTCCTACAGCTAACATACATAGTGGTGAGAAATTGGACACTTTCCCTCTAAGATGGGCCACAAGGCAAGCATGTCCTCTCTCATCACTTCTATTCAGGATCACACTTAATCTCCTAGTCAGTTCAATAAGGCAATAAAAAGATATAAAGTGTACATGAATTGAAAAGGAAAAAAATGAAATTGTCTTTGTCAGCAGATGACATGACTGTCTATGTAGAAATTTCTAAAGAATTAAAAAAATCTCCTGGAACTAATAAGGGAATATAGCAACGTAGCAGGCTATAAGTTATTATACAAAAGGTAATTGCTTTCCTATATTCCAGCAATGAACTATTGGAATTACAAATTGAAACAAAAAACAATACTGTACCTTTTACAACTGTACCACAAACACATAATATTCGGGTATAAAGCTAAAAAACTAAGCGCAGCATCTAAATGCAAAAATACAAAACTCTGATGAAAGAAACCAAAGAAGATCTAAATAAATGGGGAAATATTCTGTGATCATGGATTAGAAGACACAATATTGTTGAGATATCATTTTTTTCCACTTTCATCTATGGATTTAATGCAGTCCCAATCCAAACACCAGTAAGCTATTTTGTAGATATTGGTAAACTTATTCTAAAGTTTATATGCAAAGGCAAAGATCTAGAATACCTGACATCGTCCTGAAGAAGAATGAAGTTGCAGGATTCCCATCACTTGATTTCAAGAATTATAATAAAGCTACAATAATCAAAACAATGCATTGTTGGAAAAAAAAATAGGTACATTAATTGAACAGAATAGAGAGCCCAGAAGTAGACCTATACAAATATAGCCAACTGATCTTTGACAAAGGACCTAAGACAAATCAATGGAGAAAGGATAGTCTCTTCACTAAAAGGTGAAGCAGCAACTGGACGTCTGTATGCAAAATGTTGAACCTAGACACAGATTTTACACCTTTCACAAAACATATCTCAAAATTGATCATAGGCCTAATATAAAACACAAAACTGTAAAACTTCCAGGAGAAAAGCTAGGTGACTTTGGATTTGGTACTGAATATTTAAATACAACACTAAAGGCACAATACATGAAAGAAAAAGTACTAAGTTACACTTTATTAAAATTAAAAACTTTGCTCTCAAAAAGATAATGCTAAGATAATTGAAAGACAAGCCATAAACTGTGAGAAAATATTTTTAAAATATATCTGATGAGGGACTTGTATCCAAAATATACAAAGAACTCTTAAAATTAAGCCATAAGAAAACAAACAACCCACTTAAAAAATGGGCAAAAGTATGAACAGATACCTCACCAAAGAATGTATACATGTGGTGAATAAGTATATGAAAACATCCTCAATATAATTTGCCATTAAGGAATTGCAAATTGAAAACATAATGAGACACCACAACACACCTATTAGTATGGCTAATATAAAAAAAATTGGCAATATTAATTGCTGGCAAGGATGCAGAGTAGTAGGAGCTCTCCATTGCTGATAGGAGGAATGCAAAATGAAATAGCCATTATGCAAAACAGTTTGGAAGTTTCTTACAAAGGTGAAATATTGCCTTACCTTGCAGTCCAACAATTGTCTTACCATGTAGTCCAACTGATCTGAAAACTTAAGTCCACACAAAAACCTGAACAAGAATGTTTACAGCAGCTTTATTCATAATTATCCCAAACTGAAAGCAGCCTAGACAATCTTTCAATAGATAAATGGGTAAACAAACTGTAGTAGATTCATACAATGAGATATTATTTAGCAATAAAAAGAAATGACCTATCAAGCCATGAAAAGACATAGATGAATTTGAAATGCATATTGCTAAATCGAAACAAGCCAGTCTGAAAAGGCTACATACTGTGTGATCCCAAATGTATGACATTCTGGAAAAGCCAAAACTATAGCAAAGTTAAACATCAGTGGTTGACAGGGGCTGGGGGCAGGGGAGGATTATATAGGTAATGCACAGGGGATTTTTTCTAAGACAGTGAAACTATTTTGTATAATACTGTAGTTGTGGATATATGACAATATGCATTTGTTAGAATCCACAAAACTTTATAGCACAAAGAACAAAGCTTAATTTATGCAAATTAAAAAATCCTTTAGGAGGTCAAGATGGATTTCAGAATGTGACAAAATAATCTAATTGTAAATATATGAAACAATCTCACTGACCGGCAGCGGGGGGGAGGGGGGTGGGTGGGAGGGAGTTGTTGACCTAAGTAACTTTGTAAATGAACGGAGTCTGTAAGACTAAAGGCAAAAGAAACTGTACATAATCATTGTACCCTAGTTGATACATGGGTTATGGGCTAACATTTATGATGCTGCTATACATGTATACTGGAATTGAACAATTAAGTAAATGGATGGTGATGGTAGGAGCCAGGTTTTTCACTGTTAGAGTGCAAATTTACAAATAAGAAAGGGCAGGAGGCAAGGGGAAGGAGACTAGAATGTGGTAATGGACTAGAGTTGGAGTCATCAGTATAAATTCAAGTTTAGCTTAATGTAGAAAAAGTTACATATATAATTATTTATAGGTATGTGTATATTTAGGGGTTAGTATACATACATATATTTATTTGCTCTGTCAGATGAGAGGGTCTAGAAGCCATTGATAATCCCACTGGCAATTAGCACACCTAGTGTCCATATCTTGGTTTCTAATACTATTCTCTAATAAAAGGTAGCAGGCTCCTTGGAGAAATGACTGATTCTAGGACTGAGGCAGAAAACATTTGAGATGAGCTTGCAGTGCCTTGTAGTGCAAGAATGGAAGAAAGTGATGTAACCAAAAAAGGGGAGTATGTCAAAAGGGCACAGGAGCCAACTGAAAGAGCTTCCAATATCGGAAGCTGGAACAATTTGAGGAAAATAATAAAGCAATATTGGATTACAATCCAAAGCATAAAATAAATATTCATGAATCCATACTAATATCAATATATAATTTAATAAATAAATAAATGAGGAAGGGTAGACAAAGCTTCTGTGCAAAAAAATTCCAAATATTTAATGTGGATACTCTGACCTCAATGAGGTAGAGTATAACTCTGACTCTGTGTCACTACTCATTGTGACTTCTTTCCAAAGGGCACAGTATGGAACAAGGGCAAAAAAGACTAACTTTACAAAGGAGAAATCTGATAAACACTACCTCTACCAGGTGATCAAGGTCAACATCAACAGTGAAAAGTCGCATTGATATTATATTCCCTTAATATGATGCAATTAAAATGATATTTTATCTCTGTAGTCTTCTTCTCCCAAAATGCATAACTCCAGTCTAATCATGCGGAAAACATCAGAAAAATCCCAGTTGAGGAGCATTCAACAAAACACCTGAGCAATACCCCTCAAAACTGTCAAGGTCATCAAAAACAAGGAAAGTTTGAGAAACTGTCACAGCCAAGAGGAGCCTAAGAAGACATGACTAAATGTAACGCAGTATCCTGGGTGAGATCTTGGGACAGAAAAAGGACATTAGGTAAAAACTAAGAAGATCTGACCAAACTATGGACTTTAGTTAACAATGCTGTATCGATATTGGTTCATTAATTGTAAGAAATATATCATACTAGTGGAGGATGTTAACAATAGGGGAAATTTGGTATGAGGTACAGTCATACATTGCTTAACCATGGGGATACATTCTGATAAATGCATTGTTAGGCGACTTTGTCATTGTGCGAACATCATAGAGTGTACTCACACAAACCTAGATAGTAACAGCCTACTACACACTTAAGTTTTATAGTACTAATCTTATGGGACCACCGTCGTATATACAGTTCATTGTTCACCAAAATGTTGTTATGTAGCACCGGACTGTGTATGGGAACTCTCCATACTATCTTTGCAATTTTTTTGTAAATTTAAAGCTGTTCTAAATAGAAGCTTTTATTTAAAAAATCAGAATTAGTTTAGACGTACAATGAATAAATTTATATATTTACACATAGAGAGAAAGGTTAAGTCATCCAAGTAAATGTAGATCTACATCTATTGTGCATTTAGATTTTTTCCTAGTTGTTTATCCTCTGAAAGCATTTTTAAACATATGCACAGTATTACATAAGTATTAAGTAATATAAATTGTTAAATATTGTATCACATAAAGTATTATAAGAAATATGTTGATTGAAAGGCTTCTTCAGATTGAGACTTCAATAGTATTAATTGAGGGTTTATTATTTACCAATATTTTTAAAAAATACTTTCTCAAAATAACTTTATATATACAATTGTTAATGATGTATAATAATTAATGATATGTATATAATTTATTAACATGAAATCTTATTCCAAACATATTTTATATAAAGGTCTCTTTAAGGACACATAAATCTAATAAAAGCACTAAAAACAATGTTTTACTTTTAACAACCTTTACTTTTAATAATCTTTTAGCAATTCTAATTTTGTTGATTAACATATAATATGCATAACAAATATATTTATATATTCATATAGATATGTTTATGAATGAGATGGAATAATTATTTTTACAAATGACTAAAAACTTGCATATGAAATTCACTAAGGATACAAAATCTCTATGGTAGTTATTGCCATGGCTACAAAATCTTTTCTTTAAACCATGCTCAATGACTAATATTTCCTACGTCATTTCCCCTAGTTTTTTGATACTAGAACACCCAGATAATAGAATACCATTTCTGTCTCCATCTGATCAACATGACAATTTATTAAAAGAAATGTAAAAAAGGAACATTTTGTTAGTAATACATTATTAGAGTTGTGTAATACTTGCTTATAATTGCTCAAAATCAATTACTTGCTTCTGCTCCGTTGCTAAAGGCATGGCACGAAGGAATGTAATTTTGTTTTCAGACAATGAAAGCTTTGCTTTATAAAGAATTACTGTTTTCTGGTTTAAGAGAAAGGACTTCAAGATTGCCTTTTCATTAATGTAAATCACCTTTTCAAGTAAATGTCTCTCAGGTTGATAACTCTTAAATCACCATCATTAATTGATGAGGGTAAGGGATATTTTACATGGTCAAAGACAACTGAAAATATACCTTCCTCCAAGGACATCTAGAGAATGGTTTCCTTAAGGAAACACCTGGCATGTGCTAGTGATTATCTTTCAGAAAACATTAAAGGAACCTGAAATCAATTTGAAAACATTAAACAGTAGAAAGATTCCTACATCCTTAAGTCTTCTTTTCTGGGAGAAAATAAAAATTCCTATTTATTTTCATGAAAATAGTAATAGACAGTGATGTAAATTTATTCTAGACTTAGAAAACTGATGAAGGTAGCAAATTAATATACATCAGTGAAAAGAAACATGATTACTTAGCATTTAAATGAAACTACTTTTCAACTGGAAAGGTGAATCTGTTTAATATATGTGTGTGTATATATATATATATACACACACATATATATACACACACATATATATATAAAGCATTTTACTGAATCAAATATTTTCTCACTGCAATGCCAAGTAGTACAGTATGAATATATCTTTCTTAGGTGGTGCTTTACTTCCCTTAGAGTAAATCATTCCATGTGTAGAGAAGGAAGAACTATTCCTCTCCCCTCTAGGTCCTTCTGGCTGGTCTAAGAATTAAATTGACATGAGACAGAATAACAGGAGAAAATCAAACAAATTTAATAATGTGAATACATGGGAGAAACACAGGAAAACTGAGTAACTTGCCAAAATGGCCAAAGCCATTACCTTAAACACATCTTCAGCTAAGGACAAAGGAGGATGTTGGGGGACTTCAAAGAGGAGGAAAGCAATTCACATGGAGATGGAAAAGCAAATGTTTGGTAAACAAATGTTGACCATGCCTTGCAAAGACAATGAGAGATGGAGAGGACTTTGATTAGAAGGCTCTTGTTAGGTTCCTCCCAGTCTGTCACACCTAGTTTGTATTATCCTATAGTTATCTTATGGTGTTAGGTTCTTCCTGGAACAGGCCTTCTATCTTAAATTGTTTTAGGCAGTTAAGGGAAAGGTCAAATCTTCTTTCAGAGGCTTTTGTCCCTAAAAATAATCAAGTTAATGGGCCGGTCCTGTTGGCCGAGTGGTTAAAGTTCCACACACTCTACTTTGGTGGCCCTTGGTTCACAGGTTCAGATCCCAGGTGTGGACCCACTCCACTTGTCAGTCATGCTGTGGGGGTATCCCACATACAAAGTAGAGGAAGACTGGCATAAATGTTAGCTCAGGGCTAATCGTCCTCAAGCAAAAAAAGAGGAGAATTGGCAACGGATGTTAGCTCAGGACAAATCTTCCTCACAAAAAACAAAATAAAACAAAAACAAGCAAACAATAATTGAGAATCAATCATGTCTTGAAGTGTCTGGAAAACCAATGCAGAAATTCTAGATGAGATGATTTATATTGACTATTGGTTTTGCTTATGTAATTATAAGAGGAAGGTTTGTGCCATAGACCCAGGGAAAGGGAATGGAACAGTGTTAGGGGAGAATAGTGTGTGTTCACATTCAGATCCACAGAACAATCTAGTTGATGAGCCCTTTGGAGAAATAAGTTTCAGGCAGAAGCTGAAGGAGACACTTTCATAAAGGACTCTGTACAAGAAGAGACTCAGGATGGTGACAAAATGGCTCAGAATACAGAAAGCTAGTTATTTTTTTCCAATTCCGTATGGCACAGAGTTCCACTAGAGTACTTTGAGTGCTCTAGGGCAGTGGAGATGATGCTAAATAGAACAGTGGTGAAGTAGTAATGAAACTCTGACTCTTGTGATGTAATAAATAGCTAGTAGACACAGGAATACTTCACATATTTAGGAATGAGCAGGACTACCTGGAGCTATTGTTTAATTTGTGAATGCGTGTAATAAAATACTTAATGACTTTCAAATAATTTAATTGCATTTTAGTTTAAATGAACATATCTAGGTAAGGAAAAGAAATATAAAAACTTGAGTCATTATTCTTACTGTAGTTTTATTCATATCATGGGATTATGGGGAAGTGCAAGAATTTGATTATGTTTGTGTGTATGTGTCTATCTATGATTGCTACTTTTACCAAATTACTCTAATTTACCTGAAATATTTAATAACGCATTTTGCAAAAGACCCACATAGTCTTTCTTCAAGCACAAAAAGTGGCTTAGTCACTGATAAAACTGAGCAAGAGACATTCTACAAACATCCAGAGAACAATGAAACCACACAAAATAAACACAGTGGGAGCATTAACAGTAAATCATGCTGGGCAAAGTTAAGAGTTTTTGTCAACAGATTATAAAATTAACATATGAATGGAAGACCATGGATAATAAATGTCTAAATTTCAATAAGGTGGTCGATGTAGTGGTTCAAGTAAGTGTATAAAAATTGTCAAATACGTTTTGATAAAAACACAAAAAAAATGGGTTAAAAACATACTAAGAGATCATAAATGTGGAGAATGGCAGATGAGAGTGGGACCTTTGAAGTACCAGAAAATAATTCCTGGCTCTATTAAGTGGATTTCTGGCCATAAATAGAGCTTGAATTAGATTGGCAGATTATATCAGTTTGGAACGTGCTATAAAAACCAGTTTGGAAAGAGAAATGATATAACTGGTTGTAAATAAGTTAAGTCTGTGGGCGGAAAAGAACAAATGAGATTCAATTTGTAAAAGAGCAAGCAGGAAAAATGTTACTAAACAACTGTATAATAATACCATTTCTTGCTAATAAAAGTAATGGCATAGCATTTTACAATATACAGCAAGTCTAGTAAATGCTTATTTTTATGAGCTTATTGTGTCACAAGCAAAGTGAACAGACTACTTTCTGGAATAAGATTGATTATCCAAGGGAAGTCATTGAGTTCTCCTCGGACTGCACACTAGAGTCAGTGTGTTTGGCAGATGGGCCAGCTGCGTATCTTGTTTTCATCTCCATCTGGTTCCTTCTGATTCTTGGAGTCTTTTCTGCATGTTAGGAAACAGGCAGCAAATATTTCTGATGAGTATAGCAACATGTCCATGATACTCTCTGATGTTCACTCGGAGGCTACATTTAAGTTGTATCCCAGTACATATTCCATATATTGTCTCTTCCAATATATTTTTGTTATCTGTAAAATATAATTTCATGGAATAAGTGCACAACTTCCATCCACCCCACAAAAGAAAAAGACAAACAGAACTCCTCCCGTCTGTGGTTTGATGGGTCACACGTGTCGTAGGGAAAGGAATGCTGTTAGTGGGAGATGCAAAATCTCCTCCAAGTAAAACCACATAGTTTGTCTCCTATTTTAAAAACTTGAATTCAAATAAGAAAATAAAGTATTAATTATGCATCAAAAAAGGGAAGTAGAGAATTATGTTGTAAGTTAGATTGTTAGCCACTCAAGATGTGAATGCATGACTCGATACAAAGAATATATAAGTGGAAATAAACAAGTGTGGGGCTCAGAATTTGCCACCCCAAAATGTGTCTCTTTGGGTCGATTATTTTTAAGAAGAAAAAAACTCAGAAAGAAACTTTAACCTTTCCCCTAACTGCCTAAAATAATTTAAGATAGAAAGCCTGTCCCAGGAAGGAGCTATCACCATAGATAACTCTAGGTGTGGTAAACTGGGAGGAATCTTGCTAGGTTCTTTTTCATCAAAGTGCTCTCTCAGATCACATTATCTACAGATGGCCCAGCAAAAATTTGTTTTTCAAACATTTGTCTTTGCATCTCCATGTAAATCGTCTTCCTTCCCTTTGAAGTCCCAAATCACTACCCCCAACATCCTCTTTGTCTTTAACTAAATATGGTATTTAAGGTGATGGCTTCAGCCATTTTGGTGAGTTAGTTTTCCTGGGTTTCTTCCATGTATACATCTTATTAAACTTTGTTTGACTTTCTCCTGTTATTCTGTATCATGTCAATTTAATTCTTAGACCAGCAAGAAGAACCTAGAGGGTAGAGGAATAGTTCTTCCTCCCCTACACAAGGAAACTTTCTTATTCAGCATAGTTAAAATGTGGTCTGTTTATTAGCCAAAAACACTGCTGTGTTAGCTTCTTTATAGCCTTAGTAATTGCTCTATAACAGCAATTTGGACTCAGCACATTTCCTTACAACTAATATACATGCAATAAAAATATTACCAAAATAATTAAAACAAAATCTTGTCCTAACTACTTCTTTCCTTTTCTTTGAAAGTACCAGTGATTTTCAGGTCTTAGAATGCCAATTGAAGCCAAAGAACAAAGGTTATAGAAATCTTTTAAAGGACCATAGACGCATTAAAGAGTTCCACTAGAATTGGTTGATAAAGAAAAAGAGTAGGTCCCAGGTATTCAAACTGAGAAAATCAAGTCACTTCATCACAAATATACAAGGATGGAGAGCACCCCCCAGACAAAGAAAAACTTGTGAAATAAAAACTTGATTCAAATGTGGGCCTATTGTTACTTATAAGAGGGTAATTATCATGATAAAATTGAATGCATTTACATTTTGTTTCCTAAATAAGAGCATTTCAACATCTTCAAAGCTTGTGGGATGCTTGAACATTTACAATTACCTTTGACATTATATTAACTGGGTCAAGGGAAAACTCTTGAGGCCTCATAACTGGGCAAATCATTGTTGGAAAGGAATTTGAAATTTGGGTCAAGAATGCCATTGTCAGTTAAGCAAAAAATAAAATAAAATAAAAAGATCGTATTCTCAGTCAGGATATTTCTGACAAAGCTGTATTCGTCAAAAAGAAGTGATGTTTAAAATCACCCAGAATTTGCATTCAGATTCTCAGGTAAGTGATAAAGATTATGAAGAATCATGAATAATTAGACATTGAGGTTGAGATTTCACAGATTTGAACAGAAATTGTCATGACTCCACCAGAAAAAAAACCTTGAAGATATAATAACAGTACCCTTGACCACTCAAACACTTTATACCTCTACCAAAAGTTCAACCCCATCTTGAAAGCTTTCCTTTATATGACCAGTCACAGTTTTTCCCTAAATGACACAGAAAATGAGTATATTTTGCTCATATTTTATCTTCCTTGTTGAACTACAGGCAAGTTGCTGATGTTCGAAAAGAATTGAGATTGTAGCTGATATGAAAAAATGAAATAAAATTTAAGAACTATGTTAAAATAAAAGGAAAAGTTTTAAATACTTTACAATTCTAGCTCAATAGCTATTGCTGATCCCCTATCATATGAAAATCAGTGTGGATTATGTTGTGAAAGATTCAAAATTCTTTGCGTCCCAACTCTTGGGAAGTATGCAATATAATGGTAGACAATGACATGCAAAGCTAACTATAAATAAACAGAAGACAAATAGCAACAGAATACAGCAGCACAATAGCAAAGCAATTAGTTTGGGGGATTAAATATTTCCAAAATAATCCCAGCCTTGTATATAAAGCAGGGACTTTAAATTACAACTGATAAAGGTTAAAGGATGAAACAAGCCACCCCATCGAGGGCAGATTCCCAAACAAAAGTCTCATTTTGTCATTATCGATTTTTCACATTACTTTTCTCCAGTTTAACTTTGACTTTTATAATATGAGCTAAAAAGGCAGGACAGTGCTCCTTCAAAGATGAATCAAGAACATATTCCTAATTTTTCTATTTCATTTGTTGTATTGTGTTTCCAATGCTACTCATTTCTGTCTAGAATAGAATGTTCAAAGTTCACATTGAACATGCAGTACAGTGTGAGGAAATTTATTATTACTAATATTCCATACCAAAACATAGATCTTCTATCTCTGGCCTGGAAGATGTTACTGAGCCCTGATTTCTAAGAGAAGTAGGTCTTTTTTCTGTTGGGTACATTCTACTTCCACTTCGTCTTTCTTGCCTTATCTATTTCCTTGAGATCTAATTTGGCTGAAGTCATGGACAATCCTATTGTTTACTTTTATTAAATAATTTATCATTTCCTTTTATTATTGATGACATGAGAATTCATTCATTCTCCATAAATTCAAGGACTTTTATGCACCACACAGTGTTCTTTGAATGAGAAATACGTAGTGAATGAAACTAGCATAGTTGCTGCCTTTCCAGAATTCACAGTCTAAGGCAGGAGACAGAAAATAAACCTAGAAGTGAAAAATTAATAGATGACTAAAATTCCAAGTGGTAATAAGTAGTCTGAATTAAAACAGCAGAGTAACGTTATAGAGAAGGACAACATTACTAACTTTGAGAGGATGCTCAAGAAAGGCTACTGAGAAGAGACAACTTGAGGTTGAAATGTAGTGAAAGATGTAGCCCTGTGACTGTCTGGAGGGAAAAAGCTCCCAGGAGAGCAAGTGAAAGGAGGAATTCTTTGGCATGTATAAAGAACAGCAAGTGACCAGGTGGCTAAAGTACAGTGAATGAGGCAGAAAGAGTAAGAGATGAGGACAGAGAGGAAGTCAAGGACCAAATCTCATTAGGTCTTTTCTTTTTCTAAGCTAAAACCATAATTTTCATCAACATTTCCAGCGTCCCATGATGATATCCCACCGTACCCACCCTCTCAGGCCTTGGCCCAGCTTCACCTTTTTCATCCTCTCCTCTCTAGCTTTTGCTGTAAGGATGATTCTAACCATCCTCCCTCTTCCAGCTTGCATAGGTGTAATTTATTATGCTTGTGAAATAATCAGGAACAAGTATATTTATATTTGTCAAGAGATTTTACATATGGTTTATTTATAAAGTTCATCTTTTTAGCAGTAAATTGCTTAAGGTAAAGACATAGAGGGGTGTTAGTAATAATTTGAGGGTTAGTGCAGAGGACAACCAATATCTGTAATAAAAAATGCTAAATTCAAAAAGAATCTGATTCAAAATAAGGGTCTTAAAATACAAAGAAGGTGGTAGAGAAGCTCTGCCACAGATTGGGTAGGGCAAGAAACCCCTCTGTTCTATTTTTCTGCAGCTATGACTGATAATTTTCACTTCACACATCAGATCACACTCAGTGAAGCGGCACAAGCATTGATACAGCCCCTTCAAATGGAGATTTAAAAATCACATCCATATCATGATTTCTTGAGGATCAGCCGTCTTTTCCAGTAATCAGCCTCTGAGAAATGACAAGGGGCTCTAATATCATTTATCTTTTAATCCAAGAGCCAGAGGAAAAAAATTTATGTCTAATACTCTCATCTCACTTTATCTATTTTGTGGTTGTGGTTCTCTAGGTAAATAGAGAGGGTAGGGAAGGAATACAGTGAAAAAAGAAAAGAACAAAACTTAAACCTATTCTTTGTCCTTTAAAAATTATTTTTTGTTCCATAAATAATCTCTGGGCAAAATTATATGTTATAAGGAAATGTATTACAAAACTTAATTACGGTTTTTAAAATTCAAGCCCAACATATTATTTTACTTAATTTATATGAGCAATAGGAAGCTCTAACTCAAAGTAAACAATTCAGTTTGTAGCCTGTTCTCCAAAAGAGGGAGGCCAAGCTACATTCACCTTTAAGTTTAACCAACACTCATATTAATCTTAGCTCTATGGTCCATTCTAGCTCTGGCTGGTAAGTTCACTTAAGAATAGTCCTTCATGATAGCACTTTTACCTGTAGCATTTGGGACCCAGAATTGTCTCAGCCTAAGGATCTTAAGAGAGCAGAATGACCTACCCAGAAATAGTTTAGGTAAGCAGAATAACCTACACTTTAACCTCAGTCTTTTACGAACTCCCTGGTAGTTCACTAAGGTGAACTAAGCTCTATTTACATTGGCCTTCCTTTGTTTCTTGGTCTTACAAAGCATTGTCCTATCTCAAGGACATCTATCTGGATGCTCTTTCCTAAGATATCTCAAGGATTAGCTCAGTTAACTATCGCCTCCTCTGGGAATCCTTTTGGTATCAACCTATATAAATAACACCCTCTACCACAACTCTTTCTATCACATTATTGCACTACCCCTTTGTATTTCTTTCACAGTATCATTACTTAAACTTAGCTACTTTATTTACCAGTTTCCTGTTTTTCATTCACTAGTATGAAAGCACTATGATTTTAGCTACATTATTTTCTTGTTAATCTAGGACAATGCCTGCCACATGCACTGTTTAATAACCATTTTTTTATACTTTCATTTTAAAACTATTGCAAAATTACAGGAAATTGCAAGGAAAGAATAAGGGATGCCCATATATCCTTCAACCAGGTTCATCAATTGCTAACATATTGTCACATTTGTTTTATCAATTTTTCTAAATATTCATGTGTATCTACATATTATCTATCTGCTATGAATATTCTCATACATAGCCTTAGTGTAACTAGAAAAGTCGGAAAATTTATTATTTTAATAGTATTATTAGCTAATCTAGTATCCATATTCAAATTTCAGTTGAATATTTTCTTAGTTGAATGATTTCAGTTGAATAATTTCTTTTCTTTGTCTTTTATGGTCATGAAATGTTTTAGGAGTACATTTATTTAGGAGTGCAATTAGTTTGTAGAATGTCAACAATTGTTTTTTGGAATTCAAATACATGAATACTGACTGTCATCTAGAATTGTCTTGTCCTTATATGAAAGTACATGCTAATTAGATATATATATATCTATTTTGAAAAGTAGATATATTTGGAAAAAATACATATATAAAATTTTCAAGACTGCATTCAGTCCATTCTGAGATCCAAGAATAAAGTGGGTAACTTTGAGAGTGGCCCAATTTCCTCTCTTCCAAAGTTTTCAATTCTCATAACTAAATAAATAATCTGAACAGATCTCCTGAAATTTTTTATTAAGCTACTTATCATATACTACGAACATTTAAGTAAACTCTTAGAACTTATTTTATGTTGACCTCCTTTAAGGAGCATAGATCAGTAAATATATCAATCTTGTTAAAAATCAAGACTTTACTAGCTATATTTTCCAGTTTCATGTTCCACAATTACCCTTGTTTGATCATAAAAGCAAAAGAAATATTGTCTGACTTTAGGTTTATTTTCAACAAAGTTTTCAGGATAGAAGTTTCTGTGTACTAGCACAGTACTCTCCAAAGGAAAGAATCCAAATATGATATACCAACAAAAAAATCAATTAAGAGTCTCACATTTTAATGTTTTTGGAGCACCAATACAAGTACATCATGTTCTGGCCATTATATCTACTTGTCTTCTATGAAGAAGTTGGCTGAATACCCAGTTTAAGTAAATTCATTCAGACAACTGGGAACTAAAATTATCACTTCGTTTCACAGATTATTAATAGCTTCACCATCAAAAGGTCCTAAAAAATCTTGTATCTCTGTTCAATTTTTCCTTTATCTGATGGGAAAATGTCTCATCTTTTTAGTCTATTCAATAGTTCCCAACACTGGATATTTACGGGAATAAGCTGAGAAACTTTGAAGAGCTAGCAATTCTTGAGTCCCACCACTAGTGATTCTGACATCATTGGTTTGGAGCAGACCCTTAATAATTGATGTTTCCTTAAAAGAACTCCAGATGCTGTTAAAATGCAACCAGAGTTGAGATGACTGATCTGAACCAGAGAAATTCCCATCAACTAGTGACATCAGTCAAGTGGAATGCTGACATATCTTCCAATCTGATAGTCCCGCTCCTTACTCATGACACTCGTCTTATTCTTCCCCTCGGTGACAAATCAATATCTCTGGATAATTCTAATCATACCTTTTTATTTCATTTAGATGCAATGGATTAAGACTCTTGATTAGAATAAACTCGACCATTATACTGAATGAATTTGTGACCAAAGAAACCAGAAACTGTGCTAGCTTTGTCAATGTCAATTACATTAAACTGTGGAGTTGATTATACCTCTCATATCCCTTTATTATACTAAATGTTTTATCATTTGCTTGACTCCTTCTTCAGAAATTATCATGGTTTTTTATTGCAATGATGTCTCGTTTAAGTAAAAGATTTCCAAATATATAGAAAACAAAAGCATTTGATTTATCACCAAGTAATGAAAGAACATCATAGATTATAAAACTTTTCAAGAGACTATTATGTAATTAAATCATTTTTATTCCTCTTTTTATTTGAACTATGCAAATATGGATATTATAATGCAAACAGTTACTAAAAAAAAATCTATCTCAGCATCATCAAACTCTTTCCTCCTAATTCAATCTGGGCATTTGAACTACCCATTTCTGAGCTCGTCAATGGTTCCTGAATGTCAGGTGTACCCTACTTAATCAATAACTAAGCCTTCATTAGGTCATGAGCTTCTGATATGCACCTTTACATATTCAAAATCTGCCCCTTAGTATAGATACTAAGTGGATCTTTAATGAATGAATAGGTCAAGTCAGGCTTCCCCTTGGCAATGATACTAGCTCCATCAGATTCTCATTAACTAAACCATGTGATCATTGCACAAAGAATGCTTATAGAAAAAGAAAGAGTATTGACCTCAGTGTATTACATTATTCTCTCAAATATATTATTCTTGGTGCAAATATTTCTTCTAAGAGCCTTGGGACATATCTTATACAGCAACTACATGTAGAGATATTAACATACATTTCTATGACTATGAAGTCAAATAATAGTATACCTGTTATTTAATACTTTTCACTAATACTAACACTTCATGAAAATCTAGATCAATTATCCTGAGAAATCTAAACTACTATAATGAATGAGTTTTGTGATGCACATTGGACAAAGCCTTCAAATTTGTCAGAACTACACAAATTACTTGCTTGTGTAGATGCACTGTTGTGTTTTATGATAAATTTTGAAAATTGGCTCCATGGAATAAAGTAAAAAGCAATTTTATTAGCTTTTGTAAAAAGCTTTTAAATGGCTTCACTAACCATTTAAAAACAAAAATAAATAAAGTTTGAGACTATTGTATCACTGAGATTATTTTACATGTCCCTTGGAAGTACTTATGACTTATTTGCTATTGCAAAAAGCTTTTTACAAAAAATACTTCTATTTGGTGTCCTAGATAATTCAATTATTTATTCATCTGTTTTGAAAATAAGCAATAGCTATTTCCAAAGCCAATATCTATTTGAAACCTTAGGAAACTTCAGCAAAAACATAGAGTCAAGACAAATGAAGACATTTATAATCAATTAAAGATAAGGAGAGTTAACTTTTCACAGTTTCTCCTTGAAACAACCACCAATGGACATACTTCAATAAGAAGAAAAATGAACCTAGAAGAAAGGAACTGGATGAAAGAAGCAATAACAAAAGGGAAAATGGTAAATCCTAAACATGTTGTGTGAGCTTTAAAAGGATTATAATAAAAGTTTGGGATTGTTTAAAATGCCACGTTTGATGAAAAGACTAGAAAACAATAGATGGATGTTAGGTAGAAGATATTTGAATAAGGTCTTTGTGTTATGAAGGATGGGGAATAAAATATGGGCCAACTCTCAATTTGCGAGTTAAATGTAAAATTAAATATGAATGTTAATCTGTTAAAACAGAGTAATATAAAACAAGAAGAAAATTAACACGCAAAACGAAACATGACAACTTAAAATATACTGGAATAAATGTCTGTATTAATAAAAACAATAAATGTAAATGGATTAAACTCATTTACTAAAAGATAGTAAGAGACTAGATTCTTGAAAATTAGATGTACATGACTTACAAGAAAAACACCTAAAGCAAAATTGCATATAAAATTTGAATGATCAGAGATGGAAGACAATATATACTTGACAAACTAAACAAATAGACAATGATAAAGCAATATGTAATATTAGATAAAATAGAATTCCACATGTGAAGGATCCATAGGAACTAATAATAAAAGTCAAAATTTATGAGAAATACATAGCAAGAAATCTGTACAAACCTAAAAAGCTTATCTTTGACATATGTAGCATAAAATAGCATTGAAAATAAAATTTTAAATGTGTCAATTTATTTGAAGATTTTAAAAAAATTGTCTTAGAATATAATACATTGAACATAAATAAGTATGAATATAGATTATTTTCACAATAGTATTCACTTCCCTATCTGCGTAACCATTGGAAGATAACTCTACAGCCAACAGAGGATAAATATTCTAGTCTCATGATACATACTAAATATGCATGAATTCAGAAAAGAAAACTTTAACAAATTTCAAGTAATTAATTGGGTCATTTATATCAGATGAAAAGAACGTTAAGGAGTATATAAGACATGAATGTCTAAGTACTATCCATAACACCGAATGTTACTCAGCAGTTAAAATTATTGAACTCCACTAGTCTACATTGTCACGAATAGATCTCAAAAACATAATGTTGAGAGATAAAAGCAAGTTGTAGAATGTTTATACAATATAATTCTATTCGTTATTATTTTGAGCAAACCAATTCTAAACATATGCAAATATATAAAACGCAGAATGGAAGGAAACACACTGAGTATATGGTAGTTGCCTCTATGTGTGGACGAAATAGAATTGGGAATTGAATGGGAGATAATGGGACCACCCTTTCCTCTATGGGTAATGTTTGATGTCTTTTGTAACCCACCTCCTGAAATTGAGAGAGACTGGGGAGAGGAAGAGGGTGACAAGGAGAGGGAGAGATAGAGGGAAGGAGAGAGAAATAAAGAGAGAGAGAAGGGGTGGGGGTGGGGACAGAGAGAGAGAATGAAAGAAGTTTTGAAACAAAATCTGTATGGTAGGTCCTTGAGCACTTCTTATATCACTACTTCATACTGTTCTGTATTTTTAACATTTATCAAAACACATTTAAAAATCAACAAATTATTTGAACAAGACTCTAAATACATTAGATGCATGTTTTATAAATCATTACAAGTCAAAGAACAGTAGAATTGAAGTCAAGATACTTGGTTTACAGTGTGGTCTCTACCACTTATAGGCTTATGCAAGTCACTATTGCTGAACCCTGGATCCTTCATCTATAAAATTTTAATAAGAATGTCTATTTTACTTAGTTCATGAGAGTTAATGTGAAAGCATTTCATAACAGAGAAAATGCTTTCCAAATACAAAGGATATATTTTTTTCTGAGTACTAATTACTACAACTTCCATGTATTTAATGTCTACCACATGCTAGGCATATTTAAAATATTGTTAGTACTCAGAAAATAAAAATGAAAATTATTATTATCCCCATTTTAAAGAGGAGGAAATTGAGGCTGAGTGAGAAACTCATCCAGATTCATAGGGGTGGTAAACAGCACTGGCAAGATTCTGATCTTTACTCTTTATAAATTATAGTTCTTGGTAAAAACATCTTTTGCAGCATATAGAATATTTGGGGGCGAGTGAGAGAAAAATGACTAATTTAAAGAGTTTTTTTCATATCTAGAGCTTGTAAAATTTATTAGTGGTTTAATAATAAATCAGTTTTCTGGGTTAAATCTTTGAATTCCTTTTTCTAATAGAAAGTATATTTCTATCATTTGGTTATAAATATTACCAGATGCCTTCATCTGGGTCTCCTGGAAGGGACTCTCCTGACTATAGAGCTGCGCGTTTCGGTACAGTAATTTTTATATTTCCACATTCATAATGATATGTAGCCTTCTGCTAGTAACTAAAGTGGCGGTCTGTCACTCTGCTGCTTCTGCTCACCGTCTGCCTGACAGCTAGGAGAGAAAAGAGCTATCGGCTCTGCCACTCTTGCTCCCAGAAGTCCACAGCTATGCCACCTAATCTGAATGTTGTGCTTCAGTAACTCCTTAAGAGGATTCTTCCACCCACTCAGCTTATGTTCCCTAACCACATGGCAGCTGCTTGGGAAGCTGGTTCTCATCAATTCTCTACAAGGGCCCTCTCAACAGAATTGCTCTGCAGCAAATATGGATTTAGTAATGGCAGGCTCCTCCCTTACTGATGCTTAGGCCATCACAACATTTGAAGATAAATATGAGTCACTGATACCACTCATAGAGTTATTCACAATACCACCCATGATCCATATTCACCTGCCTGAGTTTTTTGTGCCATCTGAAGACACCTCTGGAGACTCAGGATAGAACAAGCCCATAGCGGATTGTTTAAGAAGGACGAACGTGACCAAATTATTTTGTGAGAATGCAGGAAATCCCAGGTTCAGAACTTTGTGTCAGTGTTAATTTTAAAGTTCCATTGTCCTTGTCATTCATTTCAGTGGCTCTCCAAATATTTGTTCATAAAAGTATTTTTGTCATTCTAATCATAAGTTACTTTGGAACTCATAGATCTCCATCCTATTAGTCTTGATTCTGTGATGATTAGTAGCAAAAAAAGTAAACTAGCCAAATGTAGTAATCCTAACGCTATATTTTCTTTCAAAGTTTTAGTTTAGTTGAAGTTTCTGGCAGTTGTACTTATGAACAAAGCTAAAATTCCACAATAATGTTCTGTTTACATTTTGTAAAATTTGTGTACCCTATAAATAAGTACATATGTGTTTAAGTACTATTTTAAACATATTAATGATTAAAATCTGTATGATGAGGGGTTTGGAATATGTGCCCATATTCACATTTAGCCTTGACTATCTTATTTTTGAATTATACTAACTTGAGTTCAGTATTTCAGACTGATTGACTATGTATGTTAGTGGAAAAGAGTAGCTATAGTGAGATGCTGATGTTTCATAAATTTGTTCTTGTGTATCTCTAAAATATATTTGTGATTACTTTAAATAGTTTCTCTTTGCATTATACTTTGAAATGGAATTTTTATGCTCTCCAAAAATGTATATGACTGTATCATCAATTTATATATTCTAACTATATGTGGAATGTGAAATGAAGACCCATATTTTTTATGGATAGATAAAATAGCAAAATTCCTTATTTTCAGGCTCATTTTAATAATGTCTGATTCTAGGTAATTTTAAGGTGAGGTAAATGTTAATACATTAAGAATTTAATACAGTTCACAATAGAAATAAAGTATGGGTAGCGCTGTATTCTCAAAGTCTCAGGGAAGGAAAGTTGTAAAAGAAAATAGGAGAATAGGAAATCGATTTAGAACAGAGTAAACCTTCCTATTCCTTTTTCCGGGTCAATCTGGAATTATTTTTCTGGAAGAGTCATACTGGAAAACGATACAGGAATAACTCAGTACACCATCAAAAGCAGACAGAGGACATCCGGAGAGTCCCAGGCACTTACAGTACCATCTCTCACTCTGACTCTGACACTGTCAATTGGAGTCTGAGCTAGGAGCTAATAGAGCTCTGGGTTTCCTGGCAAGAAAGTCTTCTTCATATGCTTCCCCAACCTGGGTAGCCTAATGACTACAACTTGGGACGAGACTATTAGTTTCAGTTCAATCATACAAAGTCCCTTTTGTCTCAGTCGATAAAGAGGACTGAGACCCCGGTTCATCACTCATCACGTAGACTCTATCCTCATGCACACATCTGACTCAAACCTCCACCAATCCTTGATTCACCAAGCCATTTTATTCTTTATTCTGGAATTCCCTATATCCGACTCAAAGTGTTGGCATTACCTGGGAACTTGTTAGTAAAGCAGAATCTTAAGCCAAACCTCAGAATCTGTGTTTAAACAAGATCTCTGGGTAATTTGCATGTACATTTAAGCTTGAGAAACACTGCTCCTTATGTTTCCTTACCATTTTCATCTAAGTGAAACTGGCTATCTCCCTAAGCCACTACTTCTTATGCAGTGGCTTTTTCTCAAAAGGTAGTGTTCTCTGTCCTACATTCCTCATACCATTCTGAAGGTTGGAAGAGTTCCCTCTGTTCCTCATTATTATTTCTAAGTTGTCGTCTCTCTTCTCCCTAAGAAAACATATCTACACTGAAGCTTTTGCTCTGAGGTTTCACCACTCTCCTTTACTCCTTGTTGCAAACCTCTACACATCTCTACATCACTCCTCTCATTCCTTGAAGATATTCCAACCTGGTTGACTGTTTCTCCCTTGCATACTATTCCTGATGTAATGCATGGTTATTTAAAAATAGAGAACTCTTCCAACATATGGGCTTCTCGGTTTCTTGGTCTCCTTGTTTGTAGTTATCCTGTCCTCCAATCCATGTAAGCCACCAGCATCCTGGTCGCACCAAACATTATCATTCCCAAAATGTATATCTTCTCTATAATCTCAGTCTCAGATATTCCACTCTCCAAACCTCACCCCCTATCTTTTCAGTTCATTCTTTCTCTTACCTTCACTGAAACAATTCTTTGCTCCCATTGGCACTCATAATCTATTGACCTGTCCTGTTTTCTCTCTCTTTCACCCACTTCCCTTCTCATCTGGCTACCATAGTCATCTGAAAAACCTGAAATCTGGTTAAATCAAATTCTCTAACTATCCAATTCTTACAGTTTATCACTCGAATATGCCATATAGTTTTATGTTTGTGATAACACAAAGCTTAAGTGTGCCTTTAGTATTGTCATACAATTCAGCTGGTTTTTTTTTTCTAGTTAAATAAGACTCTCTCTTTCTCTGATAATTATTTCATGCTTTCTCTTCTTTTCCCAAACCTCAGTACTTCTTCCCCACTACACTCCTCTTTCACTATCTGTGGATTTCCTTTTTTCTCATTTCACTGAGAAAGCAGAAGCAATCCAAAAAGGATTTTCCTATACTCCTACCTCCAAATATAACAACAAATCTGCTTCTATAACCACATAAACTGCCTTACCCATCCATTTCAATTGACAATCTATCTGAAATCCTAAGACCAATCTTCGATGTATGCACCAGATCCCCTTTCTTCACACCTTTTCAAGGACTTTGCTACTTCAATTGTCCCTCTTTCTCCCAGACAACCACATTCTCCAGCTCAACTGAATCATCCTAATCTTTCTTTTAAGAGTCTGCGATACCAGAATCCTAAGGTTCTCTCTAGCTGCTGTAATTGTTCTTTTCACTTCTAGAGTAAAACTCCTTGAAAGAGTTGCCTACACTTTATGGTTCACTCATTGTCCTCTCACTCTTGCTTCAACCCACTTGTATTAGTGTAAGTTCTCTGGAGAAACAAAACCAACAGGATACACATACAATTTGATTATGGAGGCTGAGAAGTCCCAAGATCTGCAGTTGGCAAACTGGAGGCCCTGGAGAACCAATGATATAGTTCCAGTCTGAGTCTAAAGGCCTGAAAACCAGGAGAGCCGATGGTATAAGTTCCGGTCTGAGTGCAGAAAACCAATATTGCAGCTCAGGTAGAGAGAGTAAATTCTCTTTTACTCCACCTTTCTTTCTATTCAGGCTTCCAATGCTTTGGATGAGGCCCATCCACATTGGGGAGGAGAATCTGCTTTACTCAGTCCATCCATTCAAATGTTAATCTCATCCAGAACACAAACACACTTAGAATAATGTTTAACCAAATATCTGGCATCCCATGGCCCAGCCAAGCTGACACAGAAAATTAATCATCACATTACTCCATCAGACTTTCATCCCCAACACTCCACCAAAACCACTTCTGGAAAGTTGCTGCTGACCTTCATGTTGTCATTCCAGTGAGTCTCAGTTCTCATCTTCCTCAAGCAAATAACAAATGATACTCCACTTTCTTGAAACACTCTTAAATTTACCTGAGGCCTTCCAAATTCTTGGATTTTTTCCTATCTAACTGGCTGCTCCATCTGAATTTACTTGAAACTTCTTTATTTTCCCTATCTTTAAACTTTGGAGTGTCCTGGGGCTCAATCCTCTGACTTCTTGTCTTCTCTGTATACATCCACTCTGTTAGTGAACTCATCTAGCTTTAAATAAAGTCTCTGTACCAATGACTACGTATTTTTTTTTTTACTACAGCCCTAGGTTCTTCCCTGAACTCCAGCTTTGTAGTTGACATCTCCTGTTTATATAATAGGTATTTCAATCTTAACATGTCTAAAACCAAACTTTTGATTTACCACTGACCAAACCTAATCCCTGTTATTTGCCATCTGAATAAATGACACCTCCATTCTACCAGTTGTTTTATGCCAAAAAACTTAAAATGATTTTTTTTACTCCTTTCTCCCTCACATTTCACATCAAATCCAGGAGTAAATCCTGTTGACACTAATTTTGAAATATATCCAAGTTTTGACCACATATTATTCTCTTCACTGAACAAAGCCACTATTGTCTCTTCCTTTGACAACAGTCAGAGCCTCCTGATTAGTCTATCTGCTTTTTAAACAGCTTTATTGAAATATATTTTGCATATCATAAAATCTATGAAATTTCAAGTGTACAATTGAATGATTTTAGTAACTTTACTGAGTAGTGCAACCATCACAATGCATCAGTTTTAATACATTTTCATCCCCTAAATAAGATCCATCATGGCCATTCCCCATTCTCAAGCCTAACTCTAGCAATCACTGGTCTACTTTGTGTCTGTGATCATTTCATATAAATGGAATAACACAATATGTAGTCTCCGATGTCTGACCTCTTTCACTTAGCATAATATTTTTGAGGGTTGTCCCTGACATAGCATGTGTCAGTAGTTTGTTCCTTTCTGTTGCTGTAGGGTATTTCATTGTACGAATATACATTCTGTCTATCCATTTATAAGTTGATGAATACTGAAGTCTTCTCCAGTTTTGGGCTATTATGAATAATTCTGTTATGAACTTTGACATGCAGGTCTTTGTGTGTACATATGTTTTTATTTCTCTTGGATACATATCCAGGAGTAGAAATGCTAGGTCATATGTTAGTTGCATGTTTAACTTTTTGAGAAACTGCAAAACTGTTCTCCAAAGTGGCTGCACCATTTTACATTCCCACCAGCAAGGTAGGAGGGTTACTGTTTCTACACATCCTTTCTTATCTATACTAGCCATTCTAGTACATATGAAATGGTATCTTATTGTGGTTTTAATTTGTATTTCTAATGACTAATGATGTTGAACATCTTTTCGTGCGCTAATTAGCCATTCATATATCGTTGATGAAATGTTTGTTCATATCTTTTGCCCATTTTTTGATTGAGTTGTGTGTCTTCTTATTATTGAGGTGTTAGGGTTTTGGCTTGTTTTAATATAAATTCTGAACACAAATCTTATATTGGATATGCATTTACAAATATCTTCTTCCAGTTTGTTGTTTGTCTTTTCATTTCTTAATGGTGTCTTTTGAAGTGCAAAAGTTTTGAACTTTGATGAGGTCTAATTTATCAGTTTTTTTCTTTTATGGACCATATTTTAGTGTTATATCTAAGAAATCCCTGCTTAGCACAAGATGGCAAAGATCTTCTCCTGTGTTTCCTTCTAAAGGTTTTATTTATTTAGCTTTCACATTTACATCTATAATCCAATTTGAATTAATTTTTGTCTGTAGCGTGAGGTTCCCTGCTCCATCTCTATTCACCTACATTCTGTACTTACCAGGAGGAACGGTCATCTAAAATTTCAAATTGCGTCATATGACTCCTCCTGTTAAGACCTTTAATGGCTTCTCATTCATTCCAAGTGATTTTCAAAGTCCTATAGTGTCCTAAATCTCCTACCTTTTGATATCATCTCCTACCCCTTTCTAACCTGCATGGTTCGTTCCAGGATTGCAGACTTCCTGTTGTTTCTCAAAGAGTCTAATATGTCCACTTCGACTTTTCTGCGCATGCTGCTCTATCTGCCAGGAATGTTCTGTTACTTCCTCATAGACATCTTCCCTGACCACTCTTTGTAAACTAGTTCCCCATGTCATATTCTCTATTACCATATCCTTTTGTATTTTTCTTCATGGCCCTTAGCATATACCAACACAATATAGATATATTTATTTATGTGCGTTTGTTTGTTTATGTATTGTCAGCTTCCCCCATTACAACGAAAGCTCTGTAAGATCAGAGACATTTTTCTTTGGTTCACAGTTCTATCTTTACTAACTAGAAGAGTGCCTGATGCATAGTAAGAGCTCAATGAACGTTTACGAATTAAAAACATAAATGACTCATGGTTCACATCTTTGCTTCCAAGAAGATGTCAAAGAGTGGTACGTGAGTCCAAGTATGCTTATACCCTTGAAATAAAAGAAAAGTGGAGTAATATAAATCTTGCTTTGTTTCCATAGATAGACATGTCATTAGACAATGTAAAATGTTATAAATGGTTATCTGAATGGTTTTACAAAATGAAAATCTCCTATTAAACTGCCTGAGAATCATACTGATTACATTTTTGAATTATTTAATAATATATTTAAAGTTCTTGCATAAGTATTAGCAAAAGATTCTTCAAAGTAATTTATATAGAAATGTTCAATGTAAATAGAGGGAGTTGTGCATATTATTGCTTAGATGATGTAATCTTTTTCTCACTACTGTATCTAGAAATAATGTTTTACTTTTTCTTCTAATTTATAGTAATTTATTCCTGCCTACTTTTATGAACGTTATCATTTGATTATCAATCTCCACTTGAATGAAAGCTATCTCTGCCATTTTGCTTTAAATCTATATGAATGGATTGTAAACTAGTAGTGGGCAGGATCCATATCTTATCTGTCTTTTCATTTACCAGAAATGTCTTTGCATAAAGTTCACACATAAATTTTTGTTCAATAAACAGTAAGAAACTTTAGCCAATATGCCAAAATTTGAAGGTCATGTTGCCAAGTCAGATTGATTGAACAATATAGAATAATAATGCTGACTTTGTGTTTATAAACTCACAGACTATGTGAGCTGTTTCTGAAATATTTGAATGAGGCATGTAGCAATATGCCATTGCCTTGTGTTCTGGTACTGAGAAATTCTGGCAATATATTCCACAGATATTTAAAAGATCATAATCCAAAACAAATATTTTTTAAGACAACATTTGGCACAAACCATTTTGAATGATACTCTATTTTTATCTTCATGTAATTATCATTGTTGCTTCAGGCGTATATATGAACTGAAACAACAAGGCATATATTTTGTCTCTACTGGGGGTATAAAAATGTGAAATATTAACTTTTATTCAAACGAAACCTATATATTACAACTATAAGGAGGGCAGTGAACACAGACTTGCTTACAGTGCCCAACTAATAAGTTGTTATGCTAGCATTTTAGTACACAAAATCTGAGTCCAGATTGCATGCCCCTAAGCACTAAAATGTACTGCCTGAAAACCATTCTTCACATAACCCCTGTGTCTCAGTTTAATTATCTATATAATGGGTATATCAATTTAATCGACCTTGTAGAGGTGTGAGGAATAAATAAGAAAAAAATCTTACTTAGTCCAGTGTCTAGCATATAGCAATTGATATTATCACTTTTATATTTGAGAGTATATTACTTTTATAACGGAAAAAATAAAATACAAGAAAAATAAAATTTAAGAGAAGAAAATAAAGTTGAGGGGCCCACCCAGTGGTGTAGTGGTTAAGTTCACATGCCCCACTTGAGTGGCCTGGGGTTCACAGGTTTGGATCCCAGGTGTGGACCCACATACCGTTCATCAAGCCATGCTGTGGCTTTCATCAAGACTGGCACAGATGTTAGCTCAGGGACAATCTTCCTCTCCAAAAAAAAAAAGACAAAAAAAGAAAATAAAATTATTTTGGTTCTAAGCTATAAATAAATAAAGGACATAAGGGGAAATTAGAAAATTTAAACCTTACTTGACTCAATGCCCAGGTGATGCTCAAATTCGAGGTGGAAAAACAGGTAGAAAAGATTTGGGTCTGGTGATGCTGGAAAAAGAGACACAACTGATTGTAATTTTAACAATATATCGTGTCGGTATAACTGAGTTTTAGATCATCTAAACTTTACTGAAGGAAGGATATGGTCAAAAGAGGGAAATGTTTTATCCTGAATCCAGGAGATTTAAATGGAGAATGTTGTTTTGATCAGTCTCTTTAAAATATTGCCTATAAAGAGAGAGAATGGCTGAATGTTTTTCTGATTACCACTAGTGAGAATTTACATATGCAGCCCATCAGAAACTGGAGGCAGAAAAGGACCAACTGCCATCACCCTGTATTTCTTCTCCTCAAACACTGTAAGAAGATTTATTTTAGACTATCTTCAATATCTGAGAAATGGGAGGAGGGCATGAGGAGGAATTTAAAATTTTAAAATTAATTTTATCTATCTCTGGATGACATAGGGGATGTTCTCATTCAGAGCCATATGGAGTGTTAAGGTCTTGGAGGTTTCTTAGGAAGTTTTAGAATGATTGCACAGTCTGAATTACATTTTGCAATATCTTGTAGGAGGATTAGCAGAGAATCTTTAAGAGACTGAGAAGTAGAATCTAAGTTGTCCCTTGACAAGAGCCAATTCTGATGGACAAACATGTAGGCCAGTCACTGTTATAATAAGGAGCATATCAAACACCCATATTTCCACTTCACCAGATAACACTAAAAATTTTAGACAATTAAAACTATTCTTAGAGGTCAGGTGGCTATGATCTCAAGTTTGTTGAAAAACATTATGATTTCAGTGTTGCAAAACCTTTAATTATTTAGTGAATTATCAGGTCAAGGCTGTGGTATCAAGAAGCAATAGAAGGCATCAGCTCTTGAGGGAGCCAGGCCTCTGATTCCTCAGTCCCTTTATAACCCAGTGGTGAGAGACATGTGAGAAGTCAAATAGACTCCTGAAATCATACTCAGATTATACTCTTGATTTGGCATTTCCTTATCTTGCTAAATCTCTTTTTAATTGCTAATTTTGGATTTGGGGGACTTCGGGCCAGACTAGATTGAGACAAAGAAGGAAAAGGAAAAATTATAACTTTGGTCAAAATATAGCTATATGATAGATACTCCATACTTTATTCACAAGTTAAATTTCTTGCCTCATGACAGATAAGACCAGCCATAGTTGTGGGGATCTTTTTTCAGACATGCATTGATAAGATCACACTTATCTATGTGCCTATAAGTATTAGAATAAATGGATTTTGTCAACTCTAATATCAATGTTAATAATAAAACCTGCTCAGCAACAAGGATGTTGAGGCTTGCTTTCAGTGGTACCAACCTGTATGCATTGAAAGAGAGAGAGAAGAGTGAAAGATTTGAGATTCTCCAGGTGTTGGTTGTGTGACTTCAGAGACATGACAGAAAACTTGGGACTGTGTCAAACTACAGACTGTGCCACTGATGGCTGCAAACTGGGGCTCTGGGCTAATCAGCTATTTCAATTGGTAGTAGAAGAGCAGCAGAAACACAAAAAACAACTCTAAACCATCTAAAAAACACTTAAACTTGACAGGCATCAAAGCTAAAAAAGGAAACAGCTTTCCAGTTGGTATGTGAAAATTAATACTCTGGAACATTAAGGACTAAAGAACATTAGTTGAATGATGAATAAGAAGGCGAAGAGAAAGACAAAAACAGACTAACAGTGGAGTCAGCCTCCACTCCTAGAACATAACCCACTTATGATACCCTTTAAACTAGTTAGTGCACCCAGAGAAATCCTGCTGAATGGGAAAAGCCAGTGGACTTAGATAGCCCACCCTTGAGGAGAAGTTCCCACCAATGAGACAAAGATATACATGGTCAACAGGACTCAAGTAAATGCAAAGAGATTCTAATACAGGTGTTGAGAATTAGCCTGAAATCCAGCTCACTACTACCCATGCTCGTAGATTACTACCAGCAGAATATGTAGTTATTGTGAACATGAGAGCTAAAGTTCCAGAGAACAAATACCCAGAACTAAATCTTTGCCTCCCAGCTGTAAGATTGCTGCCTCTACTTTCAGAAAATGATAGTTGGATGGCTATGGATTCAGAGCCACTGAGTACAGCTTCATGGGTTGTGCAGTGCCCTATGGTGCCATATTTAAAGGAAGAGGGACATTCATATAATGCATGTCATCGATTTGAATATATTTTGCAAGAACGTCTTGACAGATAGAAGCGACATGTCTTGTTCTAAAACAATTAGCTTGTTGTAACAAATTTCCAGTAGATGCAACACAGTGTCTTGAAATTGGGTCATTTTTCTAATTTGCACAAAGGCACTAGCATAGCACTGACTGCTTCTCCTTTTCAAAGGACTGCAAAGAATATACTAAGTGTGTGAATAGTGTGCCCCTGGAGGAGGAAAAATAAACATGTTTTTGTTTTATTTTTGTGAGAGATTGTGTCTACGTGACACAAGTTATCTCTTGTTGTTAGTTTCCTATCCTGCCTTCATATTGGCAATGTGTCTGGGACCAAGGTGGTAAAATTATGTGGAAATTGAAATATATTCATGAAGCCTACAAATTCAGTACAGATCAAAAACATATGGCTGATATAGACTCAGCTTTAAAGTCCCAGAATCATTTTTTGAAATGTGGACTTCTTGGCTCTCAGGTGTTGCTGCTTTGTATGTGTCAGAGTATCCATAACAAAGTTAAAATATACTTTTCTTTTTTAATAGAGGCTGTATAAAATAGTGGTTAAGAGCATTGAATCTGAAGTCAAATAACCTGGATTTAGATCCTATCTTCTTTTCTTGCTAGCTCTATGCCCTTGGGCAAATCCTTGAACTATGCCTTAGTTTCTTCAAATGTAAAATGGGGTTGAGAGTATTAATACATATCTCATAGAGCTGTTGTAAAGATTAAGCGAATTAATGTATGAAAGACATTTTAACCTAACCAACCTATTAGCACAATATAATTTTTTGCTGCTGCTTCTAATATTACAATTACTGTTAAATAATAGTAATTAAATAGTGTTTACATTTTGTCTATGATCTTTACCTCAAATAAGAAATGAATAGGGACATTTTTGTGCTAGAGAGGAAGACTTGTGTGTATGTAGGCATTTTGACATTCTTCAAATTAGTATATTACAAGCATACTTATTAATTTTTCATTTACATTCTGTCAAAGTATCTTTACAACATGATATGTAGTTGTCTATCTGTGCTAACCTTTTGGGCACAGCTTTGGATATATGTCCATAAAAACTGTCTACATACACAGAAAAGTATTTCTTATCCTGTCTGGCACAATTATAACAATGTTCAATATTAGTGTCTATATGTGAGACTGATAGAGACATAGATTTAATACATAGTGTCCATCTCTTCTTCCTCTTTTTTTAACTTTATAAAAAATGTATGGAATAAGAACTAATATTTAAATCTAAAAATTAGAATCTTAGTTTTGCATATGACCTTAGTTTTGGATGTGACCAGACTTAGACACTGAAAATTTGAGATATATATAAATATATATATACATGTATATTTTCTTATTTTGCAATGTGAATCAGACATTGCACAAGCAATTTTTTTACAGAAGCTGTTTGACTTACTAATTCAATAAAGTGGGCTGTGGTAAAATGTTCTTGGGGGAAGGAGTTTTTAAAAATCTCCATCTCTTGGTAGGTTTTGCTCACTCTGTTTTTCTTTTATGAAGCAGGCAAGTTATTTGAAGTGATACTAAAGAGATGAGAATTTAGATTATAATATAAAACAGCACTTTGTGATAATTTATTGATGTTTAGGTTTTATCCAAGACTCCAGGGAATAGTCAACTGGATGGTTCACGTGGTTAGTGGTATTAACTGTAATGGCATACTGCGATTTTTTATTTGTATGGCAAATGTGTGGGATATGAATAAGTCAACCAACAAGGAATCTTTGTAATTCCCATTGGGAGATAATCTTTTCCATTTAGTATGATGAAAAGTGATACGCCTGGGGGGCTGGCCCCGTGGCTGAGTGGTTAAGTTCGCGCGCTCCGCTGCAGGCGGCCCAGTGTTTCGTTGGTTCGAATCCTGGGCGCGGACATGGCACTGCTCATCAAACCACGCTGAGGCAGCGTCCCACATGCCACAACTAGAAGGACCCACAACGAAGAATATACAACTATGTACCAGGGGGTTTTGGGGAGAAAAAGGAAAAAAATAAAAAATCTTAAAAAAAGAAAAAAAGTGATACACCTGGAAACCTGAGGTCCCCAGCTCTCTATTTCTTATTTATACCATTGTTATTTCTACCATTTATATCACTGTTATAGTATTGTTGTGTTGGTGCTACATTCAAATGAGGAATACAGGTATCTGCCAGGCTGGCTGGTCCTTAAACGGCTATGGTTCTGATTCAGCTACTAAATTACTTATTGCTTTTAACAAATCGTTTTAATTCTTTTACCCTTCTTTTCCTGGGATATAATGTTAAACTATGGATTCAAGCTCATTATGGTTTTGTTTATGTTTCTTCTAATAGAGCTCGTGTTGGAGGCTTGTACTTTTAAATGATTTCAACTTATTTTCTGATTTCTCAATAGTTTTTCTATTAATTTGCAGTTTGTGTTTTTAGAAGAACACAAAATATTAAAACATGATTGAAAAAATGTTCTTGCTTGACAACAGTTACTAATGTAATATTTATGACACTTTTCAACAGAAATCAATTACTTGAGATCTCAAAGGCATAAAAACTAGTATTTAGATTGTTGAAATGACATTTATTCTGCATTATGGACATGACTCAAAGTATTCCATGAATATTCTGACACTCCAGATTTTAGTCTGAGTGGTTTTAGCATCTTTACAACTATATTATTGTATCTGCTAAAGTCTCACGTATCATATGAAGACACTTAAGCTGTTGAATAAAACTGCAATTTGAAACAGAAGATTGAGCTCCTTTTTGCAGGTCTTTTTATGCTGCTTCAGTAGGTATGTTTTATTCTGTCACTAAAATTTCAAACTATTTCCATGAACTAAGTTTAGTACCTTTTTGTTAATATGCCAGGTAATGCTATTTTCTTTGTAACCTAGCACTTTTATTTCAGAGAATTTTTAATAAAGTGAAATGCCATGAAAGAGGTATACAGTCCTTTGGAATAACTACACTGATAGCAAAGGGGTTTCAGTGTCAATCAATATGGATGCATGTCCTTTAGTCATTTAGAGGGAAATAAAAATAACAGTACCTCTGATAAAAGAAGGCAACGCTGTCAGCTGAGTCATGCAAATTTACACACCACAATATCTTTCTAAAACTTGACATCATCAACACATATCAATTATGGATACCATTAAAGAAAAGTATGTACTTTATGGCCCAAGTTGTTAATTGAGGACAGTTTGAACTTTGAAAGAGAAAACTCAGTAGATGTTGAGAGAAGACACCATGAAGACATGACTTAAAGGATGAAGGGGGTAAGGAAACAAACACAGTGGACACATGACCACTGGCAATAATTTGAAGAAGATATTGTTTGTTGGTTGGTTGATTGGTTTTAATGATCATAATCTTTTAAGTATACTTATAAACTTAACAAGAGAGAAATTAATAAAGATAAAAACTATATTTATAAGAGAGTCAGCTTAATTTGGTGGCCCCTGAGAAAGCAAATGTTAGGGAAGTCAAGAGTAAATGGAGGAGATAAATAGTTAGCATCAAATAGCAATTCTTTTTCTCTGAAAAAACAGTGGGGGCATATTAAAATAAAGATAAACTTTGGGGCTGGCCCTGTGGCCAAGTGGTTAAGTTTGCGTGCTCTGCTTCGGCACCCTGGGGTTTCACGGGTTTGGATCCTGGGCACAGACATGCCACTGCTCATCAAGCCATGCTGAGGTGGTGTCCCACATAGCAGAGCCAGAAGGACCTACAACTAGAATATACAACTGTGTACTGAGGGGCGGGGCCTTTGGGGAAAAGAATAGAAAAAAAAGAAGATTGGCAACACATGGTAGCTCAGGTGCTGATCTTAAAAAAAAAGAAAGAAAGAAGAATAAACTTTGAGTTGGAAGGAATTCACATCTTATGACCTTTATCTTCCCATTGAAGCAGAAGGCAAATTCATTTATTAACTGGAGTCTAGTGATGGATAAAGGCATAGATGGAGACTTTGGAAGCTCAAAAATAAGCTGAATATTTGATTTAGGATTTCAAACATAAGGTCCATTCATATAGCCAGGCATTATGTCCTTGCAAATTGCCTTCAGTCTGGTCTGCTAATACTCCATGGACATGGATTTTACCATTTATACTGAATTGTCTACATGTATGTAGACATAGCTTCAGTTCTCCAAATCTTGAATTTCTCTTAATGTTGCCATACAGCAACAGTTTCCCCCATAAATTTCAAACATCTTTCTAATTCACACACAGATTTGCATATAAATCCATTTTCTTTATTAGAATAATACCTCTAAGTCTAGAATTGCACTGTCCAATATGGTACCCACTAGCTACATGTGGCTATTTAAATTTAAAGAAAATTAAAAATTTATTTCCTCAGGTGCACTAGTCATATTTTAAATGCTTAGTAGCCACATGTGGTTAACATGTTTAATAGTGTACTGCACCTCCATCATTACAGAAAGTTCTATTGGATAATGGTGGTCTATAATCATGTCATTCCTACTTGGATAATTTTTATTTAATTGAAATAAAGATGATCTGTTAAAAACATGTTTATTGGTGATTTTTAATTGAGTGCATTCCTGACAAAGTGATTTCCTATCCCCATGCTATTCCCAAGTCCATAGGAAGAGTAAGTATATGCCCAAAAGAAATGAGAAGATTCAGCCTCAGGAGTCTTAATATTCATAAAACTGTAGTCTTTGACCTCCATTGTCAATTCAATCCCAATTCTAACTTCATGTAGGAGAAATTTAACTAATTTATCATCAGCCTTCCTTTTTGAGTCATTCCTGATCTAGTACTAGAGCTTCTAAATTCTTCTCAAGGCTTCAGCCATACCTTTTAAACTTCATACTGGTTAACAAACCTAGCACATCTCGGTTTTCTATTTTCTTCTCCAGGAAATGTCATGATGTTGCAGAAAAAGAACACAAGGTTTTTAAACTAAGGACTTGGGTTTGTTCCAACTCTGTCACAAAGAAGTTGTCTGATCCTTCTGATATTTGGTTTCCGTATTTATTGAATTCAGTTAAAAATTCCATCTGTCAGTCGAAAATGGGAAAATACATTTAAAATAAAGCTACAAAATCATCATCATCATCATAGTAATTCCAAACATATATAGTGTTACCTATGTGTATACACTGTGCTAAGAGTTTTCTACAAATATGTTAACTAAGTTCTCACAACAACTCCTCAAGGCAGGTACTCACTAAATGCATTATAGTTTTTTTTATTATGATAGTATGTCTCAATAATTGAGGACTATATTAGTGTATGTTAAGATACCATAACTGATAAAACCCAAAACTGGATGATTAATACATGTTTCTTTTCTCATACAGTGATTAAGTATGAATATTCAAGTGTGGCTTTCAACCTGCTGAGGGACAAGGCCAGATTTCTTCCATCTTGTGGCTGCACCATAGGCTAGCGCCCCGGACATATTCGCTTATAACCAGAAAATGAAAAAAAGAAAGGATGGAGGATGCACATTCACTCCTTAAACATTTTGATCTAGAAGAGACACAGATCACTTCCATTCACATGCCACTAGTCAGAACTAGTCATATGGACTCAGCTAGATACGAGGATGCTGGGAAATGTGGCCTCTGCCAGGCAGTCATTTCTCAATAGTCAACTTTTCACTATGAAAGAGGAGAGTGAGTCTAACTCCAATACCTCCTTACTGTGCAACCATAAATTTAACTTCTGTAAACTTTGTTTCCTAGTTTCTATAATGGATTAAACAACCCTATCTCACAAGTACTAAATGAAATTAAACTTTTAAGTTCAGGACTCACATAATAAGCACTCAAGAAATAGTAGTTCATTAATTCATTGCCATCCTCTTTAATAAGCTACAAAATATTCTAATCCATGAAAGATTAAGGCTTTGTTTGATTCTAGAAATTTCTTTATCTACTCCAACAACCAACCTAATTAGGAGGACTCTATCATGGCTACTAGCCTTCCATGATGCTGATTGCCTGCCTGTTCATGGTCCCTAAATGTCACTTTGCTTTTAATTATCCACCACTGTGCTATGCTTATTTAGTGGAATTTCCCTGTTTTTTATTTTGTTTGTTTTCTTTTTACTTTGGGCTCCTGCCAACTGCACATTTTTTTTTACTTACTCATTGAAAATTATGCTTTTCACATAAGTGGATGCTTTCTCTGTGGCTGAAATTGAGGATGAGTCTCTATCTGCAGCCTCGTCCAAATTGCAGGTTTAATTTCAGGCCTTTATGAGATTGGTCCATGCTGTGTGTATACCATCAAAGTACAGCTACTGAGCAGTGAACAACCAAACAGGCTAAATGAAACCAGACGATAAATGCAGAAAATATGGTATGTATAGAAATCTTTCTTTGCATTCCTTTTTAGTTTAACTTCCTTGTATGTGAATATGTGTGTACATGTTTTACAAGGAGTGTGTGTATGTATGTGTTTAGTTTTGGGTTGGACGGTGAGAAGGAAGAAGTTTATATGATGTAAGAAAAATTTTGTCTTTAGGAGATCTGTGATAAGGAGGAGCAGTTATGAATGCTTCAGTGGCAATAGTCAAGGTGAATATTATTTCTATTTACCCGGTGGTTTTTACCCCCTCCAAAAATAGTAGGATTTACAGTTATCTTCCAGAGTCTGGAATGTTGTATGTCTCAAGGAAACAAAGTACATTAATGTTTCAAAATGGAAGCATTAATTAAAACACATTATAAAATAATGTATTAGACCAAGATGTGAAGACATTAAAAGTAGTAGTAGAGAAGCATTCAGAGGAATTTTAGTCTCCTTAACCCCATAAGGAATATTAAATAGTGGGTTTGATTAGGGAAGTATTGGGAGGAGCATTTTCTTCTGTGACAAGTATGCCTTAAGGTCCACCTTACCCCTAAGGTGGGAAGGATGGAATGATGTCTTCTAACCTCAAATAGAGTCATAGCAGCTTCACAGAGTTTACTTGAGAATATTTTTAGCAGGCTTATTTGGAGGGAATAGTGTTGTGAATTCTATCCCTCCCAAAGGAGAAGGGTGTGATATTACTTCCAAATTCCAAGTCAAAAGAGAGGGGTTTTAATGAGACATGACAATGAACTTAATATGTGTCCCTATAAATTTCATGGACACTGGAAACTGGCATTTAACTCATACCAGCAGCAAGAGAGAGCTGTCTGTATAGCAAGTAGACTGCACTCCAATGGTTTATTTGAATAAAAACTGTATGACTACTTCCTGTGGTCCAGATGTGGACCAGGAACAAGAGAAAGTAAGAATGTGGTTTTCTTAGATTTTGTTCAATGAAGCCTCTGGAAATGTTAGTTAGATCATAGAATAAAAAATCTGGAAGTTTTTCCAGATGTCTAGGTGCTAAAGAATGAAAGGGCAACTCACGAGCATAGAAATGCCTATGATTTTCCTCATATCAATGAAAAAGCATGTGAGATATTTCCCATAATTAGGGACCCCCAAAGGAAGTGATGAGAGTACCTGTATCAGACACCTAGTCTCCCAATAATATTGCATAACAAACAAGCAAAAAAAACCCTCTTCCACATACAATAATAACTTATGGTTCATTCATCTAAGATTGTCATCTGGATGTCTCTACCGATCCTGACTTGGCTCATGTACATGTTTAGGGATTGATTTGCTCTCAGCTTTATTTAGGATGCTTTTGGCTGGAACAGCTGAGACGACACGTGCCTCTTATCCTCTAGCAAGCTAGCACAGCATGTTCTCATGGCAATGACAGAGGCACAAAAGTGAGGGCAAGCCCATTTCCACAAGTATTTTTCAAGCTTCTACTTACGTAATGATTATACACATTCCATTGGCCAAAACAAGTCATGTGGCCATCTCCAGAGTCAAAGTGAAGGAGCATTATCAAGTTTCAGGTAAAAGGTGATGGATAAGGGAGGGGTGAAGATTTGGGGCATTTTTCAATTGGTCCATCACAGAGCCCCCCAAAAACAAATTCAGATTTAATCACCTACCAGGTCCAAAGAGTGCTGGAGTTAAGTCACCATGTCGTTACCAAGCAAACAAGAACTTTCCTGCTCAGTCTACCCCTTCTCCTTCCTCAACATTCAGCCTTGTTGTTGTAATCATACACTATGATCAGTGATGTGGGGCAAGAATATTAAGAAGTCTAGGCGACAATAAACTTGACTTCTTCCTGAAATGGGACCAAGTTCAGACAAGCGAGAAGACTAAATTTTAGAGCAAATTGAGATATCTTAAAAATCATTTTATGAGACTGGCTATCTTAATTACTGAATAGAGCCTGTGTTTTGGAACTAAAAGCAACAGTTGAGCATTTATTACCTTAGTGTGACTAGAGAAGCCATGAGGCTCACCTTCAAGTTTCATCGGGAGCCTGGTGAAGAACTATCCCTACTCAATAAATATACAGAGTCAGTGATAGTCAAAACTAGAGTTACTTTATGATTAAGTCCCATCTATCATTCTTATATAAGGAATTACATTACCTCAATAAATAGTATAAGGTAGTGGTTGACAGCTCTGCTTCTTGTTGACTTGAGCTTTCTTTTTCCAATTTAATTTATTTTTTTACATTTATGCTTCAGTTGTCTTACCTAAACAACTGGGATGATTTTTTTATTAACTTCAAATGGTTATTGCAAGGATCGATTGAGTTAATACATTTAAAGCATTTCAAACAGTGCCTGGTACACAGTAAACACTTGATAAGTGCTACTACAATTTACTATTTCTGTCTAAAAATAAGCTTTTCTACAGTGATATGTGAAATGGAATAATCAGATTGGAGACCACACTGGTACTTGATGCACGGCCTGTCAGAGGTGCATTAATTACAGAGTACTTGGGGAGAAAAACATTTGGTCACCCTTATGCAAAATATTGTAGGCAATCCATTATTTCCAAGCCCAAATTCTCATTTTACCAAACTCGTCTTGGCAGGGTTTTCCCTTGGAAATTGTCTTGGTATTTTTACCACTAGTGACATTTCTCTGGCTTGTCATGTGTGAGTTTGTCATTCAGTTAGTATATGTTTATTATCCATCATTGAAGCTCTAGCATACAAAGTGACGGTTCTAACCTCCAAAAGTCAACTACTAAAAAATACTTTCACATATTTGACTTTTAAGACAGATAATTTTATCAGTTTCTTCAGAAAACAGAAGATCTGGGCCTTAATATGACATACAGAGTCATAAGTTCAGGGCTAGAAGGAACCTTAGAGATAGTTTATTCAACTCCCTCACTTTATAGATGAGAAAATCAAGGCCAAAATGCATACATTTATGTGCCTAGAGTTACAGACTATTCTCAGAGTCAGAACTATAAGTAATGCCTTCAATTCCACAAGCAGACTGCCCCTTCCATACCTCATAGCTTCCCACATGCACACAATCTCAATGGGGAAAAGAAGAATTTGGATAAAAAGGTTAAACAGGAGTTAAGGTCAAAAACTGGAGTGCAGATCCAAGGCAGGTTATAGAAAACAATTGTGTTTGTTTTTTTCAATTTCTTTTTATTTTTTATTATGAAAAATAGTGTTGTGAATATGGGTGTACGAATATCATTTTGAATCCTAGCTTTGAACTCTTTTGTGTATGTGTCTAGAAGTGGAATTACTAGATCATATGGTAATTCAATTTTTAATTTTTTCTTTTTTTGCTGAGGAAGATTTATCCTGAGCTATCATCTATGCCAATTTTCCTCTATTTCGTATGTGGGTCACTGCGACAGCACGACCACTAAAGAGTGGCACAGGTCTGTGCCTGGGAACTGAACCTAGGCCATGGAAGTAGAATGCACTGAGCTTTACGACTAGGTCATGGGGCCGGCTCCCAATTTTAAATATTTTTAGAAGAAATCAATTTTTAAATTGAAGACTGATTATGGTGATGGAGACTTCAACAGTCTTTTGCACAAAAATGTGGAGGGAAATGCCTAAGAGGAGGCGTGAGGGAGATGAGGAACTTCCTATACATCTTTGCTTCATGGTAAAAGGATGATTGAGAATATATTTATTTATCTTTTTCATAAATAAATAATACTCCCCTTTTCACAATGATGAAATATCACTCTGAGTAGCATCATTGTCTTTGTCGGTGCCATGTATCAGTCACCTGAAGCGCTTGTTAAAACACAAATCCTTAGAAATCTCTAGAGTTTCTGAGAAGCAGAGCTTAGAGTAGTGGTGGGAAGGTTGGAGGGGGAGAGCGGTAGTGGTGCTGAGACTATATTTTTGACAAGTTCTCAGGTGATTCCTATGATGTTAGTCTGTGGATCAAACTCTGAGAATCACTGACCAGTGTAAACGGTAGTAAATGGTAATACAACAAATATATATGAAGCTATGTGTTCTGCTAAAAATTCCACACATTGCGTGTGCACTTGTACTACATTTAGCATAAAAGAATCTCTTCCTGATAAAAATGAAGAGAATCAAACAGTTTATAATATGTGATATAAGATTTGTGTAGATATTTCATCTTGACTGTGCTTGTGATTCATGACTTTGGAGATTTTGCTGCAGCATTTTGGCATCTCAAGAGATACGTTTTAGGAGTGTCTTGGCTCTAGCTTCATAGCTATTATAAACTACTCTAAGATCTGCTTTAACCCAAACTCTTCATTTATTTTTTTGAATAAGAACAGCTCAGTAAACTCTTGAGCAATCTCTCTCCTCTTAACATGTCTTTTTCTCCCTTACAATCTGTCTGCGTATTGGTACAATCTTATAATCCTTATGCAAAACTATGAATTCTGGTTGCTATGTGTATAGGTCATGTGATTCCACGTTGTTTTACAACTTTCAAATGACACATTTGCACCAAAATATTTCTGGAAGTCTTGAGCAATTCAAAATACCTCATGTTCTTTGAAAACAACTTTCCTATCTGGTCCTGTGGTTTCAAATTGGAGGCATTTAATTAAGGATGTGCAACTATATGAAATATGGCAAGAACAGACCATGACAACAGTGTTGACAAAATGAAATAGATTTTCATAAACAATGGGCTGAAAGTGTCACAGCATCCAGATGCATTTCTTTTCCTTCATCCTCTCTCTTCAACTCTTCTTTGACTCTGGGCCCTTGGGAGGTCCCAGCCCACATTCTAGGCATGAGCATTCAGTGTTACCCACCTCTCCTAAACTTTCTCCGTCCCTTCCCCAAACCTCACTCTTTTTGTTACACCTTCTGAGAAACTCCCCTGTTTATTGGAATTCAGGAGATACAAATGGATCATCAAACAATCTTCTCACCTGTCAACTCCCAAAGGACATTTTTATGCTTTAATAAGAGTCTTATAGGTGTAACTGGCTCAATGTGAAATTGAAAGTTGCAAGTAGCCTGGAGAGAAAAAAATATTAATGCAAATGAGATATTTACTTTTCCTTAAATTTACGTTCCATGTACAGTTGCTTTCTTGCCTATACAGATGAATAGTTCTGAAGAGAAAAAAAAATAAAAAGGCAAAATAAAACCAGATGGTGATGTTTGCTGATTTCTGTCATTTCTGTATTTGAAACTTATAAGTATGATGAAAGCAATGGAGGTAAACATGTTTACTGCCAGCAATATAATTATCTACCTTAGATTATAATTATTTGAAATTAGATCTTATATCCCTTCCTATATTATAAGTTCTGAATGACAAAGGCCATCATATTTTCAACTCCCATAGCACCTATCATGGTATTTTATTTTTCACACAGTAAGCATCACTAAAAAAATATATAATAGTGTTATAATAACTATTATAGCTACTGCAGAGAAAAATCACAAAATGAAATACAAATAACCAGAAGAAGGAAGATAATTTAAAGGAAAGAAATATCTATTCCAAAGAGAAAGAGTATTTTGAGAACAACTTGGTGATTCTCAAGATTATCCTGAAGTCATCCCCAAAGATCCTGAATTTCAAGGAGGAATGGAGGTTTGGAGGGGGAAACTGAAAATGGTGCTGTTCATATGACTCTGAGATGTTGACAAGACACCTGGACACTTCTACAAGCATTGTGACAGAGGGGTGCTCGGTGATGAGCATAGATGGAATTTTTTTCAGAGTCCAAGGGACAGCCTTAGTCCATTGTGGTCTGGCATAATGAGACTTCCAGGAACCCGTGCCGGGGGAGGAGGCAAAGGAAACCATAGCAGTGGCTTCTTCCCATGTCATGGACCTCACTGTTTCTATCACCGAAAGGAGAAAGACAGGGAAAAGTAAGAGATACTTCAAAGCATTGGACAAACTTTCAGGAGCATCATGGTGATAACTTTTGTGGATGCCAGAATAATTTAGGGAGTTATTTGGGTGCCTCAAAATTCTGATGGGATTGAGTGTAAAAAAGCATGTGGCACGCTATCATTTATTAAGTAGCAATTTAACAGGGACAGTGTGGCTTAAATGTTTCATATACATACAGTGTTGTCCAATAAGTGTAGGTATTTAGCAATTGAAATATGGCTAGTGTGACCAAGAAACTTGGTTTTAAATATAATTATTTTCCTGGTGAGGAAGATTGGTCCTGAGCTAACATCTGTGCCAATCTTCCTCTATTTTGTATGTGCGACACCACCACAGCATGGCTTGATGAGTGCTGTATAGATCTGCACCTGGGATCTGAACCCACAACCCCTGGGCCACCGAAGCAGAGAACGTGAACTTAAGCAATATGCCACTGGGTCAGCTCATTCAATTTAATTTAATTTAAATAATTTACATTAAACATAGGTGGCCACATGTGGCTAGTGACTACTGTATTGGACAGCACAGAGTTTAATGCTCAGGAGAAGTCAGAGATTATGTTTTTTAATACCCCGTATTTTACAAATGTGGAAACTGTGTAAAGAAGATTAACTTGATCAAGATCACATATAGAATATAACTGTCTACAATATAAATCCAGGTGGTTCTGACTAAAAATAAATATTCTTTTCTCAATATTGTCTCTCTTTATCCAGACTTCCAGAATGCCTGATAATTTGACTCCTCTTAGTTTAAAACTAAATATCACGCATACCAAAGATATATGCTAGAATGCATCGCTGTTTGTAACAGCTTTGCACTGTAAACTACCCACATGACGAACAAGGCAAATGAATAAGTAAATTGCATTCTATTTACACAATAGAATATTATACAACAATGAGAATGATGTATCTACAACTCCATGTAACAATTTAGATAAACCTTACCAACAATATTGTTGAATTAAAGAAGCCAAAGGCAAAAAAACATATAATGTATGACTCCATTTGTATAAAGTACTTAAACAGACTATACTGTTAAATGTCAGGGCAATTTTTACTCCTGGGGGCAGAGATGGAGGAATGGTGAGCGGTGGGTGGCACCGTGACTGAAAGGGAGCATGAGGGTGACTTCTGGGATATTGTACTATTTTTTCTTCTGGATATTGGCTATTCTTTGTGAAAATTCATTAAGTTGTGCACTTATGATACATGTGTCGTATTAGTTTTCTGTTACTGCATAACACATTACCACCAACTTCGTGGATTAAAACACATAAATTATCTCAGTTTCTATAAGGAGAACTCTGGGAATGGCACGGATGGATTCTCTGCTCGTAGACTCACTGAGCTGACATCAAGTTGTTGGCCGGGGCTGTAGTTCTCATCTGGGGCTTGGGGTACTTCCGCAAGCTCATTGGTTGTTGTCAGCATCAGTTTGCCTTATGGTTATAGGACTGAAGTCCCCATTTTCCTGCTGGTTGTAGACTGCTCTTAGAATCTAAAGGCTGTTCACAGTTTCTTGCTGTGTGATCCCTGTAGCAATTCATAACATGCATATTTGCTTTCTGGGCCAACTGGAGCATGTGTCTTTGACTTCCTCTTCTTTGATCAGCTGGAGAAAACTGTCTGCTTTTAAAGGAATCAAGCCCACCCAGATAATCACCATATTTTAAAGTCAACTGATTTGGGATCTTAATTATATTAACAAAATCCCTTCTCAGCAGTACCTGGATTAGTATTTGAATGAATATCTGGGAGAAAGTGTGCATACAGCAGAGACTGGGAATCTTATGGTGCCATCCATAAATTCTGTCTACTGCAGGTACCTTTTATACGTCTAGATCAAAAAGTTAAAAATAATCCCTAACATCACCTATGAAGTACCAGGGAAGCTTCTCCATCTAGATACTATTGTCCTTTACCAGCACTGCTTTAGAGCAAGAATGAGCACAAGAAAGGAGGTTCCCCTGACAGTATTATGGTAACAAGTGATGGGAAGCTAATCATTATTTTCATTTTATATTCTTGATCTTTTGCTTTACCTAAATGTCGAACAGAGAGAATATAAGCCTCCAAATTTACCATGCTCCTAAGTATTAATTAAAGTATCCCAGTCCAAAGTATCTCTGAACATAAGGAGAAATTTATGGCAACAGTCATTAACCTTGGTGGTCTTTGAAAATGCTATGTTGGTATAGCAGAGATAGTTTCATACATTAAAAAGGGATAGGACTGAGGTGCATATGGACCTGCACAATCTGTTAGGATAGAGTGTTTTATGACAAAATATGTTCCCTCGACATCCCCAGGACATGCAGGACCTGATAGAATGTGAAGGTCTCTAGCTCTAGGTTATTCCAGTGAAGTAACATTCAAATAAAGAAAATCCCAGTTCCAAAAGAAGCCTTTATCAAGAGTGGTCAGACAGAGTTCACAAGAACAAGACACATCAGACTAAACCACCTTCATTTCATGACAGCTCATTAGGGTAGTAGAGTTGGGAACTGTGTATAACTGGACATCAGCAGAGCATGTGACATTTTCTCCTATGGTATTTCCATGAGAAGCTGTAGACACAAGTCCTGGATATGAGTGCAATTAGGCAGAATTATATGTGGTTGACTACACATAGAAGAAGAGGCTCTGTCTTGCCTAATATTGTCAATCACTGCAGCCAAGTTCTGGACAACATTATTATCAAAATTACAAATGACACAAAAGTGGAAAGAATAAATTTTCTGGATAACAGAACCTGTATTTAAAAAGATGTCAATAGACTTGAATGGTGAACCAGGTCTACCAAGGGGAAATTTGACAGGAAACATTTAAAAGCCTTGCATATGTGCTTCCAAATTAAAATGTCCATAGCTACCTAGTTTAAAATACCACATTATTGTACATAATTAATTTGTGCATTTGATATGTGCTAGGCATAACATTGAGAATTTAATTTATGTTATCTAATTTTCTTTTTTTAACCACACTGTTAGGGTGGGTATGTTTTCTTTAATTATGCAATAATAGAACTTCAGAGAAGTTAACTTATTTTGAGCAGGTCAGAGTTGGTGTACTGAATTGCTCTGTAACAATGGAAGTACACACATAAATAGAGGAGCCTGTGGTTTAGGGACTGTACGTTTAGAGTGTGTTAGAATTTTAGACTTATTAAGTTCAGTATATGGATCGTAAGATGTGGACATAAAAGAAATAGCTAATATGTAAGTCTTAATTCCTTATGAATACAGTGTCTAGAATGCCCAAGATGAGAATTTTGTTTTCCCTTACTTGGTCAGACCCAGAGCATTGGGTTCAGATCTTAACACCATAATTTTATGTGAATATAGATAAACTAGAGCTAATTCAAAATACAGCAATCACTGTTGTGAGAACTCTGAATATCATGTCAAAAAAAGAAAAAGGAAATGAGATTTATTTTATATTTTTGAGAAAAGATTTATTAAGTTTCATGACATCTACAAATATTAGAAGGATTTTCCAATAAAAATCGAGTGAAAGATGAATCAGAGGCCGGCCCCCTGGCCAAGTGATTAAGCTCATGTGCTCCGATTCAGTGGCCCAGGGTTTTGCCAGTTTGGGTCATAGGTGCGGACACGGCACTGCTCATCAGGCCGTGTTGAGGCGGCATCCCACATAGCGCAACTAGAAAGACCTACAACTAGAATATACAACTGTGTATTGAGGGGATTCAGGGAAAAGAAGAAGAAGAAAAAAAAGAAGATTGGCCACAGATGTTAGCTCAGGTGCCAATCTTTAGGGAAAAAAAAGTTCAGAATAAAATCCAAAATATTATAAAAACAAGGGTGAATGAGATTTATAAAGGGGAGAACTAGGACACTGGGTAGAATTTATTCTAAGAGAGAGTTTACTTCAGCACAAGGAAATATATTTAGCAATATTCATTAATTTAATAATATTTTATGGTGTTATGATTATTTTCTTATTTAACGAAGTAAGTTATAATTATGAATGGCTTGATTAATAGTAAACAAAAAATCCTAACTGGTACAAACAAAATCTATTTTATTCTATGTAACATTGAACTTGAACTCTTTTGCAAAGGTGAAGGGCTTTCCTTATTAGAAACAGAGCTTAATTTTCTATAATTTGGTAAATTTTAAAGTCTATCTATCTATCTATCTAGAGTGGTTAGATTTCATGAGATATTTAAATTATTTATATTGAGTATTTTATCAATTAAACTGGATCAACCTCTAAGTGGGTTTATTTTTTAAGGTTTTAGACAAAATTTAAAGACAAAGTATATAAGGCATAGCAAAATAAAGTTTTAAAGATTGCGCAAATTAACTTCATTTATTGGCATAGAAATTTCGTTTCAATATTTCGGGCATTACTATTGCTATCTACAAAAATGATTTTCATTCTCACAGAATTGCACTCCTGAATTTCTTTTTTTTTACAATAAGGAAAATTTTCATTTATCCTTTTTATCAAGAAGCTCGGTAGCACAGGTTTATGTTGTGTCCTTCTCTTAGAAAGACATTGTAATTGTGCCTGGAAGTGAAAGGGGAAAAAAAAGATGTGAAGTGAATTCGCTTTCTATAGTTCCCAATTAGAGATTTCTCATGACAACCCTTCCTCCTAGCTCATTTTTTCTCACACAGTTTTCTGAAATGTTTTAGAAGTTACTGTAAGATAACAGTAATATATTTCAGTGTACTCATTAAATTGCTGTAGTTGTGCTCTTGGTAGAATAATTGTAAGACAATTAAGCTTCATCTATTTGTGTTTAGATTTTGTGCTGTAGCTTCAAAAGTGTAGAGAATGAAAGGTAAATAAGACAATTGAGATAAAATACTCTTTTTCCTCTGGGTTGGTATGAATAGTAATCAATATGATCATTTACATGTTGGCTTATATAACCAAGGTTACTAGTAGTACACAAAACTAAAAGACTTGTATTAGAACTAAAAAATTACAAAATATTGGTTTAATAAAACAAAACATCTAAGAGAGTTATGATACATTGGAAATGAAAATCATACATATAATAATCTTTCAAATCAAAAGACATAGATAGGTTTATAGGTTATCTGCTTTAATCTTCCAATGGTGATATATTGATGAAACCAAAAAAAATTTTTAAATAAATTCAATAAAGATTTATGTAAAAATCTATCAATAAATTCTAAAATATCATGCACACATGCAGTCTTTTAGATATCTAGTTTAACAGGAAATCATATTATACACTTTGATGAGTCATTAAACTGGATAGTTCTTAATGTCCCTTTCAGTTGTGCGAATCTGTGGTTTCATGATTTATGGTGTCTTCTTAAAGGTTAACACAACAACCTTATTTCATAGAATGTGATGCCAAATGAAGTGAGGCAATCTTGCATGACTGAAACTCTAAACCCATAAATAGCAAAGTAAAAATGTTCTATAGATCTGCTGTACAACATTGTGCTTATAGTTAATAATACCGTACTGTATACTTAAAAATTTGTTGAGGGTAGATCACATGTGTTTTTAGTTTCCCCTCCAAAGGGAAAAAAACAAACAAGGCAATATTTTTAATCTGCTTTGAATGGCCAAGCATGTATGAGTTCTGTGTTTATTTAAGAAATCCACGTTTTTAGAGAGAAGTTGACAAATCATAATGAATCTGGTGGAGTGACTAGAATGAAAAGAGAATTTTGAAACTATTTCATTTGCAGAAATGTTGAGAACATAGAGATGTTTCACCTAAGAAAGAGAAAGCCTGGCCCTGTGTTTGTGGGTATGTGTACAGTTGACTTTGTGTGCATGCAAGTGTTTAAGTGGCAGGCAGGTGTGCAGGACATTGGCCATTTTTAATTATTATGAAAGGAGCGTTAAACACATTCAGGGTTTTTCCTGAGGGTCAATTTGGAGAAAGAACTGGGAGGAATAGAGGTCATAGCAGTTCAATTAATAAAATAATTTTTGCAGAGTATAAGGAGGAATTTTGGAACAATTAGAAATGTCTTTAATGAAACTGACTTCCCTGTGAGGACATGATGGGGATTCATTCATCTTAATTACCAAAGGATTTTAATAGCCACATGGATATGTGAGACAAGGTAGTTGAAACTGATATCTGTGCATCAATCCAGGATCCTAAAAGCTTACATTTTCAGAGAAAGTAGACTAAAAAAATCCACTCATTAGCAAAGGGAAACCAGGAAGCTCACCTGCCTCTGATTTACCTTTGGACAGAATAAAAGCAAAATGTAACCTGAGAAATCAAAATCACAGGCCTGCCTCACAAATGTGTCTGGTTCAATTTTACTATTTCTTCAGACTCTAGTAGATTCCAGTCTAAGAAATTAACACAAAAAGTGATTCCTGGTTGTAAATACCTATGCGACATCTGGCAGGAGCCAATACAATACTACTACTATCACTCAAGATTAGGTGAAATAAAAGGAGAGAAGAAGAGACTCTCACAGAAAAAATTTCCAAATGTGCAGGTGAAGATAAAAATTAAAGCAGATATAAAAAACATGTCAGAAAGACGAGTGAACAAAGACGTCAGTAAACATGTTGAGAAGTTTAAACAAATAAAGAATGTATAAGATGAAGACAAATAATGAACAACACATTGTAATATGAAATAAGAGTTACTGGAGTAAATTTTAAGGTCACTGTATTGTTTCAGAGAAAGATACTGATACTACCTTTAAAATATAAATCAAATGTGGAGGAGTGATGTTAGCATCATGGCAGAGTGAGTTCTTCCAGTAAACTCTCCCCACAAAGATACAATGTAAAGGACATTCATATCCCAACAGAGGACATCCACACAAGACAAAAGACATCAGAGAGACCCATGCAGCCACGTGTCAGAAGGTAGAGGTACTGGAGCCCCCTCAAGGAAGTGGATTGACATAAGAGAATGGTTCTCTTCCTCACAGAAGGACAGCAATCCAAGGATTACGCATAGCCACAGGGAGGAAAATGGGGAGGGAGTGGTGGCCCTCTGAGGGAACATCATAGATCCCTGAAGATCACAGCCTGGGGAAAATGGGTCCAGCTATCGTGGGAGTTTCTGCATCAAGCCAACACCCTAGGAGACCAGATAGCAGGGGCAGAGTGAGAAGCCCCTGAGATCACACAGGAGAAGAAAGCACCCCATCCCCCTGCCTGCTGCCCCAGAACCATTGCCCAGCAACTTGGAGCTGTCCCCTCAGTTCACACTGGGCTCAGAATATGCAGTTCTTGGGCCCCACCTAGTGGCGAAAAGTGGAAGTCACAGTCAACTACTATCACAAGGCAGAAGCACAAATCTACACTCTCTAGAAGTATGAAAAAATATATTAAATCTACAAACCAGAAGAAAAATAGCAAGTACCCAGAAACCCATCCTGAAGACACAGAAATCTATAGTCTAAATGAAAGAGAATTCAAAATAACTACCATTAAGAAACTCAACAAGTTAAAAGAGAATACGGATAGACAATTCAACAAGTTCAGGAGCTACTTCACAAAAGAGATTGAAACTATAAAGAAGAACCAAGCAAAAATATTGAAGATTAAAAACACAATGGTTGAGATAAAGCAGAACATGGATTCCCTGAATGGTAGAGCAGATATCATCAACAAACAAATCAGCCTGATCAAGGATAGAAATTTAGAAATGCTTCAGATGGAGGAGGAGAAAGAACTAAAACTAAAGAAATGGAGAAAGTCTCCAAGAATTATCTGACTCAATTAAGAAATGCAACATAAAGATAATAGGTATTCTAGAGGGAAAAGAGAAGGAGAATGGAGCAGAAATGTTGTTCAAAGAAACAATAGCAGTGAACTTCTCAAACCTGTGAAAGGAGATGGAAATTCGTGGAAGGAGGCCACCAGATCTCCTAACTTTTTCAATGCAAAAAGACCTACTGGAAGACATATTGTGGTGAACATGGCAAAAGTCAATGACAAAGAAAAAATACTAAGGACAACAAGGCAGAAGAAAACAACTTACAAAGGAACTCCTATCAGGCTTTCAGCAGATTTCTCAGTAGAAACCTTACAGGCTAGGAGAGAGCGGGATGATATATTCAAATCTTTGAAGGACAAAAAGTTTCAGCCAAAAATATTCTATCCATTGAAAATATCCTTCAGATATGATGGAGAAATAAAAATGTTCCCAGATAAACAAAAGCTAAAGGAGTTCATCACCACAAGACCACCCATCCCTACAAGAAATCCTCGAGAAGGCCCTCATACCTGAAAAAAAAGAAGAAAGTGGTTACAAAGCCCTAAATAAGGAGAGAAGTAGGTAGAAAATATCAGAAAATTGGAGCTACCCAGCAGAACAGGTTAGCAAATACTCATATAAAGCATTAGAGATAAAGGGAAGTAGAACACCAAAAACAAAGATAATCTTGTCATTTTAAGCACAAACTCACAACACTCATAAAATGTGACATAAACAGCTTAGGAGGGAAAGGGGACAGGAGCTGAATTGGCTTAGTCTAAGGAAATAAGAGGTCATCAGAAAATGGACTATCTCATCTATGAGATTTTGCATAAAACCTCATGGTAACCATTAAAGAAAAAAGTAGATCAGAGTCACAAATAATAAATAAGAAGAAAACTAAGAAATCCAGCATAAAATACTATCTAATGGAATTGGTAGTCAAAAATACATGGGATGAGCAACAAAGGAAATACAGGAGAACTGGAAAATGAATGATAAAATGGCAGCATTATGCCCTCATATATCAATAATCACCACATATATCAATAATCACATATATACAAATAATCACATTTGTAAATGGATTGAACTCTCCAATAAAAACACACAGAGTGGCAAGATGGATTAAAGAACAAGACCCAATAATATGCTGACTTCAAGAAACACACCTCCGCTCCAACAACAAACACAGGTTCAGAGCGAAGGGATGGCAGATGATACTCCAAGCTAATGACAAACAAAAGAAAGTAGGTGTTACAATACTTAGACAAAGTAAACTTCAAGATAAGACAGGTAAAGAGAGACAAGGAGGGGCGGAATATAATGATCAAAGGAACACTCCACCAAGAAGACATAACAATTATAAATATCTATGTACCCAACACAGGAGCACCAAAGTACATGAAGCAATTATTAACAAATCTAAAAGGAGACATTAACAACAACCCAATAATAGTAGGGGACCTCAACACTCCACTCACATCAATGGACAGATCATCCAGACAAGAAGTCAACAAGGAAACAGTGGAACTAAATGAAAAACTAGACCAAATGGACTTAATAGATAAAAATAGAACACTCCATCCAAACATAGCAGAATACACATTCTTCTCAAGTGCACATGGAACATTCTCAAGGATAGATCACATGTTGGGAAACAAGGCAAGCCTCAATAAATTTAAGAAGACTGAAATAATAGGAAGCATTTTTTCTGACAACAATGCTATTGAAACTGGAAATTGACTGAAAGAAAAAAGCGGAGAAAGGGACAAAGATGTGGAGTCTAAACAATGTGCTACTGAACAACCAATGGATCATTGAAGAAATTAAAGGAGAAATGAAAAAAATATCTGGAGACAAATGAAAATGAAAACATACCATACCAACTCATATGGGATGCAGCAAAAGCAGTCATAAGAGGGAAATTCATCACAATACAGGCCCACCTCAACAAACAAGAAAAATCCAAAATAAACAATCTCAAACTACACCTAACTGAATTAGAGTAAGAACAAACAAAGACCAAAATCAGCAGAAGGAGGGAAATAATAAAAACCAGAGCAGAAATAAATGTGATTGAAACAAAAAAAGATGGTAGAAAGGATCAATGAAGCAAAAAGCTGGTTCTTTGAGAAGATAAACAAAATTGACAAACCCCTAGCCAGACTTACAAAGAAAAAAGGAGATCAAGCTCAGAAATATAAAGTTAGAAATGAAAGAGGAGAAATTACAATGGACACCACAGAAATACAAATGATTATAAGAGAATGCTATGAAAAGTTCTATGCCAACACATTGGCTAATGTAGAAGAAATGGATAAATTCTTAGTCTCTTACAACCTGCCAAAGCTGAATCATAAGAAATAGATCAACTGAATAGACCAATCATAAGTAAAGGAGATTGAAACCGTAATTAAAAACATCCCAGAAAACAATAGTCCAGGACCAGATGACTTCCCTGGTGAATTCTACCAAAAATTCAAAGAGGACTTAATACCTATCCTTCTCAAACTATTCCAAAAAATTAGGGAAGATGGAACACTTCCTAACACATTCTATGAGGCCAACATCACCCTGATACCAAAGCTCGACAAGGAGAGCACAAAAAAGGAAAACTACAGGCCAATATCACTAATGTACATAGATGCAAAAATCTTCAACAAAATATTGGCATTCCAAATGCAGCAAAACATCAAAAAGATCATACATCATGATCAAGTGGAATTTATGCCAGGGACACAAGGATGGTTCAACATCTACAAGTCAATCAATGTGATACATCACATTAACAAAATAAGGAATAAAACCACGTGATCATCTCAATAGATGCAGAGAAAGCATTTGACAAGATCAAACAGTAATTTATGATAAAAACTCTCAACCAAATGGGGATAGAAGGAAATTACCTCAACATAATAAAGGCCCTATATGACAAGCCCACAGCCAATATCATACTCAACAGGGGAAAACTGAAAGCCATCCCTTGGAGAACAGGAAAAAGACAAGGTTGCCCACTCTCACCACTCTTATTCAACATTGTACTGGAGGTTCTCCCCAGAGCAATTAGGCAAGGAAAAGGAATAAAAGGAATCCAAATAAGACATGAAGAAGTGAAACTCTTGCTATTTGCAGACAACATGAACTGACGTAGAGAGAGCCCTAAAGAATCCATTGGAAAACTATTAGAAATAATCAACAACCACAATAAAGTTGTAGGATGTAAAATCAACTTAGAAAAATCAGTTGCATTTCTATGTTCCAATGACAAACTAACAGAAAGAGAACTCAAGAATACAATCCCATTTACAATTGCAACAAAAAGAATAAAATATCTAGGAATAAATTTAACCAAGGAGGTAAAAGACCTATACAATGAAAAGTAGAAGACATTATTGAAAGAAATCAATGATGACATAAACATAGGGTGTGATATTCCATGCACCTGGATTGGAAGAGCAAACATAGTTAAAATGTCCATACTACCCAAAGCAATCTACAGATTCAATGCAACACCAATCAGAATCCCAATGACTTTCTTCACAGAAATAAAACAAAGAATCCCAAAAATCATATGGGGCAACAAAAGACTCCAAATAGCTAAAGCAATCCTGAGAAAAAAAGAATAAAGCTGGAGGCAACACAATCCCTGACTTCAAAATGTACTACAAAGCTATAGTAATCAAAACAGCATGGTACTGGTACACAAACGGGCACACAAATCAATGAAACAAAGTTGAAAGCCCATAAATAAAACCACACATCTAAGGACAGCTAATCTTCAACAAGGGGCTAAGAACATACAAGGGAGAAAAGATAGTCTCTTCAGTAAATGGTGTTGTGGAAACTGGGCAGCCAGATGCAAAAGAGTGAAAGTAGACCACTATCTTATGCCATAGTCAAAAATTAACTCAAAATGCATCAAAGACTTGAAGGTAAGACCTGAAACCATAAAACTTCTGGAAGAAAATATAGGTAGTACATTTTTTTGACATAGGTCTTAAAAGGATCTTATTGAATACCATGTCTTCTCGTACGAGGGAAATCAAAGAAAAAATAAACAAGTGGGACTACATCAGACTAAGGAGCTTCTGCAAGGCAAAGGGAACCAAGATAAAAACAAAAAGACAGCCCAACAACTTGGAGAAAATGTTTACAAATCTTATATCTGCCAAGGGGTTAATCTCCATTATATATAAAGAACTCACACAACTGAACAACAAAAAACCAAACCACCTGATCAAGAAATGGGCAGAGGATATGAGCAGACATTTCTCCAAAGAAGATAGACAGATGGCCAATAGGCATATGAAAAGTTGCTCAACGTCACTAATCATCAGAGAAATTTAAATCAAAACTACACTAAGATACCACGTTACACCCTTTAAAATGGCTATAATCACTGAGACAAAAAATAGCAAATGTTGGAGAGGTTGTGGAGAAGAGGGAACCCTCACACACTGCTGGTGGGAATGCAAGCTGGTGCAGCCACTGTGGAAAACAGTATGGAAATTTCTCAAAAAACCAAAAATAGAAATATCATATGACCCAGCTATCCCACTATTGGGTATCTATCCAAAGAACTTGAAATCAACAATTTGAAGTGACGCATGCACCCTCATGTTCATTGCAGCATTGTTCACAATAGCCAAGACATGGAAGCAACCCGAGCACCTACTGACCGATGATTGGATAAAGAAGATGTAGTATACATATACAATGAAATACTACTCAGCCGTAAAAAAGACAACATCATCCCATTTGCAACAACATGGATGGAGCTGGAGGGTGTTATGTTACGCAAAATAAGCCAGATGGAGAAAGACAAACACCAGACGATTTCACTCACGTGTGGAAGACAAACAAACACACGGACAAAAACAGTTCAGTGGTTACCAGGGGAAGAGGGCTGGGGGGATGGCACAGAGGAGTGAAGGGGAGCACATATATGGGGACAGAAAAATAATAATGTACAAATGAAATTTCACAATGTTGTAAACTATTATGAACTCAATTTTAAAAAAATGAAAAAAGATGAATCTAAAAATCTTTGTCAAATGTGGATGCTAAAATTGCATGTGCACTCAGTGAAAGAATACATACAGAATACACAACACGATAAAGAGGATAATATATCTTAAAACTCAGGCAATAGATGAAGGCAGAAAAAGGAGAAAAACCCAGTAAAATTAGAAGAAATGGAAAATGAATGAGTTAAATTTATTTAATATATCCATAATCACCATAAATGCAAATAATCTGAAGTCTTCATATAAAATATAGAGATAGAGAAGTAAAGATGTAGATATAGATATAGCTATGTATATATAGATGATATAATTCTCTCTGTCATGTATGTAATATATGTAACCATACTTTTGATTTCTAGCAATTTGCTTCCTTACGCTTTAAGTATTTCTTAAATAGTCTTCCAATTATTACAAAATAAACATTAAGACAAAAATACTTCTATATTGTCTCACAGTATAATGATAATAATTCAGTTCATTAGTATAATAAAAAATATTCAATGAGTACACAGCTAACAACTTTATATTATCATGTTCCACAACACGCAGAACGAAAATCATCACTATGTCAAAGAGAGATAGATAACTCCAAGATTAGAGTGGGAGTGTTTTCAAATAAAAATTTGAAACTGATTTTTATAAGTATGGATTTAGAGTATGTCGAGACACAATCAATGAAACTAACAAGCTTATTCAGAGTTACCTTACGATTATGTCCAAAACAGGAAAGTATACATTTTAATATCAAGCACACGAAGAATATTTTTAAAATTTTATCATAAGCTGGGTTGTAAATCAAGACTCAGAAAATTCAAAGTCTTTATCACATAGACTACATTCTCTAACAAAAGTACAATTTAGTAATCAATAACAAAAAGATTGCTAATAGACCACGTATATTTTACAACCAGAAAAATGAAAGTTTATGGGTTGAAGAAATCATAATGAATATTAGAAAATTACTGGGAACTGAATTATGATAAAACCATTGCAGAGAAAAATTTTTGTTTACCACTACTTAGAGGAAAATTAAAATACAGGAAAGATGATTGAAAACTAATTTTTGAGTTGTTCAATATATGAAGATAAAAACCAGCCCCAAAACATGTAAATGGTATTAGAAATTAAAAAGTAGGCACAACTTGACATAAAACAGATTAAAGAGACTATCATAAACAACTTTATGCCAATATATGTGAAAGCATAGTAAAAATTTACAATTTCTTCACATATGTACAGAGGCACACAATATACTATTTTTTCATTTAAAATCTAAAATATACACCATATACGCTTACACACTCACACAGAAAAATTGGAAATATTTTGATGGCTTTCTGTGGACTATGGGATTTTGAATAAGTTTTCAATATTTTCCTTTATTATCAGTTTTTCTTAACAGTCTAAGTGACCCAGAGGTTTTAACATAAAGCTGATGCTTTATTTACTCAGAGTAGAATTCCTATCGTTGTATAATATTGGAATTAACACAACCTTTATTCTAATTACACTTACAAGTATTCTTTGCCAGTATGCTTTCTAAGGATAGGTCTTTAAACAGTGGGGTGCCTGGGTTAGAGCCTGGGAGCAGATGCCTGGCCAATTCAGTGAGAGTGTCCTGATAAACTCATAGAATCTTCTGACAAATGCTAGAATTAATTTTGCTGCAGTTTGAAAGTTGAATACATAAGTGAATCCCAAGAAATGCTTTAAAATAAAATTGCAAATGTTCATTGATTATTTTATATTAGTGTTGATATCCCTCCGTTGAATAGATATAAACATTAGGGAAAAAATTCAACTGATCTAAAACCCTTTTGAATTGGCTTTCCACACTACCTTTTCTAATCAAATCAGAAGTTTGTTCTGAATGGTTTTACTACCTGAAGATGTCTTCCTAATATTTAGAACCATTCAGCAGACTAAACTTGACCATTCCCCCAAGATATTGTATAAAAGGCTGAGGAAAGGTGACTTGCTAATGTTGGTATTTCTCTATATTCAGAGGCTGAACATTCTAGGAACAGAAATTCTCAGTACTGGATGGATTTTTAAAAGTGTAAAATGCTTTATATTTGAAGCCAATTTTATTGTTTACTAAGCACCATCGAATGCATTGCCTCAAACCTAAAATATGTAAACTCAACCCCCCTTCTCTTATATCACAAAACCTGCTACTTTTGATATTGGCAAATAGCAATCTCTCACTTCCAGGATTACTAGCTTTCTGCCTGCTCTCCTTTCCCAAACTCTATCCTCTGTTAGTCTGCAGCTTTTCATGTCTTCATCCTGTATAGAGATTTGGGCATACTACAAGGCAGAAATACTTAAACTCACAAATTTCACCAAGTACAGTTATGTTCTTTCAAGGGTAGATTTCCCTCTAGTTTATGCCTGTTGTTGTTTTTCCCTCTGTGCTTTGAAATTGTTATTATTTTATATTTTGTCCAGATTTTATAATTGTTATCTATGGAAAGTTAGTCTGAACAAGCTACTAGCTGCTTGTATTCAGTCAACTTGGTTATCCTCTCTGTGCCTTATTTTCTTCATCAGTAAGATGTAGATAACAATAGGGTTAGTGTGAGGATTGCATAGGTTACATATGTGTCATGAGTTTCTACTATGTCAGCTTAGCTAAGCTGGAACTATGTTTCTCAGGAGTCCCTTTCCTTAATAGAGACATTTTGGGAATTGGAAGGTGAAAGTGAAGAATACACACTTTGCTCTCGGAAGCACAGTGCAAGTAACAAGTCCCTGTCATAACTCATACAGTTTGTCACTGACCTGCTGGCTCACCTTGTTAGTGAGCCTGCGGCTCTTCCAACTCCCACTTGGTCTCCTGCTTCAGCTTCTCTAACTTTTGTGCAGGAGGCTCTTTACCTATGGAAAAAAGGTACTAACTGGAGTAAGATTCTAGGAAGGGCATGAACTTGGACATTGGAATTCTCTGCAAGTGAGGCAGTCCCTGAAGGGCTGACAGTGAAAGGATGCCTAGTGTTAGTACTCCCAGCAGCTGAGGCAACAAACTCTTCATTGAAAGGAGATCTGGACCATGTATCTCTATGTCCATCACAGTATCCAGTAAGGGCATTGAAAGAAAAAACTGGGGTGAAATTGTTAATCCACTGTTCAAGAAATACAACCTGTGCAGAACAAAAGTGATTGTGTCAGAGAAAGACAACTTAACCAGATATCACTTTATCACTCTTAACATTGGCCAAGTGACCCTTGGCCTCACTGAACCATGAGTCTCAGTTATTTCCTAGGCATGGTGCTGGCATCAAGAAGGAAATTCGCTCTAAGGTGATCCCTTTGGAACACTGATTTTATTTCATAAGAAAAGTTTATTTAATATAGTAGGTGATGCTCAAGGTTTGAATTCAGATTAAACTATTTTATATTCAAATTATTTATCTCTAAAGTAATTTGAATTTCACTTTAGAAGTACATTATTCTTATTATATTAGTTTCCAAATAGGGTATTAATTACTGAAGATTGCCTAGAAGAGAATACTTGTCAGTTAATTCAGGAATCATAGTGTATGTATAGTTGTAGTATAATGTCAGGAATCTGGGCTAATTTAGAAGAATCAGTGAAATGATATGTAATTTAGCTTCCATGCTGATATTTTTAACACACATTTGGATTTTTTTGGAACTGTGCCTGAGGACATTTGACAAGATTTGATAATCAGTCAACCATCTATATAGTCATCCTTCATTTTTGATTCAAAGTAGAACTATCCACCTTGATTTGCTTTCTCTTTCAGTTAATATGAAGAATCAATAATTATTGCTGATTTTAATTCTTTTTCCTGATTTTGAAAGGGTAACTTTACACAGTCTTTTATTTTCCCAATCCTTATGATAAATAATTATTGACCATTTCATATTTTGCTCATGCATAACATATTTAATTAAATATTGAGGTTGTTTTTAATATCGTTAAAGACAAACTGACATATCTGTGTACTCTAGTTAAATTTCTTCAATAATTTATTTATGATTCTTTCTTTACTCCCTTCCTTCCTTCCTTCCTCCTTCAAACACATTGTGAATACCTACTAAGGTTACTATCTCTACCAAGTACAGGTGGGAGTGGGATTGGAGAGGGTAAGGGAAGAGATTAATATAAATGAGATTACCCATCATGACTTGGCTCTACTGGCTCAAAAACACCTCATACATACTGAGAACTAACTATGTTAGGCACTAACAATTTTACATAGGTAGATAATGCATTCTATTTATACTCTAAACTATTTATACCCTATTTATATTATTTGCACTATTTATGCATTCTATTTATACCTTATTCAATTTGGATGGAGAGGATATATCAAGATCTGTTCAGAAGACTGAGCAAATCAGAGTGACTGACTAGGGATCTGATGTAGATGGTGACAACTTTCAAAAGGTAAATGGTGATAAACCTTGAATATTAGGTTAAAAATTTTGCATGTTATCTTTCAGGCAATAAGATACTGAGTATCTTTTGGGTAATGAAGTTCCATGTTACAAACATGGAATGTGTTATGATGTACAGGATGAATTGAAGGAGAGAGATTCCAGGAGCAGATGACCCATGGAGAAGACTATTGCCCTATGCAGACCTGCTGCTGTACACTATGATTAATATAGAACTTGTCTTCTTGATGTATCTGTTGGTGTGACATTAAAAAGTAATGATAACAGTAATAGTAAACAACTAAAGAAAAATTTTAGAAACATGCCTCATAGATTTGATAATATTATGAGCAGTTAAAAAGATTGAGGGTACAATTGTAAAATAATTTATATTTCAACAGCATTAGGAAACAAACATGTCAAGAGATTATGGTATTTTAAAAGAGAAAGTACAAGAGTAGAGCTTTTACTTTTAACGTTATTTATCTAGCCAAATAGCTACTTGGTATTTGTAAGAAGTTCAGAAGATGAAATAGGCAACGTTTTTAATTATTTTTTGAGCAGAAGACCTTCAGTTGTGGAGATTAATTTCTGTGCAATTTAAAAGAGAAAAAATATTGCTTCTATGCTAGGCAGTTTACACAGGTCAGAGCACTCTTAGCAAGAGAAAGATCTTCCATTTGAAACAAGAGGATTCTCCAGTTGGAGAAGTATCAGAGGAGAAAAAGAATAATTTACTGGTTCTCTCCAATAATTTCTGCCTTAATACTTAGCATTTTGTTAGTATACCACGTGTAAAATCATGTGGCCCTCAGATTATAAGCAGAAAAAATGAAGCAAAATAAGAAAAAAAACTTTCTTGGTATACTATCATATTGAAATTACTCTCTAAATATTTGAATGGAGATAAATAAAGAATTTTTATATTTTTAATAGAAGCAATTCCGTGCTTCAAGGGTCAGTATGAAACAAAGGAGACATAGCACACATAAAGCAGAGTGTATTCAATTTCCTTTTTTCTTCTTTCTTTCTTTCTTCATTTCTTTCTTTCTTCCTTCCTTTCTTATATATCCTTCCCTCCCTCCTTTTTTTCTTCACTAAAGCTACTCCAATTTTGGATATTCCTGCATTAATTATACACATCAATAAAGGTGTTCTTAGAAAGGCAAACGTCAGCCTTTTAATGTAAGTGGTAGTATGATGATATGTTGATTGAAAATATCCTCAGTTTAAGTGTAAAGGTTGGGACTGGGGTTGAAAATGAGAAAAATTTTGACAAGTACATACTCTTGCCCTCTGTCTAATTCAATTTCAACTGATTACATGTGATATCACATGATCCTTAAACAAACTGCTACAGATACCTGAAAGAGAATATGATTCCTAGGACAAATGTAATGCCATATATATATGTGTGTGTGTGTGTGTGTGTGTGTGTGTGTGTGTGTGTAACAATGACATACACATATATAGTGTAATAAAGTGAGTATGAGGTAACAAGCCAGACTGGAGCAGTCTTACTTTGACACTTGTTATCCATGTGTCCTTGGGTCATTTCTATAACCTCTTTAAGGATTAATTTGATAAATTGGCTAAGATTTGTGTTTGGTTCTCATAAAAGAGACCTGACCAGACAGGCTTAAATGCATAAGATGTAATATTCTCATGTAACAAATACTAAATATGGAAGTAGGAAATTGATAGTGTGATTTCAGCTGCTCAAGGATGGCAGGGCCAAGTCTGAGATATGCTCTTGACCTTTGTCTCATAATCCCCAAATGGCTTCCAGAGCTTCAGCTAGTCGGCCACAAGAATAAGAATGTTTATATAGTCATAAAGTACTTTGCTGGATGTCCCACAAACTTCTGCTTCATCTTATTAACCACTAATACATTTAAAAGGAGGTAAAATGTGTGTGCACACTACCTGGGACTCCACTAATAAGGAAGAATAAATAATGGATAAAGAAAATAAGATGTCTCTTATATAAATCTCTCATAGAATTGTGGTAAAAGTAAAATGAGAAATGCCTATTGGAGTGATGTCTACATCATGACAGAGTGATCTCTTCCCTTAGTCTCTCCTCCTTAAGATACAACAAAAAGGACATTCATAAACCAACAGAGGATAGTCACACAACACAATAGACGTCTGAGAAATCCACACAGTCATACATCTGAAGGTGGAGGTGCTAGATCCCCCTTGGAGGCAGTGGAAGGAGGTAAGCAGATCTCTTTTCCCTCCCCCAGCAGCAGCAGGCAGTGATATAGAGCATGGAACCTTGCATGGTGGCTGGCACATGACTCTGAGAGAACAAGGGGGAAAAGACAGCCCTCCATGGGAAGGCTCTTGCTCTCAGAGTTGCCTCCAAATCTGCAGGAACACTCCACACTGAGGAGGCTAAGCCATTACAGGGGTGTCTCCAGCAAGCCAAGCAGCCCAGAGAGGCAGGCAGAGAGTGCAGAGTGGTGGTGCATGGGGCCATGCACACAAAAGGAAGCACTCCTTCCCTCCTCCCACCTGGCACACCAGCTCAGCCAGTCAGCTAGAGCATGGGATCCCCACCAGAGCACCAGTGCATATGTGTGTAAAGCAGAAGCCAGTGGACAAATGCAGATGGTCCCTGTTGGCACAGCCTCCAATGGAGAGGCACAACTGTCAGGGGTCACAGTAGTCTCAGAAAACACAGCTCCAGCCCCCTCACAAGTGGTGGAAAGTGGAATCTGTGACCAAATACTACCACTATGAAATGGCAAAAGTCGACCTTCACCCCATCAAATAGCATGAAGAAGCATGTTAACACTCTAGACTGGAAGGAAAGTGACAAGTATCCAGAAATCAATCATAACATCTCAGAAATTTACAATCTAAATGACAGAGAATTAAAAATAGTGATCATAAAGAAATTGAATGAGTTACAAGAAAACTCAGAAAGACGATTCAATGAACTAAAGAAAAAAATTAATGAAAAGAGGGAATTCTTCACAAAAGAGATTGAAACCATTAAAAAAACCAATCAGAAATTTTGGAGATGGAGGACACAATGAATGAGATATAGAAAAAATTGGAATCCTTAAAAATCAGAGCTGATATTATGGAGGACAGAATTAGTAATTTAGAGGGCAGAAATATAGAGATGCTTCAGATGGGGGAGGAGAGAGAACTAAGACATGAGAGAAGAGAGACATAAGACAGAGAGAACTAAAAAGAAATGAAGAAATTCTCCTAGAAACATCCAAGTCGATTAGGAAATGCAACATAAGCATTATAGGTATTCCAGAGGGAGAAAGGAGCAGAAAGCTTGTTCAAGGGAATGATAGCTGAGAACTTCCCAAACCTGGGGAAGGAGCTAGAATTACATGTAAAGAGCTAATACAACTCCTAATTACATCAATGTAAAAAGACCTGCTCCAAGGCATATATTAGTAAAACTGGCAAAAGTCAATGACAAAGAAAAAATATTAAGGGCAGCAAGGCAGAAGAAAATAATCTACAAAGGAAACCCTCTCAGACTTTCAAAGATTTCTCAGGAGAAAGTTTACAGGCTAGGAGATAATGGAATGATATATTCCAAATTGTGAAAGACAAAACTTTCAGCCAAGAATACTGTATCCAGAGAAACTATCCTTCAGATACATTGGAGAAATAAAAACTTTCCCAGAAAAACAAAAGCTGAGGGAGTTCATCACCACAAGACTCCCTACAAGAAATGATCAAGAAGGGCCTCATACCTGAAAAAAAGAAAAGGTTAACAAAACCTTGAGTAAGGAGTTAAATAAACAAAATCAGAAAATTGTAGCTCTGTATCAGAACAGCTTAGCAAACATTTAATTATATTATTTAAGGTAAAATAAAAGGAAAACATCAAAAATAACTATAATCACCTCATTTTAACCAGAAATTCACAACACAAAATGGAATAAGTTGTGACAACAACTTAGATGAGGAAGAGGAAAGTGATGGAACCTGCTTAGATTAAGGAAATAAGATGCCATCAGAAAATGGACTATCTCATCTACGAGAACTTTTATACAAACCTTACAGTAACCACTAAACAAAAAATCACAACAGAGACACAAATGATAAATAAAGAGAAAACTGAGAAAACCATCATAGAGAACCACCAAACTGAATTGTCAGTCGGAAATACACAGGACGAGGAACAAGGAAAATATGGAACAACTGGAAAACAAGGGATAAGATGGCAGCATTGAGCCCTCGTATATCAATAATCACTCTAAATGTAATGGGTTGAATTCTCCAATAAAAAGACACAGAGTGGCTGGATGGATTAAAACACAAGACCCAACAATGCGCTGCCTCCAGGAAACACATCTCAGCTCTAAAGACAAACACAGGCTCAGAGTGAAGGGATGGAAGACAATACTCAAAGCTAATGGCAAACAAAAGAAAGCAGGTGTTGCCATACTTATATCAGACAAAATAAACTTCAGATTAAAAGGCAATGAGAGAGAAAGAAGGATAAAAGGGACACTCCAGCAAGAGGATATAACATTTATAAATATATATGCACCTAAAACAGGAGCACCAAAAGTACATAAAGCAACTATTAACAGACCTAAAAGGAGAAATTAGCAGCAAGAAAATAATAGTAGGGGACCTCAACATTCCATTTAAGTCAATGGTTAGATCATCCAGACAGAAAGTCAACAAGGAATTAGTGGAATTAAACAAAACACTAGACCAGAAGAATTAATAGATATATAGAGAGCACTCCATCCCAAAACAGCAGAATACACATTCTTCTCAAATGCACATGAAGCATTCTCAAGATAGACCATATGTTGGGAAACAACACAAGCCTCAATAAATTTAAGAAGACTGAAATCATATAAAGCATCTTTTCTGACCATAATGCTATGAAACTAGAAAAAAACTATGGGAAAAAAGCTGGGAAAGTCACAAGTATGTGGAGACTAAACAACATGCTACTAAACAATGAAGAAATTAAAGGAGAAATCAAAAAATATACAGAGACAAGTGAAAATACACCACACCAACTCATATGGAATGCAGCAAAAGCAGTCCTAACAGAGAAATTTGTACCAACACAGGCCCACCTTAACAAACAAACAAAAATCTCAAATAAGGACTCTTAAACTACACCTAACAGAACTAGAAAAGAAGAACAAACAAAGACCAGAGTCAGCAGAATAAAGTAGATAATAAAAACTAGAGCAGAAATAAATGAAATAGAAACTAAAAAAACAGTAGAAAGGATCAGTGAAATTAAGAGCTGACTTTTTGAGCAGATAACTTGACAAGGCTTTAGCCAGATTCACTAAGAAAAAAAAGAGAAGTCTCAAAGAAATAAAATTAGAAATGAAAAAGGAGAAATTACAATGGATATCACAGAAATACAAAGGATTATAAGAGAATAGTATGAAAAACTAGATGCCAACAAATTGGACAATTTAGAAGAAACAGATAAATTCTTAGACTCATACAACCTCCCAAAACTGAATCAAGAAGAAATAGAGAATCTGAATAGGTCAATCACAAGTAAAGATATTGAAACGATAATCAAAAACCTCCCCAAAAACAAAAGCCCAGGACCAGATGGCCTCTCTAGAGAATTCTACCAAACATTCAAAGAAGATTTAATACCTATCCTTCTCAAACCATTCCAAAAAAAATTGAAGAAAATGGAACACTTCCGAACTCAGGCCAGTATCAGCCTGATCCCAAAGCCAGACGAGGTCAACACAAAGAAGGAAAATTACAGGCCAATACTGCTGATGAACATAGATGCAAAAATCCTCAACAACATATTAGCAAACTGAATATGGCAATACATTCAAAGGATCATACACAATGATCAAGTGAGATTTATACCAGGGATGCAGGGATGATTTGCCATCTGCAATCAATCAATGTGATACACCACATTAACGAAATGAGGAATAAAAACCACATGATCATCTCAATAGATGCAGAGAAAACATTTGAAAAGATCCAACATCTATTTATGATAAATACTCTTAATAAAATGAGTATGGAAGGAAAGTTACCTCAACATAATAATGGGCCGTATATGACAAACCCATAGCCAACATCATACTCAATGGGGAAAAACTGAAAGCCATCCCTGTGAGAACAGGAACAAGACAAGGGTGCCTTTTCTTGCCACTCATACTCAACATGGTACTGGAGGTTTTAGCCAGAGCAAGTAGGCAAGAAAAAGGAAATAAAAGGTAAGCAATTTGGCAAGGAAGAAGTGAAACGCTCCCTGTTTGCAGATGACATGATTCTATATATAGAAAACCCTAAAGAATCCATTGGAAAATTATTAGAAATTATCAACAACTACAGCAAAGTTTCAGGGTACAAAATCAAATTACAAAAATCAGTTGCATTTCTATACTCTAATAACAAACTAACAGAAAGGGAACTCAAGAATGCAATCATGTTTATGATCACAACAAAAAGAATAAAATATCTAGGAATAAATTTAACCAAGGAGGTGAAAGACTTATACAATGAAAACTATAAGATATTATTGAAGGAAATCGATGATGACATAAAGAAATGGCATGATATTCCATACACATGGATTGGAAGAATAAAGATAGTTAAAACATCCATACGACCTTAAGCAATCTACAGATTCAATGCAATCTCAATCAGAATCCCAATGACATTTTTCATGGAAATAGAACAAAGAATCCTGAAATTCATATGGGGCAACAAAAGACCCCAAATAGCTAAAGCAATCCTAAGAAGAAAGAAGAAAGCTGGAGGCATCACAATCCCTGACTTCAAAATATACTACAAAGCTATAGCAATCAAAACAGCATGACACTGGTACAGAAACAGATACAGAGCTCAATGGAACAGAATTGAAACCCAAGAAATAACACATCTACGGATAGCTAATCTTTGACAAAGGAGCCAAGAACATACAATGGAGAAAGGAAAGTCTCTTCAATAAATGGTGTTGGGAAAACTGGACGGCCATGTGCAAAAGAATGAAAGTAGACTATTATCTTTCACCATACACAAAAATTAACTGAAAATGGATTAAAGACTTGAATGTAAGACCTGAAACCATAAAACTCCTAGAAGAAAATATAAGCAGTACACTCTTTGACATCAGTGTTAGAAGCATCTTTTCGAATACCTTGTATACTCAGGCAAGAGAAACAAAAGAAAAAATAAACAAATGAGACTACATCAGACTATAGAGTTTCTGCAAGGCAAAGGAAACTAGGAACAAAATGAAAAGACAACCCAACAACTGGGAGAAAATATTTGCAAATCATATATCTGAAAAGGGGTTAATCTCCAAAATACATAAAAAACCCATACAACTCAACCACAGAAAAACAAACAAGCTGATAAAAAAACAGGCCAGAGGATGTGAACAGACATTTTTCCAAAGAAAATGGCCAACAGACCATTGGATTTGTTGGAAAAGATGTCAAACATCACTAATTATTAGGGAAATGCAAATCAAAACTACAATGAGATATCACCTTACAACTTTGGGAATGGCTATAATTACCAAGACAAAGAATAATAAATATTGGAGAGGATGCAGAGAAAAGGGAATCCTTACACCCTGCTGGTGGGCACACAAACTTGTGCAGCCACTACAGAAAAAGTATAGAGATTTCTCAAAAAAATAAAAATAAAAATACTATATGTCCCAGCTATCTTACTACTCGGCATTTTTCCAAAGAACTTGAAACTGACAATACAAAGAGACTTATGCACCCCTATGTTCATTGCAGCACTATTCACATTAGCGAAGATGTGGAAGCAACCCAAGTGCCCATCAACTGAGGAAGGGATAAAGAAGATGTTGTATATATATGCAATGGAATACTACTCAGCCATAAAAAAGACAAAACAGTCCCGTTTGCAGCAACGTGGATGAATCTTGAGGGTACTATGTTAAGCAAAATAAACCAGACAGAGAAAGACAAACATCACATGATTTCACTCATATGTGGAATATAAACAAACACACAAACAGAAAGAGAACAGATTAGTGGTTATCAGAGGGGGAGGAGATTAGGGAGTGGGCATAAGGGGTAAAGGGGCACATGCATATGGTGACTGACAAATAACAATGAAAAACTCAAATTTCATAGTGTTATAAACTATTATGACTTCAATAAAATAGAAAGAGAAGCTGATTAGCTGTGTGCCATTGTGATTCAAAAGGGGAAAAAGGTTAAAAGAGAAATGTATGGGACTCTTGTTTTTATGACTAGAGGAAGTTGATATTTGCAGATTTTAAGGGATAAGCTAAATAGAGCACATTATTCTCTGTTATCAGGAAAAAATACTTTAAAATAGTGAAGCGTTGATCCAATAAAGTCTCTCAGGTTGAATTATGCCCAATTTGGGGTTGTGCCCGTAGTATAGAAAACGTCAGGATGAACATATCATATCATCTTAGGTCATCTATTATAATGTAATATTTGGGTGGGAAAACTTTACACATAAAACTATGCCTTCCCTCCACTGTACCCATAACTCACCTATTACATATATGTAGGGAACTATATATAAATATTCACTATATATATAGTGAATAGTATAAATTATATATATAAAAAATTTTATGTAAATTTTATATGTATATAATATATGTATATATATAATGAATAGTATAAACCTTCATCTAGGTAAAGTAAACTCTGGCACAGAATATTTAAGAAAAACAAAACTGATAATGGAATTTTATTTTTTAACAAAATCTGAAATTTAATTTTTTTCTTTTTTGGTGATGAAGATTAGCCCTAAGCTAACATCTGTTGCAAATCTTCCTCTTTTTGCCTGAGGAAGATCGTCCCTGAGCTAACATCTGTGCCAGTCTTCCTGTATTTTGTATGTGGGATACTACAACAGCATAGCTTGATAAGCGATGTGTAGGCCTGTGACCAGGACCCAAACCTGTGAACCCTGGGATGCAGAAGCAGAGTGCACAAACTTAACCAAGATGCCACGGGGCCAGCTCCCAAAATCTGAATTTTTAAAGGGCACATTGAAGTAAGTATTAGAATATGAATTTCTGAAGTGATAATGTAAGTTTACAAACTCATTATGATCTATGGAGTTTGCCTTTAGGCAGTAATTTCAGTAAAGATACGCTTCACATAGACCGTTCTCCACTTATGACCACAAATTTTAAATTTCATGTTATTGACATCTAAGAGATGAATCAGTGATCATTTATTACATTTACCTTTATTGACCATCTACTAGTACTAGGCACTCAGAGGACTAAAGGAAAGACAACATTCCTGGATTCTAGAAGCTCACATTTTGGTGAGTGAGGCAAAAAATTAAACAAACTAAGTTAGTATATGCCAGGTGGAAGTAGGATAGGAAATATCTTTTGAATGATCCGTGGAGGTGGTGATATAGAAGCTAAGCCTTAAAGAGTGAAAATTCACTGACCACACAAGTTAATGGATCTCAGACAAGCAGGACAATTTGAGTAAAGACAGACAGCTTGAAGAGAGTATGTCTTATTCTAGGTGCTGTATAAATGAGGAATGATAACATATGCTTCCAGAAATATAGTCAGAGGAAAGACTACGAATTTTTCATGCCACCCTAAGTAATAAGTAGTTTACCTTGTAGGCAATAGAGAGTTATGCATGATAGTCAACAAGTGACTTGATCATAGTTGTATTCTACCATGATCAATCTGACAGTTGTATAGTACACTGAACGCAAGAGACAAGGTTTTAGGTAGAGAGTTCAGATCTTACATCATATTGGAGATAAGAAATTATGAGAGTGTAAATATAGGAAGATAAGCTGGAAATAAATACGCGCGACTGCCTTGGTAAGATAATTACAAGGAAGAAATGATTAAAGTTTTTGATTAATTAGATATTGTTCTTAAGGAAGAAGTCCAGAATTATTTGGTGTTGTCAGATGAAATATGCAATATAGGAAGAAGAAGAATTTTGGTGCAAGAAGAGAATGACTTAGTTTTAGCAAGGTGATTTTGAGATTTCTATGGTATATTCAGATGTTTTCCAGTAGGTATTTAAAAACCCAGGCTCATGCTAAGAGAGAGGGATTGTAGCAGGCATTATAATTTTAGGGATCATTGTTGTCAAGTTAAAAGACAAAGCTGTGATTGCAGGTGTACTAGCCAAATAGAATATGGAAAATGAAGAAAAAGTAGGTTCAAAGTTAGAAACCTAGGAAAACCAGTATTTAAAGTAACATAGAAGCAATGTGTAAAATTTAGCAGGCATCAGTTACTCCCGCTTCATGGAAAAATACCCTTCCCCAGGCTGATATAAATGTCCAAATGCAAAATTTCCATATTGCTCTGTATTTATAACACAAATAATATCAATGTAATCACCAATTTACTTCTCTGTCATTTCCCTTAAATGGCACATCTTTCTGTGTCCATTTCTAATTGACACTTTATTCCTAATGCCTAATAGTATGAGGTACATAGTAATCACTGAATTAAAAAAAATAAGAACGATTTTATTGCACTGATCATTAGGAGGCAAATCAGGGGAGAGTAGTGCCTTATAACTAAAGCAGAATATTTTCAATAAAAAGGGATTAAAAACATCAAATCGTATGAAGAACATAAATCAGATATGAATAGCAAAGTGTCTACTGAATGTTTTAGAATTTGTTATTATATTATTTTGTAGTATGTCATTCTTATTCTCGAAAATGAAAGCATCATATTTGAAATAGGTATTTCTCTTCTTCAACATGAAATAGTAATATGTTATTAAGCTGTTTCGGATTTGTTTATTGTAGTGAATCTCATCATTCTTTTTGTCCACCCAGCAACAGAATCTCCATCTTGTGTTTGAGGTGTAACTATCCTCACGAGGCAAAGTCTGCCTTTCAGTAGAGAAGAGAAATATAAATAATTTCAGGCGCCCCTGCAGCTGAGGAGTGGGCAAATACAGCTACATGCCTCCTCAATGTATCAGGTGCACTGGATCAGGACAGGGATCAGTGAATTCCATTAAACTATTCATCAAATAAATGGCTGTGACAGGCAATCCTTAATTATCTCAAAGATGATTACTTGGCCTGTGTATTAATCATCATCTTTTTCTTTTTCCTTTTTCCATTCACCTTTGGGGGGGGGGGAATGAGAAACTTGCAGTGTTCTTGCTTATTAAATTTAATAGGTGGAAGCTTAAAATAATGGTTAAAATGAGATATTTGGATCAATGATGTATTTGACATCTCTGTAATTTTCCTATCTCTTATTTCTATAGATGACTGAAAAGAATTACCTCTATTTTTATGTATATAAATTATCTGTGTATACATCTATTTTAGCCCAGAAAACACATTGATTATAAAATTTGTCCCAAGATATTTATAATAGGAAATATTTTATGTTTTCATTGGCCTTGATCCTTTAAAGTGCCACCTAGGGTTAATTGTGACAACACAGCTCACTTTCTTAATTTTAATTAAGCAGACATATAACAATTGGCATCTCACCCATTCCAAAGTGTTGGGATAAAAAATTTCTGAATCACGACCTTGAGCTTCTGAGAATGCTACTTATGTTAAACAAATTAAACACAAATGTCTTGGGCACTTTGAGTAAGAATCCATCTCGATCATTACTTTTGGCAGATTTACAGGTAAATCTAAACCCAAAATATTGAAAAGCAAACAAGCCAAAAGATAACAAGGTCTAAAGAACTTGGAACATTTACACAGGGGCCACGAATCAGGCTAGTGGCAGCATTGGAACCAGATTTGGCAAGGAGATAAGTAGATATTTCCTGAACTTGACAAACAAATAAATACACTACTTGACACTCTGTGAGTAATTAATAAAATAGATGAGTAATTATTTTGTCATATTTTTATAAAATAAAGTTGGACCATAGTGAGGAGGAGGAATGAAGTCATATTTTGAAAAGGGTATTAACTACACGTAATTAAATTCTACTAGGGAAGAATTGCATCACCTAATGATATTAAACCTATGACTTTCTTTAGGAATTCCTTTGAAAAAGCAGCAAGCACTTCATATGTTTAACTAGTTAGAGGCCTAATTGTGAGATTAAGTCAATTATATTATGGGATGAATTTATTCCTACATTGGAGATGTCAATCTTTTCCTTTCTACTTATACTTTACTTTATGATATTTTTTCAAAATGCGCATGCTGCAAACCAATGCAATGAATAACACTTTACACCATGCACTTCATGTCACAAATTTAGAAATACTTCTATATATTAATATAGCTAATATCGATAACATAAGAATATAATTTAAATACAGAAGTGCCAAACCATTGCCTGGTTATTCTGGTAATTTCCTCTTCCATGTGACAATTTTAAGTCTGTTTTAGTATTATTCCAGCAAATGTGTTCCTGATCTTCCCTGCTCCATTATTCCTGTGTAATTGTGGTCTCTTGGCATGGTTCTACTTGCTTGGCTTTAGCTGCTAGAAAGCAATTATACCTGATCATTTCTGGTAGTTATTGCTGCTATTATCACTTGCCTGCCGAGGATGTGCCAAGATTTTCCCAAATACGATGACAATTTTGTTCAAGAAAAAAAAAATAATAACAAAAGACCTTTTCATTCCCATATTTGCATCTCTCTTGAGAACCACAACTGTGATGTTTGTTTTTCTGCAACATTTTCTTTTTGCAGGTTTTCATACTAAATTTCATGGGTGTAATGTTCTCAGTCAGAGCTGGGTGTCAAGCGCCTCAAATTCTGCTTTTCATCGTTTGTGTAGACTATGTTCTCTAGTCTAGTTAACCCAGCTCTTATTTCTCTGGATATGGTTACTCTTCTCCACTTCCAATCTAAAACCAAACTTTAACAATGCAGGATTCAAAATGTACAAATATAATCGGAGTATGCTGTCAGTTTCATATTGCCTCTTCCTTGTTTTCTTGCCAAGCAGACCTGATGGTCAATATTTCCTCTACTTTTGTTGATGGCTCTTGACTTTTTACCCCTTTAGTTTTAATAACTATACTTGTCTTTCATACTGCTTGAACAGAGGAAAGGTTTAATTTAAACTGAAGAATACTTGACAGTGATGTCAACAGTCCCAAATGACACTGAAAGCAACAAATGTATGGGAATGTTTTGTGAAACTAACCCAATCTTTGTGGGAATAAGCTAAATAATAGACTTTTCATACTGTCTCACCTTTTAAATTGTCAGCATGCATATTAAAAGTTACTTTTTGGTCCAGTTACTTTGGTTGTATATTTTCTTTGGGCATACAAATTAAGTACATTATTTTTTCTTTTTCATCCAGATTTAGCCAAGAAGAAATTTTGAAAGAAGATAACTTTTGCTATTCAAAAAGCATAGATTCAAAAGTATCAATAAATCATGCTCACTTAGAATCAGCCATGCTAAAAATCTTATTGGTGTTGTGGGTATAAAATATAAAACCTAAAACTTGCCTTGTAGGAACTTGAAGTCAATTCGTGGATGAAGATTTATGTAGTTTTAGCTATAAACACAAATATGAAAGAATTAATGGTTAAAGCAGGTTATGATCATTGTCAGGATCTATTTGGTCTCATCCTTGTCACACATGTCCATAATGGTCTCTAGGCTTGCCCTGCCCCCAGAACCAGCGGGAGCTCTGCTTGGTCATATAGAAAAATTTCTCTTTGCACCAGCAATGTGGGGATTTGGAAGTAAATTTTTGATGCTGTATGCTGTCCCGCTATCTTTCTCTCTACTTGACCTCACCTGCCTGTCCCATCACCTGGGGTTATTTCTAACTTCTGTCCTTGGGGTTGGCTTCATTCCCTTCTGCTTTCTTCTCACTAGCTCAGGCCCTCCTTACTCTCGACATGCCATATGGCCAGTGTTACACAAGAGTCCACGCTAATCCTTTTATGACTGTGAGTGCCAAATCAGTTGTGCAGCTTATAAACTCTACAGGAATTTAAATAAGTGAGAGATTACTCCAGACTAGCTTATTGGGGGCTTATCAGGGGTCTAGTTCTGCCTAGAAATCAGAAAGTATTGAGGAAAAGGATGGCTTTCCAGATGGAGAAAATAATGAGTAAATTCAAAGATAAGGAAATGTGTGAGTGCAGAATGATGATATAAATTTGCTTAGAAAAGAGGGCTTGTGGAAACACAGAAGAAAATTTAGTTTGGGGACAAATTGCGAATATTATTAAAGCTAAGATGTTTGGAGTTTTATTGTATGTAGTGGAAAATTATTGAAGATTTTTGAACACAAGGATGTCATATTTAAAGCAACATTTGAAGAATTTGGTTATGTAAATATGTTTAACATTGCTTACTTGTCTTTCTTATTTGCCTTGTTTTATTGGAGAGATGCTGTGATCATCAAAATGACATAATATAACTGGGGCTTGTATAACCGGCATATATGATCAACTTTAACAATTCAAATTATAAAGAAAATCCAAGAAGTAACATGTAACTGGCCATTCATCCCTCCCTGTATTCACCTCCTTTGCCATGTGACTTTGCAACCTCTTGTCCTAAAGGCAGAGTACAGTTCCTACTCTTGATGTTGGGCTTGACCATGTGACTTGCCACATGTATGTGGATGTGACAGTGTGCTGGTTCTGAGCCTAGATCATAATAGGCCTTGACTATTTTTATTCTCACTCCCCTTGAGTTTCTTCTCTCTCTCAAAATAGTTCTCTGGTCAATGGCAAGTGAAAAACATGTGGAGTAAATCCAAACCTGACCTGCAACTTGAAGCCAAGCCCAGTTGAGCTCAACCCGGATAGACTAACACCCAGCTGACAAGCAGACATGTGGACAAGAATAAATGATATGTGTTTTAAGTCATTACCCATTTAGGGTAGTGTTAAACAACATCATTGTTGAAATAGCTGATTCATACACACTTGTTTAACTGATAGAGGAATATAATCCAAACATGAAAGTGAATAGTTTACTATGTGCTGGAAATCCTAGACCTAAATATCATAATTATTTCTAGGAATCATTATATGAGAGATAATACCAACAAACAGGAACATGGGGGAACTTAATACTATGCCAAATCAGGAAAGAGTGAAGGAAATATGGAGACGTAGATTACAGAAGAAAGTATGAGGGTAGGAAGAGAGGAATACAAATTCAAATAGTTGGACATATGCCAGTTAACAAGTAATTACAATATGTCTCAAACTGACTCAACAACAAAGAATTCATATACCTGGAAGTTCTGAGTTGGAAAGAGTTTTAGGCTGAACTCAAAAAGCACTCTAGCTCCATTTCTTTGTGACTCCCTGTGTGCTGGCTTTGTCTTCATAATTTTTTCAAAGCATAGCATTTCTTTTTTCCTCTTTTTAATTAATTAATTAATTATTTTTTGAGGTAACATTGGTGTATAACATTATAGAAATTTCAGGTGCACATCATTATATCTCTACTCCTGTATAGATTACATCGTGTTCACCACTAAAAGCCTAGTTTCCATCCATCACTGTACAAATGTTCTCCTTGCCTACTTTTCCTCCCCCAACTCCCCTTTCCCTCTGGTAATCACAAATCTAATCTCTGTATCTATGTGCTTGTTCGTTGTTGTTTTTATCTTCTACTTACGAGTGAAATCATACAGTATCTGTCTTTCTCTATCTAACGTATTTTGCTTAGCATAATACCCACAAGGTGCATCCATGTTGTTGCGAATGGCAAGATTTCATCTTTTTTATGGCTGAGTAGTATTCCGTTGTATATATTCACCACATCTCCTTTATTCATTCATCCATCGATGGGCACTTAGGTTGCTTCCTAGTCTTGCTTATTGTGAATATTGCTACAATAGGGGTGCATATATCTTTTTGAATTAGTGTTTCCATGTTATTTGGATAAAAACCCTGAAGTCGAATAACTAGATCATATAGTAGTTCTATTTTTAATTTTTTGAGGAATCTCCATGCTATATTCCATAGTGGTTGCATCAGCTTACACTCCCACCGGCAGTGTAGAGGGTTCCCTTTTTTCCACATCCTCTCTGACACTTATTTCTTGTCTTTTTAATAACAGCCATTCTGACAGGCATGAGGTGATATCTCATTGTGGTATTGATTTTCATTTCCCTAATAATTAGTGATGTTGAACATCTTTTCATACAATGGAGAAAGGAACGTCTCTTCAATAAATGGTGGTGGGAAAACTGGACAGCCACATGCAAAAGAATGAAAGTAGACCCCTATCTTACATCATACACAAAAATTAACTCAAAATGGATTAAAGGCTTGAATGTAAAACCTGAAACCGTAAAACTCTTAGAAGAAAACATAGACAGTATGCTCTTTGGCATCAGTCTTAGCAGTATCTTTTTTCATATGTCTCGTCAGGCAAGGGAAACAAAAGAAAAAAATAAATAAATGGGACTATATCAAATTAAAAAGCTTCTGCATGACAAAAGAAACAATCAAGAAAATGAAAAGACAATCTACCAGTTGGGAGAATATATTTGCAAATCATTTATTTGATAAGGGGTTAATAACCAAAATATGTAAGGACCTCATACAACTCAACAATAAAAAAACAAACAACCTGATTAAAAACAGGCAGAGGGTATGAATAGACGTTTTTCCAAGAAGATATCCAGATGGCTAACAGGCACATCAAAGCATAGGACTTCTGTTAGCAACTATGAAAGGGGTCTGTATGTTCCTATCTAGGTGAAAGAAAATGTGTTGCTTTTGATTCCTCTTTAGAGTAAGAAAACTCTTTCAGAGTAGTCTCCAACAAACCTTTCTTTGCATCTCACTGGTCAGTATTGCGATCATATGCAGTGCAGTGATGTGGTGGCCACTTTTGCTAAGACAGCCACTTTTGCCAAATTCTGTTGTGTAAATGCTTCCATAACAGCTATTTCAAGCTACCAGTGTTACATCACTGAGCGCAGAATAAGGAAGAGAGGTGCACCAGCATCTCTTGTGAGCCCGTTCCAACATACCAATGGACATATTCCCATTCTTGAAACAATCATTGGACTAATATATGGGATTCTCCTTATTGATAATCACACATTGAAAAATCCTGAATTTCTAAATTTTCTACAGTGAGTCTGTATTGCTTTTAAAAATAGGAAAAAAACATTACTTTAAAGGAAAGACTATTCTAATGAAAAATTCACCAAGGATCAACATAGAGCAGTGGATGGTCAACTGTGGTCTGTGAGCCATATTTGGACTGCAAATTCTTTTTGTACAGAAGTTTTATTGGAACACAGCTACCCCGATTTGTTTATGTATTTTCTATGGCTGTTATCACCCTGCAAGGACAGACTTGGATAGTTGCAACAGAGACCACATGGCCCACAAAGCTGAAAATATTTACTATCTGGCACATTACATATAAAGTTTGCAGACCCCTGACATGGAACATGACAATCACTAACATGGAGTTGTACACCAGCTGAATTGGGAACACAAATAAAGTCATCTCAATCAATTTCATTCACTGAGAGGGCTTTTTAAGGCAAAAGTAATGGAAATTCTACATCAGTGCAATGATTAGCCCAAATGTGAATGATATTCATATGTGGGTAAGCTACCTTAAAGTCTAGCTGAACATCTGAGACATTTTAATTTCTTTCAGATAAAGCACAACAAAAAGTGCTAAGCACAGTTGTGTTCATTATGGTTTGTGAATTATCACTTGAGTCTGTCAAACATGAAGTGATTAAATCATGGATTGTTTCATTTATAGTAAAACTCCTTAAGTGCAACTTTTTATATAAGGGCCACTATTCATTTGCTGCATTCTAGTGCTACATCATATAAAATCAGTCTTTCCAAAGTATCTCTTTTTCCTCTGATGAAAGGTCTCATGTATCTGGAATCATTTTCCTGATTTGTGTTTTGGTTTCCATTCTAGTTACTCATCTAACAATATATTTAAAAGAAACAATGCATTTAACATGATTATATTACTCTGATATCACTTAATCATTTATTGAAGGCTTTTTTCCTAAAATATTCTGATCTGTATTCCAGAAAGGAGCAGACAAATACTTCTAAAACTTATTAAGCTCTTATTTATTCTTCACTGTATTCTGACCTTGATCCACTTTAGCGATATACATGCATTAATAATGTGCTTTTTATCTAAGTCAGATTGCATCCAAAGTAGATGTATATATCAAAAAAAAAATCAAAAGTTTGGCTGTTTTGGATGTAATGATCATTCAGGAGTAAAATCTGCTGTTTAAGTAATTGGATTCTGAATCTCCAAAATAAAGAACATGCTTATTGTTTGTTTTCTTAATTCAATAAAGAAAAGAGTAATCTGAAATTATCCATCTGCTTGAAGGAAGAGGAGAGTCCAGAACTCCTAATGGTCCCAATATCATGGCCTCCCTTGCCAAGTTTCTACAGCTTCAACAGCAGGATAAAAAATAGGCCTTAGTCACCCAGTGTTGGGGGGCTCCTAGTGACCCTACCTCTCATCTGCCTTCACAATGTGATGGCAAGAAGGAAGACAGGTTCCAGAGACCAATGGTTTCTGTGAGAGCCCCACCCCTCCTTCCTCTGCCCGGACAATCACAACCTCATCCTCTCAATAAGATTTTCCTGTCTCCCCCATCCAACCTGCTGCAGTTTTCTCCATCACAGTAAGTAGCAGCAGCAGCTCTATCCTCAGTGTTACCAGTCAAAACAGGCAGTCATCCTTGTTTCTTTGCTCTCATCTCCCCCCATATTGTATCCCAACAAATCCTATTTTCTCTACTTTCAAAGTACATACCAAATCTGACCACTCCTCACTATCTGTACAGATACTAAGAACCTTCCCCTCTGGTCCAAATTACCACAATCTTTGACCAACATTATTGTAATATTCTCTTACTAAACCTCATTTGTTCAGCCCTTTGACCCCTAATGTTTATTCTCAGCACAACAGCCTAGATATTTCATTTATTACTTGCTTGAAGATGTCATACTTCTATTCAGAACATGGCAATGGCTCCCCATCTTTCTTAGTATAAAAGGCAGAATAATTAAAATGGTCCATACGTTCTGACTACCTGCTCTCTCTCTGACCTAAGCATCTCACATTAAGTGAAACTGGAATAAATATATTGTATTTTGCTTTCAATTGAACCAAAAAAATTAACCCCAACAGGAAAAAAAAATATTCTGGTTATATAAATGATAGTCACAAAAAGTTATTTTAGGTCTGCTAAACCACTCCTTGTTGGTCATACATATTCTTTTGACCACCGTGAGGTGGAAGTTTCAGTAAACAAAGATTATAGTCAAAGAGCCTTGTCTATTCAGTCTTCCCACTTGAGTATGAGGCCAGATTCTTCATTTCACCCACCCTCATTCAAACACTCTGTCCAAGCTCAGAATCTCCAATGATCTTAATGTCTGTGACCTCCAGCATAAATTTTTTAACTTGGTGACTGGGGAGCTGATGTCTTGAACAATTTAGACTTAAGGCCCCTGTGGGGAACACCTTGCAAGCAGTTCCAGACATGATAGTTAAGCTGGGTAGAATTTGTGGGTCTATAGGGAAATGCAACCACAATTTCCTTTTGCCGTATTCGGGACTAAAAAGAACAAGTTACTCCTGATTGTACCAATGGAGATTAGTATATCAATAACATAAAAAATAAGATTAAAAAAACATGATTTTAATCAGGTGGTATGCAAACTTAACTTGTTTTCTCTCAGAACAGTTCTTCACAGTATCTTTCAGGAAAGGACCCAGTGATGGACAGTATAACGTGGAGATCAAGCGTGCAGACTCTTGAACTAGGCAGCCTGAATTTGAATTCTGGCCCTGCTACTTAATAAAAGGTGTGTTCTGCGCCTCCATTTCCTCATGAATATAATATTACTCATCTACTGAGGTAAATTTGCCATGAAGCCAGTAGAACTTAAACCTCAGGACTCCTCACATGTGTGAGTTCTTTTACAAATGAGGAAGGAAATTAGGGATAACTGTAAGCATTTGGTCAAAGACATTTCTGAAAAATAACTGAAGTTCCTCAAAAGAAAAGGATCAACTTCAACACTCCAGTAATTTGTCAGGGTATTTTTTCCCACTCAAGTAAATGTTCATTTTCATACCAATTTTTTTTTTTAAAGATTTTATTTTTCCTTTTTCTCCCCAAAGCCCCCCGGTACATAGTTGTATATTCCTCGTTGTGGGTCCTTCTAGTTGTGGCATGTGGGATGCTGCCTCAGCGTGGCCCGATGAGCAGTGCCATGTCCGCGCCCAGGATTCGAACCAACGAAACACTGGGCCGTCTGCAGCGGAGCGCGCGAACTTAACCACTCGGCCACGGGGCCAGCCCCTCATACCAATTTTTATGTTCATAATTTTGTATTATTTTTATAAAGAATGCCTTGCATTAGCCTCGGGTACCACAAAATCTGGAGTCCCCTGCCTATCACCCAGGGTTTTTGTGAGGATTAAAGGAGGAAATACATTTTAGTTACTTAGAAAAGTCCAGGCACACAAGTAGGAAACGTTAGCCATTATTACAGTCATGTAGCCCTTAACGAAGGGGACACATTCTGAGAAATGCATCGTTAGGTGATTTTGTTGTTGTGTAATCATAGAGTGCACTTACATAAAACTAGATGGGATAGCCTACTATACACCTAGGTTATATGGCAATAATCTTATGGGTCCATAGTCATATATGTGGTCCATTGATGACTGAAACGTCGTTATACAGTGCATGACTGTATAAATAGTTTACTTAACAATAATTAACATATTGATTTGTCATGTAATTTTGTGTAAAAGAATCACTTTTGAATGGCAGTGTCAAAGATCTCAAGTTTACTCAAGGAAGTTTCTGAAGTTCTCCCAAAGCAAGAAGTAAATAGAATGCTGTATTGACTGAAGTTTACTGCTATATCACTCAATGCCTATTAGTTAAATTAGAATGCTCAAATGACATAGTCCAATTCCTATTTGCTAAAGATATCTTGGGCTCTTTTTTATTTCTGTGAATACAAGTTTAAATCTTAAAAAATTTGATTTAATGTGATTTTTTCTGAATTGATTATTCCGTCCTCTTCATTATCTGTGCTCTTGACTTTCAGAACTCCTGTTATATATAAGCCTTCTGAAAGGAATATTCATTTCTCTTAACATCTATCTAGTATTCTGTATGTATTTGTTTAGCTTTACAACCTGCATAATTTCCCCAATTTTATCTTCTAGAATACCAATTTTCTCTTCATGCTATCTAGCTAGTATTTACTCTGTGCATTGGATTATTATTTTTTAATTTCATAAATAATATATTAATTTCCTGGACTTCTTTTCTTTCTCTTGGACTTTTCATAATTATTTATTTTTGTTTATAATTACTATATAAATTAAGTTATTCAGCATCAAATAATTTTATTATTTTACCTAAATTTTGTTTGCTTAATTTCAGTTTCAATGTGTACGTTTTGTGTATGTATGTGTGTGTGTGCATCTGCACATGCATGTGTGTAGTTTAGGTTTTTATTCTCATTTACTTTTTCCAATGGCACTGGTTTTCCATTATTTTATGGTTGGCTGTTTTTCTGTTCTATATGCATGGATGGAGGAATAGGTTAACTGATTAAGGCATCTAATGTTAGATTTCTTTGCAGTTACGGAGAATTGTTTCCTCAATTTTTTTTCTTGATTTGGACTGTTGACATCAGTGTCTAGAAGGCAATTTATTCTGAGAGTGGAACACATTAGAATACTTTATTCCTGGTTAAAAGGGGTTTTCCTTGATTCCACATCCTTAAAATTTCCCACTATAACACAGCCCCTTTAAAAATAATGGACATATATTAAATTCTGCTCTACTTCTCTTTCAGGCCCAAATGTCAGGAGTGGTATCTCTTCTTTCGATAATTACACCCATTCTTCCAATACTAAGGTTTTGGGTCAAGAACACATTTTCTTGGAGCAGGACATCAGCAACATGGTGGAGTGAGCTATTCCCTTTGTCTCTCTCCCTTTTGAACTACAACCTAATGGACACTCGCTGACCAGCGGAGGAAGCCCACACAGCACAACAGGTTGCCTGAGAGACACACGCAGCTATACATCTGAAGGTGGATGGACTGGCCCCTCAGGAAGTGGCAGAGATAGGTAAGCACACCCTAACTTCCCCTAGTAGCCCTGTGCACACACACAAATGCTTTCCAACCTGGCGCAAGCACCCGGAAAGTGGGAACACACAGTGGGGTGACCATAAGAAGAGGAGGTGGTAACCCTTAGCCCACGCTCATGGTTGCTCTCCCAGCAGAGAGAGGGAGCCCACCATGCCCCTGTGCCATAAAGGAGCTGCCATAGCCCAGGTCACAACAGGGAAATCTTGCCAGCCAATCTCAGTGGCCCCACAGACTGCAGATCATAAACAGGGACCCCAGCAGATTTCTGTGCTGGGGCAAACACTTCCCAGGCATGCATGAATGCTCACAGTGCAGCTGCAATCTCAAAGGGGGAACGTGTATGGGTGGCTGCAGGAATAGGTATGGCAGTTTTGAACCCATGCACACTTACATTCCTGGTGGGGAGGGGGAACCCACCATGCCCTGGGGCTGTCAAAAGCATCCAAAGCCCGAGTCCCAGCAAGGAAGCCCCACCAGCCAAGCTCAGCAGCCCTGCAGTCTGTGGATCGTAAACAGGGACCTCAGCAGATTTCTGTGCTGAGGCAAATACTTCCCAGGTATGCCCGACCACTCACAGCAGCTGCACCCCCAAAGAGGGAACATGTCCCAGATGGCTGTGGGAATAGGTGCGATAGCTTTGAGCCCACTGATGATCACTTTCTGGCAGGGAGGGAAAGCTCAGAGCATTCCTGAGGCACCAAAGGGTGGCCCTAACCTAGCAAGGAAGCCCTGCCCGACAAGGACACTCCACACAAGTGCCTGAATGCATCCCAGGCTAGGGAAAGCACCCATAATACTCTCACATCTTCTAGCAGATGGGGTGGGGCTAGAAACACTGCTCCTGCTCCTCCCTAGCAGTAACAGGGGGAATCTGCATCCTAAGAATACCACAAACGTCCCAACAAAAGATTAGTTCATCAAACACCACAAGAAATCACAGCAACAATTCAGACCAGAAAGAAAATGACAATTCTCCAGAAACCAACACTGAAGACACAGAAATATACAACCTAAATGACAGAGAATTCAAAATAGTCACCATAATGAAACTCAACTACTTACAAGAAAACATGGAAAGATAATTCAAGGAGCTCAGCCAGAAAATGAATCTCTTCACCAAAGAGATTGAAACTATAAAAAAACTCAAGCAGAAATTCTGGATATGAAAAACACAATTAACGAAATAAATAATAATCTAGAATCATTAAGAAATACAATTGATCTTATAGAGGACAGAATTAGTCTTCTTGAGGATAAAAATGTAGAAATTCTACAGATGGAGGTGGAGACAGAGCTAAGATTTTTAAAAAGTGAAGAAATTCTTCAAGAAATATCTGACTCAATTAGGAAAAGCAACATGAGGATTATAGGCATCCCAGAGAGAGAAAGGAGCAGAGAGCTTGTTCAAAGAAATAATTGCTGAGAACTTCCCAAACATGGAGATGGTTTCAGATTTACAGATAAATGAAGTTAATCAAATGTCCAACTTTATCAATGCAAAAAGACCCTCTCCAAGGCATATAATAGTAAAAATGGCAAAAGTTTGGGACAAAGAAAGAATATCAGGAGCAGCAAGGCAGAAGAAAATAACCTACAAAGGAAACCCTATCAGGGTTTCAGCGGATTTTTCAGCAGAAACCCTACAGGCTAGGAGAGAATGGAATGATATATTCAAAATACTGAAAGACAAAAACTTTCAGCCAAGAATACTCTATCTAGCAAAACTTTCCTTCAGATACGATGGAGAAATAAAAGCTTTCCCAGATGAACAGAAGCTGAGGGAGTTCATTGCCACTAGACCTCCCCTACAAGAAATAATTAAAGATGCCCTCACACAGGCAACAAAAAGGCAAAGGTCTACAAAGCTCTGAGCAACGAGATAAATAGACAGACGTGATCAGAAACCTGCAGCTCTCTACTAGAAGAGGGAGGCAAAGGCTCAATTACAACTTAAAAGAGAAATGGAAAGAAAACATCAAAAGTAATGATTAACACTTCAGCTTAGCCAAAAACTCACAAAATTAAAAACAGAACAATATGTAACAGCAATCACTCAGAAGAGGAGAGGAAAGGAAAGGAACCTGCTTAGGTTAATGGAGATAAGAGGCTATAAGAAAATGGACCATCTCATCTCCAATATCTTTTGTACAATCCTCACAGTAACCACTAAACAAAAAATCAGAGCAGAGCCCCAATTCACAAAAAGAGAGAGAACTGAGAAATCCCTCTCAGAAAATCAACAAAATGAAATGGCAGTCAGAAATACAAAGGAAGAGAAACAGTGGAAACATAGATCAAACAGAAAACAAGAGATAAAATGGCAGCATTAAGCCCTCATATAATAATAATCTCTCTAAATGTAAATGGACCGAACTCTCTAATCAAAAGACAGAGTAGCTCGATGGATTAAAAAACAAGACCCAACAATATGCTGTCTCCAGGAAACCACCTCAGCTACAAAGACAAACATAGGCTTAGAGTGAAGAGATGGAAGACAATACTCCAAGCTAATGGCTAACAAAAGAAAGCAGGTGTTGCATACTTTTATCAGACAAAGCAGACTTCAAGTTAAAAAAACAATGAGAGACAAAGACAGGCAGTATTTAATGATAAAAGGGACATTCCACCAAGAGGACATAACACTTATTAATATATGTACACCTAACACAGGGGCACAAAAGTACATAAAGCAATTGTTAACAGACCTAAAGGGAGAAATTAACAGCAGCACAATAAGAGTAGGGGACCTCAACATGCCACTTACTGCAATGGACAGATCATCCAGACAATAACTCAACAAGGAAATAGTAGATTTAAATGAAATACTTGACCAGATGGACTCAATAGATATAGAGAGAGCATTCCATCCCAAAACAGCAGAATATACATTCTTCTCAAGTGCCCATGGAACATTCTCAAAGATAGACCATATGTTGGGTAAGAAAGCAAACATCAATAAATTCAAGAAGATTGAAATCATCCCAACCATCTTTTCTGATCACAATACTATGAAGCTAGAAGTCAACCACATGAACAAAACTGAGAAAGTCAGAAATATGTGGAGACTAAACAACATGCTATTAAACAACCATTGGATCATTGAAGAAATCAAAGAGGAAATTAAAAAATACCTGGAGACAAATGAAAATGAAAATACAACATACTAACACTTATGGGATGCAGTAAAAGCAGTCATAAGAGGGAAATTCTTGGCAATACAGGCCCACCTCAACAAGCAAGAAAAATCTCAAATAAGTAATCTTTTTTTCTTAAAGATTGGCACCTGGGCTAACAACTGTTGCCAATCTTTTTTTTTTTCTGCTTTATCTCCCCAAATCCCCCCGTACACAGTTGTATATCTTAGTTGCACGTCCTTCTAGTTGTGGGATGTGGGATGCTGCCTCAACGTGGCCTGACGAGCAGTGCCATGTCCGCGCCCACCCAGAATCCAAACCATGGGCCGCTGTAGTGGAGCACGTGAAATTAACCCCTCGGCCATGGAGCTGGCCCCTCAAATAAGTAATCTTAAAATGCACCTAACAGAGCTAGAAAAAGAAGAACAGACAAAGCCCAAGTCAGCAGAAGGAGGGAAATAATAAAAATCAGAGCAGACATAAATGAAATAGATACTTAAAGAAACAGTAACAGGATCAATAAAACTAAGAACTGGTTCTTTGAAAAGATAAACAAAATTGACAAACCCTTAGCCAGACTCACCAAGAAAAAAAGAGAGAAGCCTCAAATAAATAAACTTAGAAGTGAAAGAGGAGAAATTACAACAGATACTGCAGAAATACAAAGGATTATAAGAGAATACTATGAAAAACTATATGCCCACAAATTTGATAACCTAGAAGAAACAGATGAATTCCTAGACTCATACAACCTCCCAAAACTGAATCAAGAAGAAACAGAGACTCTGAACAGACCAATCACAAGTATGGAGATTGAAACAGTAATCAAATACCTCCCAAAAAACAAAAGTTGAGAACCAGATGGCTTCTCTGGAGATTCTACCAAACATTCAAAGAAGATTTAGTACCTATGCACCTTACTCCAGTCAGAATGGCTGTAATTACCAAGACCAAAAACAACAAATGTTGGAGAGGATGTGGAGAAAAGGGAATGCTCATACACTGTAGGTGGGAATGCAAACTGGTGCAGTCTCTATGGAAAACAGTATGGGATTCCTCAAAAAACTAAAAATAGAAATACTGTATCACCCAGCTATCCCACTACTGGGTATCTACCCAAACAACTTGAAATCAACAATCCAAAGTAACATATGCAGCCCTATGTTCACTGCAGCACTATTCACAATAGCCAAGACATGGAAACAATCCAAGTACCCATTGACTGATGATTGGATAAAGAATATGTGGTGTATATATATACAATGGAATGCTACTCAGCCACAAAAAAAGACAAAATCATCCCATTTGCAAAAACAGGGATGGACCGGGAGGGTAGTATGCTAACAGAAATAAGCCAGACTGAGAAAGATGAACACCATATGATTTCACTTATATGCGGAATGTAAACAAACATACGGACAAAGAAAATAGTTCAGTGGTTACTAGAGAAAGAGGGGTGGAGGGTTGGCACTGAGGGTGAAGGGGAGCACTTATGTGGTGACAGACAAGAAATAATGTACAACGGAAATTTCACAATGATGTAATCTATTATGAATCTCAATTAAAAGATAAATAAAAATAAAAATAAAAGAACACATTTTCATGTAGCCATCTACTCAGGGAAGGAGGTGACAGCTCTTAAGAATGCTAATTCTTAATGAATTACTCCAATGAGTAACTGTCGAAGGTAATCTTAAAGACAGCCCCCAGTGAATCATGTCTCCTGGTACTCACAATCTTGTGTATTCCACTTCCACGATGAAACTGGGCTGGCTCTGTGACTCACTTAATGCAATGGAATGTAGTAAAGGGATGTTGGGCCAGTTCCAGCTGGTCTAGGCTTTAAGAAGTCCTGACGACTTTGTGCTCTTGTGTTCTTGGGAGTGCTGAGCTTCCATGTAAGGAATTTGACTGTGCTGCTGGGGAGATGCTGTGCAGAGACCACATGGGGAGACCACAGGAAGGAGAGGCCCTGAGACTACATAGAGAGAGACAAAATCATCTTAGTGTCTTGAGCTCAGCTCTTCAGCTGTCTCCATCAATGTGCCAGACATATGAATGAGGCATGTTGGATATTCCAGCCCAGTTGAACCTCCAGCTGTTTGCAGCCCAAGCTAGAATCATATGGAGCAGCCAGACCTCCTAATGGAGCCAATCAGCTCATAGATCATGAAAAAACAAAACAAAACAAAAACCTAACAACAATGACAATGATGACAACAAAACCACTATTCTTTTCAGCTACTAAGTTTTTGAGTGGTATTTATTTTTTGACATAGTGCTATACTCTTATTTTGTAGGGTCTCCAAACATCTCTTTAGAAGATCTTGCATCTTCATCTAAGTTTCCACTACCCTTTCCATACTGATCTATTCCCAAATTCTCTCTATTTTCCAGAAATTCCTAAAAAAGTTTCCCAGTGACATCCTTTCTATTTTTTCTGACCTACAAATGAATTTCATACATTTTCTCTAATGTCATCAGTACTTTGAGAAGAAAGAAAGGTCATAAATGTTCTCAGTTCACCATCACAAACTGGAGGCCAATAGGTATCATATAATCTCCAATTACATAGATGAGGAGACTGACAATTGGATGTTTAAATAGCTTAAAGTCACAATCAGTCACAACTGGGATTCAAATTATTCCTATATTATATTAAATATTATAGCCAAAGGGAGTGAAAGTAGAAAGACACCATGTTTGAAAACCACATTGCATTGTGCACACTCTGCCCCCCGTGAAGATCATCCACCTCATCCCAGGAGTGTATCACGTCCACTCACTGTTCATTTGTCAGAACAAGCCACAGGGCTCTAAAATAACTTCAAGGGAAATTAGGAAAAGTTAAGAAACTCAAGAAATATGCATTAACTAACGGACTTCTTGCACTGCTTGATAAAGTACTAACTGACTTCTTGCACTGCTTGATAAAGTGGCCCACTTGAGTCATTTTGAAAAAGACTGCCTGCTGGATAAAGGATCTAGCAGAAAGAGGATAAAATTTCTTACCAAGAAACTTAGATGTGTCTTCAGTTTATCTGTTGATCTCTTAAACTGTAACCTAGCATTCAATGTTTAGGTGTTAGGATTGCTTCTAGACAGGTATCACCCTTTTTATTCCACTTAGAAGTAGTCACATTCTTTCTTTATGTGCATAAATGAATGGGGCTGCAAAAGGTCACAAAATGGAAGATAGTTCAGGTTAAGGAGTAGTGTGTACCTCATGTCACTCTTACCCTAGATGATAACCTAGAAAGCCATGTGCTCAGGCGGCATAGTTTCAAGATAGAGGAGAGCTACCTGGCTACCTGATCCATAAAAGACTTTGCATAAATGAGAAATAAATTGTCATTCTGTTAATTCACAGTATAACTTAGCATTAACCTCAATAATACAGGCATTCACTTGGCCATCAGCAAGATTCATACGGTCTTATTCCACCAAACTATGGGAATCAATTTGCCTTACAGTAGTTCCCATCACAGGTAGCATTACTCTGCCTCTTGCCTTCGCATTTTTTCAAATGTCTTCGTGGATTCTCCCAGATAATTGAGGAAATGTCGGGTTTATCCAAGATCTTGTTAGTGCTCTGCTCCAGCAGTGTTATATAGGGAGCCTACCAAATTCTGGAATTCAGTAAGAATTCAGAGTGAGTCTCTTGGGGACCCTAAGACTTGAATTGAGGAATGGAGGGAAATGTCATAGCACTCTCTACTCCTGTGAAATTCTTCTTGAAAGAATTAGGATATTCCTTAAAATAGCATTAAGGAATTTTGAGCTTTCTCTTATATACAGTAGACATGGATGATGATCATGGAACTAATTTGGCTACTCCTGCATTCATGTGTCTAGGGTATCCTTTTGGAATATTTGGAATATCTTATCTTCATTGCTGTCAGCTTCGGGGCTCAGTCAGAAGTCTAAAGAAAATTTTTGTCATTCTGTTACAAGTGCTTGAGTAGATAGTCAAATATAATCTATTTTCTTAGAATTTTTATCATATAACCCCACATTTAGAGCAGATTTAATATATTCTGAAGCATCCTGTTCACTTTTTTCTTCCTTATTTTCCTTCTAATTCCCTGCCCTTGTTTTTTCCCCAAACCCAAGCTGATATATGGATGGTAGTTAACTAGTTTGGGATATGTGGTTATGGGAACAAGTCCAGCTCTATTTCCCACATGTCAAACCCTGGTCATTACTCAGTGACTGCTAAGAAACCACTTTCAAGGTCTGTACAAAAAGAAAATCAGTTACAGACCTTGATTCTAATCTAAAGTCAATGAGAAAACAAGTTTTAGACATAAATAAAGGATAAGACTACATTTAAAGAAGGACAAAAAAGACTTAATAGGTAATAAGAGCAATGTTTTTTCCAAAGCAGTCCTACTCCCTACATTCTGAATGTTGGGTTATATTTTAAAAAGAAAAGATAATCATGTAACGTGATAGTGGTACTAATTATTGCTACAATGGCAATCATATTACAATATATAAATGTTTCAAATTAACATGTACATTTTAAATTTACACAATGTTATATGTCAAATATATTTCAATAAAAAAGAATTTTACAGTTTAAGAGATTACTAAAAAGCCATCTAGGTTCTTTGATAATTAATTATTTTATCTCTTGATTGCAAAATATATTAGAAGACCAGCAATCTTTATGCCCATCAAAATGTTAAGAGAACTACATGTCAGTATGGTCACTGTGGCAGCCAGAATAATGGCCTCATAAAGATGTCAGTGTCCTAATCCTCAAAACCTGTGACTATGTTACTTTACATAATAAAAGGGATTTTGCAGATGTAATTAAGGTTGAGGACCTTGAGATGCAGAGATGATCCAGGGTAAGCCAAATTTAATGATGTGAATCCCAATAGGTGGAAAAGAAAGACAAAAGAGGAGGTCAAAGAGATGGCGGCATAAGAAAAACTCAATGTCCCATTGCTGGTCCTAAGATGTAGAAGAGTGCAAGGAGCAGAGAAAGGCCTCTAGAAGCCAAGGGCAGCCCTCAGCTGACAACCAGTAAGAAATGGTGACCTCCTCATGGAACTGAATTCTCCTAACATCTGAATGAGCAAGGAAACAGATTTTCCCTTGGAGCCTCCAGAAAGAAATGCAGCCCTGCCATTGCCTTCTTTTTAATCCACTGAGACCTGCATTGGACTTCTGGCCTAAAGAACTCTAAGATAATAAATTTGTGTTGTTTTAAGCCATTATGTTTGTGAATAAGATGTTATAGCAGCAATAGAAAACTAATACAGTGACTACCTAGTAATAATGGTTTCCCTAACATGGCAATGCAAAGTTTTCTTTAAACATTGCACCTGTCAATAGATAATCTCAATGCTGTATTTTACTAGTTGCTCCTAGCAGTGAATCTTGGCAGTTGATTAGATCTGTCTTCCATGCACAGTTATTAATCTCCATTGCTCAGTCACAGGTTCTCCATGGTGGAGGCACCATGGACAACTGCAATACTTAACTGTTATTCTTTTGGGTACTTTTTATGAGTAGTCTGATACTGTTGCTAGTGTATTATTTGGGCAGCCTATTAGATAGATAGATAGATAGATATATAGATAGATAGATAGATGATAGATAGGTAGATAGATAGATAGATCTTAATTGCTAGATCTGCTGGTTACCAGCTGTGAACCTTTGGGTAATTAAACTCACCATTCTGAGCTCTAGTTTTCTCTTCTGTTAAAAAGAAATGTAACATTTATGTTCCCTCCATAAGGATTGTATAAGGATTCAGTAAAATGTCATATTGTGAATTGCTCATCACAATGCCTGCATTTGATAAATGTTATATCCTATCTCCTCTCACCCCCCCTTTCATTCATTTAACAAATGTTTGATGAGCATTTACTGCATGCTAAGTTTCTCCTAGGCACTTGGAATGCTTCAGAATACAAAAGACAACAATCCCTCTTCTCATGAAGCGTATTCTAGTGTAAGCTCCACCGCTTGCTCTATGGCATCCAATATGGGTTAACAGAAGTAATATGTTGATGCACTGCATGGTGCCATGCATTTGTGTATCTTTTCTTGTCAATCTTTTCTTTTCCTAAGAACTCTTTGCTGTTTCAAAACTATGTTTATTCTCTATAGAGTTCCCTCATGCATTGTATTGAGGAGTCCCTTGCTCTCTTCATTTAGGAATTTAAGGTAGAAACATCTAAAAGTAAAAAGAACAATCAAAGTAATAATCATGTATTCTTTTTTCTTTTTTTTGGCAAAGCTAAAGTTAGCCTGAGCTAACATCTGTGCAAATATTCCTCTATTTTGAATGTGGGATGCTGCCACAGCATGGCTTGATGAGCAGTGTGTAGGTCTGCACCCAGGTTCTGAACCTGAGAAGCCCGGGCCACTGAAGCGGAGCATGTGAACTTACCACTATGCCACTGGGCCAGCCCCGATAATCATGTATTCTGAGTGACCCACAACACAGCCATGGAGACACGGCCTTTAGACATGGGAAATATTTTAAAAAATAAGAAATTTATAAGTGATTTTGAAAAAAATCAAACCAGGAAATCCTCTGCAAAACTTCAGAGAAATGTCTTAACTATAAAAATAATTCATGAATATTCTTAGGAGAACCAATTTTGGATAATGGGATATCCAAGACTATTGTTAGCTATACTTAATAACAATTTCAAAATGAAATTTTCAAGTTGAACAGATGGCTCAATTTCGCAGTGTTACTATTAGCTATGCAATATAAATGTTTTGTTTGTTTGCTTATGTTTAAGTGCCAATTATACATTTATTTACCTTATTCATTTTTAATGAATCATTTTTTTAGGCAAGATTTTTCTAAGAAGAGAAAGGGTAAGCTAATTTTAAGTTGTAAAATTAACATTTTGTCTAAAAATACACAGTGTATCTCTGACAAATGATGGTTTACATTGTTTCCCTTTTTTATTATTCAAACTCATCTTAGCACATTGAAAAAACATTTTCTGTTGAATAATTCTGATTTTTGCATTTGTATCTAAAAATTTCCCTTGGGACAATTGAAAATCTTATTCTTAGAATTTCTAGAGACTCTGGCAAAACTGATAGGTGTCTTCCATATGTTTAGTCTTTTCTCTATGTAAAGCCATTTCTATACAATTGAGCAAACATCAAACTAAACACAAGTTAATTTTAGAGGAGAGGTCAACATTTATAATCGAGAATAAATCCATACAAATTTGAATCAATGCTGACTTCTAAAAGCTACCCAAATTCCTTGCAGTGGCAAGTGGTTTATGAGGTAAAATTTAGTCTAATTTGGGCTGCCACCAGGAAAAGACAGAGTTCTCCTTTTCAGCTGCAAAGAAAAGAAATGAGTTTGGCCAAGCAGAAAGCTCTTAGACAGGGAGATAGGAACTGGGAGGAGGGCGGTCTGGTAAAAGACTGACTGAGAGATTTGTTTGGGGTATGTGAATGTTTTTTTCAGAAGTGGGAGCACTTTACAAAAGAATATAAAGTGAACTATTCAGTGAAGTAGCAAAAAGCCATAGCTATAGTAAAGGACTTCTACAGAATACCTTTTGGCCACTTAGCCAAGATTCCCTTCAGAACTTGGCCCAGGTAAGCTGTCCTCCACTAACACAGGTAGTCATTCTGCCTCTTTCTCCTAGCATCATCAGAACAGATCTCTTCCTATAGAGTCTCTTTCAGCTTCAGCAATGAATCATGCTCTTTATGTATCCTCTCTCTGGGCCCCTTCTCTCCTCTTCTTTGTCTAATACTCACTCATCCTTCAGATCTCAACATCAATGTCTCTTCTTCCAGAAAGACTTTGCCCAATCCTCCAGTCTACATAAGGCACTTTTCCTCTGCCATATTCCTTTAATATCTGTGTCCCTAGTCATAGTCATCACACAAGAATGTTTGGTTTAATTGTATGTGCTGTTTTGTGGACTCTAAGGTCCCTGGGAAGGTTTCTACCATTATTACCAGTGAATCCCAAGCACTTAGCTTGTAGTACTGTGAATGCTGTCTTTATGAAATGACTGAACTGAACCCTGGAAGCAGATTAGACTATTTGGATCAATGTGTGGCCACAGTCAGTGCTTCCCCCAGGTCCCCTCAGATCTCCTTTATCATTTCTTTGTATTTACGTTTTCATAGCTTGTTCCATCATCTCAAATGCTTTTACATTCCACCATTACTATATAGAGTATGTGTCAATGAGAATAATAAGGAATCTGTGACTGGGTCAAACTGAAACATGCCATCATCAGCACCTTGTAAATTGTTTTATAGCTACCTAAAAGTCAGAATTATACCAGAGAGGGGCTTAAAAAATAATGCTACTCAACTGTATGAATTGAAAATATAAATCTTAACATATGGAGATTTTGGAATTGAGATTTAGTATATAAAAATCCCTGAAGCTTTTCATAATTTCACTCATCAAAAAGTGTCTTTGAGCATCAAGTTGGCATAATAAATGTGTAAATCAAAAACACAAATAATAATATAAAATTAAGTATCTCTTAACAACTATAGCCTTAACCTTAAATTTTATTTCCAGATGAATAGAAGTTCACAGAATCTTTTTCTTTTTTCTTTTCTAATCAAAATAACTCCTCCTCCTGATTCTAAAGCAATGAAATGAAATGGCTAAAATCACATTATTTTATGATAACAATTTTACAGCTGCTAAGAGGGAGACATTTTTAAACCTCCCATATCTATTATAAACGACACTGAAATTATCATCCTTAGATTGAAGAAGAGTGTGAAGCATTTGTCACAATATAGTCTCTCCACCCCACCATCCTGAGAAGAATGCTATGACTAAAATTAGAGAGTGCATGCAGCATTACTTAATTTCAGTCTTTTGCAGAAGGAGGAGAGAATTGGGCCTGAGGAGATAAATAGAGATCAGAACAAAGAGAAGCTAGTCAGTTTGTGTGAGTAGCTCAACACCCTGGGTGGTAAGCCCACAGTCATCCAAGAAACAGATGCTAGGCTTAAAACTCATTTCAGGGCTGTCAGTGAATTGCATTAAACCTTATATCTTGTTTTTCTTGTGAAGAAAAAAGAAAAGCATGTTTCATTTATCAAACACAAGCATGCTTTTCTCAGAGATTTGAGTCTGATGTTCCACTTTAATTTCACATTCCCTAATATGTTCAAGTAGCCCGTAAAAATAGTGTCAATCCGATTTTACAGTAACAAGTTAATTTACATTTCACATGAAGAGTCTCAGCAGTATAGTCAACATGGCTTATCACAAAATGTTTGACTTTTATCTAACATAATAGAGCATGAGTCACACATTTAAAGCTTCAATATATTTCTCCTGTTTTAAAGACTAATCTTGGATTAGAGGAGAATAGACAGGTAGCAGGCTGAGCAAATTAAATTAGTGGCAAAACTGCAAGGAAATATTTAATTGTCTATAAAAAGAATATCTTGGGATGCTTTTGTATTGCACGGCTACCTCTCACATTTATTATGCAGCTTTGAAAAAATAGGCCAATACACTGATTGGGCATTACAGTTGTTAAGAGAACAAAAGTTACTATCAAGTATTTCTAAGGGAAACATTGCTGTCCTTTGGAGACATATTTTTTACAGAACTGGAAATTCTTAGTCATGCTAAGAAAATGTAACAACCTAGCTGTATTTTTACGCTTAAGCACATATTTATATACTTAAATACAGATAGGTATTGTGAGTGAAAATACAGCTATATGAATACAGATATTGTAGTGCAAAGAATTAGGATTTGTATTGTCATGCATATTATAAGCCTAAATTTATAGACCAACCATGTTCTTTGTCACCATTTGATATTCCCCCTTTTTCTCTCCTAGGCAGAGATAGTGAATGTTGCATATGGTGATTTATTTTCAAGTGCCTTGTGCCTTCATTTGAATGACTTGTAAACTCCTGAACATGTCTTTTTCACTAACGACTTTTTAACTCAGAGTCTTACTAAATGTTGGTAGGGTATTTTGTAATCATTAGACATTATGCAGGAGGAAAATAATTTTCCCTCTACCCTTCTAGATTCCTGGCTGAGACTCCCCACCCCCCAACATAAAAGACAAATTATTGGGGGGGAAAAAACAGAAGTTTAATAACGTGTGTACCTCCTGTATACGTGGGAGATAATATATGTGGGATATAACCAGGGAAACTGAGTAACTCCCCCAAATGGCCCAAGTCACCACCTTTAATACCATCCCCAGCTAAAGACAAAAGAAGATGTGGGGAGGAGGAGGCCCGTTATGGGAGGTGATGAGGAAAAGCACAGTAAACAAGCGTAAGGTTGTTATGCAGATTTAAGTCCTGCCTTCTCCATTGATAAGGTTCTAGAGATTTAGTCATCTCCCTCTTCCCCGAGGAAGAGAGAGGGAGACACCCTTACAATGATTTCCCATGTAAATGTAAATGTCTCTTACAAAAGTGTAGCTTCTACTTGGTTTTCAGAGCTTCACCTGTGTCTGCTATTTCTTAAAAATAATCATCCTAGGGGCTGGCCTAGAGGCATAGTGGTTAAGTCAGCACATTCCACTACAACGACCAGGGGTTCTCCAGTTAGGATCCTGGGTACCAACCTACACACCACTCATCAAACCATGCTGTGGTGGCATCCCATATATAAGAACTAGAATGACCTACAACTATGATATACAACTATGTACTGGGGCTTTGGGGAGAACAAAAAAGGGGGAAGATTGACAACAAATGTTAGCTCAGGGCCAATCTTCCTCACCAAAAAAAGCATACCTTAAGAAAGATCATCCTAAAATAGTCCTTATGCCAAAGAGGTATATTTTAAGATGGTATATTCTGCTCCGTTTCAATATCAAATAATGATTTCTTTCTATTTAAAAAAATGTGTTTATGGATGAAATGAGTTCAAAATAGATCATTCAATCTGTTTACAGTATTTAATTTTTTTTTGAGGAAGATTAACCCTGAGCTAACTACTGCCAATCCTCCTCTTTTTTTTTTTTTGCTGAGGAAGACTGGCCCTGAGCTAACATCCGTGCCCATCTTCCTCTACTTTATATGTAGGATGCCTACCACAGCATGGCTTTTGCCAAGTGGTGCCATGTCCACACCCGGGATCTGAACCAGTGAACCCTGGGCTGCTGAGAAGTGGAACATGCACACTTAACTGCTGCGCCACTGGGCCGGCCCCTACAGTATTTAATTTGTTAACAAAAGATATGGTTAACAAAAGAAAAATAATGTTAAGGAAATAAAAATATAAAGAAGCCACAATAAGACAGAATTCCAATGTTAGGATTCTCCAGTCTGACTTTAATGAAAATAATTACCTGTGTATAAATATATGTATTAGATCAAATTTAATAGATTATTTATGAAGAATTGTGAGAAGAAATTTTTTAAAATTATTTTTGTTTTCTCAAACTCCTCCTGAACTCTGAGTGAGAAAAGAGGAGGGTTCCCCACTCTTTTTCAGTGGGAAATTTCCTCCTTTTTTTCTTTTATAATATTGTCAAAGAGAAGTCATGTTTTCAAGTTTTTTAACAAAGAGAATATGATGAGAATTATCAAAAGAATTTAGATTTATCCAGGCAGTCTTAAGAGACTATATTTATCATTTTATATGTAAAAGGTATGGATAATTATGGCAAATATTCATATAAAATAGAGAATACAAATCAAACATTTGCATAGGTTATCAAAATAGACTTGAAATATGATGTGCTGAGAACATGTGGCAGCATTCTTCAAAGGCAAGGTGATTTCGGCAACTGACGTAGTTAAATGAACAATTAGAGCATCACCAAATTAAACTAAAACTGTCAGACAATTAATCCAACCAGTCTACTTATTAGCCTCTTTGTTTATCTCTATTTTAATGGAGTATTCCAGCTCAAATATCCTGAATAGGTGTCCTCAACTCATCCTACTCTGGGTTTTCAATAATACCCAACAAGTCTTTCAAGCCAAATAGTAAAGGTGCAAAGGAGTTTGATGACACTTTTTGGCAGCATTTGACTTTTAGCCACAGTGTGCATGTGTGTATGTTTGAGCGAGACAGAGAGTCTGTACGTATGTGTGGTCATTACTATTTGGTGTTTTGCTTTAATATTGGGCTAATTGTCCTTCCTTTTGGAGGACACATATATGACATACTTTCCAAAGGTATTTATGTATTTATAGATTTAAAATCCCTACTTAATGTTTCCTGGATTCAATTTTTACAATACACTGATATTTTAATTAACCAAACAAATTTTCCATTATTTTAGAACATTGTGAGAAGTATAATAAAGTTATTGTTAGGAAATGTATGTGTGTGTGCTTGTGTATCCAGCTCATGGCAATTAAGAAGAGTAAGTACTAGGACCGGCCCAGTGGTGTAGTGGTTAGGCTTGCACACTCTGCTTCAGCAGCCTCAGGTTCGCAGGTTCGGATCCTGGGTATGGACCTAGGGCCGCTGGTCAAGCTATGCTGTGGCAGCATCTCACATAAAAAAACAGAGGAAGATTGGCACAGATGTTAGCTCAAGGCCAATTTTCCTAAGGAAAAAAAATGAAGGGCAAGTACTATATATCAAGTCATAAGCCAACAATCAGAGGCAGGTGGAAAACAAAAGCAAACAAACAAAAGGACCCCTAATGGTGCACAGTGATGGGCAGTGAGACAGTTTTTCTCTAATAGAAGTTTCATTTCTTATAAACAAGACAAAATGCATCTGGAAAATAAATAAGGCAAATCAAGCAATTCAGAATTTAAGCAAAGAAAATTTTATCTTATCAGATAATAACTTAGTGCCTATGTGAATGGCAATAAATTAATACCTAGTACTAGTGAAGAGGGAAAAATGGATGTAATGTTTTCCATCTGTGTGTTATTTGTAGCTTTAGATAATTTTAAAAATGCCTTATGGAGAGTTTAAACAATTTTTTAGAAAGGTTATGTAATGATAAATAAAAGTTTGAAAAAAGAATTTAATAATATTGTGGTAGATATATATCAAAATATGATATTAAATACCTATTAATGATTTATTGTTTCAAATCCGAAAATTTTATTCCTATCTTCAAAACTGGGATGCAGAAAAATGTAGAGCTCACTAAAAACTTTCAAATTCAAGATAAAGGTTTTTCTTTAAACTTTGAATAATGGATACAGTGAAGATTCCTCTTGATCACTTGTGTATGATTCACTTGTGCCAGATGTTGCCCAAACCCCTGGGCTCTACCAGGAAGGACTGAGAACCTAGAATATGAATTACCTGATGAAGATTAAAATGGAACCCCTCATGTCCAATTGATACATCTCCTCAGAACAGGACATCCTGGGGAAACTCTTAGTGAAACCAAAAGTTGCAGTCTTACCACATCTCTACGGACTTGGCAAACCATGCTGAGAATATGGCAATGATTTTCTAACCGTGAAAGAACTCAATATGACAGTAATGAATAGAATCCTCTTAACAAGCAATTTCTTCTTAGAAGAGTGATTCCCAGTTTCAAATCTGTAACTCGAGGAAATTCTGTAAAGAGTAATGAGAGTCCGTGGGATTTGCCCCCTACCAATATTTCAAAAAGTCTGACTGTAGTCTTTGAATAAGTTTTCTAAAGACAATAGTGAAAATCATTTTCAAAGCATGAGGTCTAAGTGGTAAAAAAAATTATTAGGAGGGTTCTAGTTGATGAACTGGAAGTCATTGTTCTAGCATAGAATTTCCCAAGGTATTTTTTTTTTTTTTTGAGGAAGATTAGCCCTGAGCTAACTACTGCCAATTCTCCTCCTTTTTCTAAGAAAGACTGGCCCTGAGTTAACATCCATGCCCATCTTCCTCTACTTTATACATGGGACGCCTACCACAGCATGGCTTTTGCCAAGTGGCGCCCTGTCCGCACCAGGGATCCAAACCAGCAAACCTCGGGCTGCCGAGAAATGGAACGTGCGAACTTAACCGCTGCGCCACCAGGCCGGCCCCCCAATGTATATTACTCAGAAAATTCTTTTTTTTTTCTTTAAAGATTGGTACCTGAGCTAATAACTGTTGCCAATCTTCTTTTTTTTTTCTGCTTTTTCTCCTCAAATCCCCCCAATAAAGGTTGTGGGTCCTTCTAGTTGTGGGTCTTTCTAGTTGTGGCATGTGGGATGCTGCCTCAGCATGGCCTGACTAGTGGTGCCATGTCCACACTCAGGATCTGAACCAGGAAAACCCTGGGCTGCCGAAGCAGAGCATGCAAACTTAACCACTTGGCCACAGGGCCGGCCCCAGAAAATTATTTCTGTAGGTTAATAAGCATTACTAGAAACAAACAAAAGTAATTCAATGGTCAAAAATCTTTAGGAAATGCTGTGTTTAAAATAAGTAATTTGTCTTTCTATGAATTCCAAAAGGGGAATAGGGGAAAATTTCCCAAACTCATTTTTTGGCCGTAAGATTTTTGTTTCTTTCTTTTGGAGAATTTGGCAGAACTAAAGTTCCACAGAACTCAACCTGGGTAATGCTTACTGAGACGATAGAGCCAACAAAACTGGAATGGATAACTGAAGACAAAACCACCCAGATGCCCTTAGATTCTGTTAGACCATTTTCACTTTGGTGGAATAGTCTGGATGCCATAAGGATTTTCTCTGGAGGTCTCTTCTGACCCAGTGACTGAGAATCCTCTGTCTTGAGATTCGTCTCTTTGAAGTTTGCTTTCTGACTACTTCTACAAAGTGTTTGCCCAGGGTTACACTTTGTCTGACTTTTCACAACACAGGTCTGGGAAAGTAAGAGCCTGGATGTTTTTCTAAACTTCCAGAGAGGTTATGTCATGATTCAACTAAACCGCAGCAGTACTGTGTGCCAGACACTCCAGCAAGGAAAACATAATCCAGGCTGGCTACGGAATTAGAGATGCTTGGAGCATGTGGGATGAATGAGTTAAACCAAGAAGGTGATCTGGGCAGATACTCATGTGTTATTTCTACTAAGCTTGGCATATTGGAAAGCCACAGTATTTGCAAGCGAAAAGATAAGAGGTCTGAATCTCACCTTAGGCCATTGTTAGCTTTGTGAATTTGGGAAATATATATAACTTTTCTAAGCCTCAACTTACTCATTTATTACAAGAAGGCAACACTGCCAACTTTGAATACACAGAAGATTAAATAGCGTAATTTCACATAGAAGATTCTGGTATGTATTAAGTATTAAATAAATGGTATTATTACTAATGAAATAGGATGCAAAATTTTTCTTTTAAATCCTCTTGCCCCACCACAGTCCTTTGAACCTATTTCTACCCATCCCTTCCTCTACTTCTGCACCTCCCCAACTACTAGATTTACACAGTGATTGTTCACACTGAAATTTTATGTAAATGTTGTAAGTAAAAAAATGAGATCATTTAGTGCCACTTAAATATATATTTATATATTGAAAAATTGATAATATTCAGTGCCCCTTGCTGTTTGAAGTTATTTATTTGCTATGAAATATTTTAATGATCTCCCTCCATTATTGGCCAAACTTTAAGTCATATGCAATTTTACTAACAGCTCTACCAAGAAATAACGCTACTCATGTGTATTTTCTTATAACTTGGCTCTTGTTCTGTGCATGAGCAGCGTAGTTTTGTTTGCTGTTTTTTGCATTTTCCCAAGTGGGTTTTGCAATCTTACATTATGGAACCTTTATCCAAAGTGGTTTGAATACCTTCTCAGGTACTTTCCTACTACTATTTAATACTTACTTGCATCATGGTTCTCAAACTCTTCTGGGATTCTCTTTGCTTATCTCCCTCCCCAGATCTAAGTACTTGAAAAGGAGGAACTATGTCCTACCCAATACTGTCTCCTCAAGGCCTATCATAACATCAAGACCATCAGAAATACTTAGGAAATATTTGTTCCATGAACGAATGTCGTTGCAGAATCTTAATTGCGAGAGTGGTTCATGTTCCATTTCCAAACAGAAACCACATGTTCAGTAATATCCCTGGGGATGGGGTATATAATTTCCAGGAGAACAATTCTAGTAATTTTGAACTTATTATAGAGCTCATCTCATTTCTTTAAAGTTAAGATTATTAAGAAAATCTTTTGGTTCTGCCGATCCAAAGTCTAACTGATTGGTATCCGAAAATATCACTCTTTTTTCTGTCTTCTGTTAAAGTAAAAAGTAAATATAGTTTTATATCCATTTGGCATTTTGCCATATCTGCACAGAGTAATTAATTCCTGACATTTTGTCTTGTTGTCCATGAAACCTCATCAGATATTTTACTGGTCTTTGTATGCTATGTTATAAGGTGCTGAGCCAACTTTTCTGTGACTTGAACTCTAGCCCTTTTATTCGGAAAAGACCCAGATAGTGAAAACTGCAGAAATTAAAGAATCTGCTTCTACCCAGAATCTGGTCTAATGTCCTGTGTCTGTTTTCATAGGCAAAAAATGAAGAATGAGAAGATGCAGACTTGTTGTCATTTAGCAGAGAACAGAGAAAGCTTGTCTCTGGAGCTGTTGAACTGCAGAGCAAGTGCAGAGAGTGCCAGGTAAGAAAACCGAGAATAATAAACAAAATCTGGCTAAAAAATAATGCATAGGAAACAGTTACAGGTCTCAGAAAAAGCTATTTAATTTGCTGCATTTGAAGGCCTATAAGCTATCTTCTCTCTTGAGGATTTATTCTTCTTATAATATAATGTTTGTAAGATCTCATCTCCCATAATTTCCCAATGGAAAAATACGCATGTGATAAACTGCCTTTTGGCCTCAGTCTGTGTTAGTATAATCCAGTCTGTCTCATTGCACATCAAGCTTATATCCCATTTGTATTATCCCTCCTCAGCTTGGCTGAATTCCCTGTTAATGATCAAACTGGGAAACTATGTATATATACATGAAATTTCTGTTACAGTACACTTGGATGAGATATCATCTTATATATATATTAAAAATCCAAATCCTAGGCTAATGTATTTCTACCATTTTTACTAATATCAATGAAATATGGACATTTCTTCAATAAGTGAGAAATAAAAAAATTAAACTGGTAAGGCTTACAAATAGGCCCCCAAACATAAATGGAATGTATAGCACTCAATAAATGTGTAATAACCATGAGCAAGCAGTTACAGTATAACACAATAGATAGGGCTTACAGTACTATTATACTGACTTGAGAAACTACTTCTTTATAGATTCTACTTTGGTTTTTAGATAATTTTATTTTGACAAATTTTATCTTTGTATAAAATTCATGAAAACAATTTAGAAAGACTGTTTGTTGAGTTAATCTATTCAGTGAGTCATACTGTATTCATTTTATTTCCCTGGCAAGTATTTTCATTGATCCTTTAAATCTATAAACACATTAACATTAACATTGTGTGTGTTGGGTTTTTTTTACTGGACAAAACAATTCCATAGCTAATGATGTTTATATTTTAAACTACAACAGGTTTTCACATTAAAAAGGCTAATGTTTCAGCAGATGATAAAGAAAACATATGAAAAGGAAACATGTACTCTTCTTTGACCCTCAAAAATGTGTTCACCTATTTTGGAAGCAGAAGTTGAAGTTACTCATTTTACTTCTTAGTGAGTTAGACCCTGGATGGCCAATGGAAATTAAAATGCTTTAAACTAAAATGCTCTTTAAGGCACTAAATGAGCAAACTAGAATTATTTCTTATATCTTATGAATTAAATAGTGGAAGGAGTTTTCCGATCACAAAATAGTGGTTGGCTTAAACACTAAACATATGTCAAAAGTTTACTCATATATAGGACATAATTAAGGCAGTTGCTTATGTAGTGAAGAAATGAGATAAGGAAAATAGTCCATGCAGCTCCAGGGGGATCATGCTTTTGGCATACATCTCTTTTTATATCCAGTGACACATTACTGGTAAACGTTCCTTACTTAGTTCAACCTGACTTCCTACCAATAAGCAACATGTAATTGGGATGTTCATAGATTGATACTGGATGAGCTTAATAAAGGGTTCCACTTCTGCACATCTCTGGAATTAAAATAAAAGGCACCAAACCTACAATTAACAGCTGGAGATAACATATAATTTTCCAGAGCCCAATAGCAGTTTTTATGTTACTACATTGTGCTTCATATATTGGCCTATTTGCTGTGGATTCTGCCCTGGAAAAGCTAAGAGTTTGTATGTGCTGAATTGGGATGCCATTTTCTGTGACCTCTGAGTGTTAGCAATAAAAGCTTTACTGTCGGGGAAACATAGGCACCATGTTGCCTTTTTACTGTTAGATATGTAGTCATTTGCTTCTCACAACAGAAATGCCTGTGGATTGCACCACAGCCGAGACACAGTTTGTCAAACATCCTTAATCAGCAAACACATCAGAGGGTACAGTTATACTTGGAGCATCCATCCCATCACTGTGAATCACATGTTATTTAGTAAAACACTCTGCCAAAGACATCACTGAAATAATTTGATGTGGTAAAAAGAACAATGCTACATAATTCAAGGAATGGAGCAGCAAAACTTTTAGATTTTTCTTGGCAGCCTACTGTATGTAGTAAGTAATTTGTATGAGCATTTTTCTTTAAAAATAAGCAAGTGTCAAGTAATTGAGATGATTTCATTGAATTGCATATGCTCAAATTTAATTGTGCAAAACAGAGAAACTTAGAGCCAAAAGCCTAAATCATAATGTCATAAGACTATTAAAATGCTATCTCTACTATATGGAAATAGCTCAAATAAAAATGCACATATGCAGAAACATATGCATATATATAGTGTCTAAGCAGAATTTTCAATACATTTTTAAAATTTACACAAAAATCATAGAAAAAAGCATTCATCATTTCATACTAAAAAGTGTTTTTAGTGAAAGTAAAGAAAATAAAAATAATTTTGAAAAAGTTTGTTAGTAAAAAAAGTCAGGTGTGTACTAAGGTTATGTAGGGAATCAGAATTTACCACCCCAAAATGTGTCTCTTTGGCTTGATTATTTTTAAGAACAAAAGACGGTGAAAGAAACTTTGACCTTCACTCTAACTGCCTAAAAGAATTTAAGAAAGAAAGCCTGTCCCAGGAAGGAGATATCACCATAGATAACTCTGGCTATGACAGACTGGGAGGAACCTTGCTAAGCCCATTTTTACCAAAGTTCTCTCTCTCTGGTCACAGTGTCTATAGATGGTCCAGCAAACAGTTGTTTATCAAACATTTGCTTTTCTATCTCCATGTAAATTGCCCTCCTAACCTTTGAAGTCTCACGTCACTACCCCCAGTGTCCTCCTTTGTATTTAGCTGAAGATGATATTTAAGGTGGTGGCTTCAGCCATTTTGGCGAGTTACTCAGTTTTCCCGAGTTTCTCCCATGTATACATGTTATTAAACTTTGATTTTCTCCTGTCATTCTATCTCATGTTGACTTAATTCTTAGACCAGCCAGAAGGCCCTAGAGGGTAGAGGAGTAGTTCTTCTTCCCTTACAGTTACAAGCCTAGTAGGTTAAAAATTTAGTCAAAATTTTTTTTCTATATATAAGGATTTATTTAAATTTTTTTTCTTTCTAAGTTTCTGCTGAGTCTGGGTTTCTGGGTTTTGTGCTTCATTTTATACTTACTTCTCCTTTTGTTCCAAATGCTGTATGTGGTGGCTTGCAACAAGAAAGATGATACATAAAAAATATAAATATAAATAAATATTTATATATATATATTAATGAAACATGGGAAGGAATTATTTATGTGGAGAAATACTATGAAAACAGCAGATATAAATGTACTCCAGAAAAATGCACATCATAATGCCCTTGCAATATTCAAGTTGAACTGCAAATTTGATTCTGAAATTACTACAGATTAAAACAAAAAAATGAAATGTGCTATGTTAAAGATTTACATTGTGTATTTTCTAAATCTCATACCACAAATATATAGCAAGGAAGTATAAAAATAATCTGAGAAGAGAAATCCCAAATATAGCAGATAAAATAATGTATTTAGATGTAGTAAGCTCATTGTGCCAAACAGACTGAATAAAATGTGAAGGTTTCTTTTTTCCTTTAATGAAAACAATTCACTTGTTTGTATACAGTCCGTAGACTGATGTACATGTGTGGAAGAGTTGAAGCTGGAAATATAGACATGAATATGTTACCTTACATATAGCAAAACGTTTGACTTTTTGTGATTGCAAACTAAATAATCCTTATTTACTCTTAAAACAAGCCTGTATAACTTTTGGGGACGGCAGGACTTGGAGGTATTCTGGGGCTGGGAAGTATATTTTGGATTGATGGTGAAATGTATTCAATTTTTATAACTGATTATACGCTTTCCACTTTTTCTCTTGAATGAATTGAATCAATAAATGTTTATTTTCTAAAATATTTTCCATTTTTTCTAAGTTTACCTATCTACAGGCATATTATTCATTACATTCTCTTACACATTTTTAAATATCTATTATATATATAGTTACTTCTCTTTTACATTTTCTTCTCTTTTTGATGTTCTTTATTTTTTGTTTTCTTCTCTCTTTTACATTGTTATGGTTTTTCTCTTTTTAACATAATCAGTCTTTCCGGAGGAGCATATATATTTATTCTTTTTAAAGATTTGTATTTTTTCTTCGCTGAGTCACACAACAGATTCTTTATTTTCTCTGTTATTGATATTTTTATCTTTATTATTTCACTCTCTTTTTCTTTGAGTAACTTCTTGGCTTTTGATTTTCTTCTTGAACTGATCTATTAGATGACTGATTTTCAATCTTCCTTCTTTTATAATTTAAGATATATGAAAAATATGTATGACATCTTACTTTATAAAAGATATGATATATAGACATTTAAAAAATAAATGTGTGTATATATATATGTAAATGCATATAGTGATAGTGAAAAGATTAAAGAGAGGCAGAGAACGGCAGAAAAAAGTGGGAGAAAAATCTATAAAAATATTCACTGAAATATTAATAGCAGATGTCTGTTGAAATTTCATGTATGTTTACCACTTTTATCTTGTTTACACTTTTCTATGCTCTTTATTGTGAAAAATGAGAGACTCATTTTTTTACCCAAGAATAATGGTTACTTGTATATATGGAATTAAATCAATTAAAATAATTATTAAGAAACTGAGGATGCAAGATATCAAATTTAGCTCATTTACTTAAACTATTCTTAAAAGACCATATAAAATTATATTAAAGGAATCAGAAGAAAGGGTACAATCTATAACAATGTTTTAAAAATGAAAGATTCCAATAGAGGATGAAAAAACTCAAAAAATTTCTAAAATATGGAAGACCAGAGAGGCAGCAGCTTAGAACATGTGCAGAATTCTCAGTCATTCAAATGGGAGCTGCTGTAGAGAAGAAAGATGGTCCATCTAGCAAAATCCTGGAGATCATTTGTTCTTGGAGGCCACATATGTGCTGGAAGGTTATAGTGAGAATGGGGATTTTAACAGAGACAAAAGTCATTCTTCACTATGGAAGTGGTTAATTTATCCCTAAATATCATCTTATCTCAATTTATCACAAAGTCATCTGAATTTTAGAGTAGCTACATGGGTAGCTCCTCTAAAAACCTTAAAGGAAACGTTGAAATTGAAAGAAGGTGCTCAAGAGAACCAATGCAGCACCTCAGAGTAATACCCTTTCTCAATATGGTGTTTAGGAGCCCTCAGTCATAGTGATGAGGATCAAATTGCTCATTCTAAAGCAAAGTATTCTCATGCTCTAGACCCATACAAAGCTCATTAACAGTCTCATTCTAAATATAGATAGATCCCTAGGACCGTTAGACACTGAGGGAGAATGGCAATAAAAGAGAGAATAACCAACAGAAACTAACACAAAAATGGAAAAGGGGGAAAAAAGATGATTAAAGGAACAGGACACAATTTAAACAACAACAAAAAGGAGATGAATTGAACTGTATTTTCTGAAATATTTAAAAAATCAATGAATTACACAAAAACCTGAAACAATTAAAAAGAAGAAATAAAAGATCATAAATAAGACCAAATTTAAAAGCAAAATGGCTCCAAAAGTAAAAATCAGTAGTAGGTGATGAGAATCAAGAGAACATACCAAAACAGAAACTAGAAAAGAAGAAAGCAAAAAGAAAGGGCAGGGGAAGAGAGAAAAGACAGAGATCAATCCAATGGGACAAACAGCAAATTCATAGTAGCTCCAGAAAGATTAAATGTGACAAACAAGTAAAAGAGGTTATTAAAAAATTATATAAGAAAATTCCTGTGACATGAAGTGATGAAGGAATATTCAAATTGAAAATGCGGAATGTTTAAGATCTGGTCTAGCAACTTTCAAGTACATAATACCGTATTGTCAACTATAATCACTATGCTGTACATTAAATCTGCAGAACTTATTCATCTTCTAGCTACAAGTTTGTACCCTTTGACCAACAGCTCCCCAATTCTTCCATCTCCCAGCCCCAGTAAACATCATTCTACTATTTCTATGAGTTCAGCAAAAAACAAAAACAAAAACCAGAAAAATTACCTAGAATAGTGAGAGAAAAAAGGCATACAAAAAGATTCTACAAATAGATCTTAGAAAGTCAGCATAAAAGTGATGACAAAAACAAACAAACATTCCACAATAAAAGAATGCAAAAAACAATCTCTAATGAATTTTGTCTTAGTTATTTTTTTCACTTTGAGTGTAATTTATGTATAGTAAAATTCTCCCTTTTTTCAGTGCACAGTTCCATGAACTTTGACAATCTTAAACAATAAAGTAACTATCGCCAAAATTAAGACATAAATGTATGCCTATCACCTGAAAAAGTACCTTTATGCCACTTTGTAGTCAATTACTTCCCTCCACTCTTGTCCCTGGCAACTACTGATCTTATTTCTGTCTCTATAGGTGTATCTTCTCCAGAATGTCATATAAACTGAATTGCACTGTTTGTAGGCTTTTGGGTCTGGCCTCTTTCACTTATTATAATGCTTTTGAGATTTGTCTGTGTTTTTTCATGTATCAATGGATTGTTCTTTCTTGTTGCTGAGTAGTCTTCCATGGTATGTATGTATCAGAATTTGTTTAACCATTCACCCACTGATGAACATTTGGGTTGTTTCCAGCTTTTGTCCATTATGAATAAAGCAGATATAAACACTTACGTACAGTTTTTGTGTATAAATATGTGTTCATTTCTCTTGGGTACATACCTACATGTGGAATGGGTGGAAATATGGTAAGTGTATGTTTAAATATATAAAAACTGCCATTTTATTTTCCAAAGTTGCTGTAGCATTTTGCATTCTCACCAAAAATATATGAGAGTTTTGATTGTGTTCATATATTGGGAGACTCAATATGTAAAGGTGTCAATTCTCCCCAAATTGATCTAAAGATTCGATGCAATCAAAATTCCAACAGGTGTTTTTGTAGAATTTTATAAGATGATTCTAAAATTTATATGGAAAAGCAAAAAACCTAGACATGCTAAATGGTTTTTTTTTGTAAAGAAGAACAAAATCGGGAGACTCTCACAACGTGATTTCAAGAATTGATATACAGCCACAGGAATAAAGACTGTGTTTTATTCACGAAAGGATGGACACATAGTACAATGGTACAGAATAGAGAACTGAAATAGAACTACACATGTACGGTCAGTTGATTTTGTTTTTAGTAAGCAAAGACTTTATTCAAAAGCATTATTGCAAGAGGGAAAGGAAGGAGCTATTTCATTAGGGAGAACACTGTGACAATAGGATCTGCAAGGATCTCAAGAGTTAGGCAAATAGAGTTGTTCTTTTATAGAAAGGAGTAAACAAGGCTGGAAAGAACTGGGTTTGGGAAGTGGAATGAAAGCATGGCTTGGTGAGATAGTAGATCAGACAATGTTTTACCCTGAGACCAGCCTATTTTCCTGGAGCAGCCAGGAGGGGCTGTATGCTGATTCAGGCTGAGGATGGGCCAAAATTCAGGGACTTGCGGAAAGGAGAAAAAGCTTTATTTCTATTGATCAGTGAGGTAGCAATTCAGTTAATTATTTATGAGACAAAAAATGGGAATTTGGAGGGTCTATGTCTAGCCTTAACATAGGTAAACAAGGGAACTGAGAACTGTTCTGGGCATTGTTCCTGCAAAATCAGTTGAATCATCTGTTGAGGAGTGGTAGCAAAGGTCAGTTTTAGTGTCAGGCATCTTAAAAGAGGGATACCTATAATGAAAAAAATAAATATTAATATAAAATGTTGTATTAAACATTATTACATTAAATCATCCAAGAGGTTGGTGGATGGAAATCTTTTGATAATGCAGCACTGGTCATTCAGTTTCTTGAAGCTAAAATAGCAGTGATTTTGGTGATGTTGCTCAGTTTTGTTTATCTCTCATATAAGAGCTTGCATGAGCTGAGCATTTTTTTTTTTGAGGAAGATTAGCTCTGAGCTAACTACTGCCAATTCTCCTCTTTTTGCTGAGGAAGACTGGCCCTGAGCTAACATCCATGGCCATCTTCCTCTACTTTATACATGGGACGCCTACCACAGCATGGCTTTTGCCAAGTGGTGCCATGTCCACACCTGGCATCCGAACTGGCAAACTCCAGGCCGCCGAGAAGCGGAACGTGCGAACTTAACCGCTGCACCACTGGGCTGGCCCCGATCTGAGCATTTTACCAGACTTGCTTAGTAACCCAGGCAGCAGCTTGTCCAGGAAGAAATCTAGCCCATGTGTAGTCAATTGAACGGATCAGTCCTTTCAAGTCATCAGGCTTTAATTCTCAGGGCTTCTTCAGCTTCTGGGAGAATGCGCCAACTTCAAGGCAACCTAGAGTCTCAATAAGGACCTGGGCAATCGGGTTTCACTTCTCAGTGATGTCAACTCAGGAAGGAGGAAGAAAAATTGGAAACCTTAATTAGGAGAGTTGTAGCCAGATATTGAAGGAAAATGCATGAATTGAAAATTTGCTAATGGTTGACAATGTGCGCAAGATGACAGGATCCAGTCCAATCTGCAAGTAGGTAATAAAACCATGCAGTTTACAAAGAGCTGCAAAATAGCTCAGACAATTAACAGGACCAGAATATGAGAACCCATGATAGTGTGCCATAGTTTACAAGCGAAGCATAAAATTTCTCTCTGCAGTCATGCCTTTTTCATCAAAGATAATCTCAAAGAAATGTTATTCTTGACCACAAAACCAGTTTGCCTTAGTAGATTTGGTCTGATTATTTACAAAGGTGCAGCAACAATGGTAATTTACTAAATAGGTCTTTTAAATTTCGCTTTGCTGGATGTTTTTATAAAAAATTTTAAATTGGGCTTTTAAAAGCCTCTTGAGGCCAGTAAGCCAAGCCAGGAACTGAACACCAGATTTCAGCTGCAGTGCCTATTAATCTGGGCAAAATCCTCTCTTCTCGAAGTCCCCCAAATATCTTAAGCTTAAGTAATCTTCCTTACTCACCTGAAAGGTTGGGGGTCCTGTAAGCCAGGTGCCAGGCTGGCTTTCCCAAAAGAACTTTGTAAGCATTGGCTTCAGAAAGTCAACTTTAGCTCTTTAGAAGTATCTGGTCGTTTTTTATTCTATGAGCATCATTCTCAAATATGACATTCCAGTCAAAGCCTTAGTTATATAACCAATATTTCCAGTTAGGTTCTGTTAATAAGGAGAACAGACTCTCATTAAACCCATATAAACAATTATTTTGTCATGAAAATAAGAATACTCAATAGGAGTTTCTGAATTCTAGAAAAATCAGGCCCGGAGAAAAAAATAAATATTTCATCTCTGTTTGTAAAATTATAATCTAAATTGCTATAAACTGTAACCAGCTTAAGAAAAAAGGGTCCCTTATGTTCAGAAAATAGAACATTAAAGTATCATCAATATTCTGAACAAAACTCACAATCATCCTTTATATGTTCAGTCAGTCCTATGCAATTAATTCTTGTTTGGCTCCATCTTGAATCAGCAGTCTCATGAACTCATCAGCTTCGCCACTAAAGTTCTGCAAATCCTAACTCAGTCCAGTAGTTTGGGCCCCCAGCTTTAAGCAACACAAAGTTTTTTAAGAAGTCTGTGCTCCGAAGTACTTGACATAGTGCTTTCCATGGGTCTCATAGACAGTCCTTTTTGTTGAAGACGGGCATTCTGGCCTGATTGCAAGCACTTTCACGGTAAAACAGAAAACTATCTGTGAATGACAAAAGACTCAGCCATAGTTTAATAACTAATGAGATTTAATTACAAAAATAAATGCAATTGACAAGGAAATTTGGCTGTTTCTGTGTACTACAATATTTTAAAAAATAACTGAAATTATAACCAAATTATAACACTATACTATTGTCCAAAATGAGACAATGTGGCACCAGGACATATCATGGACAGCAAGGACACTGGAAAATCTCTAAGAACGTCATACAATTTCTGAAATACTTATAGTAGTAACATTTTCCCCTTGAAAATTTAAACTATGGGAGGTTAAGCATCTCTTCTGATTTGATAACACTTCCCGTGCAACTCATAATATATTAAAAAACCCACAAATTATTTCCAGCCCCTCTCTTTTTACAAGGTGAAAGATCCTTTGTGGTTTTCCATGGGTCCTCTGGGAACTCTCAAAAATAGTATGAGATTAAGAAGGTATTATTTAGGACTTGTTTTCTGGAATGCAAAATGTCAAAAGTTGTCAGGAGGTTTGAACACTTGATTAAGTAAGATCATGGATCACTGAGAAGCGATATTTGGCTACCTATTTAGCCAAAGTGACTACAAAAGATTTCAAAAGTAAACATAGGGGGTAACCTGATTTTATAGAACCTTAACTCTTTCAAAAGTGAGAAGATTTTGTCTTCTTAAATAATCAACGGCATGATAAAGTCAACAAAGTGCAGGATATTATTCTGATAAAACGCAGAATCTTTGCCTTCGAGGCAGATTATTTAGAAAGCACAGAAAAAGCTTTCACAGCCTCTTATGAAAAGAAGACCTAGAAAAATCTGCAATTTTAACAGAGAAAACCAAATTCTGTTTGTTTGTATCAGTATAATATTTTGTATCAGTTTAATATTTTTGTATCAGCATAATATTTGATACTAAAGCTCTTTTTTTTAAAATATTTTATTTTTTTCATTTTTCTCCCCAAAGCCCCCCGGTACATAGTTGTATATTCTTCGTTGAGGGTACTTCTAGTTGTGGCATGTGGGACGCCGCCTCAGCGTGGTTTGATGAGCAGTGCCATGTGCGCGTCCAGGATTCGAACTGAGGAAACACTGGGCCATCTGCAGTGGAGCGCGCGAACTTAACCACTTGGCCAAGGGGCCAGCCCTTTTTAAAAAATCTTATAAATAAATCCACCAAATCTTAGCTAGCTTTGATCAAGACAAAGTTCCTTTTCTGAAAACCTTATACAACTTTCCCCTTCCATTCAGATTTTGTTTTACACTTCTTCTTTCTCTTCTTGAACAACCGGTCATTTTGCTACAGGACAAAATTACTTTTTGCTTAACAAGAAGACAACCTGCATACCTTGCATACTTAATTTTAATTTTAGCATAAGTCTAAGATGTTAAGGTTTGCGTGATTAGCTAATTCATTTTTTAATCAAGAAGAAAATATCAAAGAACATATTGCCTTCATTTGAAAGAAAAAACATCAAAAATTATAATTTCTTTTAGAAATTATATCATGAAATTGTCTCAGAAAGGGGGAAAAATGAGAAAAATAAGTTATGGAGAAATCAGTACTAAATTTAGATGAGCCCACAAAATCCAGACAAAGCAATTATCAACTATTTTGGAGTTCCTTTATTTGTTTTCCAAAACTTAATTCAAATATGATGATCTCTTTTCACAATACCCCAGATTACTTTTTATTTTGGTGCACAATTCATTGAAAAACATTACATTTTTTTCTTTAAATATTTGGCACCTGAGCTAACATCTGTTGCCAATCTTCTTTTTTTCTTCTTCTTCTTCTCCTCCCGAAAGTCCCCCAGTACATAGTTGTATATTCTAGTTGTGAGTGCCTCTGGTTGTGCCATGTGGGACACCTCTCAGCGTGGCCTGATGAGTGGTGCCATGTCCACGCCCAGGATCCGCATCAGTGAAACCCCAGGTGCCAAAGCGGTGTGCACCAACTTAACCACTTGGCCACGGGGCCAGCCCCTAAAATATTATTCTTAAATCATTATTTTTAAAGCACTATTCTTTAACCAACCTTTTCATCATTTATTAAATACAAGAGACATTTAACTGTATGTTATGAAAACTTAAATCTATGCACACTTCATGAAATATCTGTCCCAGATTTATTGGTACCAATAGGATTTTTCAACATATTGTACTGCATATTTCTATAAATAGGTTGTGTTAACTGTGCCACTTCCTTATTTTAAAATATATTTTAGCTTTTATCCTTTTAAAATTAAATACATTTGTTTTTCTAGTTGATCATTTCTATCAATGTGGATTTTTGTAACTGAATTTGACTGGGTTTATGATGGTTTTTTTTTAAAGGCATAGGAAAAATATAGTTTTTCTTTCAGATATTGATTTTCATTTCCTCATTATTTAGTGTACAGTCAGTATGGCTTAATGACGGGGATATGTTCTGAGAAATGCGTCCTTCAGCAATTTCATCGTTGTGCAAACATCATAGAGTGTACTTACACAGACCTAGATGGTATAGCCCTCTATACATCGAGGCTATATTGTACTAATCTTATGGGACCACTGTCATACACCAGGTCTGTCATTGACGGAAACGTCGTTATGCAACGCATGACTGTATTTTCATCAAATTTTCTATACTACTTTACTTTCTCAAATTAATTACAAATCTAGTTGCGACAAACATTACAGTAAATGTTGAGAAGTCTCTTGGAGCACAGAACAAATAAACCTCTTACTCTCTACTTACTTACTTACTCTTTATTTTAACATAAGTTTTCAAATATTTCGGGCAAATACAGGATTTGTCCTTTAAGAAAAAAACCCTCTGGGGATTTTTAAAACATAGGTATAACCAGACTCTGGTGCAATTGCAAATTTGAATTGTTACGGATATTTCTTTCAATACCTGGTTATTGTATTCCTTGATTTTTCAAGCGAAAAATCTAAGAAATATGAGTTTCTTTCTCAAGTAATCCAAATGTGAAGGATAAAAGAAGAGTGGTTAAGAAAAAGAATATAGTAGAAATTGTTTTTGCCCTCTCAAACTCAAAGGTTAGAGTGACACAGTATTATTGGAATGATGGCAATCCTGTGTGTGATGTGCTACTGGGGTCAAATCAGCTTTTAGTTTAAAAAAGAAGCTAGTATCCCTTTATAGTTGTAAATTAAAAACAGAAAATTGACATTGAATAAACTAGACATTTAAAATATTCTTAATCCAGAAGTATCTAGAAGCTGTTGACTGATAGCCTCAATCAAACCCACAGAATTACAGAGGCATCATTACCAAGGAAACGGGTCCTCCCAGCTGTTGTTTTTATTGCTAATCCTCTTTTTCCTGACAGAATATGGAGACATTAGAGACAGGTGATGCAGTGGCAGAGAAAGGAAATCTTTTCCGACGTAGAATTGCTTTTTCCTCAAAATTAATGACGTAGAGACTGAAAAAAGTAATTTGAGACAATTACAGCTTAAGCTGCTTTTGCTATTATTCTCTTCCTTCTCTATTGATTTGCTAAAAATTACAGGGTCGTAAGAAAAAGTTTTTCAAGTCAATATAAGAAAATATATTTAATACATCAGATTAGAGGAAATTTTCTTAAGATATAAAAAGCATTAACCATAAAGAAAAAGATGGGTAAATGTAACTTAATACAATTAAGAAATTTTAAGTAAAAGACTAGCACCAACCCGAAGAAAATCTTTGCAATGTGTGTGACAGACAGAAATCACTATAATGAATTTAAAGAATCAGTAACTACCCAAAAGATGAAAAATCTCAAAAGGAAAAAACAGCAAAAGATATAAACAGAACCTTCGTAGAAGAGGAGATACATGTGACCCACAAACATAAAAAATGCATATATTTTCAACCTCATTAGTAATTATAAAAGCAAAAATATGAGGAGTAATAGGTAGTTTCACCCACTGCTGCTAAAAGTATAAATTGGTACAGCTGCTCACCACTTCCGAAACATTTTGGCATCACATAAGAAAGTGGAACATGTGCTTATACCAAAGCCAGCAATGCTGCTTCCATCTATATGCTCTACAGGTTGACTTTTTTTCTAAAGGGCCAGATTGTAAATATTTTAAGTTTTGTGGGCCATAAAGTCTCTGTCACAACTACTCAATTCAGCTCTCTTTCACTGCAGCATGAAAGCAGCCATAGAGAATATGTAAACAATTGAAGATGGCAGTATTCTGTATTTAGTGTTTATGGACACTAAAATGTGACTTTCATGTAATTTGCATGTATCACAAAATATTTTCTTTCTTTTTCATTTAAAAAATATAAACATAATTCTCAGCTTGTGGATGATACTTAAACACCATCAGCAGGCTGGATTTGGATCATGAACCATAGTTTGCCAACCCTACTACTTTCTATTCAGAGTGGTCCAAGGACCAGCAGCAATGAAATTATCTGGGAGTTGATAGGAATGCAGAATACTGGGCCCCACCCGAGACTTCCTGAATAAGACTTTACACTGCCAAACACATTTAATGTGAGTTGTATTCACATTAAAATTTATGAAACACTGCTCTAGGTAAAATCTTACACAACTGAATTAGGAAATATGAACAAACTTGTTTACAGCAGTATTTGTTACCACTGGAAACTGATTTTAAAAAACATATAATTTTGAAACATATGTAAATAATTTCCAGTTTTTCCCTTGAACTTATCCTGACAGGGGTTTCTTTAAAATATTATATCTTATGTTTCTATTCCTTTTTCCCAACAGTGAGAATCTTGATGTCTAACATATTCATTTTCTTGCTTTATACTGTAATATTTATAAAATTGTTTCAAAATTGCTATATTACTACTAACATAAATCTTCTTTGCAGTTAGACTACTGTGCTAAAATTACAGGAAGTTATTTTCTCTGTGTAGTTATGTAATCAATTTTATGTAATCAAAGTTATATAATCAAACAAATAAAACACTCAGTTTTATTTTTTCTATTCAGCTTTTTGTTTACTTTTATATTTCAAGATGTGAACTAGTTACATGATTCAAAAATCAAAAAACATAAAAAGGTATGTTCATACATCACACTCCTAGTATATCACCTGAAACCTGTGATAACATGTCCATTAGGTCTCTCTGTATGCTTTCTGTATTTCCTTCTGCAAAAATAAACTAACACATAATATCAGTATTTCTCCTGTTTCTTAAATGAAAAGGAGATTGCTATATACGCTGCTCTGCACCTAGCTTCCCCACTCTCTGCTTAATCTTAGAAATCACTACATATCTGTCCATTGAGATATTTAGTTTTCGCATTACACAGTATTTCATTGTGTGGATGTACCATGGTTTATCCAAGTAGTCCTCTTTATATGGCCATATAAGTTGTTCTCAGTACTTTGTCAGTATAAATAATGCCACAATAAACAATCTTCTGTACAGGTTGTTTATACATGAGTGGAAGTGTGTCTTCACAATAGGTTTCTTGAAGTAGGATTTCTGGGTTGAACGCATGTTTCACTTTATTACTGAAATACCTTCAATATAGGTTCTAGAATTTTACACTCCCATTAGCAATGTAAACAGTGTCTTAATATGGCCGATATGCTTTGGGACTTTTTTACAGGTTACAAATTGGATTTCGGTGTGGTTTTAACGTATATTTTTCTTATTAAGAGTGGCACTTAACAATTTTTTATATATTTAAGGGCAAACTATTATATATTGAAGACTATATATTTACATCTTTTTCCAATTTTCTATTGTATGTGGAGTCTTTTGTTTCCCCATTTTTAAGAGACTCTAGAAATTAGCTTTTTACTTAAGACGTAGGTTGCAAATGTTTTCTCTTTGTTTGTCATTTGTGTTTTACTTTATTCTTGGTGTCTTGTCCTGTGTTTTAATTTTTATAATTATCTTTATGTGGCTGAATTTTGCAAGGTTTTATTTTATTAGTTTTAGATTTTAAATTGTGGTTCAGAAGGCAAATTTTGGAAAATTTCTGGTTATAAAGAAATTAATGTGTTTTATTCTAGTATTTATATGGTTTCTGGTTTTTTTTAATGTAGATCTCTTAAATATTTGGAGTTTATACTGAGATGCGGCATAAGGCATGGATTCAATTTTGCCATTTTCTAAATGGCTATCCAGTTTCTACACCTCCATTTATTAACGTTCAAAACTTCCCTCTGAACTATTTTGCTCCCTTGCTCTGTCTGTCCCTTTATATACCAATATCAAATTGTTTTATTTGTGGAATTCCTATAATACATTTTCATATATAATAAGACTAGTCCTCCGACCTTGCCCCTGTATAAGTTTGCATATTTACTTGTCATATAAAATTTGAGATCAATTTGTCTAGTTTAAGAAAAAATATTGTTAATTTTATTGGGTTCATGTTAATTTTATGTATCAGTTTTGGAGAGTTGACATCTTCATGATGTTGAGTCATCCTGCCCAAGAGGAGCTGATATCTTTCCATTTGTTCAAATATATTTTGTTGTTTTTCAAGAAAATTTATGTTTCCCTCATACATATTTTTGAACATATTTGGTTTTGGTAATTGTATCTTTTTAAGTTTTGCTTTACCTTTTTTGTGACTATTGTAAAGGCATATTTATTCCATTATAACTTCTAATTGACTATTATGCGTGCATATGAATGTCATCATATTTTCCACGCTGGTTTAATATTCCAGTAATTAACTCCTTGTTTGTATTGTATTGCTATTGTATTGTTAGTTTTAGCGTTGCATCCCCCGGTATTTTGGGTACACTATGATATCATCTGCAAATAGAGAGTTTTACCACTTCATTCCAGTTCTTATGATTTAATTGTTTTCTCTTTTCCAATTTCATTGGCTTGTACATCCAGTATATTAATACATAGGCATGAACATCAATATATTGCTTCTGCCTTTAGCAGGCATGCCTCCCTTGTTTCACTCTTAAGTAAGATGCTAGCTTTATGCTGAGGTGTGTCTCTCTGTTTATCCATCTGTCTATCTATCAATTAATTTATCTATTTATTTATCAATCATCTATCTATATTATCTTATATATTATGTATCTATCATCTTTCTATCTATAGTTATGGAAGTTCCCATTGATTCCTTAGTTTAGTAAATGCTTTTATCAGGAGTATTTATTGAATTTTGTCCAAGTATATTCAGCATCTAATCTCATTTTGAATACCTTTGTAGAAATTGAAAGTAAACTATTTGTGAGCAGAGTCCAAGTCTTTCCCCCCAAAAGACTACACCATGGACAAGTAGGGTTGATTTTAAAAATGCAAGTCTTGTTCAATACTAGAAAATCTGTTAATATCATTCACCATTTCTCAGATCTACGAAGAATCAAAATGAGATTGGTTTATGGTTTTATTGTTTGTGAAATAGTCATCAGATTTATATATCAATGTTATACTTGCTTCATTTAAAAAGTTTTTAAATTAAAAATAGAAATACCATATGATCCAGCAATCTCACTTCTAGGTGTTTATTCAAAAAAATTGAAATCAGGATCTCAAAGAGATTATTTGCACACTCATGTTCACTGCAGCATTACTCACAATAGCCAAGATTTGGAAACAAACTAAATATCAATAGATGGATGGAAAGATGAAGAAAATGTGTTATACACATACAATGGAATATTATTCAGCTTTAAAAAAGAAGAAAATCCTGCCATATGCAACAACATGGATGAATCTTGAGGACATTATGCTAAGTGAAAAAAGCCAGTCACAGAAGGACAAATGCTACATGATTTATATGAGGTGTCTAAGGTAGTCAAACACATAGAAGCAGAGAGTAACATAGTGGTTGCCAGGGGCTGGAGGGAGGGTGGAAATGGGGAGTTGCTATTTAACAGGTATGAGGTATCAGGTATACAAGATGATTAAGTTCTAGAGGTCTGCTGTACAATGTAGTGCCTAGAGTTAACAATACTGTATCATACACAAAAGTTTGTTAAGAGGGTAGAGCTCATGTTAAGTGTTCTTACCAGGACAAAAAAATAAATAAAAAGCATTTAGAAGTTTTCCTTCTTTTTCTATGCTCTGCAAAAATTTAGCTAAAGTTAGCAGCATCTCTTCTTTGTGAGTGTAGTAGGATTGCCAGTAAAACGATTTGGCCCTGCTCCTTTTTTTGGAGGGCAGTAATTGGTAACCTCCTCTATTTCTTCCATGGAAATTGGTTTGGTAATTTTTTTTCTACGGGGATACATTTTGGTAAATTATATTTCCTAATGAATCATCCATTTCTCAGAAGTTTTCAAGTTTACTTGCATGGAGTTTTGCAAATGACTTCCTTTGTTTCAATGGTTATTTTGGACTTGCTGTGAAATGTACTATCTTTCTTGGCTAGTTTTGCTGAGGATATCTGTTTCATTAATTTTTCACAGAAGTAAAGCTTCATTTATAAATAGTTGCAGTACTTTTCTGTTTTCTAATTCATTAATTTCTGCTGTAATTCCTATTATTTCCTTCCTTTTGCTCTCTTTCACTTTATTTTGTTGTTTGCTTTTTACCTTTCTGAGTGGGATATTTAATTCATGTATTTTCATCCTTTTCATTTTTGTTGATATGAATATTTAAGGGTGTGACTGTCCTACCGCTGCTTTAATTGTATCCCATAGAATCTAAAGTGTGGTATTGAGTTGTGTTTTTTTTTTTCTTGCTGAGGAAGATTCACTCTGAGCTAACATCTACCACCAGTCCTCCTCTTTTTGTATGTGGGCCACCACCACAGCATGGCCATTGATAGACAGGCGGTGTATGCCCATGTCTGGGAACTGAAGCCGGGCAGCCAAAGTGGAGCACACTGAACTTAACCAGTAGGCCACTGGGGCTGGCCCTAAGATTTTAAATTTCCAGATAGAAGGCCTCTTAAAAAAAAATATCAATTTCTAATATATTGAATGGTGAACCAAGCATCTTGTTTGTATTATTTACACATATTTAGCTTTTCTTTGTGAACCAGTTAATCTCATAAATGTCCCAAATGAACTTGAGAAGAAATGTGCATCCTTGATTATTGAAGTGCAAAGTTTGACATACACTCCATTAGATAGACTTTAATAATTAGTGTGCTTAGTTCTTCTGTATCTCTACTGATTTTCAGTCCACTTCACTTGATTTGAAAGTGGTGTGTTAAGTACTCATTTGTTAGTGTGTTTCTATTATTCCTAGCATCTCATGTAATTTCTGATTTGTGTATATATATTATTTAGTGTATAGCTATTCGTAGCTGTTATGTCTACACTGTGAATTTTACTTTAGAATTATAATGTGTTCTTTCTTTTGTTTTTCTTGTATGTGATTGTTTTTGGCTTGAATTCTGCCTTGCCAAACATCATGATTGTAAACACTACTTTCTTTTCTTTTCTTTTTTTTTTTTTTTGCGGTCTCCTGACGTACTTTTTCTTATCCCTTTATATTGAGCCTTTTTGAATTGCCTTTTAAAAGTAGTATGCCTTGATTTCAGCATAGACTTGGGTTTTGCCTTATGAGCCACTTGGAAAAGAATTTCCATTTAGTAGGTGAGTCTAGCCTATTTGCTTTTATTGGGATACTTGATATGACTGATATAAGTAGATTCAGCTCTGTTAAATTACTTTATATTATGTTTAATGTCTATTATGTTTTATATGTGGTATTTCTGGTCTCCTCACTTGAGATTTTTTGGACTTAGGAAGGTTTTACATTTTTTTCTTAGTGGTTACCCTTAAACTAATACTCTAATATAATGCTATTATCCTTCTTTTTCTTTTTTAGTCATATCTTTGGTGTGTGAGTTTTAAACATAATTCCTTGCCACCCACATATTATCTGTATGGTAAACAGTGTGCTTATCCTAAACTTCAATTCTCTTCAATTTAAAAGATTTCCTTACATCTATCTCATGGAACAAATAACATTTATATTTCAGCTTCAGTTCTTACTTCCAAGTGTGTTCTTGATCTAAATCAACTATTAAGTCTACATGAGTGTAGTAAATTCGTAAGGGTTTACAAAGATAATATTCTCTGAGGTCTGGCATGTATAACAATGTTTTTCTTTAACCTTGTACTTAAAGGACACATTGGCAACATATAAACTCCTTGATTCTCACTTTATTTCTTGCATTTCTCAAAAACGTTGCTTCTCTGTTGCTCTGCTTTGTGTGTTGCTGTCAAGAGGTCAGATTTAAACTTGACATTTTTCCTTTGTAAGTGACATTCTTTTCACCTGGAGGTCCAGAGGACTGTTTCTTTATCTTGTAAGTGTAATCATTTCAAGAGCATATGTTTCAGAATTGTCCAATCTGGATTTTGTTGCTGATGTACATATGTCTCATATGTTCTTTTCTGTAATTGCCTTCCATTTGCTCCTTTAGCTACCTTCTGGATATTTTCTTTTGGTATATCTCTCTGTTCACTCATTCTCTTTTACTGAGTGTAGTTTTTTTTTTTCTTTTTCTTTTGTGCCTGGTTGTGTTTTATTTAGTCCTACACACTGCATATGAAATAATGTGGAAATAATTTGAGAATCTAGATGATCAGGCCTTTCTCTAAAGATTTATATTTGTTGGCTTTCTTTCACAACAGGGTTTTGTCTGTATTCTGTAGTCTTTCTGGATGTTTCCTCTTCGGGCCACTCCTTTGGGCAGGACCTGATTCCATCATTGTTTACCAATCCCTATGAGTCTGAAACCACTGTTTCCCAGACTCGGCTGCATCTTTAAATATTAGCAAATGTCTCAACAGGAAATTCAACACGAAGTCTGGGCTTATCTCCATAGTTTCCTCTTTCTCTTTGGAAATCAACAAGGTCTTCCAACAGATGTTTCTGTTTTATAATTTCTCCAACTTTTCTAGATAGTCTCAGCAGGAAAGATAAAACAAGACAACTTAGTCCTCATTACAAGATGAAGTATTTTATTTTCCTCTCACCACTTCTGAATGGTTCCTTTTACTTAGCTTGTAGTGGTTATTGATACTTAAGAGCAAGATTCAGTGGGAAAAATAAGTGGTGTTTTTTATAGTATTTGTAGTAATATATATCTTTATAGAAAATACTATAGCAGAGAACTGGTAACTACTTTCTTGGGTGAATATTGACAGGATGAAACCAAGTCATGGGCAATACTAGATAAGTGTATGGCTTAGAGATGAAGGCACCACCATCACCATAGAACAGAAAGAAAACGGATTTTCTGCAGAAGGCTAGTTCCAAAGATCTATTGTCACAATGTTTTGCATATTTTTACTTAGTATCTGTTTAGTTTGTGCAGCTTCTCTAGTTTTGTCATTGAACGTAAATCTTAATGTTCATTTCTTTGCTATTTTTCCTTAGCTAAATCTCATTAGAGTTGTGTCAAATGTTTAAGTCTTTTAAACAATCAACTTTTGACATTGTTCAGCATTTATTCCTTTCATCCTCTTTTAAACTTCTTTCACTGTTTCTTGATAACTACTTAAATTTCATAATTAGCTCATTAATTTTCATCCTGTCTGGTTTTCTAGTGTGAGTATTTAAGGCTATCATTTCTCAGCTCTGGTTGCAACTTTCAAATTTTGATTTGGAGCATTTCTGTTATCATTCAGTTATAAGTATTATCTTTATTTTAATATATTTTGGAAATATTTCAAAGATTTCTAATTATCTTTCCATATTTTTATGAAATATATGTTTAATTTAATTTCATTTTATTAAAGATTATATATTTTGATATTTTGTCTGTTTGATTTGTTGCTTATTGGAATAATTGTGTTAAAATTTGTCAAGTTCTCCGTGTCGCTCTTTTAAATTTTTCTGCTTAATTGTAACTTTAATAATGATTTAAAGTCTATTTTAGTTGATAATTATAAATCTTCCTTTTGTCTATATTTTCCTATTTTTTCACATTCATTTATGTTCAAACTTTTTGTACTCTTTTGCTTTACGAAAGTAAACAGCTTTTGACTGCTCCTGGGTGCCCTACCGATGCAGGAGAATTTAAAGTTAAATGAAATTTTAAAAAAATCACATGCCAGAAATGGAACCAGAGCCTGTTTGAGTCTGATATTTCCTTCCAGAATTATCAGATGAGGTTTTACTTTTTTCTTTTGTTTTTTTGATTTGTTTGTTTGTTTTTGAACTTCTACCAAGTGCCTAAAATGAGTTGGGTAATTTTCCCTCTGTCTCCCTTCCCTACAGCAAAGTTTATTACACATTCACAGTTTGCAATTCTATTTTAATGCAGGGAGTTTCCCATTTGATTACCCATCATGAACAGGTCATAGGTTTTAAATTCTTGCCATGATACCCGGTGCAAAAGTTCAAATTATCCAGGATTTGTTTAGCATACTCAGGTTGAAAGCAAACTTTGGGGTTTCCTTACCACCAAGGGTTCCTGCTTATGCCTCATTTTGGGAAATCTAGAGAGTTCTTGCCCTTATGCCAACTCAGTGATCTGTATACAAATGTATTTTCTTAAATGTGTAAACTTTTGTTGGTTCAATTACCTCCTGTTTCTCTTAATTTTATATATTATTTCCTATTTCTGTATTTTATGTTTACTTACTCAGCAAATTTCCAATTTTTCTTTCCAATAATTTACTGATTTTTAAATGACATTAGTAATTGCAAAAGCCTATCTTGTTCTCTGTTCCTTTAGATGAATACTCTTCTCAAATCTTTCCAAAAATACTAACCAATAGTTTTTTTGTTTGGTGGTTTTTTTTGGTGAGGAAGATTGGCCCTGAGCTAACATTTATTGCCAATTCTTCCTCTTTCTGCTTGAGGAAGATTGTCGCTGAGCTAACATCTGTGCCAATCTTCCTCTACTTTGTAAGTAGGATGCTGTCTCAGCATGGCTTGATGAGTTGTGTGCATAGGTCCATGTCCAGGACCCAAACCCTTGAATCCTGGGCTGTGGAAGCAGAGTGTACCCCTTAACCAACTTAACCACTATACAACCCAGTCAGCCCCAATAGTTTTTTCTGTAGACTTTGAAAAAGGGAGTTTCAGGTTCACAGCAAAACTGAGGGGAAGATACAGAGATTTCCCATAAAACCACTGCTCCCATACATGCATGGCCTCCTCCATTATCAACATCCCCACCAGAGTGGTACATTTGTTACAAATGATAAACTTACATTTACACATCATGAACAGTCAGAGTCCTTAGTTTACCTTAGGGTTCACTCTTGGTATAGTACATCCCATGGGTTTGAACAAATATAAAATGACATGTATTTATGATTATGGTATCATTCAGAGTATTTTCAGTGCTCTAAAAATCTCCTGTGCTCTGCCTATTTATCCCTCCTAACCCCAATCCCTAGCAGTCACTGATCTTTTATTTGTCTACATAGTGTTGTTTTTTCCAGAATATCATATAGTTGGAAACACAGCATGTAGCCATTTCAGATTGCCTCCTTTCACTTAGTCGTATGCATTTAAGATTCCTCCATGTCTTTTCATGGCTTGCTAGCTTGCTAGTGCTGAATAATATTCCATTTCTAGAGGTGCCACAGTTTATTTATTCATTCACAGGCTAAAGGACACCTTGGTTGCTTTCAAGTTTTGGCAATAATGAATAAAGCTGCTATATCTATCTGGAAGTTTTTGTGTGGGTATAAGTTTTCAACTTCTTTGAGTAAATCCCAAAGAGTACAATTGCTGGATGATATGATAAGAATATGTTTAGTTTTATAAGAAACCACCAACCTGTCTGCCAAAGTGGCTGTACCATTTTGCATTCCTACTAGCAATGAATGAGAGTTCCTGTTGCTCTGCTTCCTTGCCAGCACTTGGTGTTGTTAGTGTTTTGAAATTTTTGCCACTCTAATAGGCATATAATGGCATCTCATTATTATTTTAATTTTGAATTCCCTAATCACATATGATGCTGAACACTTTTCCATATGCCTATTTGCCATATGTGGTGAGGTGTCATTAAGATATTTTGCCCGTTTTTTATTGAGTTAATATTTTATTATTGTTGAATTTAAGAGTTCTTTGTACATTTTAGAGAAGAATCCTTTATGAGATATGTCTTTTGAAAATATTTTCTCCCAGTATGCGGCTTGTCTTCTCACTCTCTTAACAGTATCTTTGGCAGGGAAGAGGTTTCTAATTTTAATGAAGTCCATGTTATTAATGATTTCTTTCATGGATCTTACATTGGAGCAACACTTTGCCCTGTGACATCGTTTCTCTGACAGATCTAAAAAGAGTTGTTAATTTTTCAATTTGCTCAGCTTTTTACTTGTTAGGATGGAGTGATGACTTCCATAGTCCTTATATGCCAGACTAGAAACTGGAAATCAAATTAACAGGTTTTTAAAATAAATGTCTTCCATCTGTTAAATTAGCCTTTCTTCAGAATTTATCTATCTATCATTTATCATCTATTTAATCTATTCTAATATACATTTATCTTAGTCTTTTTTTAATTATTCCAGGATTTCTTCAGAGGTGTGGTGGTCTTCAGGTATCCATTCCCACTGATGAATGAGGTAATAGAAAAAAAAAACACAAGGTATGTGTCTGCATGGTTATTCCTTCAGTTCAAGTTCAACTTACCATTAACCACAAGAAAAGGTCTTTAAAGAAGCATCCCCCTTCTCGCATGGCTGCCCACCTTTTGTGATCTCTTACCCTCACTATAGGAGTTTTAGCAAGATCCTGGAAACTTGGGCCACATACTTTTAGGCAAGTCAATATCCTGCCAGGAGAAATATTTAGCCTCTCAACCACCCCCTAAACTTCTCACATTTGACCAGATTTCACTGTCTTTGTGTATTTGAGAAATTACCTGCTTGATTAAATTCATTTGTAACCTCAAAATCAATTTGCATAGTTCTTTCACAGTCATTTGCAGTTATGTGCAGAGTGATGAAACATTTGTGTTTTGTCCAACATGCATGTTTCTAGCTGAGTTCAAACAAGGCAAAATTCAGCCTTCCTGTTTCAGCTGTCATACTTTAAACAAATCTCCGTTTTGAAGTCTATTTAATGCCACATTTTTGTGCTTTTTGTTGGTGATTTCACTTTTTAAAATGGCCCAAAGCATAGTGTTGAAGTACTGTCTAGTATTCCTAAGTGTAAGAAGGCTATGGTATGCCTTATGGAGAAAATACACATGTTGGATAAGCTTCATTCAGGCATGAGTTATAGTGCTGTAGGCTGTGAGTTCAATGTTAATGAATCAACAAAATATATTAAATAAGCTGTCATTAAATGGAAACATATTTGAAACAAGGTTATGTGTTGATCAGATAATGAAAATATTGTGACCAGAAGCTCACAGGAACCTAACCCTGTATTTCCCCTGGGAGCAATGGCTTGGTATTCACTAATTCAGTGTTTGTGGTGACTTTATAGAACATAATTACCACAAATAATGAGAATAAACTGTACTTCAAAACTTGTGATTGGAGGTTGTGGTTGTTTCATTGGTTCATTGGAAATATTTATTTCTTGCTATTTTTGCATTTCTTTTCTTCGTTAGAAAATGGCTTTTATTCCACCATCTCTAACCAGAAATATATAATTTTACTTTTAAAATACTGACCTAAAGTTTTGGTTTTTTTTAAGATTGGCACTTGAGCTAACATCTGTTGCCAGTCTTTTTTTTTTTTTCCATTCTTCTCCCCAAAGCCCCCCAGTACATAGTTGTATATTCTACATGTAGGTCCTTCTGGTTGTGCTATGTGGGATGCTGCCTCAGCATAGCCTAATGAGTGGTGTCAAGTCCATGCCCAGGATCCGAACTGATGAAACCCAAGGCCACTGAAGCAAAGTGCACGAACTTAACCACTTGGCCATGGGCTGGCCCCTAAAGTTTTTTTTAAAGAGTATTTTATTCAGCTATCAAATGACTCATGGTTACAGGTACAGAAGGTCAGTTTTGATGATCTATAATGTGACTATGTGGTTTTCAAGTTAGGGTTTGGAAATTTGAGCTCTGTGAAAATTATAGGACTCAATTTGTTTGTAGTTTGGAGAAATTTTGATTCTCCCTCCCCAGAAACACCCATTAAGTACTATAATTTTAGGAAAGTTTTTTAAAAGTAAAATAACCTGAGCTTAATCACGATTTCTTATAGAAGCATATGCTGAAAGCTTTCTCTTCCATTTAGCTTTAGTCCCCATATTTTATTAAGTTTTTTTACTTTGTACATCTTAAATTGGATCTATATTGAATTTTGGACAAAATAGTATGCCGTTGCTTGGAAAAAGTCCATCAGTAAGTATTCTTTACTTCAAAAATAGGTTAATTGTTAATAATTAGCTTTTAGATATCTAAACAACCTCCTTCATAAAATTGGATATGACAAAGATAGAAAGAAAGATAGTTGTTCTTATATGAGGTATTACTCTAAATTGTCCAACAATGTTATAAATACTTTACAGAGAGTAATTGATAATAATTTTACTTTTTTCTATGTGATATTGCCTTCAGAAGCTTTTACTTAATATTGAATCAAGTAATTCCCTTCCAAGAAGAAAACGTTTTCCCACCATTACTAATCAAAGTAAGACATGTTCTCAAGAAAACCCAGTGGACCGGTGTTCAGCCAAAGAGCTAAATGTCCATTCTGAGAGCAAAAGTTGTTCGCTAGATATTTGAGAAAAGCTGTAATTCTGTTAGGTCTACACATCTCTGCTGTCTGCTTAAGCAATCCTAATACAAAGCATTTCAGTGTCTTAGAATTTACTTAAAAAGTCATGAGTTCTGTTTCAGCTGTGACATTTAAAGAGCTTGGAAGTCGTCCCTGTCATCCTTATTACAGGAAAAAGCTAGACATTTTACCTCTATGATTTTCCTCTCTAAAACACGTAATGCTGTCTAATAATGAGAAAAACATCAAATAAACCCCAGTTGAGGGGCATTCTACAAAATGGTTGGCCAGTGCTTCTCAAAAATATTAAGGTCATCAGAAACAAGGAAAGTCTGAGAAACTGTCACAGACAAGTGGAGCCTAAGGAGACAAGACGACTAAACATAACGGAGTATCCCAGATGGGATCCTGAAACAGAAAAAAAGACAGTAAAAAAGGAAATTCTGAATAAAGTATGGAATTTCATTAATAATAATGTATCAATATCAATTCTTTAACTGTGACAAATGTACCATACTTAATGTAAGATGCTAAGAATAGGGAACACTGGAGGTGGGATATGTAACTCTCTGTATTATCTTAGCATTTTTATGTAAATCTAAAACTATTTTAAAATTAAAAAGTTAGAAAAATTGTAATCACATAAGTAGATAAAGAAGAGATCTTTTTTTGTTTTAAATTGCAGCATAAAACATTACATTTGTGTCTACTATCAAAATGCCATCACAACACCAAGATCATAAAATTTCACTCTTCTGTCATTTGTTTTTCGTGTGGATACAATGAATACTGCTTTAGCTGAAGATATCCATAAATAACTCTAAAAAGTAGGCTCTGCTCTTAATACTTAACTGAGATTCTGTTGGTTAAGGAAGGAGATAAGAAAAATACTTTCTTTCACATGAAAAGTGCTGTGGAATCTTTAACACTTAAACTGCTTGCTCTACCACTAAACTGAAAACCATTTCTTTCTGGCAGATGTACCTAGGAGTCAGGTCACAAGAGAGAAGCCTTTTTACCCATGTTTTTATCTTTTGTACCACGTTATTTTTAAATCATCAATGATCACTTTCATCCCAGATTTAAACATTAAAGTAAATATTTATTTGCAATGCATATTTGAATACGTGTAGTCTTTCCATGATTATCACTTCCTAAAATCATTCCAACCAGGTTTAGATTTCCATTGCGTTTTTTAGGTAACCTTGAGCAAATTTGTAAAAGTGTCAACTTTTGTGGGCTTGACTCTGGTATCATTTACATAGTTAGGTAAAAGTCATTTTAATGTTTATAACTCCCAGTGTAAGCTACAAAATAGATGAGAATCTTGGAGAACATAGTGACAACCCAGAAAAGAATAATAGAAAATAAAATGCTGGAAGAAAGGTTCAATAGGAGACTTTTGAGGGAGTTTACTTATTACTAAAATAATCATTATAGTAATAAGTTGTAACTGTAGTGGACTTGTCTTTTTGTCTTCCAAGTATGTTTTCCTTTCTTGAATGACCCCACAATCATTCCATACTTATCCTGCTCAGCCCAGGGGTTTCAAAACAGGGCTAACGCCGTCATACCATCCCCAAGAAGGCTCTCTTAATGTTCCCCAGTGTTCCTTCTCCCTGGCCTCACTGATTTGCCAGACAAGAGTCCTTCTGAGGCTGTTGCCAGAACTACAGGGAATGATCTTTCCTTTTCCTCTGTAACTATAAATCGTAAAAACCAGTATTTTCCTATCATGTCAAGACCCTATATGAGAATAAATCCAATACAGCAAAAGTAGATCTGAGAGACGGAAGAAAGTACCAATGACATCTTTGAACATCCATAGCTAGCCAGGCCCAATGAAGGCTTATTAGTGTGCTTCTGATTATGAGTCAATTCATTCCTCTTATAATTTAGCTTGTGTTTCTATAGACCGAAACTGAAAATTCTGGATAGTACACTGATATTTTTTGAACATGTATTATGTGGCATAAATTGTGTTAAGTACTTTAAACTTATAATCTCATTTAATTTCCACAAATAACTCTATGAAGGAGATTCTTTAATTAATCTCTCTGAGGTTATAAATAACCCTGTAATTAAAGATGAAAGAGTTTAACATTTCCAAACTACTGATTATACAAATGGAGAGACCCAATGAAGTTAACCCAAAGTCCCCAAATTAACTTTATCATGGTCAAGGCAGTTATGCTATACCTAACGGCACAAAAATCAGTGTGAGAAAATGAATAATTGCTTAGCAGTCTAAATAATCACACTGATTTCAGTAACTACATTAGTTCATTGACTGAGTTCTACTTTTTACTTCCAAAGAAATTTGCAAAAGAAGTGTGCCTTATATGTGTTTGTGTATAGTGTGTATGTATATTTTTTTCCTCTTTTCCACAACACCAAAATAATTCCATGAATATGTAACACTTGGTAATTTGACTGTGACAATCCATCAACAAGGTTTCCATTGACTTTTATTTGTTTGTTTATTTTTATTATTTTTAAAACATTGTATTGAGGTCATAATGGTTTATAACATTGTGTAATTTCAGGTGTACATTATCATTTATTGGTTTCGGTATAGACTGCATTGTGCTCACCACCAATACTCTACTTTTTATCTGTCACCATATATATATATATATATATATATATATATGCCCCTTTACCCCTTTGGCCCACCCCCAACCCCTTCCTCTCTGATAACCACTAATCTGTTCTCTTTATCCATGTTTTGTTTATCTGCCACATATGAGTGAAACCATGTGGTGTTTGTCTTTCTCTGTCTGGCTTATTTCACTTAACATCATACCCTCAAGTTCCATCCATGTTGTTGCAAATTGGACAATTTTGTCTTTTTTATGGCTGAGTAGTATTCCATTGTGTATATATATATATATATATACCACATCTTCTTTATCTGTTCATCAGTTGATGGGCACTTGGGTTGTTTCCACATCTTGGCTATTGTGAATAATGCTGCAATGAACATAGGAGTGCATAAGTCTCTTTGAATTGTTGATTTCAAGTTCTTTGGATAAATACCCAGTAGTAGGGCAGCTGGATCATATGGCATTTCTATTTTTAATCTTTTTAGAAATATCCATACTGTTTCCATAATGGCTGCATCAGTTTGCACTCCCACGAGCAGTATATGAAGGTTCCCTTTTCTCCATATTCTTTCCAACATTTGCCATTTTTTGTCTTGGTAATTATAGCCATTCTGACAGGTGTAAGGTGATATCTCATTGTAGATTTGATTTTCATTTCCCTAATAATCAGTGATGTTGAGCATCTTTTCACGAGCCTGTTGGCCATCTGTATATCTTCTTTGGAAAAATGTCTGTTCATATCCTCTGTCCATTTTTGGATCAGGTTGTTTGTTTTGTTGTTGTTGAGTTGTATGAGTTCTTTATATATTTTGTAAATTAACCTCTTGTTGATTAACCCCTTGCAAATGTATGATTTGCAAATATTTTCTCCCAATTGTTTCGTTTTGTTCATGGTTTCCTTTGCTTTGCAGAAGCTCTTTAATCCAATGTAATCCCATTCGTTAATTTTTTTCTTTTGTTTCCCCTGCCTGAGTAGACGTGGTATTTGAAAAGATGCTGCTAAGACCAATATCAAAGAGTGTACTGTCTATATTTTCTTCTGGTAGTTTTATGGTTTCGGGTCTTACATTCAAATCTTTAATCTATTCAGTGTAAGATAATGGTCTACTTTCATTCTTTTGTATGTGGCTGTCCAGTTTTCCCAACACGGCTTATTGAAGAGACTTTCCTTTCTCCATTATATATTCTTGGCTCCTCTGTCAAAGATTAGCTATCCATAGATGTGTGGTTTTATTTCTGGGCTTTCAATTCTGTTCCATCGATCTGTATGTCTGTTTTTGTGCCAGTACCATGCTGTTTTGGTTATTATAGCTTTGTAGTATATTTTGAAGTCAGGGATTGTGATGCCTCCAGCTTTGATCTTTTTTCTTAGAATTGCTTTAGCTTCTCAAGGTCTTTTGTTGTTCCTTACAATTTTAGGATTCTTTGTTCTATTTCCATGAAGAATGTCATTGGAATTCTGATTGGGATTGCATTGAATCTGTAGATTGCTTTAAATAATATGGACATTTTAACTATGTTTATTCTTCCAATACATGAGCATGGAATATCTTTGTATTTCTTTATGTCATCTTTGATTTCCTTCAATAATGTCTTGCAGTTTTCGGTGTATAGGTATCTCACCTCCTTGGTTAAGTTTATTCCTAGATATTTTATTCTTTTTGTTGCGATTGTAAATGAGACTGTATTCTTGAGTTCTCTTTCTATATTTTGTTATTAGAGTATAGAAATGAAACTTATTTTTGTAAGTTGATTTTGTTCGTTGACTTTTAAAAACACCAAACTACATTTGTGGATATATGAAAACACAAAATAAATTGGCTGCATGATCTTTTTCAGAGAAATATTTCATTAGCCTGCAGAAGATATATTTTTGGTTTATATTTATCTTGCTTCCCTTCCACATACTATGAAAATACTCTGAATGTTCTTAGTTAGCAATCTTTCCTCAAAATTATTTTTAAATTGCATATCACAAAAATGTACTCGTAATATTTCCAATAAGTCCAAAATTTTAATTCTCAAAGTTACCATTCGGAAGAGAAAAGTTAGGGAACTGGTAAGCCTGGAGGGGAGCTGAATATTGAAGTTGAAATCTTTGGTTCTAGGATGCACTTCTAAAATATTGTCAATGCATTTAGAATTCTAGTAGTAATGGACAGAAACTGGTTATATGCTCTTCCGCTTGTATGTCTCATAATCTATGTAATGGATACTGGCACCATGGCACATATCTAAACTCTCTCTTAATCCTAATTTTAAATATACATGTTAAGCAAATGTGCAAAAAAAAAAAAACCCTACTCCCATAGGCTCATTTATCCTTGTTTTTAAATAATAACAAAATCAAGCTGTAGAAAGAATAGAAGAAATATAATTACTGTCATATTTTAGAAACACATTTTTAGCACACGTTTCCCCTGAATTTATGATTGTCAAAAGTGTTTTATGGAAACTAAATGTAAATTATGGAGGTAGTTTAAATTTTAATAACCATTTCCAGTACTTTTCTCATTTAAAGTAACTCAAGGATTTTTTAAAATTTTATTTTGTAAAAACTGATATTAAGGAGGGAAAACTTTTGCCTGTCCTCTTTTCCACTCCAGTTAGTTGAGTTGTTCTTAATTTAACATTTTAAGTTTACTGAAGTAAAAACATTTTAGTCAATCATTATCCACAAGCTATGTATGTATGTCCTTAGGTTTTAACTACGGCTGCCCTGAAATTAGAACTAAAGATGGAAAGCACATGGCTATGAGCTCATCACACCATAATGAGATGGGCTTCAGAGATTGCAAAGTGCTTCACTTCCACAATATGCAAATTGTGTATAATGCCAGATGCAGAAGCGCTGATCCAGTTGCAAAGTTCTATGGAGGGCATGGTGATTCATTCACAAATTGTCACAAATTTAGACACTCAGGAACTAGCAGCCTGTTTAGGGCTGCCTACATGCATGGTTACTGTGGACTATTGTATGACATTCTGGCACCTGGAAGGAGATCTCAACCTTAAATTCTGTCAAAGTCTACCATGATGTCAGACTTGGTTAACCCCGGGATATAACTCAATATTTTTATGTGCCTGTGGATATTGGATCTGCCTGCTCATGACATAGAAAAACCATTTAATTCAAAAAGAAGAACTGACCTCGATGTAAATTAGCACCTGTTAGCACCTCTCTCCACATTGAGATTTACAGATTTCTCCTTTGAAACAAATTAACTTTGGGCCCCATAAGCCAATTTTTTTAACTTCTGTATTTATGAAATAGCCAATCTTACATTCTACAATGACATATGATTATACGTATTTCACCTTCTTGGAATAACATGTCCATTTATTCAGTAAATATTATTTTATGACTTACCAGCAGCCAGGAACTGAGTTGGATATTAAGAACAATAAAACAAATTAGAGTATGCCTGAAAAATATCTAAGTCTAGTGGAAATATAAATAAGTCATATATTCCTTGTTATCTGTTTGTGACCAAAACTATTTACTTGTTAACGTATTTGATTTTGTTTTAGGGGATGTTCGAGTGGAACAAAGATTTGACACTGAAAAAAATAAATCCTGGCCAGTTGTTGAGGTATTATTCATTCTTCTAAATAAGAGTGCAGGGAGACTTTTACAAAAGAGTAAGTTGCTTTGTTCACTCAATCAATTTTCTGCAGGTTTATCCCTGAGGTCTAATGTTTTGGCCTAATGACTCCTTTTCCAAGATATCAATCTTTTGAAAGAATGAAATACTGAGAGAGTAAAGGCTAGCAGATCTTTGAAAAATTGACTTTCTTAAGGGAAAGAAACTATATTTTTTCTCTGTGTAAAAAATGATACAGATGCATCTGGTATGTATATCTGATACGAATGGAAAATATGCATTCAAAACTCTAGATAGTTTATAGCAGGGTCAGCAATCTATGGTCTTTGGGAAAAATCAGCCTACCACCTTTGTTTGTAAATAAAGTTTTATTGGAACACAGCCATACATATTGTTTACAACTGCTTTCATGCTACAGCAGCAGAGTTGTGTAGTTGTGGTCTGTAAAGCCACAACTTTGCCACAGTTATTTACTAACTGGCCCATCACAGAAAAGGTTTGTGGATCCTTGGTTTATAGTTTTGCATTATATTCCTGTAAAAATTAGTGTTTTACTAATTAACTCATGTTTGCAAAGTATTGCCCAAATATAAAGTGCTAAATTATAATGCTTATGCAGGTTAATTTATATCGTATTTCACATAAAAATGCAAAATATTAAACAGAATTGAAATAATCCTTTTATATGGAAACCAGCCTATAGAATCTATTTAACAGAGAAGTTAAAAGAAACACAAGTACCGCTCAACAGTAAATGCTTTCTACAAAAATTACTAAATTCATTACTATATTTTCCGTGTGTAAAAGAATCTAGTGAGGAAAACAGAAATCACACCAAGTAGTTCATTGCAAGGTATTTAATATAGAGAACTAGCTGTAAAGACATTAGAAGAACTAAAACTGAGAATGGTGAGTCAACTCAGAGATCACCAACTATGGTGCCACTACCATCTATAGGGCTAAAAGAATAAAAAGATACCAGAGGTGATGAGCTAGGGCTTCCAAGTAGAACCTGGAATCACAGCAGGTGCCACCCACTAGGAACTGGTACCATGAAAGGGTGGTATATGAGTTTCCTTGGACTGCCATAACAACTTACCATAAACTGAGTGGTTTAAAACAACATGAGTTTATTCCATTACAGTTCAGGGTTTCTGAAGTCTGAAATCAAGGTGTTAGCAGGGCCATACTCCCTCTGAAGGCTCAAGGGAAGAATTCTCCTTATCCTAGCTTCTATTGGTTAATGGCAATCCTTGGCATTCCTTGGTTTGTTGCTGCATCACTCCAATTTCTGCCTTCCCCTTCACATGACCATCTTCCCTCTGTGTATCTGTCTCCTCTGTGCCTCTGTGTTCAAATTTCCTTCTTCTTATAAATACACCAGTCATTGGATTTAGGCCCAACCTTAGTACTGTATGACCTCATCTTGAATTAATTACATCTGCAAAGACCCTAGATCTAAATAAGGTTACATTCACAGGTTCCAGGTGGACATAAATTTGGGAGGGACACGATTTAACTCAGTAGAGATGGACTAAAGGCAAAAGGTGGATCTGCTCAGGAAATTGTTGGAGATGTTACCTGAAGCATTCTCCATCCAGTGCCTTCCATTTGCCAAATCTAACAAGAATCCAGTTGGCAATGGAGACTGGGAAATATGCCTCGCAGAGGACAGATCTTTGGAATACAAAGCAGATCAGCGGCTGGCTAGGTAAGGGTCTGAGATACAAGCAAGCAAACAAACAAACAAATAGAAAACAACCTACTCACCATGCTTTTAAAATTCTTCAGAACTTCTTAATCTTTTGGAGACACACTAAAAAGATTATGGATGAAATTATATGATGTTTGGAATTTGCTTAACAATAATGTGGAAAAGGGACAGAGTGTGTTAGAATCTAGATCAAGATATTTCAACAGCAGCACTACTGATATTTTGGGCTGGATAATTCTCCCGTAGGGGGCTGTGCATTGTAGAATATTTACCCACTAGATGCCAGTAATGCCCACCCCCCTACCACCAGTTGTGACAAGCAAAAATGTCTCCATTGACAAATGTCCACTTGGGGGCAAAATTGACCGTGTTGAAGATCACTGGTTTTGGTGACACAAGATTGACTTTGATTTCATAATTGTTGAAGCTGGGTGATGGGTGTGGTGGTTTGTTATATTATACTCTCCATTTCAGTACATTTAAAAAATTTCCATAACAAAACTGAACAACACAAAATAAACTGCCTTAGAGAGTGTTCTGCTTCTGCTAGATTTAGTATTTGAATTAAAGCTGTTACTAAAGGTCACAAAAGTCAATACTTGAGTCAATTAGCAATGATGCTAATGAATTCTGAAGGTCAACTTCTGAAATGACTTTGCACAGAGAGAAATTGAGCGATTTTCCATGCTCTATATCTTTGTCATCAATATTCACGTATTAAGTATATAAATACATGCAACACCATATTAGATATTTATTTTTAAAATATACTTACACATATAGAACACAAGTTTCCAGAAATTTTAAATCAAATACAGATAGTCCTTTGCTTGTAAATAAAGGTCATTGGCTTAAATTTGCATTTGCCACTGCAAATAGACAATCACATCATATCACATGACATAAGATAGCTGCATCCTAAGATGAACCAAAAGTGAGTCTGATGAGTTGGAATTCCTGTTCTTATATTATTTAGATTCTTATTTTGGACATATGATCCTTGTAGACCTCAGTCTCCTGAGGACGAAAGAATTATACACAACACTAGTAACATGATCTTTCTAAAACATGTACCATAATTTCCTTCTTATACCTTTAATGATGAAATGCAAAATCCGTAGTATGTCATCTATATTCCTTAAAATCTAGCCTTTGCCTATCTCTCTAGTTTTGTCTTGCCATTTCTCACACCTCTATGCTCCATTCATGATAAACCACTTACAGTTCTGTGTATGTGCCATGGTTTCTGATTTCTCTGTTTATCCACATTTTCTAGATCAACACAGTTCCCATCTGGCCCATTTCACTTTTTTATATTACTGGCCTGACCATATCATCATTTGAGCTGCAATTCCCTATTAATGCACGAAGGCTTTGTCCCTTTGTCTGACGCAAGACATTCATCTAAATATCAAGCACATGGTTGAAATTTATAACAACCTATTTAGAGGGTATTGCTAGTGTATTTCAATGTGTAACTATGCAATGCATTGTTTTTCTATGGCAATTTTTAGTAAGGATGATTTAAATGTCCAAAATTTCTAGCTTCTCTTTTCATTTTGTAGTGTCTCACCTCCCGTTCCCTATATTTACTGCCCTTCAATAAAATACTTCTGTCAGTAACTCCTCTTCCTAATGATTTCCTTCTCATGACTCACTTTTATTACTCATGAGCTTCCCTAAGTGGCTATGAGATGAGATCCTGGTATCTAGCTTTGTGCCACTCTATTCCACTTCCCTATAAAAGTGGTAAATACCATTACGAGAACCAAGGGACTATGGACAAGACCACTTTCAGCTTATTTTTATTTTCGGGTAAGTTTGGAACTTGCCTTCATCTACCTTAGAGGTACGAGCAGTAAATTTCTGTTGCAAACACGCAATAATGTCAAAAAATTCAACAGATCTATTTCCTTCAGCCTGAGAGCAAATTGTTAAGTTTTAGAATGTAGGTGATACTGTTTGGAAGCTTAGAGCAGATTTTGGCTTGAACCCACAACCGGATTGGCATATTATTATCTGGAAATAATAGTTAAGCAGTCTTTTCATTTCCTTGAAGTCCTTTCCCCCTCTGTTGGAAACATTATTGAGTAGTCAGTGATGTTTGAGTCAGCTGAGTTTCAGGGAATATCTGGTGTCAGTAAAGCATCAGATCATCTGGAAAATTACATTCCAGATATGAAAGATTCATTATTCCAAATTTCCTGCTGGGTGAAAATCAGCATTATTCTAGGTACGGAAAAGAATAACCCAGCAAGATCTGTACTTCTTTTGTTAATTTACATTGTTTTAATTTGTATGAATTATGTAATTATTATACATATACCATAAAGGAGAGAATATTTATAATGTGATATAATCAGACTCTGTAGCTATTATATAAACATAGAATCCATTCCCATTTTGTATGCACACTGCTATAAGGGGACAAAACAAAACCTTTGAAAATGTACGTGTGTGCATATCTTTCAGTAAATATTTTTATGTCTTTGTGCATCCCATTGTACTATTTACCTAAAATTTAAAGTTTCCATTAAGGTTTTGTCTATAAATGTTTATTATATGTCTGTATTTGCAAAAATAACTTGAATAAACTTACACTTAATAAGCCCAAATCATCTCCCTTATCTACTTGGGTTTATTAAATATTTTCAATTACAAGGATGTAAAGTGATCATTGTGTTAGAAAATTATTTTCTCAGTTTCCTCTCCCACTTATGCTCTAATATCAGAACTTAACAATCCTTTTAATATGAAAACTACAGAAAACTCACTTTTTATAAATGGTCTCTTTAAAATATAATTTCTAAACATATTTCATTATTTAACTTTGCTCCTTAGGAGCAATGTGTTTCACCACAAGGCAAATAAGAGATTTACTTGTAAACTAGAAGTCAACACATTAGGATGGAATGAAAGCCTTCCTGGTAAAGGAATTTTTAAGTGGCAGATCATTTACTGTCAAACCCTAAATAACACTACATAGGAATGCCTAAGGGTGCCTTAAAACAAATTGTCCCCATTTCAGATTTCACAATTAAAAGGGAAGGAGGACTTCCAAACATCCTTCATTCCAGACATATGAGTGCATCTGGAGTTACAACCCTGGCAGCGATCAGTTGCTGCATGTTAACAAAGCATGCCCCAGTTGCATACCTGGGATGGCAATGATGCTTGGCTTGGTGAGTCACTCAACCCCTGAGGACATTTTTGCAAATAGAGGCAAAACGTCAAGACCTTTCTCAAAAATTAAATCAGCAAGCTTCCTAGTTATCCTCCCGACTTAAGTAGAAGGAGTAAATTCCTATTCCCTGAAGCAGCTTGTAAGAGCAGAGCTGCCTGAGCACAGTTCAGAGATGCCTTTAGCATGAATGGGAGCTGGGAAGAAATAGCCTTTCAGAATATAAAGCAGGAAAAGTTTTCTCTTCCCATAAACCTATATGTAATACTTTTATAGAAAATAATTACTCTGTAGGATCCATGCATGGGAATTACACTAGTGATCTCTAACCAAGGTCAGAATTTTAAGAAATAATTTCACGTACTTATAATATACTTTTTATAAAGATGTATGAACATGTTTCTATGGGTATCTATTTTAGATACTACAATCTATCTTCAGCTCTCTATATCTATTTTAAACTTGGCTTTGCCCACTGATTTTAAATACAAGCATGCCATACTCTCAGCAGTGCTGTCCAATAGAACTTTGTGCTGTGATGGAAATGTTCTGTATCTACCTTGTCCAATATGATAGTCTCTGGCCTATTGAGTGAGCACTTGAAATGTGGCTAATGAGACCAAGGAACTGAATTTTTAATTTTTAAGTTGTCGTTAGCTTACATTGCAATGGCCACGTTTGGCTAGTAGCTATTGGTATTGGGCATCACAACTTTAGAACAGCTCTGCTCAAGCTTTAATATGCACCGGGGGAATCTTGTTCAAAGGAAAATTCAGATGCAGTGTGTCTGGGTAGAACCTGAGATTCAGCATTTCTATCAAATTCCCAAGTGATGCTGATGCTGCAGCTCCACAGACCACCCTTCAAGTAGCAAGGCTTTAGAAGAATCGTTCTCAAACTTTGATGTATATTAAAATAACCCGGGGAGTATTAAAAACCCCAGTGCCCAGGCTGAACCCGATGCCAAACAAATAAGGGATTCTCTTGATGAGACACAGGCATCAGATGTTTTTAATCTTTCTCAGTGATTCCAATGACTAGCCAAGTTTGAGAGCTATAGTAGCTCCCCCCTTATCCGCAGTTTCGCTTTCCTCGGTTTCAGTTACCTGTGGTCAGTTGCGGTCCAGAAGCAGATGATCCTCCTGACATATAGTCGGAAGCTGAGTAGTAGCTTAATGCTAGGTCATAATGCCTATGCCATTCTCCCCACTTTATCTCATCTTGTAGGCATTGTATCATCTCACATCATCATAGGAAGAAAAAGGGTGAGTACAGTACAATAAGATATTTTGAAAGAGAGAGACCACATTCATACAACTTGTATTACCGTATATTGTTATAATTGTTCTATTTTATTTTTAGTTATTGTTGTTAATCTCTTACTGTGCCTAATTTATAAACTTTATCATAGGTGTGTATGTATAGGAAAATCATAGTGTATATAGGGTTTGGTGCTATCTGCGATTCACGCATCCACTGATCTTGGGGGGGTCTTGAAATGTATCCCCCACAAATAAGGGGGGAGTACCGTAGTGCTTTGGAACAGTGCTTATTGTACTGTAAAGTGCATAGGAATCTCGTGGAGATCTTGTTTAAATATAGATTCTGACTCAGTTGGTGTGGGGTGGGGCCTGATATTTTTACATTTCTAGTAAGCTTCCAGGTGATTCCAAGGTTAGTGATTTGCTCTAGACATTGCTATGCAAAGAGTATAATTAGCATCACCTGGGAACATGTTAGACCTGCAGAACCTTGGGCCCTGTCCTAAAATAATTGAATGGGAATCTGTTTTTGAATGGCATTCACAGGCAATTTGCACGTACATTATAGTTAAGGGACACTAATCCTGAAATCTTAAACATTTTTTGTTAATATTGAGTTTGAAGAGTTTGAGAGCCATTTTTAAGGTTAGAATTTGAACGCAGTGATCCTCAAAGTACGACCCCAGGTCCAGCAGCATCTGCATCATGGGCAATTTATCTGGGGACAGGGCCCAACAATTTGTGTTTTATTGAACCATTTGGGTGATGCTCCTGTATGCTAAATTTTGAGAAACACTGCTCTGGCTTTTGTTGGGTTCAGAATTCTGAAGAAATAAGCTTTATTAATATTTATTTTGTATAGTTCTTATAATGTATACAAGGCACATACCCAATGCTTTGTACACACTGTATCATGCATCATGTAAGAAGAGACTATATATCCCAAGGAACAGTATTGTCACATAGATGTTCAATTAATATTTGTCGAATTAGTGATTGAATGGTTATTTATGAATAAAATGCATAATATACAGAATTTTTGGAATCTTCCAGGATGATCTTTTTTTAATGTATGTGAAGAAGATTGGCCCTAAGCTAACATCTGTTGCCAATCTTCCTCTTTCTGCTGAGGAAGATTGTCCCTGAGCTAACATCTGTGCCAATTGTCCTCTATTTTGTATGTGGGAAACCGCCACAGCGTGGCTTGATGAGCAGTTCATAGGTCTGCGCCCAGGATACGAACCCCCGGCCGCCAAAGCAAAGCATGTGAACTTAACCACTATACCATCAGGCCGGCCCCCAGGATGATGTTTTTAAATGTAAATCTGATCATTTTATTTCTTCAGTAAAATCTTTTAGTGCCTTACTATTTCTGTAAGAATGAACCTAAACCCCTTAAACTGATCTACAGGATCTGGCCACATCCCATGCCACTGTCCACTATCACCACTCTCCATGATCCCCCGTCCACCACCCAGCTCTCTATAATAAAACTATTCTAGCCTTCCATCACTTTGGTCTTTGAACCATACTCCTTCCCACTTTAGGGTCTTTGCACATGTTGTTCTTTCTAAAGAGATCATTCTTTGCATATCTACCCCGTTCCCTAGTTAACCAATTCTCATCCTTCATTTGCCAAAGGTAAGTCCTGTGCCCCATGGACTTATATAGCATCACTCTCCTCTTTTTCCACATACTTACATATATGTTCTAACTGGTCCTTTGAGGTCATAGGTCATGCACAGACAAGTCATAAATGTTCTCTTTTTAGAAACTAGTAAATCTTTTTTTTTTAAGATTTTATTTTTCCTTTTTCTCCCAAAGTCCCCTGGTACATAGCTGTGGACTTTTTTTCAGTTGTGGGTCCTTCTAGTTGTGGCATGTGGGATATCACCCCAGCATGGCCCGATGAGCAGTGCCGTGCCTGCACCCAGGACTCCAACTGGCGAAACCCTGGGCCTCCAAAGCAGAGCGCGTGAACTCAACCACTTGGCCACGGGGCTGGCCCCATAGAAGCTAATAAATCTTAACTGCTGCCATCAGAATTTACCATTTACCATTCCAAAATTTACAATTATTTTCAACATCACCCTAAGCATTCTCCAACTAGTGCTTTCCATCAGCAATGAGTTTTACGTCATTTTGTTACTTACATATGTGATAAGATACAAAATAATTTTTAAAAGTATATGCTCTTGATCATTTTCAGGTAACTTTTATAGCGAGTATAAGGAACATCTCATGCTATTTTATTAGACTAGAAATATTTAAAATTAAAAATTAGCCTGAATCATGGAAATAAATCATTTTAATCCAAGTAAATATTATAAATAAAGTATTTTGGTAATTTCCAGGAAGAGGAATACAAACATCATCTGGAGATAATTCTGAATTAATATGTGTGTTTGTATAATATAACGTTCCTGTTTTTAAATTATCTGATACTTTGTTATGCATAAATCACCATTATCTTTAAAAGAAATTAAAGAATATTAATTAGTGTTTGAACTAAAATTACTTAATTGTGTAGGCTAGGTTATTCTGCAGTAAAAATAGCTACAAATTTTGACAACTTATAAAGCAAAAGTTTATTTTTTGCTCATGTACTGCATGCATAGTGGACTGGCTGGGAACTCTGCTCCGCATCATCTCAGCTCAGTACCAATTCTGATGTAGCAGCCATTATCTCAAATGTTAGGGTTGCTTTGGCAAAGTTAAAGAGAGAGCACTGTGCACCTCTTACTTTAAATAAAATTTAATATATTAAAATTTTTCCCAGCTTTAAGGAGATGTAATTGACATATAACATTGTGTAAGGTTAAGGTGTACAATGTGTTGATTTGATACACTCATATATTGCAAATAATTACCACCATAGCATTAGCTAACACCTCCATCATGTCACATAATTACCATTTCTTTTTTGTGGTGAGAACATTTAAAATCTCTCGTAACAACTTTCAAGTATATGATACATTATTGTTGACTATATTGCATATACAATATATTGTTAACTATATTGTATGTACAGTTCTGCACATTAGATCCTCACAACTTATTCATCTTCTAACTAGAAGTCTTTACTCTCTGACCAGTTATGTCCTACTTCTTTGAAAGCTTCTGCTTGAGAGTGGCACACATCACTCCACTCACACTTTATTAGCTAAAACAATTTACATGGTTTCAACTTCAAGGGGGCAGATAAATGCAATCTTGACAAATATCTGGAAAGAGAAGATCGAAATATTAGTGAAGAGCACTAATGAGTATCAGTCTGCCCTGATGGTTACCAAATATTTGGTTTATTCTTCTTCTTGCATGAAAAATACACACATCTCCCTGACACCTTTCCAAGGAATAAAATCCAAAAATCCCATCCTATCATACATTTGGCTGAAATTTCAGAATTTCTGACTGATGTGTGAAAATCTTTACATCAGATCCACACATGTCCACTCTTGATCCAGAGACCTATGACCTATGAACTAATAAAACAAGTGAATAAATGATATGTCCCACATCAGTGTTATAGATATACTAGGAAACAATATAAGGATGAAAGCTGGAGGGGATGTGAGTGGGTAGAATGTTCTTTTGACTTGGCGCTGATCATGCTACAAGAAAGGGGTGTCCAGTTCATTGCTCTCCATGGTCTCCAGCTACAAACTTTGAAGATGTTTCCTTTTCCATTATCATCCTTGGACAAATCTGAAATAAGCATTGGAGAACATCTCTCCTTGGGGATCTTTATAGTTTTCTCGGTCTGCTGAACCTGAAAAGGTTGAGGCTCCAAGTGTCATTTTGAGTCTTAAACAGTCATAAAGTTTTCCATTTCTATTGCAGTAACATTCTCTTAAGAAACTTAGTAGGCTTATTATGTATTTAATTCTAGTCAGTTCCATGCTCTAAAAGTCGTACACACAGTCTATTTCTGTACTTGCTTATTATGTTTGCTATATTTCTTGACTTTCTCATCCTCACGTCTTCCTCTTTCAACCTAATTGCTTGTTTCTTGAACTTATCAAGTTCCAGTAGGTGAGCCATAATTTTATTCTCTTTTTTCTTGAGCCATTTTGCCCAATTGAAAGGATTTACTGGGTGTCAAAACCTTAATTGGGTCTTTTCTCTGAAAGATCTTAATTTGCTCAGAGATTTTAATAGTGGATATGGAGGGAATACCCTTGATTTGATTTCTGTCACAAGGCTGGGTTTTAATTGGCCTTTGTCTCTCAAAGCCCTTCTCAGATGTATATTTTACCAATTAGTGTTAAAAAGCAGTTGCCTCTTCTAATCCTACAAGTCCCCAAATTTCTGGCCTTCACCCTCTCCTTTTATTCCTGCTTGCAAACTAGCCAATCCTTTTCAAAGCCAATCTCTTGTAGTACTTTATCAAAGCTAGCAATGAACAACCAACACACACACTCGCATTCTTTTGCAATCTTTATTTCTTGATTTACAAATTCACAAGGTATGTAATTTGGCTTCCAGATTATCTCTGTCAACAATTTTATCAAATGATTACATGTTGCATCACATAGATCACCATTCTTGTAATCTCTGATAATAGTTTCCTCACCACCCACTTCCCAGTCTTTATTTTAAGGTTTTTTTAATGGAAGTACCACATTTCTAGGTATACATTTCTGTAGTAATCAAGATAGATGATATTATATAGATTATTTTGCCATTAAAAGATTATTAGTAACTTATATCATCAAGATATATTTCTTGCTACTGCTACATGAGAGAGCTAGAGACTCTCCTCATTCTGGGACTGAGGCAATGGCACAGGGACAGAAAGAGGATGGTGATTGAGCCTGGAAATGACACATCATGTTCTACACACATTTCTTCAGCTAGAGCAACCCATATGTTCAGTTAAAAATTCAGGTATGGGGAGATACAAACTCCCCACGTGCCTGGAAAGAGAAACAAAAACTATTTTGTAAATTGCACCAATGATCATCCTACCAAATAGTAAATGAGTCAATTTGGCTATCAAAAATATTGGAAGGAAATATGACATGAATCCATAATTTTACTAATGCTCCAAAATAATTTTACATATATTTATATTTCCTACTATATATAGTATATTATACAGTACTTACATTTATATTACCTATGTTTTCCTAAATATTTTTGTAATTTACAGTGATAAAAATAGTGGTTAAAATGGTCACAGCACTTTATACTCATTAATTCATCTTATTCTTACAATCTTACAAGGTAGGTGTTATTACTCCTATTTCAGTGATGTTGAAGCATTAGTATTAAATAATCATGCCCAAGAAGTGAACTCATCACTTGGTAATGAGTGAAAATGGGCAAGGCCCACATTTCTAGTCACTTTCTAGACAGATCGTCTGATTGTTCTACAGGCACTCCGAGATTAACAAATTCTAAAACAACAACAGTAGTGGTAGTATGTTGAAGAGGCAACTACCACCTTTAACCAAGATATTTTTTATCTTCTTTATTGTAGATAATGTATCAACAACATTGAGGTTAGGTAATTCAACTTTACTTTTTACTTTCTCCTACCACCACTCATCAACACACAAAAGTGCTACTGATTTTATCTCTTTAATTGTCCTTAAGTGTTCTCAAAGCAACTCTATATCAGGCTATCAAATGAGTTCTACTTGGTGCCAAAGAGTAGAATAATGCCTCATAAGTGAAGCAAAATGAATATTTAATATGTAAAAACATCCATATAATATAGAAGAGAATTTCCATCACTAATGGTGTTGTTTAATAAATGTGCTCTGGACTGATACGTTATGGAAAACTTTAAAATATATAATTCAAATATATAATTTATATCAATAAATTAGATAAACTATGAAGTGCTTTTAAAATCTAGGATTCTGTGACTCTAATGTGCTTACAAGCAGACCTACTTTCCTCTTCCTTTCATATTTCTAAATCTTCCTTTATAGAATTAGTACATCTATACACTTAATTTGAGTTTTGCCTCCAAGTTTCCTAACTTAAAATTAGTTATCTCTAAAGTCATTCTCCCATTCTTCAAATTCTTTGACCCTCTTGATTGACCTCACAGTGTACTCTATTAGCATGTTCCTTCCTAGTTGCTATTTTGCCCCCCTTTTTTCTTTCCTCATTTCCTACTCTACCAATCTAAGTTGCAATGGTTCAGGCATTTCAGGCATTCCTTCTCGCTCCTTTGCTGTAAACCATAGTGTCATCTTAATACATACTGAAAAATCCTTTGATAAATTCCAATAGCTATTCTTGATAAAAACATTCAGCAAACTAGGAAGTTCTTTTAGGGAAGTTCCTCAATCTGCTAAAAGGCATCTATGAACAATTCTATAGCTAAAATCATATTATTTGTGAAATACTAGATTTTTGCCCCTAAAGTCAGGAACAAAGCAAAGATATTCACTCCTTCCACTTCTATTCAATAATTTAGCAGGGGGGACCTAGCCAGTGTAAGAAGGCAAAGCAAAGCAAGAAAAGTCATAGAGACCAGAAAGGAAGAAACAAAACTGTTTAAAATGTATACAGTATGAGTGTACACATAAAAAATCCTAAAGAATGTCCAAAAAGATATTAGAACTGATAAGTAAGTTAACCAAGATTGTGGGATACAAGATCATATGCAAAATTAAGTTGCATTTTTATAAAACAACTATGAAAAATCTAAAATTGCATCCCAAAACATAGGATGCTTAAAGTCTAAAAATATAGGTGTACAATTTCTCCATTAAAAACTACAAAGCACTGATTAGAGAAAAAAAATTTAACTAAATAATTGGAGAGTATACCATGTTCATAGATTTGCATATTCAATCTTATTAATATGCTGATTCTAAATAAATTCATCTCTAGAGTCAATGCAATTCCAGTAAAAGCCACAGTAGGCAGATGCCTTGTAGTAATTGACAAGCTGATTGCAAAATTTATATAGAAATGCAAAGAAACTCAAATAGCCAAAATCATTTGAAAAACAACAAAGTTGGAAGACTTACACTGTCTGATGTGCAAACTAGCTATAAATCAATAGTAATCAAAACAGCATGATATTGTCATAATAATAAACGTATAAGTCAATGGAATAGGATATGGTCAACTGATTTTCATCTAATGTGCCATGGTGTTTCAATGTAGAAAGGATAAACTTTTCAACAAATGATGCTGGAACAACTAGATAATCATATGAAAATAAATGAACTTTGACACTTACCTTGCACTGTAAAAAAATAGCTTGAAATTGATCATACACATGGACATAAAACTGTAAAACTTCTGGACGTAACCATAGGAGAATATCTTTGCAGCCTTAGGCTAGGTAGATTTCTTAAAATAGGACACAAAAAATATGTCATAAAAATTCATTAATTTTTTTTGTTGTGGTAAAATATACGTAATATAAAATTTATAATTTTAATCATTTTTAACGTACAGTTCAGTGGCATTACGTACACTCACCAGCAAACATCTCCAGAAGTTTTTTATCATCACAAACTGAAACTCTGTACCCATTAAACAATAACTTTGTTCCCTTCTTCCCCCAGCCCCTGATAACTACTATTCTACTTTCTGTTTCTATGAATTTGACTATCCTAGGTACCTCATATAAGTCAAAATATACAATATTCGTCCTTTTGTGTCTGGCTTATTCACTTAGCATAATGTTTTCAAGGTTCATCCTTGTTGTAGCACGTATTACAATTTTATCCCTTTTTAAACCTGAATAATATTCCGTTGTATGAATATATCAGATTTTAGTGATCCAGTCATCTGTCAATTGACATTTGAGTTGTTTCCACCTTTGACTATTGTGAATAATGCTACTATGAATGTCAGTGTACACTATCTCTTTGAGTCCCTGCTTTCAATTATTTGGGGTGTATACCTAGAAGTGGAGGAGGTTGCTTTTGTTATCCTGGAGGATTTAGGAGAATTTGTGAGTATAATATTCTCAGGCTCATCCACCATATGTCTCCTTTCCAGATTTCAGCACCCTATTATTTTCCTATCAGAGTCCCAACTTTGTCATAGGGTACTGTGGACACTGCATATCTCATCTCTTTTGTAGCTCTGTTACATTTACAATCAAATTCTAGGCCTTATTTTCTTAAATAACAAAATGCACTATGGAAATTTTCAAATATTTATAGAGGTAGATATAATAGTAAAATGAAGACACATGCACCCATCACCCAGCTTCAATAATTATCAATGTACAAGAAATCTTGTTTTAAATATACCCTCACTGACTCCCACTACCTGATCATTTTGTAGCAAATCTCTGACATCAGTATTTTATTTGTAAATATTTCAATATATATATTTTAAGATGACTCCTTTTAATATAAAAGTATTTTTATGACACCAAAAAGGAATAATAATTCCTTAAAACTATCAAATATCCAGTCAGTGTTTACCATATTTTCCATAACATCTTATAAAAGTTTGTGTATGTGTGTGTATGTGTTTAATAGTTAGTTTATAACAAGATCTGGGCCTGTCTGCATTGCAGCTGTTGGGAATGGGAGGCCCTCTGGCTTTTACAACATGCCCTTCATTGTCAGTTGGCTTCTCTGAGATGTTCATTTCATTTTTGCTAGGCTTTCAATGCTATTAACAGAAGTCAGTCTACTCTACAATCATTCTAAATTAGCTTTGGCCTCATACAGTTCAATTGTTATAGCAACCATATATTCCAAACTCTCACTGTCAACCTGTATTTCATCCCAATTAACCAGAGGTTTTTAAAAAGCCTTTTTAATTGTAGTGCCTTTGCATGACATGGGCTATCATCACCTACCTCACCTCTCACCAGAAATGGCATCCCTATTGGTATTAATCTGATGAGTAATCCAACCCCCAAAATCCATCCAAAAGACATGCGGTATGTTTGCTTTCTAGGGCCACTTCTGATGCCAACTATCAGTCTGGATTCTCTAAAAAGCAAAGCTTGAGCGAAATATTATGAGCTGCTAGTTTATTAGGGGAGTGTAATCCCAAGAAAGCAAGAGAGAGGTAAATGAATACAGAATCAGGGGGAGAAGACAATATGTGGAAGGATTCCCAAACTAGCCTCCACTTGGCATCAGGTGTAATTTATTATTCAACCTCAATGGGCTTTCTTCTGAGAAGCCTTATGAACTACTGAGTCTCAGGAAACTTGGGGAAGGGAAGAGTAGTGAAATTTGTATTCACCAGCTTCCAATCCAATTCATTAAAGCTACTTTTCCACGGGTTTCAACTCTCCCACACTTCTGGGTTATGCTTTGATCTCATACCTCAGTGGCAACAGGGAAGTTCCAGGTGGAGAGCTAGAGGCACACTGTAAAAAAATGAAATGAGGTCATGTTGTGTTGTGCCTGCATGTAGCCACACAAAGTTGGTAACTTCAGCAGTGGCTGGTGTATGTATTGGAGGAGGCGTTGCAACCAGTGTACAAGGGCTGTAGAGATAAATGGGATCAAGAGACTCTGAGGTGGCACATAAGATATGTCTGATACAGAGCACTGTCATAAATTATCCTGACCACACTCAGTTCTTCATTATCCACATAGACTGTTGTCTTGTCAGGTTAAAGAGAAATAGCATAAGTCACTAGTCAAAATTATTTAAGATGGAAATTCTGTTCTGTATAATGTGAATTCTTGAACCAAAATGATCTATCATTGTCAGGTTTGAAGGTGTCTTTTGAAATAGAGAATGGCAACAATCCACTTACATAAAACGTTACCAGCAACAAAGAAAATATCATGTGGCAGCAATGGGTGGCTACACTGTCTGAAAATTCTGTGTTCATTACATATCAAATCAAGTATCAAAGAGATGTAGATGCATTTTCCTACTTGCAACACACAAAAATCAATTTAAACATTATATTTCCTAAAAAGGAAGGACAAATTTTGGACACTAGATGAGTTTTTGTATCATCCTTTTGTGGCAACATCCATGGTAACCATAAAACACAGGCCACTGGGGAAATTAGAAGTACTTCAGTCAGATTGGAAGAGTGGAGAAGTAAACATTGGACTAGCTCCTAGCTGAGAGAGGATGAAAGGGACAGAGCCAATAGCTCTTTGCTAAAAGAGTCAGGACTGTCTCTAAATGTCTTGAAACTATTATTGCATAACTAAAGTAGATGTGAATTCATTACTGTGTGTTCTGCTGAGTACTTCAGTGCTTAGTGCTAATATAATTGAAATTATTGATATTGTCACCAGCAATCTATTCTCTGTGTTGGAGAACTGTTGTCTGATTATTCCAGGCACTTGGTAAAGGAGGATACTTTAGAACTAATCTGGACCCAGTAGTTTGAATTGATAATCGCAAAAGATATCCAGGTCAAATGCCTAGATTCTTTTTGGAGCTGCAAGTACCCGCAGCTGGAGTGCACGGTCTTCATCTCGCTAGAACTTAATGTTCTTGTCGTGATGCTCACTTCACCAGCTATGCACAGGCTTATTTTACCAGAGACCAGAAGATATCCACCATTGTGTCATTCTGAGAGAAGTACCATTCACTACATAGTTTCAGTGGTGAAATTCAATCTGATCAAGGGTTAGATTTTGAGATTTATTTTCTGTGGAAAGTACACAGCTCTCTAGACTGTACAAGGGCAGAATTTCCCCTTATCATCCACAATAAAATACACAATACGAGAGAATTAACCAAATTTTACTATTTTTGTAATGGAATTGCCACTAAACAGAAGAAACTTTGTTGACAGTGAGTGGAATTGTTAGTGCATGCCTATAATCTCATGAGGATATGAACCATTGTCTTTATCTTATTTCATAATCTTTCGCAAGAAACTAGGCTGCCCATTAATCTCTTTTTAGGGGTGCACAGGTGAGGTGAGACATCTGAGAAGCTCACTCAGTACTCAGCTAAACTGAAATATACTTTGCAGACTTTAAGTTGGTTGGCCACATGCCACTCAATGGTAGAATAGAGACTGATACATAGCAGAATCTCGCAGTCTTGCTACAGCTGTGAGTACTCCTTGTAGGGGTAAAATAACCAATGCTTATAATCTACCTTCTGTTTCAAGGGTGTGAGGGGTGAGCTTATGACTTACCTATATACCAAAAGTGAGGTGAATGTGGGTTAGGGGTTCTTGAGATGATTCAAAAAATAACCTCTTGTTAACATGGGAATTTAATGAGAGAATTACCCCCTATTTTCTAATGCAGAGGGAGCTTGTCAGAATGAAGGGTGGAAAAACCCCTTCATGCTGAAATAATAGATTCCTCACTATAACTTACCAGGACGCTAGGAGAAAAAGTAGGATAGTAGATCAGAGTGGAGAAATGGGTATTGCAAAATACTATGGCCCCAGTGCCTCAAAATTGTTACTAAATAAAGATGTGACTCACTTTTTATTATTTCAATTGGAATTCAAGTGTAATTGTACCATATGGTAAAAATATTCTGATTCCCTATCAGAAGGTTCATGTGGGAAGGATACAAAAGGAGAGCTGGAATTTGTCCTGGAATGTCTTCCTGATATAATAGTAGTAAATATTTTGATCTAAGTGTCAGAAATTTCCCCAGAAGTGGGTCTAGAATTGAATCTTTTGTTCATTTTATTGCTCATCATTAAGTGGTCTCTTCCAATCTGAGTATATACAATTCTTCCATCAGATAATAAAACTTTTTTCTATATTTATTAGTATTTCTTGCCCTTCCCTTTGTTCTTTGTTATCCCTGTACAAAAATTTCATTGGATGTGTTTTGGTGTGTCTAGTTTTATGCTCCATGTTACTAACACTTTTCTCATATTCCTCATTCCTTTTTTCTTTTCCCCTGGATTTTGAAATATTCCCCAGCTCATGAATTTGATTCTCTGAAATCATCCTTTCTACAATTTAGTCTGTAATTTTGAGTTTTTAACTTTAGAAATCATGACTTAAATTTGAATTACGTTTAATTATTTCATTGTCACAATCTTTTGTTTTGGATATATCTGTTGGCATTACTCCAAAGATATGCATTACAGTCTTGCATCGCTTAACAACAGGGATACATTCTGAGAAATGCATGGTTGGACGATTTTGTCATTGTGTGAACATCATAGAGTATACTGAAGGGAATAAAATTTGCCACCCAAAGTGTCTCCTTAACATGAGGATTAATTTGGGTTGATTATTCTTAAGAAACAAAAGACAAAGTTTTTCTTGTTATTTTCCCCTTAATTGCCTAAAAGAATTCCAATAAAACGACCTGTCTCAGGAAGCAAACTATCACCTTAGCATAACGTGAATTGGGTGGTAGACAGGGAGGAACCTAGAAAAGCTTGTTTGTTGGGCTCCCCTCTGTGTCCTGTTTCTGTGTGGCCACACACTTGTTTTCCAAATATTTGCTCTGTAGCACCTTCCTGTGAATTGCCTTCCTTCCCTTTTAAGTCCCTGACTTTCCTCAACCCAGCACCTTCTTTTGTCTTTAGCTGAGGATGGTATTTAAGGTGAGGGCATCAACCATTCGGTGAGTTAGTCAATTTTCCTGGCTTTCTGTCATGCATATATGTTATTAAACTTTTGTTTGTTTTTCTCCCATTAACCAGTCGATGTCACTTTAATTCTTAGACCAGCCAGAATAACCTAGAAGGGTAGAGGAAAATTTTTTCCTCCCCTACAGTACTTACACAAACCTGGATGATATGGCCTACTACACACCTAGGCTATATGGTACTAATCTTATAGGACCACCGTCATATATGTGAAGCGTTGTTCACCAAAATGTCATTATGCAGTGCATGACTGTATACTTATTTTAAATATGTTCTGTTTTAACTCTCTCTTTCATTGTGAGTTTGTTTATTTTGTTGAAGTTTGGCACCTCTCTTTCATGAACTTGTTTTTCCACAAATGCATGGTGATACTTGTTTTTCTCTTCATATTGTAGATGAGGTTCTAGATTTAACATTTGTAGCTTGCACATGGCTCTTTAGCTCAAGTGAAAATCTTAATCTTGCATTGTTTAGGGATTCTGAGAACAGGAGTCCTAATTCTGGAAGCTTCATAGTGGAAGGGCACATAAATAGACAGTTAGTTATTCATTCATTTGGGATGTTCAAGCAGGTTAAATTCCGAAAGTCAAGGTTCACCTTCCCTTGTGATACCTGTAAGTTATCAGAACACTTTCTATTTATCCTGCCCTTGTGACTACTATGAGATTACCTAGAGTCACAAAGACGCACCTCAGAAAACTGTATTCTACCAGGTACATTGAAAGTAGGACTTTTGCAAATATCATGCATGTATTAGGTGCCATGAAATATTTGCCATGAAATTGAATCTAATATAGATGTGTCATTTACAATTCAAAATACTAAGTCATTTTATCATCAAGTTTATTTAATTAAATTACTTTTAATCTGTATTACTATGGTAAGTATGGACAAGTGATATGTGCTTTTGATATAATGGTGAATAACATAGATGGGGTTCCTACCATCTCATGGTTTATAGCCTGGTAGAAGGGCATAAAACACATTACAGGGGCTGGCCCCGTGGCCGAGTGGTTAAGTTCGCGCACTCCGCTGCAGGCGGCCCAGTGTTTCGTTGGTTCGAATCCTGGGCGCGGACATGGCACTGCTCGTCAGACCACGCTGAGGCAGCGTCCCACATGCCACAACTAGAAGAACCCACAACGAAGAATACACAACTATGTACCGGGGGGCTTTGGGGAGAAAAAGGAAAAAATAAAATCTTTAAAAAAAAAAAAAACACATTACAAAATAATGCAGTTGCTGCTACAATAGAAGCATTATTCAGCACTGAAGTAGAACACAGCAGGGGTGATAAATTCAGTCTGAGTATGTAAAGGAAGACTTCTTGGGAAGAGTGAAATCTAAGCTGGGTTATGAAAGATAACTAGAAATTATCCAAATTAAGTTGAGATAAAAAATGTTCCAGGTGTGAAGAATAGCAGCTGTATTAGCACAGAATCAACATAAAGCATGGTACCTTTAAAGAACTAAAGGGAATTTGAATTTGACTCAGAGTGTGGAAAACAGTGTAGGAAGTGGAAAGAGATGAGACTGGGAAAATAAATAGGTTTAGATCATGGAAGATCAGGTATGCCATGTTAAAGGATTTGTCCTTTATTTTAGATATATAAAGAATTTTGAGAAAAAAACTGACATGATCAGATTTTCAATTTAGAAAGATGAATCTGGTTATATTATGAAAAATAGAATGTTGGGAAACTGGAGGCAGGAATAGAGATCAGGGATCGTGATCAGGAGTTGCATAGTGCTTACATAAGAGATGTCGGTGGTCTTGACTTGAATTTAGCAAGCACAATAGAACTTGGTTATCATTGGGCTATGAAAGATTGGAAAGAGATCAAGACAAATACCCGGTTTCATGGCATTGGCAGCTTGGTGGATGTTGATTTCATTTCTTAGAATCAAAATTACAGGAAGAAGAGCTATCATTGGCAGATGGTTTTGGGCAGCAAAGATGACTTTACTTTTGGATAGCTTTAGACAACACATGAGTCTATGCACTAATAGAACTTATTTACAAAAAGAGGTGAAGGTCAGGATTTGGCCTGTAGGCCATGATTAGCTGACTACTGGTTTAACAGAAATCAAAGGACACTAAGAAGGACAGTTGTTAGAGTAAAATGAGGAATATAAAGTGTTATAAAGCCAAGGGTAGAGGGTGTTTAAAAGACAAGGGAATGACCCATAATACCAGGAGATGCAGGAAAGTTCAGTTAGAACTTTCTATTGGATTTTGGTGATAAAAGTTTCATTGGTGCTCCAGAAGCCAGCTTTCAGTGAGTTGAGGAGATGAAGTGAGAGGAAAAATAACTGTGTATAAGCAACCTTTTAAAATTGTTGATTTGTAGAGCCAGCCCTGATTGCCTAGTGGTTAAAGTCTGGCATGCTCCACTTTGATGGCTCAGGTCTGGTTCCTGGGCACAGAACCACACCACTCGTCTGTCAGTAGCCATGCTGTGGTGGTGGCTTACATAGAAGAACTAGAAGGACTTACAACTAGAATATACAACTATGTACTGAGGCTTTGGGGAGGAAAAATATGTAAAAAAGAATTGTTGAGTTCTAAAGAGAAGAGAAGAGATATGCTACTAAGTAGGGGTGGTGGTAGGTCTGAAAAAAGTATTTTAAGATGAGACAGAACAAAGGATAGTCAAATGTGAATAGGAAAGAGCAATAGAGAGGTAGTAGTAGAAGATGCATGATACACATGATAAAGAAGGTATAACTGACATAAGAAATGTCCCTTGAAAATGCAAGAGAATGGGCAAAGATGGAAATTCAATCTTAGGAAAAAGTATCATTTTCATTATAACTAGAGGGAAGGAGATAGTGGCATTTCAGGCTTGTATCCATTATCTATCCCTGCATATCAAACTACCCCCCCACACACATTAACAAGGATTTATTATTCACACTTCTGTAGGTTAGCAGGGCTCACTTGTCTAGTTCTACTTTATTTATGTTGGCTGAGATCACTCCTGCAGAGCAGTTATCCAGAGACTCAACTAGGGCTGGATATCTTAAAATGGCTTCATGTCTAATGATTGTCTAATGTCTAATGATTGGTGCATCTACAAAAGACCTCTAGCTCATGTTCCTCTCCAGCAGAATAGCCATGGCTCCTTAGAATGTAAGAGGGGGGAAAATTGAAGTGGCAAAGCCTCTTAAGCCAAGCCTCAGAGTTTGCAGAATGTCTCTTCTGCCACATTCTATTTGTCAAAGAAACTCACAGGGCCAGCCCAGATTCAAAGGGAGAGTAAATAGGCACTGCCTCTTTAATGGGAGGAAGGGCAAAGTCCCATTGCCAGAGGGCATGTGGGATGGCAGAGGTTGTTTCTGGTGTCTCTGTGAACCATCTCCCACAAGGCTTTATAAAACTCATTCATTTTGAAACATGCCTGTTTCTCTTCCTAGTCTCAACAAAATGGACTGATTAGAACTAGAGTGTTGAAGGTACGTTGTATAAGCCGTAATAACTAGCAGGTGGAATTAGGAAGAATCTCTATCTTATTCAGATCTTCCTTATAATATAGAAAAATTAAACAAAAGCAGCTGGAATACTTTAGATTCCATAATCCTTAATGGATGGAAAAAAATATGAAAATGCTTCTTTATGGTTGCTTCAAACACTAAAATCCAAGATACAATATGACAACTCCACTGATTTTTGTCTTAAGGCATCTGTTTATAACTTACTTTCTCCTTTCTGCTAAACAGCGATTAAAACTTGGTCCCACTGAAACCCAGATTCGAAGTGTTGAAATAGGACAAAAATGCTTTGGAATTATTTGGTATATTCAGTTGATTTCTTGAAATATGATTGAAAAGTGGCACACGCAATTCTTAACCATCAGAATTTAGATTGATCCTTTTATCTGAATAGAGTCTCAGTGGGTGAAAATCACTGAAATTGTAGAATATCTGAAACAACTTCAATCCATCACACTGCAAAATATCATCAGTGTGCTGAAAGGAATACAAAATAATGTTTACTTGCCTATTTTTGGTTCAAAAGTTTTCACTCTAAAAACTAATAAGTGGCTCCAGGTTTCCTAGTTGACATCTTTCTTAAAAACTACCTTTATAAAATTTCTCCTCTATTCAATAATTCTCAAGTGCTGAGTTCAGCATTGATGATTTTTGAGAGTGCTTTTATTATCTCAGTCTCTTTTTCAGTATCTCTTTCCCCACTTTATCCTTCGCTTTCTTCCTTCCGCTGTTCCCTATCTCCCTCTTTTCTGTCTCTTGATAGAAAGGGAGTATGTGAATGTTTGAGAGCCTTTATCCGCACATGTACTAATCTGAGATTTTATGCCTAAACTCATTTTAGTTCAAATTTATATTAATATGGGAGGGGCTGCTCTTAACCCTGAATGGAGATTGAGCCATGCCCAGATGATTCTGAAGAGGTAGTGGATTGAGCATCCCCAGGAGCCAGTTTGTGTTCTGGGATTTCCAAGCTAAAGGAGAACAAGGAAAAATGTGTTTTGATGTTTAAAGGGGAATTTGAGGTCGAGCAGGATGGAGAAGACAATAGTGGCCAGTCTCAGTTATTGTTTACCTATCCTAGGTTATATCAACTTCTATATAAGTTAATTGAGACCATAATGTAGGCAGAACATGCAGGTGCTTTTTGAATAAAGGACCCTGTAAGAAATGGCAGTACAAGCAACAGAGATATAGTAGAAGGATGATCATATGTCCCATTTTGCCCTGCACAGTCCCAGATTATGCCTATTGCCCTGACGTCCCAATTGTCTAGCACTCCCTTTCACCCCCAGCTTGGACAAAAAATTATATGGACACTCTGTTTAGTAACCATGTGACAAAGTACAACACTGTAGGCGAGAGAAACACAGAAAGGCTGGGAAACAAAATCTCTAAGGATATTTTGCAGGTTTGAATGCCTGAGATGATATCACCCATGTCTTTTTCACCATCTCTTGTCAATGGTGAGTCACCATCTTCAAGTAGGTTCTATTGCAGTGTTGGGGCTCAGGGCAGGCCATCTCAAAATATCCCGCAATGGCATATTGATTATTTCGAATTAAAGTTACCTGAGAAGCAGCTGATGCAAAAAGTGCACTTTGACCTTCTCTGTTTCCCTGAAAGCAGGAAATAAATTTCTCATGTGAAAGGTACCTTCCATGCACCAGAAGGTAGAGACATCCTTATTGCCAGATAGGGAATTCAGGGCCGAGAAGCCTGTGTGGGAGATCAGAATTTGCTTGGGGCCAATCTTCTCACACACACACAAAATTCTATGGCTTTTCATATACTATGTTCACCAATCAATTAAAAACTATCAAGCATAGAAGTAGACAAGGAAACATTATTAGAATCAGAAGACACAACAAAAAACAGAAACAAATTCAGAGGGAAACATAGATAATGGAATTAATAGATATGTATTTATTTTACTTTATTTTTATTTTTCCCCAGCTTTAGTGAGATATAATTGACATATAACATTGTGTAAGTTATATGTTTTTTAATGACCATTCTCAATATGTTATGGAAATAAAAATGAGAATAATAACTTTGGAAGTGAAATGAAAATTATAAGAACAAGATAAAAATTCTTGAACTAAAAAAATAATTAAAATTTTTAAAAGTAATGTATGTGTTTAACAGTAGATTAGACAGAGCTGAAGAGAGCATAGGAGACTATTCAGATTGAAGCACGTTGATAAAAAAGAATGAAAATATGTGAAACTAAATAATGATCATATGGGGTACAATGGAAAAGTTAAATATACTTGTAACTGGAGTCCTATAAAGTGGGAAGAGAATGGGAAAGAAATATTTTTCAAAAGGAAAATAGACGAGGAATTTTCATAGGTCATAAAAGACTAAAACCACAAAGCTCTAGCAACTCTGTAAAATAAATATAAAAATCCACACTTTGCACATCGTATAAAACTACTGAAAGTCAGTCATGAAGAGAAAATTCTAGAACAGCAGAGGAGAAAAAAATACCCTACAAGAGTAGCAATAGTAAAACTGACTTTACATGGAAAAAAAACAATAAAGCCAAAATACAATTAAAGAGTTTAAATCTGTAATTTTCAATTCTTCCCAAAAAAAAAAAAAAAAACTTCAGGCCCCAATGTCTTTGCTGTGACTTCACCAAAGTTTACTGCAAATAAAGCCAAATTCTTCTAAAAAAAGAGAAAAATTTCAAATGAATACAACTTGGATTCCAAAACATATTAAGACATTATGAGAAAGGGAAATTGCAGATCAAACACATAGGCTGAAAGTGAAGGATGGAAAAAAATATTCCATGCAAATGGTAAACAGAAGAGAGTAGGGGTGGCTATACTAATATCAGACAAAGTAGACTTTAAGACAAAAACTATTACAAGAGACAAAGCAGGACACTATATAAGAATAAAAGGATCAATTCACCAAGAAGATTTAACAATTATAAATATGATACACCAAACATAAGAGTTCCTAAATATATGAGGCAACATTGGACAGAATTGAAGAGAGAAATAGACAGCAACACAATAATAGTTGGAGACCTCAATACCCCTACTTTCAATAATGGATAGAACAACCACACAGAAAATCAGTAAGGAAACTGAGGACTTGAACACTATAGACTAGTTGTATATAACAGACATATACAGAATACTCCACCCAACGACAGTAGAATATACATATTCTTCTTAAGAGCGAATGAAACATTCTACAGGATAGACCACATGTTAGACAACAAAACAAGTCTCAACACATTTAAAAAGATTGAAAATATACAAAGTATCTTTTCTGATCACAATGGAAGGAAACTAGAAAATAGTAGCAAAAGGAAAACTGAAAAGTCCACTTGTTTGTGGAAATTAAACAAACTCCTAAATAACCAATGAGTCAAAGAATGAGTCACAGTGGATATTAGAAACTATCTGGAGACAAATGAAAACAAAACCACAACATATCAAAACTTACGGGATGCACAAAGGCAATACTAAAAGGAAGGTTTATAGCTAAAAGTGTGTACATTTCAAAAGAAGAAAGATCTTAAATTAACAACCTAACTTTACACCTCAAGGAACTAGAAAAAGAACAAACTCAATAAAAAACTAGCAGAATGAAGGAAAAAATAAACATTAGAGCAAAGATTAGTGAAATAGAGAATAGAAAAACAATAGAAAAATATCAACTAAACTGAGTTGGTTTTTTGAAAAGATCAACAAAACCGATAAATCCTTACCTAGATTAACTAAGAAAAAAACATAGAAGCCTCAAATAACTAATATCAGAAATCAAAGAGGAGACATTACAACCGATGCCATAGAAATTAAAAGGATTATAAGACAAAACTAAAAATAATTGTATGACAATATATTGGATAATCTGGAAGAAATGGGTAAATTCCTAGAAATACACAACCTACCAAGACTGAATCATGAAAAAATAATAACTCTGAACAGATCTATAACTAGTAAGAAGATAGAATCATTAATCAAAAATCTCCCAACAAAGAAAAGCTCAGGGTTAGGTGGTGTCACTGGTGAATTCCACAAAATATTTAAAGAAAAATTAACACAAATACTTCCCAAACTCTTCCAAAACATTGAAGAGAAAAGAAACGTTTCCAAACTCATTTCATGAGACCAGCAAACAGACCTAAGCATATTCTATCTAAATAATTTCAAAACCAGTAAATTCAACCTGCTATTTTAAAAAGTTCCTACAAATAAAACACTGGACCCAGGGGGTTTTATCATATTTTTTATTGTGATTGTTTTTAATAAACTTGCCAAGCTGGCTCTCAAATTTATGTAGAAGAGCCAATTTCCAAGAATATATAAGATGCTCCTTAAGAAGAACATGGTAGGGGTTATTTTATCAAATGTTAATTATTATTTTAAAGTAACCATTAATTCGGATAATAGGATGTTCATGCAGGTATAGCCAAATGGAAGAAAATTTTTTTAAAAAGACCCTCAGGATGAGAACCACAAGATATGAAAACTTATTTATGTCAGAGCTGAAAGATGTTAATAAATAAAGGGAGTGCCCTAATTAGACATTGATTGGTTGAAGTTTTCATTTGCTGAAAGAACTCACAGGACTCAATCAGTTATATTTAGCAGCTTTGTTAGAGGTAAATGATATGGTACAGCGACAGCAGGTGAAGCAAAAACACTGAAGCCTCCAGAGATATCAGGAGCAGGCTTCTTTGTCCTCCCACCAATGGGTCACAGAGGACGTGCTTTGCCTCCAGATCTCAAATCACTACCGGCATGCATGCAAAAGTAGACCAGCCTTAACCATCCAAAACCCTTAGGCTTCACTGAAATCAGATAGAAATAAAAAATCCTATCATTATTAGTAAACAATGCTGACAGGCTGGTTATATCTCACTTTGAAACAATTCATATACTCATGGTTACAGAATATCATTTCTCTTTAGTCACGGTATTCCACAGCTTTGGCCAAGAGTCAGTACCAGACTACAGGATTGTCTGGGTTAAGTATGTGGTCAATCTGGTTCTGCTGAGATTAACTCATGCTATACATGAAATGAGAAAAATATATTATCCACAGGGAAAAGTGTTGGAATTAAACCTCTACTATAACAGATAAAATCATTTTCTGGTGGATTATAGTTTTAAATATGAGGGCCATATCTGTAATGTTTTAGAAAACAACGTAGGAGATTGTCTTTATGGCCACTGGGAAAAGGAAAGTTTTGTTTGTTTGTTTTTTGGTGATGAAGATTGGCCCTTAGCTAGCATCTGTTGCCAATCTTCCTCTCTTTGCTGAGGAAGATTGTCACTGAGCTAACATCTGTGCCAGTGGGACACCACCGCAGCATGGCTTGATGAGTGGTGTGTAGGTCTCCACCCAGGATTCGAACCCACAAACCCAACTACTACACACCAGCCAGGCCCCAAGGAAAGTTTTTAAAAGTAAACACAGAAAGCAGAAAAAAATTTTAAAAGGATTGATAATGTTTACTTTAAAGTTAAGAATTACTTTTTATCTCAGGATACATTTTTAAAAACAGAAAAATATGTCTCAAATGAGGAAAAGTTGCAACACATTTAACTGATAAATCATTAGGGTTCACAATATAGAAACAAAACTCCTAAAATAAGGAAAAGATAACCCAATAGAAAGAATATATAAGTGAAAATTTTGAACAGATAATTCCATTTGAGAAATATAAATGAACACCAGATATACGAAAAAAATGTTTAACTTCGTTAAAAGTCAGGGAAATGGAATTTAAGAACATAATGAATTATAATTTCATACCTAATACATTAAAAAGGAAATGAGGGAAGGGAGGAATAAAAAAAGAAAAGCCAGATAATATGAGGCATGAGTGGGCATGGATGTGGCACAACTGGAATTTACAATGCTAGATGAAGGATAACTTGGTATAAGCACTGGAATACATACATCCTAGGAGTTCTACTCTTGGGTAACGATCTTAGAGAAACTGTTGCACATGTGTATCTGGAGACATGTACAATGATGGCCTTAGAAGCAATGTTCATAACAGAAAAGAACTGGAAACACTCAAATGCATATCACTCATTTAATACACGAATTAATTTTGGTATACTATTCAACACATGATACAGCTATGGAATTGAATGAGCTACTGCTAAACACAACCACACAGATGACTATGAAACATATAATCTTGAGAGAAAAAAGCAAGTCATAGAAGAACATCCCATTTATATAAAGTTCAGAAACTGGCAAATTTAAACAATGTGTTGTTTAGGAGTGCATGCATAGAGGCAACTGCTAGAAAGAAAAGCAAATTTATGATTATTACAACTCATCATCTTTAAAAATGCTCCTCATGAAGAATTTATGGTAAAACTTCGTGTTATTCTCACACCTCCTTTTCTCTCCCTATCTTCCTATCTGCTATCCTGATACCATTTAACCATCAAGTCTAGTCCTTTGCATCTCTGGAATCGACTTACTTCTCCTCCTCTTCACGGTTCCCATCCTAATATAGACCACCACATCACTCGCCTGTGTAACTCAAGCAACTTCTTAACACGTGTCCTTGTCTCTCGTTTTGCCCCTCTTCTGTCCATCCTCCCCATCGTTGCCAGAAGGGTCCTTCTAAAGCGCAAATCTGATCTTATTACTCCTATGTGGAATTCTCAGCATTCTTAGGATAAATACACCTGCTTACCATGTCTAACAAATATATGAATGATTTGGCTGTTTATCTCTTCCTTCTTATTTCTCAATACCCACTTATCTCTCCCTCTCAACTCTTGCCTTTCTCATGTCCTATTCTCTTTGATTGAAATATTCTCATTCTAAACCCCTCTTTCCTGGTTTATGCTTATGTGCCCTGCCCCAAAATGGATGTCACTTACTCCAGGAAGTCTTCCCTAACTCAACAAGATTATTTTTAGTGTCTATTTAATAAAAGCATGTGCATTATGAGCTGTACTTCCCATGTTATATACTTTTGACATTGTGATTTTCAGGGTTCTTCACAATACTATGAGTTTTATGAGCACAGTGATCATTTTTACTTTGCTCAATATTGAATCCTCAGTATTTAAATTGTGGCTATCACATAATAGGTATACAATAATTGTTTATGAATGAATAAAAGTAATTATTTGGGCAGAATATGGGTGGTTTGATTTCAACTGTTTCTCAGAAATGTAAATCTGGTGTAAATTCCTTAACTTCTTTGGGCCCCAGTTTCCTACTCCGTAAAATGACCTACCTATACTTTTCATAGCTAATGAGCTTCCTTTAATAAACATCATCAGCTAGCCCTCATTTTGTGTGACTGCAGCTTCTAGTTCTGCTGTCACTAAATCTGAGGGTGTCAAAAACCCTGGATCTCACGCAAGGTCTCTGAAATTCTCAAAAATAACTTGAAACTAAATCAACTATAACTCTCATCTTTGTGTGCATCAGTCATTGAGCAAACGTAAGCTTTAATCCTGGAACACAAAAAAAATCCTCTCATCTGGATTCTCAATGGCCTAAATTTTCTCCCCAGATACTTTTAGCTCATTACCCATTATCTATATCATGGCCAGAATGTCTTTTTCAAAGTATTTATTCAATTACTTAGTCCTGCCTGCCATAAGGTCTTTATTCATGATATTTCTTGTAGTCGATAGATATATTTTACCCCTCATATTCTTCACAGAAGTTACTCCTACATATCTTTCTAATCTCAACTGTAGTGTCACTTTTCCAATGACTTCTCGCAAAGTCAAGTTTTTCTAAAGACTCTCATAACACTGTCTACTTCTACAGCACATGTGTAGTTGACATTCTGAAATTTCTTTGGGTGGGTATTTGTTTAATGTTTATTGCTCACTTCCTGCACTAGACATACATTCCATGCAAGCAGAGGTCATATCTGATTTTATTCTTCGTTATATCACCAGTATCCTCCAAAGTGCAGGACATGTAGTAGGCTGTCAATTTATTTTTGTTTAAAGTTAGAAAAAAGGAAGGAAAGAAGTTCTTTTTCCTGTTTCCAGACACTCTGAGAGTATTAGGGACAGACACAAAGCTTAGATAGATAGCCTTTGACATATTAATCATCTAAGTGAGAGACCCAGATGCATATCCAAAGCCCCAACTGGGACCACTCAGGAATGGGACTGTACCACTAGCACTGGAAAATTGCAGAACTGGGAGTATGGAAGTATTGTTATAGGAAATATGGGAACCAAGCAGGAAAGTTCAAATAAGACTAGTGGCCAAAAGAAGGTCAGAACTAGAGAAACTGATGTGAACATAAAGTAAATTCTAAGAGCAAGAACTCTTAGTCAGAATCAGTCAACAATGATGTTTACGATACTCCCAGCTAATGGCTCATGGTACTGCCTTCTTACCTATGATATTGTCATCATAGTAAGGTAGATGAGAGCAGGACTTGCTAATTACAACGGACTAAATTTTTAAGTAACTATATTTTCCTATTTGATTGCTCTTCCATGCTTTTCATATTTTGTACCTTTTTAGAGTTTACTATTTAAATGTGATTTTTTAAGAAATGAAGAGTATAAATAAGACTTTAAAAGAAATGTAGATAAAGTTGAGAGCTTTCAGTGTGGTTTGACTTCCTGACAGTAAATTACAATTTTGAGGCTATGGACTAGGCCTTTTGCATTAGGACTTTTTATATAATTTAATCTTCTCCAAAACACCCCCAAATAGGCATTATTTCTATTTTGCAGATGAGGTAACCAAGGCTTGTAAAGTCTTGGAGTTCTATGGATATAGCTTTAAGCATGTCTAGACCAAGGTTTATGGTATTTCCACGAAGAAAATATTAACCTTGAACCTAAGATCCTCCTTCCTTTGTAATAGATTCCTCATATATTTGCTTTCTGGTGTTGAAACACTTTAAAAAGCAAGAACATTTTTGAATTCCCTTCCCTTTGACGGGTTACTAATGTGATATAGAAACATCATTGGTAAAGCTATAGAAAATATCTTTCTTTAGGATGGAGTTTAAGAGAGCTAGAATAGTATTTTTCAAACTTTAAAGGGATAGAGTTTTTTCAAATGAGATCTTACACAAAACTATTTATAGACAGATAAAAGAGTTGCTGCCCTGGCAGAATTGAGGGTGGAGGAGCTTTTTGGATCCTGAACTCCTTTCTATTCTAGCAGAGGTGCCCTGGGGCATCTCTGGGAAAACCCAGAGCCCTGAGAAACACAATGGTTAGAGGTTAGAAACTGAGTGTTGAAGAGGGAAGGGAGGGTAAGGCCCTGGGGTGAGGAGGGGGCAGGGGCAATCAAAAGAAGAAGTTAAATATAGCCTTTTCCTCTTCATTTTAAAATATAGCTGAACTTCATTTAAAAATTCATACTTCATCATTCTTTGTCATTATTTTTTCCTCACTGCTTCCAGACATATGTAGTTTGGACACTTCTTTAGCTGTCTGAAAAGTAACTGAACCCCAGCTGGTGAATTCCAGTGTTCTGGTTTTCTCCTCTTAGGGTACTACTCAATCAACACATGTTGAGAGTTCAGTGTGGAACAGGGTTACTGCTGTTGCCTTTGCATTACTAATACAGTTATGGCATTCAAATCATATCCCAGCACAGGCAGGCATACTGTTTCCTGATATTCATTTTTTTAGCAATCTGTACTAATTTCTCATTGCCATTCAACTCCATATGTATTTCTGTATTTAGCTAATTTAACACATTTCCCTTTTATTCTTCCTTACTGTTGACTTGATTTCTTTCTTATATATCCAGAATTTTTGTAAAGAATGCTAACTGCCTTTACCTCCTCATCATATATTTATTTAACGATTATCAAATTACTAATGGAAAATTTGCTTTTAATATTAATTCTTCATTACAGATGTTAAGCCCTATTGAAAGGTTTTATTTTTCTTAGTATTCAAATCTTATGATACTTTGTGGTATGTTATCTCTATCTTCATTTTGCAGGTGAGATCATTTGTTTAGTGTTTTAGTCATATCAATGTGACCTCATTTGGTATTTAAATAGACAGGGGATATTAATTCTGGTTTTGGCTGAGATATCAAATAAAAAGGCTTATTTCTGCCATTATAATGTGGAAAAAGTGGATCTATTTTTCAAGAGATCAATATTGAAAGGGGATAATTTACTTCAGTTAATGAAACTTCTTACAGAATGCAGCGCTGTGTGATGATGCTGTCCAAAATAAAGGAAGAAGGATCATGGATTATAGGAAAGCTCCTAAAACTTGCTTTCAATTTAGAGAAGGCTCCAATATTTATGCCACTTTTAATAAGATTTAGTTTCATAATCATTTGAGTAACACCCATTTGTGTAGTGACAAGTAGGGATACATAGACTGGTTATTTGTAAAATTATGAGATTTTGCGTAATTATACATTGACATTTCTAAACAAAATGTCAGATTTTTCCATTCAGAATTAACAAAAATCCCTCCAATATAACCCTATTTTATACTCTTTCTACATAAGATATTAAACATTTGTACACTATAGATATAAAACAAAATAAGCGCAGCACCTAATTTATTGTTAGTAATCATTCCTAGATAATTCCATAATGGGATCTAAACCATCTTTTTCCAGTTCAGTTGAAGAAACATTTAGTGAGTAACTACAATTCTCTAAAAACTCTAGAAAGCACATAATAAGTAAATGCAGTCTTAGTCCTTTAAGTTGTTTCCAATAAAATATGGGTGAATGTGAGGTTCTACTTCCTAATGTTTTGTCCATTCTCACATCACTAGGGCTTCATTCATTCATGCCTTAACTCAGTCAACAAATATTTATTAAGTACCCACTATGTTAAAGTCTTGTGCTAGTCACTGATGGATTATGTGATTGACATGATGTATGCCCTCATGATGTATGCCTCATGATGTATGTCCTAGTGGAGAAGATATTAAACAGGAAAAGGTAAAGTGTAATCAGTCCTATGCTAAGGGAAACACTAAGTGGTCAGGCAGTACACTGCAGGAGCACAGGGAGCTTGGGGAAACACTAAATTCTTAGGTCACATTCATTGCCTTTTTGTTTTCTCCTCTAGCAGATATGTTGATACTCTGCCTGTATTCCCTCATTACTGCCAATTTTAGCAAAAGCCTACAGCATCCAACTGGAAGCACCTGAAACCCCTTGGCCCGTGTTTGGGACAGGCTGGAATTCCTGATGAGTTGAAGGCCCTAACAGCAACCCTCAACCGATAACATATGGGATTTGGAGGTAAATATCTAAGCCTCTTTAGCCCTCAGGTGAGGAATCTCTGAGGCACATTCTGCACAGTATCCCAGAGTTCCCTAGTAGGATTGTGCCTTGGGTGCTCACGGGAGTAACCTGATCAATAACACACCCTTTATTGGCTTCCTTTCCTTACCTACACCATGTCTCCTCTCCCAAACAGGTGTTTCCAGGGTCACCTTCCAGATAAACTACTTGCATCCAAATTCACCTGTCAGGGTTTGCTCGAGGAGGAGCCCAACCTGTTACATTCACACTCCAAAAGGTGCAGAAGCTTCCTTAAAAATTCTTGACTCTTCAGTGTTAGTCAATCCATATGATATCTTTTACTTAACCCCTTCAGATGAAAGAAATGAAAGCCATTAGATTTTACCACCAAAGCCATAACCAAAATACAGTTTTTCTGAATTGAAGACCACTGATATTTCTACAAACTCATGATGATATCTTCTTAGTCAGCCAGTTGATCTCATGGGAAGAACTATCATGTCATATAAAAGCCTTTTTAACTACCTAGTAAATAATTTCTCAGCTAGATAGCTGATATTGAAACACTAATTTTGAGTACTGAAAGGCAAGAATCTTGTCACTATTCCTGGGTAAGCCACATTTATTCAGCCATATAAGTAACTTGGTGTCTTAATTCTTATGTAGAACTTTGCCATGCAAAGTAAAAATTAAAGATACCAAATGTCAAGACCCAATTCTTAAATCAAAAGTATGCATAAAAGAACAATAAACATATATTATTAGAAAAAACACCTAGGTTATTATTTAGAATAGAACTAATAACAATGACAAACATATAACTAATTTTATTGTATGAATATTTGGCATGTCAAACCATACAGAAATGATCAGAATAAAAGTAGAGAATGTAGTGCAACTTACACTGCCATGTATTTTAGGTTGGTGATAAAAGTGATCTGAGATATTTTCTTTAGGGACAGAAAATGCAGTTGTCTATGTATCTTTCTGTTCTTGGAATGAATATTAGACCATTATAGAAATTACAGGTAACTATATCTTAAACTACTTGAAGAATAACAGGAAACTGATATTTGTCTGTTGTTTAGTGTAGAACATAGGTTTTTATATTCCTTCTCTTAAAATATTTTTCTGAATATCTACTCCCTGCAATGATGCTTTTTCTAAAATTTTTTGATAAATAAAGTTACTAGAACTGTACTGTGACACTTAAGTGTTTTGGTTGGTAGAAGGCACAAATTAAATATACAGTAAGTGCATCAAGTAATTGATAAAATGATAATTCCTCTATATGTTCAAATAATTATTATTTTCTTCCAAAAAGAGTTACTTTGAAAAAATACCTGTAGTGTTTAAAATATATAGTTGTCCCTCTGTATCCTTGGGGGATTGATTCTGGGACCTCCTCAGATATTGAAATTCTCGGATGTTCAAGTCCCTTATATAAAGTGGTGTAGTATTTACAAATAACCTATGCACATCCTCCTGTATACTTTAAATCATCTCTACATTACTTATAATACCTAATACAATGTAAATGCTCTGTAAATAGTTGTTATACAGTATAATTTATGGCATAATGACAAGAAAAAAAAGTCTGTACACTTTCAGTACAGACACAACTGTCGTAGGCCTTTCAATCTGCAGTTGGTGGAATTCGCTGATGTAGAACTCAGGGATATGGAGGGCCGACTATATATTTCACATATCAAGACAAAGGGAAAAGCACTACAGAAAAATAATAGAGTCAAAAGTAAAATTAGTACACTGAGAAATATATAAATGTCAATGACCATAGATTTTATGAAGGATTCCAAATTTGTTGCTAAGAACCCTTTGCTGGATATCTTCTATTCAGTCCTGCAGTGCAATTCTCCGTCTCTATACTTTGGAACTCAGCCCCTTGGCATCTGATCTGTATGGACTGCATCAACGAGCTTGCTAGCTCTCCGGTTTCCTTGAGTTCCACCATGGGTATACCCAGTAGGAGATTGTAAGGAAGCAAGGGAGTGAGGTCAGCATATTGGTTTCTTTTTTTCTTACCTGTGGGGTCCCCTCAGCCTGGCTGTGTTCCTCAAATGAAGGCCAGTGTTTCTTTGAAGGAAGACCTCTATACACCATAGGTTCTGGGTTCTGATCCTCACTTTAGTCCCTCATGACTTCAGGCCTGCAAGTGGTAAAACTTCTGTTTCAATCACAGGATCTCTGCACTATCCCTAATGACTTCCCCACAGACTGCTCACACCTTTGCAAATAGTCCCTTCATTAGACTCTCTTGGAAATTTTCTACTCTGAGCATGACATTTATTCTCCTTTGAGGCTGCAGCTGAGCTTCTAAGATGAAGAAATAATCTAGAGAAAAGTCAAGGTGTGCAATGTTTGTCAGATTAAAAACAATAGCAGTTAAAGAATATATTTTAGTAAATGTATAAATCTTCCTAAAGAGAAGTTCATAGCACATGCATTGTCATGGGTACATATAGAGTTAGTTTTATATAATAAATGTAAAATATCTTCAACAGCAATTCAACAGTAGCTTAAGAAGTGAATGGCTGTTCCTTATAGTGTCCTTCATGTAACCAGTAAACATTATGTTGAACATACATCTTATGATTTAATCAGAAAATAAATTTGTTTTTGTCTCCTACTGCCCCTTAAATGTATTTGACAGAACTGGATTCCCCTGCCTCTGGATGAAATTTATGGGAAATATCATTTTTTGGGTTATTGTCTGGCCAGTAATTAAGATGTTTATTATAATAATCAAAAAAGTTTCCTAACTTAGTCCTACAACGAATATATAAGGTCCTTTTCTTTTCTGTCCTTTTGCTTCTGCCTGTTCTTCTACGTCTTTCTTATTATGATCTATGTCCCTTTCCAGGTGGAGCAGACATAGTGATATGTATCAGAGAAAGGGAGATGATGTAAAGAGAGCAGAAAAATTCTTATTTGATTGTTACTGTGGTGGTGCTTCAGCGCTCTGAAGTTGGAAAGGTTTTAGAGTTGACTATTTGTTTCAGCGAGTGCTTTCATAGGTTCTTCAGATTCTTTCCTTCATTCCCAACCCCTAGCCTCAGGGTTTCCCCACCTATATTTCCCTTGACAAAGAATTGTTCTCTAGGCCACCTGGATATTATCACTTCTTCATATCCTAGGCATCTGGTGGTAATTTTTAGCTTATTAATTAATGGAGTCTGTTTACTTCTCTAAGAGAAGCTTTAGACAGGACATAAGACAATTCCATCAGTGTTTTTTCGCACATAGCCCCAAGGAGAATATTCACATATTTAAACCTCTTGGAAGCACTTAGAGAAGCGCAACTACGTACTAAAACACAGTCCCCAATTCTGGTACCAAAGACCACTTCAGGCTGCCTCTTGTCTTTTATATTTCTAAACACAATGGAATACTACACTACATACCCAGGTTCTAATAAGAGCTGAAGGTGATTTTGGATGTACTTTGTAGTCAAAGTAGGAAGCAGAACCTACCTCTCTTTCCTTTCAATATTCTTAGTCTCACAGTAGATTATTCTCATGGCTTGGACATCCTCCTCCAGAGTGGATCCTCTTCAACCTTTGCTTTCCTCAAGTCTCTGCCAGTTTGTCTATGAAAATGTCAAAATATGAGCCTTAGGTCTTAGGAGTCATTATCTAAATAAATGAGCTTTAATACAGCAACCACTGCATCCCTGACAATGACTGGCTTCAGTAGCGTCTTAAGACATGATCTCTGGAACTCAGACTGCTTTAGGACTTGATGTACCCTACCAGTGTGTCCTTGGGCAAGGTACTTAACCCTTCTATCCTTCAGTTTGCTTGTTTATAAAATGAGTATAATAATACCTACTTCATAGAGTTGTTATGAAAAATAATATATAGAAAACATTTAGAGTAGTGCTTGGTACAAAGTGCTATGCAAGTGTTAGCTGTGAAGACATTTGTCATGATTATTTTCTCTCACTGGAAGTTAGCACCTGATTCTTAGTGATATATCTTGCCCAAGCTTGCCATGTTAAGAATTTTTGTTCCTTCTTTTTTTCCTCTTTTTTTTATTGTGGTAATATACACATAACATAACAATTACCATCTTAACTATTTTTAAGTGTATAGTTCAGTGGTATTAAGTACATTCACATTGTTGTGCAACTATCACCAACTTCCATCCTCATAACTCTTTTCATCTTTAAAACTGAAACTCTACTCTCATTAAACAATAACTCATCATACTCCCCTTCCCCTGGTCCCTGGCAACCATCATTATACTTTCTATCTTTATGATTTTGACTATATGCTCTATATAAGTGGAATCCTACAGTATTTGTCTTTTTGTGACCAGCTTATTTCACTTAGCATAATGTCCTCAAGGTTCATCTATGTTATAGCATATTGCAGAATTTCCTTCCTTTTTAAGGCTGAATAATATTCCTTGTTTGTATATACCACATTTTGCTTATCCATTAATCGGTGGACACTTGAGTTGCTTCCATGTTTTAGCTACTATGAATAATGCTGTTGTGAACACGAATGTACAAATACCTCTTCAAGACGCTGCTTTCAATTCTTTTAGGTGTATGCCCAGAAATGAAATTGCAGGATCATATGGTCATTCTATTTTTAGTTTTGAGGAATCGTCATACTGTTTTCTACAGTGGTTTTACCATTTTACATTCACAAGGATTCAACAGTTCAAAAGGATTCTAATTTATCCACATCTTCATCAGCATTTGTTGTTTTCTGGTTTTTTTTTTTTATGGTAGCCATCTTAATTGGTGTGAGGTAGTAGCTAATTGTAGTTTTCATTTGCATTTCCCTAATTATTAGTGACATCGAGCATCTTTTTGTGTGCATATTGGTTATTCATATATCATCTTTGAAGAAATGTCTATTCAAGTCCTTTTTCCATTTTTGAATTGGGTTATCAATTTGTTGTTGAGTTTTAGGAGTTCTTTATATATTCTTGATATTAATCCCTTGTCAGATTTATGATTTGCATATATTTTCTCCCATTCTGTGGGTTGCCTTTGTACTCTGTGGATAGTGTCTTTGACTTAGAGGACAGGGTCCTTTTATCCCTACCCTGGCTCCCACAAGGATGAAATTGACCAAAATTAGCATTTTGCCACCCAAGTCTTCCCTTGGAAGTTTCAAGCCTTCAATAGACTCCAGAGTTTCAAAATAGTTGTGTCAAGCAGATTCTGCCAAGAAATTTTCTAGGTGAGGAAACAGATTTCTCATGCATCCTATTCTGCCATCTTCCCAGAATCCTCTTTGGGTTCATTCTTAATACGTTTGTTATTCTTAATGGTCAGCTCGTTAGAGTTAGGGCTTATTTCTAATTTGCTCAACTATATTATTTTCTTAGTAAATCTAATTTACAAAGAACTAAAAAAATTTTGTAATTGTAGTGTACAAAAGGACTCTTAACCCATTTACTCAGAACAGTACTTTTATTTTTTTTTAATAAAAGTTATTGGTCTGTTTCATTTTGGAGTTAAGTATACAATTATAATAACCTGACACTAAACAGTTCCCTTCCAGGTCCAGGTCCCAAAACTAAATGCGAAACCTTGAGCTTCTTGCACAGTGAAATAGCAAATGTTTCATGGAAGATTTTACAAGCTCAACATGGAAATCAAGACTATATAAAAAAGCTTAGACATTACAGAGGGTAGTAAGAATGAAAATATAAAACTTACTATAACTTAAAACTTGGGTTGTGGACAGACACACACACACACACTCACAAATAGTAATTGCTAGACTGAGCATTTTAAATACTTAAATATCTATCTTAAATATATGAACATTTAAACTCAATTCAGTGTTACTCTCCTCTGTCCCAAGAGGAGATAAACTTAAATCTATTCTTTAGGAAATCCCCACATAGTATTATCCAGTAGTGATGTTGACTTCTCTCTCCCTCTCTTTTTTCTTTTTGAGGAAGATTAGCCCTGAGCTAACTACTGCCAATCCTCCTCTTTTGGCTGAGGAAGACTGGCCCTGAGCTAACATCCATGCCCATCTTCCTCTACTTTATATGTGGGACGCCTGCCACAGCATGGAGTGCCAAGTAGTGCCATGTCCGCATCCAGGATCCGAGCCAGTGAACCCCGGGCCGCTGAAGCAGAACATGCAAACTTAACCACTGCACCACCAGGCCAGCCCCTGACTTCTCTTTAATCCATCCTAGTGTCTACTCACAGAATTCAAGATCAAAGAAAAATCAGCAAAAGGTGCAAACAACATCCTACTGCTTCTGTAAGGTTTCTCCATTGGTTGATAAAGAGGAAACAATGAGGAAGAGAAATGCCTAAACTTTTTCTGTCCTTCATGTAGAATATGGATCAAATAAATCCAGGCTTTAGTGAGGAAATTTTACATAAAGTTTGGAAGGAATGTCCAAGAATTATATGGGCATATATTGTGAGTGCAATAGAGAATTGACTTTTAAATAATTTTATACATTACATAAAAATGGAATGATAGCCATAAAGTTATTAAGGAAAGGTAAGGTGGTAAGAACTGGGATCTTTTCTTCAGAATTCTAATAAACAATTGGAGTACATGATCTATATCAGCTCCTTTGCTTATGTGAGTATTAAAGGATGATAAGACTTCCAGTTTCCGATTATGCATGTAAGAAGCTTGGGAGTCACCACTCCACCCTAACAAGGTTGGTGGTGTCTTACAAAACTAAACCTACTCTTACCATATGATCCGGCAATTACCTTCCTTGGTATTTACCCACAGGATTTGAAAATTATGCCCATACAAAAACCTGCACACAGATACTTATAGCAGCTTAATTCATAATTGCCCAAACTTGGAAGCAACCAAGATCTCCCTCAGTAGATGAGTGGATAAATGAAACGTGGTACATTCAGACAATGGAATATTATTCAGGGTTAAAAAGAAATGCGCTAGCAAGCCATGAAAAGATATAGAGGAACTGTGAATGCATATTACTAAGTGAAAGAAGCCAGCCTGAAAAGGATACATAGTGTGTGATTCCAACTATATGACTTTCTGGGAAAGGCAAAACTATGGAAATAATAAAAAGATAAGTTGTTGCTGTGTGGTTGGGGGAGAGATGAATAAATGAAGCACAGTGCTTTTTTAAGGTAGTGAAAATACTCTATGACGTTATAATGATGGATACATGTCATTGTACATTTGTCCAAACCCATAGAGTGTACAAAACCAAGAGTGAATCTAAGGTAAACTATGGACTTTGGGTGATTATGATGTGTCAGTGTAGGTTCATTAACAAAAAAATTAAATTTAAAAAAAAGATAGCCTTTTAAGTCTGTTTACAAAAGGAAGTCTGTTTCAAATGTAATATATATGGAAAGTAGTGTCATCCGCCCACCAAATAAAGTAACTTAATTACATTTAACTATCTTTAACTCATAGGGGTATGTTCTTTTATCCATAGTCATATAAGCAAACATACACACATAGGCACATGAGTTTATCCTAAGTGGAATCTTACTGCTCTGCAACCTTCTTCTTTGCCCCGTCACCCTTGATAGTGTAATCATTTTGCAATATCATTAAGCATCCTTTTCTGCATTTTAGTTTTTTGGCCATATATTATTGCATCAGCTTGTCAGTTACCTTTTAATTTCTAATATTTTCCCAACATTTATTTTAAATACCACAGCCGTGAACTTCCTTCTGTACAAATCTTTGCACACAAGTATGATAATTTTCTCTGAGTGAATTATTAATAGTCAAGGGGATGTACATTTCAAAATTTTTGAATATTTATTTTGTCACAAGCAAATTTCTACCAGTGTGATCTCTTATCAGTTGTATCCAAAAAAGCACATTTGCCAATAAACTGGACACACTAGGGATAATAGTATTGGGTCTTAACAACTGGTTTCATGGTTGACATATTGTATTTCATTCTTAATTCAATATGCATTCATTGGATTACTAGTATTTTCTCACAGTTTACATGATTATTGGTCATTTAGTCATTTTGAATAGTCTATGAAATGTGTTTGTTTTTCTGTTGGCATGTTCAGTTAATTGGGCTTTTAAATCAGTTGTACTATGTGTGGAAGCTTTAGGTGTGTCTCTAGAGAGAGGGTCTGGGATCTACAAAGCTTGAGGTGTTTTTCTTTGGACCAAAAGTTCTTGACTTCTTACCATTGTAGAACAGCTATATTTGTAACCTACTTTCTTCGATCTAAACATAGAAATTATTGAGAAAATATTTGTATAAAAATGTATGTAGGTGTGCATGGAATATTTTATATATATTATATACCTAATATATATATCCATCCAATATTATACGAGAACCCTAAGCAGTGAGTGGAAGCTAAAATCTTGAGGCCCAAGCTTGTTAAGACCAGAAATTGGCAGTGAGGATGGGTATTAAATGACTTTCAGTAATTAGGGATACACTGGACTGAACAATAGCATGGAACAAAGCCAGTCCCCCTGCCTAAATCCAGGGCTGACGCTGTGACCCCAGAAATGAGTAGCTTGCTTTTGGCAAGGGAAAAAATTATAATGGGAAAATTGACAAAACTATCTCAAAATTAAATATTCTATAAAAAATAAAGATGACATAAAAAGTTAAAAGGCAAAGATAGCCTATTATTTGAACATATATCATACATGGTATCAGAAGGTAGAATATATAACCAACTATTGCAAATAAGACACAGGCAAGCAAGTCAAGAGAAAATCAGATATAGTATTGGAAGAGGCATTCCACAGAAGGTAAACCCCCATGGCCTGTAAATATATAGAACAATTTAAACCACACAAATAATGAGGGACTGAAGGAGAAGTAAGTGTCTTAGTCTTTGTGCTCATTACTGTTTTTAAAAGATTTATCTTCCTCCTTCAAAACCCCAGGTCTTCTGAAACTCATGCCATAAGTCTTCATTCATTCACTGATACACCTGTTAATACTTTCATCTACCAGCCAGCCAAGTCACTTCTCATTTACCATTGTGTTCAGCAGCTAGTTTACTTGATTTCTTTCTACCACTTCTCGTGTCGTCATATACTGCATAATTCAATATCCATAAGGATGATCTCTCCCATACTTTGTCTTCACAGTTCCTGAACACTCTACTGTAATTTTCATTTCCTCCATCAACCTCTGTCTCTGGCTCTCATGCGCTTATCATTACTAGAGATTGCATGACTCAAAAAATCTCTGCTGCAATCATCTCACACTCTAACGATGATTTCCTATCTTTCCAGTTTATCTAGTCTAGAATTTTATCGTCTGTAATTTTTCAACCTCACTGAGACCTCTAACGATTTGGTATGTCACTTATTATTATTATATATTAATCCCACAGCTTCACACATACTCACGTCCTTCATTATCCCACTTGGATTTTGTGTCCCATAATTGTAGTAACTCATTTCAATTCCTTTGCTCTTCTCTCCCTCCATAGTACACAACTGGAAAAGGTCCTATCCTGGCTGTAACTAGGTATCTTTCTACTCAATGGTTTTTCTCTAAACAGATGAATGCTGATTGAAAAATAATGTACATTATCATGGATATATTTACCTTTAAATTAATAACTATTAATATTAAAAAGGAGCCCTCTGCTTGTCAGAATTTCCACAACACTTCTCTGCTATATTTACATTTCCATTCTCCCAGAAGATTTCACATAGTATACTTATCTTCCAAACCCTGTATATGTCTTCCCCCTAAAATTGTATTGAAAGAAAAAAATTTATAGAAAAACAATGTCAGTAATTTCCTCATGTCTCACCAACAATTTTACCAAATCATCTATATCTATATGCATATTCACTGCCTCTTCTCATGTTATAAATGAAATAAATAAAGCCAGTTCCTCTGAATCCTGCCCTCTCTCAGCATCCCAGAGACTTAATTTATACAGTTATCACTCTCTCACTCTTATAGCATCAATTTATCTCAATCTACTGGATCGTCAGCGTACACATGTATTCTTCTCAAAGAAGCATTTCTTTATTTGTTAAAAATTTAAAACAACTTTAGTTTTTAAAACAGGAAAATAAAATAAATTCATACGTAATATTAGATACTTGTAAGTTACTAAAAAGGATGAAATAGTTCTATGAGTGCTAATATGAAATGTTCCCAAGAAATAGAAATTCATACATATATATACACACATATACATTCATACACTTATGTGTGTATACACATTTAAAGTTTTGTGTGTTTGTGTATGAAATTTCTGGGAGTTACATACCAAGTTTTTGTAATAGTTATTCCTATAAAGAAAAGATTTTGTTGTTGAAGGTTAATAACTTTTTTATTTTATATATCTCTGTACTATTTGCAGAAGTGTAATTTTGTAAACTTAAATCTAGCCATAATGTAAGTAACAGTTCAGAGTGGAAACGATAGTTACGTATTCAGATTGTTATTATTGCAACAATAATCCAAGCTTCAGAGGAAGCTAAAGGGAAATGAATATTTATTGAGCACCCACTACCTCCTATGCTTGACTTTCGCATATAGCATCTTATTTATTCGCTTAAATTTTATGTATAGCAAGTAACATAGTTCCTTTGACAGAAAGAATAATTCAGTGCACCTATCTGGTTTGTGGAAGGTGATGGTGAGCTTTATGTTTAAGAAGTTCTCTCTTTTAAGACTTTTTCCTTCTCCTCTACTTAGGGTTAATCATGTTGGAAATAACGAAGTTCCTTCTAATTATTTATAGGAGGAACCAACAAATCAGAGTAACATATTCTAAAGACTCAATACATATTTGTTTAATTAATGAATAGGTGAATCTTGATTAGTTCACTTTATGCTTATAAAAGAAAATACACAAAATTAATAGTCACCTGATTGTAATTCACCATGATAGTTATTGGATCTTCTATGAAATAAAGGCTGCATACAATTACACAAATCTCAAATTTATTATTTTTTCAATCCTTCAAAAATATTCTTTCACAAAAATAATAGGTTTCCAATTATAACCATAGTTTTATCTGTGCGGTCTTCTCTGTGATTTGGTGATTCATTATTATTCTATTAATTAGTGCAGTGATTTTCAACTTCAGCTGCACATTAGAATCACTTGGGGAGCTTTTAAAAATCCGATGCCGGGGAAGCTGAACTCCGAACCAATTGCCTCAGAATCTCTGGGGTGCGACCCAGGCATCAGCCCTTGTAAAAGCTCCCCAGGTGATTTCATTGGTTGAGAATCACTAATTTAATGGAAGTCATATGACTTGCCCTCATAACAGGAGAGATGAATTCTCTCACCAAAGCAACTACACCTCTGAAGATTGTGGCATGCAAAGTAAGCAGAAACATCAATGCTTTTTTTCTTTTAAGAAAGTTATTTTAAATGTAGAACAAAAATGAAACAGAAGGCTCACCTATTAAAATGTAATCCTGGATCTTCATTTAGACACACAGCCTGAGAGGGTGGTGTTAAAATTTAGTTGCTCAGGAAAGGTTGGCATCTTATAAACAGCTTCAGCTAAAGTTGGGATTTGCCTGGGGCAATGGTACAGTTAATGAAGACAGAGAAGTGTTAAATCACAAGCCCAGTGATTTGTGTTTTGATTGACTTCATGGGATTGTGAGAGTTACATTTTAAGTCTGATCCTCACAGGCTTTCTATAATCAATTACAGCCTAAAATAATCATTTCTGCTTATTAAATCTGAACTTGTGAATGCAAATACATGTATGTGAATACAGATTAGAACTTGAAGATAAATGGAAACTAATGCTTCCTGTATATTTGATTTCTCCTTCCAGCAGAAAGAGTAACTCAATTGCATGTTTAATTTTCCTTCATTAATTGTACATTATACTTTCAGATGTTCCTTTAATATCTATGACTCAGGATGTTGTATGTTATTATTCTACACAAGCATAATGTTCTTAGGAGATTTTGCATGATTTCCTAGGGCATCAGAATAAATTTTTTAAAGTGATATTTTTTCATGTAGTTTCCAATTTATAATGTTTCAGAATTCATAAAATTATATTCATAACTTAAATTGTGCACTTAATTTGTTAATTGTATCTATTCTATTCAACAAATATTTTTGATAATAAACCATATCTCAATATTATGGTAACACTGTGGAGTAAATAATAAAAAGTATACCATTGGTATTGCTCCAAAGAGTCTTAAAATATAAGAGTCAACCTATGGTATACATAAGGGCATGGAAATATGTGAAAAATAGAATATACTCACACCTAGGAAAATGGATAGCAGATAAAAATGAAATTTAACCATCCTGTGGGCTAGGGCTTGTGTTTGACTTGGGCTTACTTACATTAACAAGATGCAATGACCAATGTCTTCAAAGATATTACTGACTTGTGTGTGTGTGTATGTGGGCGAACATAAATATTGCCTGTGTGTTTATTGAAACTTGATCATAGTGGAAATGCATGAAGTGCATGCACTATTAAGACTATTTCTCAAGAGGAACTAACCCTAACCTATGCTGGGGCCTGGGAAAACCAAGACGACATGAAGCTACTGTACAATGGTTGTGGCAGAGATCCAGGGGAGGGAAGGAAGTGGGGGGAAAGTGCAGCATGGGAAAGTGTATGTTTCTACTAGAGGGTGGCAGGTATGCTGCCTTTACTATACTAAAAGATATGCAAATAGAGATTAGAAATCAGGAGGCAAGGTGACAAAGGTGAGGCTGAAGAGGGAGGCAGGATTAAGCCTTGCATCTGGGCTGCTTGAAGGCCCTGCACAATTGTCTCCAGTGTCAAAACTTTGGTGCCTGAGTTGGCTATTGGAAGGATGGAGCTCCAAATACATCCAGGTCCCACCATGGCCCTCTTTACAAGAAACTACTCTTAGTTCATCAGGAGCACACTTTCCCCTCCTGCCCACCACAGGTCAGCATGTCTGCATGGAGAGGGGTCAAGCACCATCGGGTGATCAAAATATGCCTGCCCTGGTACCAAGGGGCTGATAGATGAGGCAAAGTCCTCCCTATACCAAAAAACCTGGGTGAATATGGGCCCACTCCTCTGAATTAGAACCCCAGGAATTTTGCCCATTCCACAACACATGGCTCTCCTTCCATCTCCAAAGTTCACAACTACTCTCAAGATTATCATAATTACCTAGCTGACTCCCTTTCAATGCTCAAGGGAGAAAGTTATGGCAAAGAGAGGTCCTTAATCATCATTACATTGAGGACAGTTTTTACTAACGACCCCTCTGACCAGGTGCCAAATTTTGAAAGGGCTTGCAAGCGCTTTTTGGATCTTATTCTACAACCCCAACAGGCAGGCTTCGAAGAATTTTAAACACAGCCATGGCAAGATTGATTTTGCATTACAATAAAATATAATTCTAGCTACAGTATAAAGTACTAATTAGAGGTTCTAATTCAAGATGTCATATAGGAATATACTGCTCTCTCCTCTTCTGCTTCAAATGTGTAGAAATAACACAGGAATGTTACGTATTTTACAACCTATAACCAAGACACCGTGTGAAAAAGAAACAATGAGGAAACCCTGAAAAATGCAGAGGAGACTGTTACACACATCATGAAGGACTAGATGAACCTGAGGAATCTTCTGCTGTAAAATATCTAGAAATTGTTGATAAAATATTCCACAGTCTTAAATGCAGAACAGAGTTTACAATAAATTAAGAGGGAATCCCCACAGATACAAAAAAAAAAAAATAGGAAATGAGAGCCGCAGTGATGTGAAAAGATAAATTGAGGCATATTAAAATTTTTAAGAGTTTATTTGAGCATGTATCCACTCGAATTGAGCAGTGCCAAATCAAAAGTAGTCAGGAGGACTGCACCGCCAGGAGCTAGGGGAGAGGTTTTTATAGAGAAGACCAGGAAGCAAAGCAGAGAAATTATTTGATTGGCTCTAGTTTAATGTGTTACCATATTTGGGAAAGCTGAGTTGGCTGTTTGTGATTGGTTATTCTTAAGTTTTATTGTCTAGTATTCAAGTGCATTGACTCTGGCTCAGATTTTGGTTTGCTTATGTAGGCTACCAAGGCATTAGGGCCACCTCAGTCTAATGGCCTCCCTGTTTAATTACTTTAACACTGGTAAATGGGCTCAGAATCTTTGATTGCCCTAAAATGATTGGCGGGCTTCATTAATCAAAAGGCTTGGGTTAGGGCCGGCCCAGTGACGCAGTGGTTAAGTGCACGCGTTCTGCTTCGGTGGCCGGGGTTCGCCAGTTCGGATCCCGGGTGTGGACATGGCACCACTTGGCAAGCCATGCTGTGGCAGGCATTCCACATATAAAGTAGAGGAAGATGGGCACGGATGTTAGCTCACGGCCAGTCTTCCTCAGCAAAAAGAGGAGGGTTGGCAGAAGTTAGCTCAGGGCTAATCTTCCTCAAAAAAAAAAAAAAAAAAAAGACTTGGGTTGTAATGGCTATACAGGGATAGAATTCAAAATGAAGGCATACATGAAACCCCTCAAAAAGGTTGTTCAAGAAATAACTACACCTTCAATGGAATATTGGCGGGGAGTAAGGGATGGTGATATACTGCTGGCAGGCAAAGGGAGATGGAAACAAAGTTTGAATTTACCAACCTAGACTTTGGGTGAAGAAACATAACATTAATATTTGAACCACATACTTGCCTTGATGAAGGTTTGGAAATTTAAATTATACTACTTGCATAATACCCTGAAGCTGAAAATGAAACATAAAAACTAGTAAAGAACTGTTCATGACCCTGGGTTCACCTAAGAGTAGCAAATACAAAAATCATCAGGAAATCATACCTTCAAACCAAACTTCAAAGGATTCTCCCTATTAAATCCCTGCTGAATAGGAGCTCACAATCTAAAATTATAAAAGACAGTGGGAATCCTTTACTGTAGGCAAACATCCACAGAATCAGCAAACAGCAGAATTAGAGACTTAAGTTATTCAGATGGTAGAATTATTGATTATATGTGAAAAACTGAATATGTTTCACATGGTTACATAAAGCAGAAAGGGTAAGATTATAAGAAAAATCTATAAATCAAAATGGATTTTAAAAAGAGAAATGTTAAAACCATAATAGTAGAGGTACCAAATTAGCAGAAAAAAACCGGGCAGGTATTTTAAGATTGAAAAGACCCTTTGAGAGCAGAATAGGCTAGGCGAATATAACAAATATATTAAAAATAACAACTAAACCTCAAACCTAGACATAACATAAATTCAGAAAAGCAAGAATAAAGAGAGAATTCCTAAAAACTCCTAGAAAGGGAAACAAGTAAATTATCTCCATAAAGGAGTGCATGTCAAATCATTAATACTGAATATTAAAATGACATGGGTCAGTTTCCAAAGGTCTGAAGGAAAGTAACTTTGGCCTTAGAATCTTATGCTTAGGTAAACTATCACCCGGCAAGAAGGATAAATGAAAATAATTTGAGTTATGCTGGGTCTCAGAAAGTGTCTCGCTTACAGATCCATTCTGAAAGAATTATTAGATAATTTATTTCCAGAGAAGAAAGGAAAAAAAGGAGGCAAAAATGAGCTGGCATATTCAATAATAAGCAAATAAATAAGAAAAGTTTACTGTTAAATTGTAAATGTTATGGTTTTAAATTCATGGATTAGAAAACAAGTAAGATTTAAGATAAACTAAGCTTCCAATCCAAGAAGCACAAAAAGATGTTAATGCAAAATTTAATTAATGGAAGAACATAAAAGATTTAGTTAAAAAGCAAGTGTAAAAGGTCAGGTTGATCAGTGAAACTGAAACTAAAAGTGATTTTTAAAATTATGATTAAGCAAACAGAGGGAAAACACACAATAATGTATTTGTGTTTATTTCTTGCTTACTTCCAGAAAGAAAAACAGTCCTCAATCTCTATGTGCCTAATAACGTGGAATCAAAACATAAAAAGTTGAATGAACGAATCAAGAAAATGGTCAATTCCACAATCAAATTGGATGATTTTAACATCTCTCTCCCAGAAATCTATGTGTTGAACAGATAAAAACTAGTAAGAATATAGAATATTTGTACAACAAAATAAGTTGATCTCATCAATTTATATGTAGAATCCTGCACTCAATAAGTAGAGAATATACATCCTTTCCTAGCATGACCAGGGCTAAGGCCCAGTTGTATGTTTCCACAGCAGATTCTATAATCCAGGAGCAAGTGTCAAGAAAGTTATTAGCTGATTTTAGCCAGGTTTGGAATATTGCCAAACAGACACCACATAAACAATGGGTCAAGGGAGTTGTTAGATAATGCACAAATAGTGGTTGAAGTTTCTAAAGCAGAATCCAAGCCAGGCAGGGATAAAATAGAGTAACTGCTCAAACTTGCAAAAATGAAAGAAAAACTATAGCTACTTATATGGGTGAAGACATCTTTTTTTTTGTCACCATTAATTTTATGCCTGGTAAGTTCCAGGAACCTGAAGAACATACGTACCACAATATTTGTCAAGGAGCTAGAAGATCTGTGTACAAGATCCTATTCTTATTTTCTTATTCTTTTTAAAGAGTCATTTGCTTCATCTAATGGTTAGAGGTTTGGGCATAATAATATCTAAGTTATCTACCCATCCCTAAGATTTTTCTGTTCTCTTATTCTTCATGATTTTGGTTTTATGTTTGTATTCTCTAAAAGCACCTTGGAGACACAACTTGCTGTATGGTATAATTGTCCCCTATTTACTCCTTAGTATTCTCTACTAAACTATATCCCCTTGGAAGCCATGGATTATATTTTTTTGTGCATTATCTTCCTGGTAACTATTGTGGTCTCCATCACACAGAAAGAAGCTGAATAAATTATTATTGAATAACTGAATTATTCAATGATAAGTCAGTCAAGGATTCCTTTACAGTAGTTCTTAAAATGTGTTCCAGGAAATGCTTGGCATCACTGAGAGCCTTTCAGAGGTTTACAAAGTCAAAAATATTTTCATAATAATGGTAAGACATTACTGGGTTTTTTCACTTCTAGTCTCTCACACATATATGGTGGAGTTTTCCAGAGGTTGTATGGTGTGTGATATCTCAATAAAATTGAATACAGAAGCAGATATGTGAGTTCAGTGGTCTACTATGAAGCCAAATATTGAGGATATTTGCAAATATATAAAACAATCTTCTCACTAATTTCTTTTTGCTTTGGAAAATACTATTCATAAAATATTTTAACATGCAAGGGGTTTATTATTTTTACTTTTAAGTGAATTAATATTTTAAAATTCTCAGTTATAGCTTTTAGTATGGTAAATATCAATAAATATTACTCACATTAACAAAAATCATCTCTGGCATCCTCAGTAATTTGTAAGAGTGTAAGACGTTCTGAGACCAAAAAGTTTAAGAACTTCTGATCCGCTAAATATAACAGTGCCTTCATCTTCCAGGGCATGGTTAAGGAAGAAATATATACTTATTCTTTCTTTATAGAGGCCAATATTGAGCCTGTGGTTGCAAAATATATAGCACAGCCAAATCAGATTGAGTCACCCTAATTTTGAAATTCAGATTGTGTTCATCATCAATTTTTGACAAATTAAATTAATTTCAGTAATTCCGTGATCTGAGTGATAAAGACAACCAAACTATAGGAATAAACTTGAGAAAGCGTCCACTACCTTTAATTTTGTAAATATTCATCTGTCCCTTTTTAACAGTAAAGTGCTTACCAAACTCAGAGCAGTTTCACAAGGTGAGTGAAAATTGCAAAGGGCACAATCACAAAAGTTTTTAAACCTGTAGGTTTTACTGAAGTGCATGAAAAGCAAAGTTAGTATGTTTAGTTATGTAATCAAGTATATTGTGGTATAAAATTATAGTCTTTATTAGGTAATAGCTTATTTTCCTTCAAAAATAATTTAGAGACAAACTGTCAATATATTTGTCATATTTTAAGTGTTAGTATACAATTTCATAGAGTCCTTTGTACAATGGGACTAGGATAATCCATCCTACTCCTTTCTCAATTGTGATTTCAGATCCCTTTAGTTTTCAAGATACTTCGAATAATTTCCTTCATATCTTGTATTCATGAGGATAATAACAAAAGTGATGCTGAAATGGGGAGAGTAACCATGCAATTGCTTGACTTCTGCCTTGAGAAGGCTGTCACTTAAATTATGATGTCTCTTTAAGCTTCGTTTTGGAAAGGAGGGTGGTGATAATGTTAAGGAGAGGCGGGAAGAGACAAGGGCAAAATTTAAGGCATATGGAGATCAGATGGCATGAAGGAAGAAAGTGGAAATCATAGAGCTAGAAGGAGAGTCATAGAAAAAATGAGAGAGAGCCAGGCTTGTCCGTCTAAAATAATGACCTAGGACCAGTTCTCTTGTTCCAATGCAAACGCTCTAATTTGTTATTAAACCTGTTCATAACGTAAAGAGCTAATTTAGCCTCCTTTCTCTTTTCTTTTAGCTTCAAAATATACTCTAAATTTATTAGTAGAGACTCAGAATGCTTTTATTGTTGTTTCACTCTCTATCCTTGCCAGCATTGTTTGCATCAGCACTAACATTGGACACTATATATATGGAAATGTTCTGAGCTCCCTGTGGGAGATTTATCATATTTAATACCAGCTAAAATACCTCATTCTTATAAACCTGGCTCCATGGCAAAAAATAGAATAAAAAGCTCCCTGGAGAAGTCTCACCATCCATGTAAAATCGTAACATTTTAGAGCTGGAAGAGTCTTTAGTGAGGATCTGATTCAATGATCTGATTCAAATGATTAAATTATGGCCTACCAAAACTAAGGAGAGCCTGGCGTCTTCCTAAGGGAATAATTTAGCATTGGGGAGGAAAAAAGGACATTTCTCATCACCTATTAAAGAGTTCAAGGTGGATCCAATTATTACTTGCAGGTGTACTTCGGATGAACTTGGCAACCAGTACTCTTTCTCTAATTCCCATCTCACTAGGCCTCGAAACAGTTGTGATATGATGTCTTGAATCCTATCAAGAGAAAAGGTAAAGGACAATTGGGGTTAATTGATATCTGGCACTGAAAATAAACCAAGCAATGATGAAACGTATCTGCTGTCAGACATGGCTCACTCGCTTAGTTGTCTCATCCAGTATTCTTTGGGAAGAAGGTTGAGCTTCACTATTCACTCTGTAGTTTATGAAAAACATAGGAGTTTTGTGGATTATATCGAGTGACAATAATATTCACTTCCAACAATGACAAATTACCTATGCTCTTTGCAGAATTCCGTGTATATGAAATCTTAAAAATTTGCACCATATTATCACTTTTCCAGAGTCACTTGAGAAAAAGAAGGGAGATAAATGATGCAGCATAATATAACTTCTCTCCTCCACCTTATTCTATGCTAACACTATATTATGATTGCTATATGACTTATATTTTCATACTGTACCAAACCAGAACATTTTTTTCAGGGAAATTTTTTTTTCATTTTTCAAGATAATGACTTTATGTATGTATGAGTCTAAAAATCTTTATTTATACTTAAGAAAATAAATGTATGCATGTGTCCTCTGATCTATTTCCCTTCAAGTTTTTGCTGTAAACCAATACAGTTTTAGCCAGTCCTTAAGAACAACCATGACATATTTAGTAATGCCAACTCATATGTCCAAAAAGATGGAGAATACATGTGAGGAGTTGATGAATAATGACTAATGGTGATTACGATGATTAAGAATAAATGATAGGTCCTGGATATTTTGGGGTTCTCACCCCCTCCCATTTGTATAACAGATGACAAATGCAATGTACAGCTGCATCGCAATTAAAGGCCTTTTCCCTTTGTAGAATTAGAACCCTTTTTGATACTGTTTAATATGCTGGGTCTATAAGGCAACTATACACACAATTGATTCAATCTGTGACATTAATGATTTAACCAAAATTATAGAAAATGATACTGCTCTAAATAATTTACAAAATCACAGAAAATATTCATGATTTAAGTACTTAAAAATAACAAAAATATGGTCAAAATTTATTTAAACCATACAAATTTTACAAAAGAGAAAAATATTTATTGTCAGAATTGATCAGGTAGAATATTCCCTTTTCATGTAAGGCATTTCTAAAGCGGCAGAAATGCCAATTTTTGGCATTGATGCTCTCTTGGACTTAGTTCTGTCAACAACCCTACAGGTGGCACAAGAGAAACAGATTAACAAGTTTGTTGATAATATGAGGTCATTCCAAATTCCCACTTTGGCTATCCTCTTCAGCATCATTTTAAGCCCCTGGATCCAACTCATAAAATCTTTTTGATTTGGAAAATAATTTTTCTGCATCCTGCCATAAAATTAAAAATGCTACTTTATAACAATAATATCTGTTAAATGTCAAAAATGTGCCATGTGTTTAGCAGATTTGAGACATTCTCATTGATTCCTAAAGAAGATACCAGCTGTAGCTCTGATGACTCACAAGGTAGGTAATGATTACTCCCCATGTATTGTTTTTGTTTCCACTCTAAACTGACTATTGGACTGTGTACCAGCAAATGGTCCTAATATTAATCCAGCTCACTTCCTGAAGACTTTTGAAATAACTTATTTTTTATCAAATTCAATTTTTTCACATTTATTTTTTAGCTAACATAATTGTCTCTTAACCTTGTTGTGGATTGAGACCATCAATTAATGAATTTCGTCTTGCTTACTGAAGATTTAACCTCAGTACTTATCACATGGCAAATAGTATGAACTAAATAAATGTCTATTGAGTGATGATAATAACGAATAAATTATTCTGCGAATACTGCTAATCCTTTATTTCACTATGAATTAGAAGAATAATAATAACATTTGTGGTAAGTTTCCAATGTTGTTATTAGCAGTTAATAAAAGCACCATGATTAGTATCTGCCCATTTGGAATACTGGAATATAAATAGCACAGTAAAAGCCATTACTGTGAAAATCCAAGCCATCCACCTAATTTAATTTTTCTCTAATTCAATATTGGTTGTGAAGCAAAACCTACCCAAACCATGATAGACAATTCAGGCATCATAATTAAAACTGACCTTCTCTGTTGACTATGTGATTCTTTTTTGTAAAAATATCACCAAAGCTTCTGTTTATCAAATTGAATGAAATGTCAAGGTCTCTGATGATTACAACTCTCAGAGAAAAGCTTTATCAGGAAAATGTAACATTTGGAATACTTTTAAATAAAAAATCCTACTATACATAAATGTGTTCTTATATATATATTTTGCTGAGGAAAATTCACCCCGGAGCCAACATCTGTGCTAATCTTCCTCTATTTTGTATGTGGGTTGCCACCACAGCATGGTTGCTGTCAAGTGGTATAGGTCTGTGCCTGGGAACTGAACCTGGGCTGCCAAAGCAGAGCACACTGAACCTAACCACTAGGGCATGGGACCAGCCCCAATGTGTTTTTATTTTGAGCTCTTCAGTATTCTAACTTTATAGCAATTTATTTTATTCTCTGCATTTCAGAAATTAAATAACCACAATTCTAACAGTAACTCAGGTTTCTCAATGGGAAACAAAGAAACACAGAAAAAGGAGCAAAACAATTGTCATAATAGGATAAATGACAATGGTATCTAGGATTAAAGCATCAGCCTTCACCAATGTGAATTCTATGATCAGCCAGTTGTTTGTGAGACAGTCTGGTGTAGGTGAGGAAGGATGGGGAGGAAGGATAATTAATTCTGTAAAATATAAGATGTGTTTAGGAGAGGAGAGCAGAAAGAGAGTGTAAAGGGACCAGGTGTTTGGGAGCTCCTAAAAGATTAATTTCAAGGTGTAGTCACATTGAAAGCTGCGTACATTTTACCAAATTATTATGTGCACAAAACTAGTGTATATTAATAAAAATTGTAATATATTATAACTGTATCTGTGCAGAAATGGGAAGGACAATGAAACCTTTAATATGGTATATTAGGCTCTACATGACTTGATCCCTGTTTATATTTCCAGTTTAATCTCTGAGCAGCCACGTCACTGTATATGTTCCTGTAATAAGGAACTCCTTTCAAATGATTGAAGCCCCTGTTGGCTCTCAGTTTTGGACCTTTGCAGATTGCTTGCTTTCTGTCTGGAAGACTTCTCCCCTCCCCCATTCTCACTTCCTTGAATGATTCCTATTCACCCACCATAACCCAACTTAGAAATCACTTTGAAAAGGCTTGGCTGACTCCACTGAACCTGTGTTGTATATCCTTTCCATGTTCTCATTTATCAACCGAGAGTTTATCATATTAGACTGTAATTCAAGATATGCTATCTACCATAAGCCTCTTAAATTCTGTGAAGGCAGGAGATATAGTCGGTAACAACATCCCTCTTGTTCCTCATTATATGCCCAATTCCTAGCACAGTGCCTATTTCACATAGTAAACGCATTGTTGATTTAAATTGAAATTGAATGGTGAAGAAAGAGGGTTATTCATTAAGCATTCATTAGCCAATTATTATAGGGCCCAAATAACTCAGAGGAATCAAAAGCTAATACTAGGAAAGGAGATAGAAACCAAGATAAAAGTTCAGCTGCAAGGGGTTCAGGAATTCAGATCAGCAATTTGAGCAGGAGAATAGTTATATCATGTAATAGCTGGGTCAGCAGGCAGCAGAAATGGGTCATTTTGTGGTAAAGAGGGTATCTAGAATATAGTAGCAGGTATAATTGAAGCAAACCTCAGCTTTAGACAGAAAATATTTTGTTTATGGATAGGAGGATTCAATATTGTCAAGATGTCAGTTCTTCCCAGCTTGATCTATAGATTCAGCACAATCCCAATAAAAATCCCAACAAGTTATTTTGTGGATATAGACAAACAGATTATAATGTTTACATGGCGAGGCAAAAGACCCAGAATAGCCAACACAATATTGAAGGAGAAGAACAAACTTGAAGGACTGACATCAACCTACTTCAAGTCTTACTATAAAGCTACAGTAATCAAGACAGTGTTATTGGCCAAAGAATAGACAAATAGATCAACGCAACAGAATAGAGAGCATGGAAATAGACTCCCATAAATATGGTCAACTGATCTTTGACAAAGGAGCAAAGGCAATACATTGGAATAGATAGTCTCTTCAACAAAACGTGCTGGAACAACTGGACATGCAAAAAAATGAATCTAGATATGGACCATACACCCTTGAAAAAATGAACTGAAAATGGATCACAGACCTAAATGCAAAATGCAAAGCTATAAAATTAGAAGGTAACATAGGAGAAAACCTAGATGACCTTGGGTATGGTGGTGACTTAAAATTTTTTTTTTTTTACAATCTTGAAGCCAATTTATTATTCATACAGGAGATGTTAACCCTGGTCAAAATTCTATCATCCACTTTGACAGCTCCTTTTCTGGAAGGCAGCAGTGGAATCTACACTGTAAAAATATAAACCTGAAGCTCGGGAAGGTGAAATCATTGTCCTAGGATCATAAGGTCAGTTTGTGGTAGACCCAGAACTGGAAAAACTCAGGTGTCTTGTGAAAATGCTTAGGGAAGTTAAAATTGCCATCAAAATTCTACTAACATTATTATTATTTTGTTAATAACTCATTACTACCACTAACTTTTGTAGTAATAAGAACTTCTTTTTTTTGTCCAAGAACTAAGTCCTGGGTCAAAACTAATGCTGAGAGGTTTGGGAGAAAAATAGAAACCAGCAATGGAGACAGAAAAGGAAAGGCCATTGGGTCAGGAAAATACACAAAACAAAACAAAGATTAGAATGTAGTGGACTGCAAGCTAGGTAATGGAAGCATTTCAAGGAGAGAGACACTGTGTCAAAGGAAGCCCAAAGAGTAAAGTGTGAGAGGTCATTTTGTGGTGATAAAATTGTTCTAAAATGAAATTTTGATGGTTAGACAACTCTACATTTACCAAGAAAAATCAAGATACAACACCAAAGATATGATTCATGAAAGAAAGAATTGATGAACTAGATTTTGTTAAAATTAAAAACTTCTGCTCTGAGAAAGACAATGTCAAGAGAATGAGAAGAAAAGCCTCAAAATGGGGAAAATATTTGAAAGGTATTTGCAAAAGATACATCTGATAAAGGACTATTATACAAAATATGCAAAGAACTGTTAAAACTCAACAAGAAGCAAAAAAAAGAATAAAAAATGGTTCAAAGACCTTAACAGACACCTCACCAAAGGAGATAAACAGTGGCAAATAAGCATATGAAAAGATATTCCACCTCATATGTCATCTGTCGGAGAAATGTAAATTAAAATAGTAATGAGAGACCACTACACACCCATTAGAATCATCATAATCCAGAACACTGACAACAAGAAGTGCTGGTGAGGATGTGGTGCAACAAGAACTCTCATATATTGCTGGTGAGAGTGCAAAGTGGTACAGCCACTTTAGAAGACAGTTTGGCAATTTCTTACAAAACAAAATATATATACTCTTACCATACGACCCAGCAATCACACTCCTTGGTATTCACCCAAAGGAGCTGACAACTTACGTCCACACAAAACCCTACACACATATGTTTACAGCAGCTCTATTCATAACTGCAAAAACTTGGAAACAACTAAGATGTCTTTCAGTAAGTGAATGGGTAAACTGTGGTACATCCAGACAATGGAATATTATTCAATGGCAAAAATAAGTGAGATAGCAAGCCATGAAAAGACATGGAAGAAGCTTCAATGTATATTTATAAGTGAAAGCAGCCAATCTGAGAAGGCTACTGCATGATTCCAACTATATGATATTCTGGAAAAGGCAGAACTCTGGTGATAATAAAAAGATTAGTGGTTGCCAGAGGTTGGGGGAGAAGGGAAGGGATGAAGAGACAGAGCACAGAGGATTTTTAGGGCAGTGAAAATACTCCATATGATACTATAATGATGGATACATGTCATTATACATCTGTTCAAACCCATAGAATGTACAACACCAAGAGTGAACCCTAAGTTGAACTATGGACTTTGGGTGATTATGATGTGTTAATGCAGGTTCACACTTAGTAACAAACGCACTATCCTGGTGAGTGGTGATGATAATAGGGGAGGCTTTGCATGTAGGGGGGAAGGGAGTATATCGGAAATCTCTGTACTTTCTTCTCAATTTTGTTTTGAACCTAAAAACTGATCTAAAAAAATAAAGTCTTTTAAAAACCAATTGACCAAATATATGTGGGTCTGTATTAGGATTCTCTATTCTTTGCCATGGATTTTTGTTTCTAACCTTTCTCCATTACTACATTTTCTTGATTCGCGTAACTTTATAATAATTACTGGAATCTGGCAAAGAGTGTCTTCCAACTTTATTCTTTTTCAAAAAATTTTTTTGCCCTTTTCGTTTCCTTGCACTTTCATATAAATTTTTAGAATCAACTTGTTGATTTTGAAGACAATTATTGCTGGGATTTTGATTCTTGGTGGGTTAGTTGACTCTATAGATCAATTTTGTTAGAATTGCCATCTTAACAATATTGAGTCTTCCAATCCAAGAACACAATATATCTCTCTCCACTAATTAAGGTCTTCTTGGATTACCATTATCAAGGTTTTATACCTTTCAGCATGAAGATCTTGCATATATTTTGTCAGGTTTATATCTAAGTGTTTCATGTTTTGGTACAAATTTCAATGCTATTTTTTCCATAAACCATACAAAATTTTAGAATAGAGTTAGGTTAACAGAAAGTTTTTCACAGTACAGACTTCCTGTATACCCCTCTCCCAGTTTCCCCCATTGTTAACAACTAAGTGACCAACATTGTTACATTGTTATTAACAAAATGTCACACTTTATTAGTATTTCATTAGTGCACCCTTTTTCTGTGTCTGGGGCCTATCCAGTATAGCACATTACATTTAGTTATCATGTCTCCTTAGGCCCTTCTGGTCTGTGACAGTTTCTGAGACTTTCCTTGTTTTGGTGATCTTGACAGTTTTGAGGAGTATTAGATGTTCTGTAGAATTTTTTCTCAGCTAGGATTTGTCCAGTATTTTTCTCATGATTATACTGGAGTTGAGAGTTTGGGAGGAAGACCACAGAGATAAAATGCCATTCTCATCACATCATATCAGAAGTACATGTGATCTTTGTGACTTATTACTGTTGGTGTTGACCTTGATCACCTGGCTGAGGCAATGTTTGCCAGATTTCTCCAGTGTAAACTTACTTTTTTTTTTTTTGAGGAAGATTAGCCCTGAGCTAACTGCTGCCAATCCTCCTCTTTTTGCTGAGGAAGACTGGCCCTGAGCTGACATCCATACCCATCTTCCTCTACTTTATATGTGGGACCCCTGCCACAGCATGGCTTGCCAAGCAGTGCCGTGTCCGCACCCAGGATTCAAACCAGCGAATCCCGGGCCACCAAAGTGGAACGTGAGAACTTAACTGCTGTGCCACCGGGCCGGCCCCTGTAAAGTTACTTTTTAAATGGTCCTTTTTAAAATTAAATTTCCAATTTTTCACTGCTAGTACATAGAAATACAATTGATTTTTCTGTATTGACCTTTTTATCCTGCAATCTTGCTTAGCTCACTTACTAATTCTCTTAGCTTTTTGTGGATTCTATTGAATATCCAATGTAGAAAACCATGTCATCTGCAAACAGATAGCTTTATTTTTTCATATCTGATCTGTATGCCATTTATATATGCATGTGCATATTTATGTATGCACGTATGTATGTATATCTGTATGTACTGCCTCATTGCATTGGTTAGATGTAAAATACCATTTTTAATAGTACTGGTAAGAATAGACATCCTTGCCTTTTCCCTATAATTGTGAGGAAATTATTCAAGCTTTCATCAGTAGGTATTATACTATTTGTAGGGTTTTTTACGCACCCTTTATCAGATAGAGGAATTTCCTTTCTCTAGTTTTCTGAGAGTTTTTCTCATAAATGGATGTTGAATTTTGTCAAATTTTTTTTTTGCATTTATTGAGATTATATTGTTTTGCTTCCTTGGTCTATTGACATGGTGCATTACATTGATTGTTTTAAACCATGGAGGGATGCTTTCCCGAATATTCTTCCCTGCTTACAATCTTTATCTTCAAAACCTGGTGAAATCTCTGGAGAAGCACCTTCAAATATATGCAGTCTCACTTTGTGTTTGCAGCCCTAAGGGGTTTTATAATCTCATGCTAGCCTACACTTGTCTTTTAGCAAATCATCAAATATTTCAGTTGAAATCTTTTTAGCTACTTGTATGCCAGCCCTGTCTTCCCCCTGTGCTCTGCCATAAGTGAGTCAATGGTTGTGCCGAGTCTCACCTTGGAAGTGCCTATCTTTCCAAAGATTTCAGCCTTGTATATTATTCTATAACCACACATTTCTGATAGATCCAAGAAAATATATGATTTTTTGGTTGGCATTGCTTTTTCTTATTGTTAGTGTGGAAATGACAGCCTTTTCAGCTTTCTAAATTCTAGGCAAAATGCAGTAGTCCCTGTGATTAAAAAACACTTGACTTCCCTCTAACAATAAAATGATACAGTGATGTCCTTTCCCCAGAGAATTTTAAATATAACCTATTTTTTAAGTAAAATGTAGCAATGGGATTGGTTTAGGCTCATATTAAACATAGGCAAGGCTAATTTTAAAATTTGTTCTGTATAGCATCTAGTCCAATGTTAGAACCTAGGACTTGGACAATAATTGTATTTGCATTTAAGGAAACTCTCCCTCTAGGCTTAACATCAGGAAGCCAAGAAGTAATTAGCACTTTTGGCAGAGTAAATGAAAAACAGACTAGGATATGAAACTGTTTGAAGTTGTATAAATCAAACCTGCTGACTGTTTTCCCTAAGTATGAAACCAGTGAGTGCCAGTCAGAGGAGAATGTCACATTGTTTTTTAAAGAAGCGTATAAATGGTAACAACAAATGCAGTTTAGCATTGTTCATATTATAGAATTTTATATAAATGTACATTACATAAATATATTGATTCTTTAATTAAATGGATATTTATGGAACATCTAAAATATGACAGCCACTAGTCTTCCAGTTATAGAAGAAACATTCAGACACAGTTAGGAGACCTGAGTTTTTACCCTGATATTATTACTAACTCTGTACTTCATCTTGGATAACTAACCTCTCTGAACAAAATTAGCAGGGATGAATTATGTCAAGGATTACAGTTATATAGCCATACCACTACATCCCACCCAATCTATTTCATCCAATATTTATGGTAGACTAGGTAATTTACATATGACTATTCAACCTAAGACAAGCTGGATTATTTTTAAATTATCTTAAAAGGATCAATGAGCTAACAACAGTGAAAAATTACCAGACCAAGATCTGGGAGAGGATGGAGACAGTGAGAGACACAACTGGTATCAAGGCTCTCTGTTGTGCTGGGAGCATACACCGATCAAAAAGAAGTGGCTGAGAGCCTCATTTTTTCTTTTTGGTAGGCTTGCATGTTAAATGAACCAATGTGGGAGTCCAAAGTCCACCAAGATTAGGAATCCTGCTAACTCCCTTACCCCACCCTCCACTTTGGGCTGGGATCCTGAAGAACCATCTCCTGTGGATTAAAGATAAACCAGAAGTAAAGCAATGCTCACAGGAATTTCCAGTTCATCTTTGAGTCACCTGAAGGTGCTAAAAATCCTCAGTCCTTTAACTCAGATTGAGATGGTTCCTGACTGCTGGCATTTCTGGGATGCCTCATAGAAAGAAAAGGAAATCATATGTGAAGAAAGATATTACATTGAGCCAGTTGTTTTTATAAATAATTTTTCAAATACAATAAGCACAGTTGAATGTAATACTTTAACAGGGGAACAAGAATCAATGAGCAAGAATTAATAGAAATATTAGACAAACATCTACATGGGCTTTAGTTTGGGGAAATATTAGTGCATGTCATAAGAAAAAATCCACTATGCTTACTCTATTCAAGAATAGAAAATAATAGATTGAAATTTTCAGCATCATATATATGAAAAACAAGAAAAAACTTTCTAAGAAGAATGAAATCAATAGAAGACTAGATACAGCTAGAAACAGAATCAGTAAACTGGAAATTAGATCAGAAAACAATTTAAAAACCTAAGCAAGGAAAGTCAAAAAGATCATAGCTACAGAAGAAAAAATAATAGATGTAGAGGACAAAATGAGAAATTGCTTATTACAACTTTAATTGGAATACAAACAGGAGAAGATAAGGGAGAATGGAGAAGAGTAATATTTGAAGGGATAAGTAAAAGTTTTCCAGAACTTATGGAAACTTTATAGATTCTTCAAAATGTAAGATCTTCAAGATATAAGAATACCGAAGAATTCCGAGCTAGAGAAATAAAAATATATTTACATGTAGTCAACATCATGGTGGAAATGCAGAAGGATAAGAAGAATGGGAAAGTCTTAAAAGCAGCCAGGCAAAAAGACAGAGTTCCTTCAAATAAGTGATAGACCACAGACCCGTAGCTGACTTCACAACTTTCCTTTCCTCTGTGAGTTTCCTTTTCCTTCTTCTGTTATGTATTTATTACTTTAGAGAATATTTTAGCTTGAGGACTTGAAATACAACAATGAACATGAAAAATATCTTTTAAAGTGCTAAGAGAAAATAATGGTCAGTTTAAAATTATATTCCCAGCCTAATGATGATGATGATGATGATGATAATAATAATAATAATAATAATAGTAATAGCAATCCTTCAATTAAAGCAAAATGGAGACATTTTCCCGACAAACCAACACTGAGTGTTTGCCATTCAGAGGACCATCAATGAAGGAAATTCTAAAGAATGCCTTTTAGAGAGAAGGAAAATGATCCTGAATGGGAGAAGAGAGATGAAAGAAGAAACAGAATGAAAGTAAAGTGGTTAATATGTAGGTGAAACTAAACAAACTTTAGTATCAATATGTGAAATATATAAAATGTGTTTATATATGTTTGAGTAATGTATACATGTATCTTTATAATTTATAAATGTATGAAACATATATATTTATACACTTAGTATAAATGTATGAAATAAGTAAAGTAACTTTAGTGACTGTTGACTCTGAACCCAAACAATTCTCAGCAAAATTGTTTTCACATCATTCTGCCAACACAACCAATTATGCAGAATTGGCAAATGAGATCAAACCTACCTTCCCCAATGAAGTATTAGGTTTCTCTTCATTCTCAGTTTTCTAGAAAGCCCCTGCTAAAACAGTAGCCATTACTCTGCCAGGTGGGGCTCCTCAAGTATCTCAGAAGAATCAGACCTCTAGTCTCACATTAACCTTCTATGGAATGTCATCACCCCAGAATCTAAAATGATTTTCTATACGTGCCATGACTGGCAACTTCTCTCACTACTAAAACAAACAAACAAACAATACTAGCTGTGCAAATGCAGCCTTTAGTTAGGCACCACACTACACACTCCCTCCTAGAAATTACTCCTAACTCTGCAAAGAATAACTAACGGGATTGGGAATTTTCCAACTATCAGCAAAACCATCAAAATGGTGAGCCAGAGAGAGGTTCCCCAAATATTGCCTTTATAACATAGGACAATATTTCACCTTATGTGTGACTGTTTCCTCAGGCATGGTGGTATTCTTTTGTTGGTGATCCTGAATACTGGATAAATTTCAGGACTTCATTTGGGAATCATCTCCTGGAAATGAATTATCTCTTTCCCCAGATTCTCAATCTTTCCTTAATCACCAGATTCAAAGAGTGCTTCTGTGTTAGCACTGAAGAGGAATGCCATATAGGCTGGTCAACCCTCTCAGTCCAGGATTCTGTTGTCCCCAACTTCTCATTATTTCACTGCTCAATTACTTGTTGTTTTTTTTTTTCTACACAGAATCAGTAACAACCTTCTACAGGATGTTTTCTCCAGTGAAATTTTTCCCTGGTTTTGCCCAGTTTTCGCTCCCAATTTTTGAGGTGGACAGGTAAGCATTTCCCACCATTTTTCCTATGGATAGTACAATATTTTGGAACATCACTGTGATTTATTTAATCCTATTTAGCTCAATCTTTATACAAGATATCAATAATATTAAAATCACTATTAAATATAGTATTGTAATTATTCTCCTACTATCAATAGCAATAATAGCAGTAGCATCAGTAATTATTATCTCCTAATGGAAACTCAGTGGATAGGATTAGAAGACCAACCTTGCCTTTGCATGATCTAAATAATCAAGTATAATAGCAAACCAAAATATCTAGCCTCCTTTTGCATTCCCTAAGTTCCAAGGATCATTTGAGAGGTATAGCAATGGGCAAGCTGGGAAAGATGAGAAATCATTAGAGGGCAATCCCAGACTTGTTCACTCCACATTCTATTTACCAAGCTGAGGGTGTCATATAACATTACCAGGCACATATAGACTTAAAAAAAGTGTGATTTTTTGTTTAGCCACTAATCTACCAGGAGAGAAAAACTTAGTCAATTGTATGTGTCAATACTTGGCTTTTCCTTCCAAGGCTCCATCCATGAGATATGTTAGTACTCCTTACTAGAAGAAATATTTTCAGCAGCTCTCTTGAATGAGATAAAGTGTACCTGGTGTCATATAAGAAAACATTAAATTAAGAGATACAGGGCTTTTGTTTGTTTGTTTCTTCCTTGAAAAAAAAATCTCCTTTGTATAGGCCAACTTTTTCAAATCAATAATTTTGAGCTAAAGCCCTAAATCATTACATCTATGAATATATAAGAGAATTAAGGAATAAATTAGTAACCATTACACTTCATTCACTTCAATATTTTGAATATCCTGAAGTTAACATTTTGTGAATTAAACAAAAGTGATTACTTATAGACTATTTATAGCCGCAGTTCTGTAAGTTTTTTACACATAAAATGAAAATGAACTAAAGATAATTTTAAAAGAGAATTATTTTAGCATAGAAGATATTTCTTACTTTGAGAATCTTCTATCGGCTGTAGACAGTGGAGATGTAAATCAGCAAGTCCTGATTTGTATTTTATAGCGTTCCTTCTTAAGCTTGTCTCTCTGATAGTGCCCTATCATATGAACTAGAAGTACTCGGCTGATGCTTTCAACAGTCTGCCTCAAGATCTCACTAAGCAATTTCTGATGTTCATTAAGTATATTTTCTATCTTCCAAGTTACTTTAGTTAGTTTTTTCTAGCCTCCTATAGAAGTTTACTCATTGCTTCCCCATCCTCCACATATAGGTTCATTGGGCTCTTCCAGCTTCCCCTTGCCATTTAGGCTCGAAGCCAATGCCCCATGTTTCAAGTTTTTTGTTATAGCAACACTCCATTTCTAGGTAACAATTTCTGTATCAATTACCTATTGCTGTGAAACAAATCATCTCAAAACTTAGTGGCTCAAAATACCAACCATTTTATATACAAATATATATATTTTTCACTATTCTGAAGGTCAGCCACGAGGGCTGAATTCAGTTGCACAATTCTGCTCATCCTTTCTACTGTCTTTCAAATGGTTTCAGTCGTTTGGTAGTTCAATGAAGCCTTGATGGTCTATACTCACATTTCTGACATCCTGGGCTACATCACATAACTGAGAAAGAATTCCAAGAAGATGAAAGTGACATCCTCAAGGCCTTTTAAAATCTACATTCTGAAGTCCCATGTCAATTCTATTGGTCAAAGTAAGTCACAAAGAATGTATGGCCAAAAAAGAAAAAAGTTAGATAAGATGGTAGTATGATTTAATTTTTTCTGAATGAAATTTTCTAATCTCTTCTCTTAGCCAAAAATATTTCATCTATTTAACCGTTACTTTTTCATGGAAAATCAGGTTGTTTCCTAGAAGTCTTTAGTCAAAGATAAAGACAGAAAATAATTTTTGTATAAAAATAATAATATGAATATGAAACCCAAAATGAGGTTCAAAAAAACCTACTTGAGGATCCAGTCATATTAAAATTGTGCTAAACTTTCTACTGTAAATATATTCTAAATATTTCATGTAAGATTAAACCTCAAATAATAGGAATATATGTTTACAAATAATGATATCTTTAAAACTCGTAAATTTATGATAATTACATAGTGTGGTTCAAGCAAAAGAACAGAAGAATCAACATGGCAGAATCCAAGATCCAGAAACAAGTGTACATATACATATTTGTGTGTGTGTGTGTATGTATACATGAAATAGTTGGATTTGGCTACCTTCAAATTTAAAGTGTCTGCAAATAACAAAACAAAACAAAAAGATTTCAAATCAATGACCATCTATATTTGTATGTCCATTTGAGACATTGGGTTAACACAAATACATTTTCAATCAATGAGAAAAGAATGAGTATACAATAATGTAGAAAATTAAAGACATGAACCAGAAGTTTACAAAAGAAAAGATTATACATACATATGCATATGTATTTACATATATACAGTAGATATGGTGTGGAGAATAAATAGGGCTGGAACACAGGTATACATTAAGGAAACTATTTACAAAGTGTTAAGCTGTAACAAAATGGTGACAGAAACTGGAGAGATTTCAGACGTTATGAAGCATTTGTTGATATATTTGATCTGAGATTATTGAATGAAAAAAGATATCAAAAATTACTCCCAGATTTCTAGCTTGAGTATCTAAATGGATTATGGCTATATTTAGTAATATGGTTAAGTCTAGGAGATAAGTAGGGCTGGGAATCCCTTTTGAACATGGAAAATTAAGCTATTGTCTCCTTTCCAGTCTCACTGTTTTCTCCTTCTGAACCATGTTTTGAACAGATGTTGGAACCTCTAAATCAATCTTCTTTATCTTTCAAATTCTATTTGAAAATTTTCTTTTGCTTTGTGTGGCCATTTGTGGTGGGGGAACTCATTACTTGGGTATAATTTCTAGCTCTCTAATCTGCTTTTCCACTCTGTTCGTTCTACCATTTAACTTATCCATCATCTCTAGATATTTCTTAAATATAATAATGCAATGTTGTAAAATAACTTCCTCTTCCTGTTCCATGCATGTATTATTGATATTAATTAAATGTATTTTAATTTCCTGCACTTGCAGGTATAGTAACACTTTTTCTCTGGGTGTAACTTTTGTCCTTTGAGTTACTATTCTCTCATTCATGGCATTGGCTTTACTTCAATGTTTGGTGATATTTAAACAGGGCAGTTTTATGTAATGATGGTGCAAAAAGGAAGTTAGAATGGGTTAAAGCTTGAATGAGAGGTAAGGGAGTGGAGACACAATGATTAACCAATAATTAGAATTTAGAAGATTGTCTTTAAAAGCTAGAAAAAAAAAAGGGACGCTATAGTTGGACAGCATAAGGGGCCTGGAGAGAAGTTTTGTTTGAATGTTTGTATGTTTTGATTTTTGGTTTTTATTTTATTGTTTAGAAATTTTTTTCATAAGCTACCAGATCATACTCTTTTGCAACGTGACCTTTCTATGCCCCATGCAGAGGTAGAGTCTATTTCCTTTCCTCTTTAATCTTGATTCTGTAATAGAGTGTGGGAGAAGAGACAAAATGTAACTTGTAATATTAGATATTAAGAAGTCTGTAACTACAAACTGCACTACTTGGAACGCTGTCTCCTGGGAAAACATTAACACATAAGACATCCAACGACGGTAAGTTTACCATGCTGTAAGGAAGCTCAAATAAGCCACAAGAGGGGAAAGGGGGAGGCTACATGGAGGAGCACAAAGGTATGAAACATATGAATGAAGCATTTATGGGCTCCAGCCCAGCCCTGTCACCAGTTGCTTGCAGCTGAATTACTGAAATAGAAGAATCATCTAGCTGAGCTCTGAATTTCCTGTGGTTTCATGAGCAAATAAAACGTTCGTTTAAACTTCCAAGTTTTGGGGTAATTTGATATGCAACAATAGATAACTAAAACAATTAGAGTGTATTTACTACCAGTCACCCTTTTCTTCCTAAGCACAAATAGTTTGAACGGGTTAGTATTCTATGGAGAGGGTTTTTTTAAATTAACTTTAAGAGATATAAAACATTTATAAAGATTAAAATAAACATTCATTTATTAATTATCCAGTTTAAGAAATGAAACATCACAAAAGGTAATAACGATGCCCTGTACATCCCTGTACAGCCATATTTCTCTCCCTCCCCTTGTGAAGTAACCACTATCTTGTAATGCTGTTTATTATTCTTAATAATGTCCTGTATGTTTACTACATATATCTTTTTCTCTTAAGCACTATAGACTAATCTTATGCAAATTAATCTTCATACAAATGGCATTTTACTACAATTATCTATTGGCAAACTGTCATTTTTTTGTGCAACATTAGTTATTAGAGATTCATCTATATTGATGCAACTTACCCTAAGTCATTTCATTCATTCTGAGTTGTTTCCACTTGTTTGTACTATAAACAATGTTGCTATAAATATTCTTGTATTTTATGGACCTAGGAGTGGAAATGCTGGGTTGTGGGGTATACACAGTCTCACTTTTGTTATAGGTTATCAAATTGTTTATCAAAAGTCACCAGTATATTTTTGACACAATAGTTTCTATCTTCTTGAGATCATTGAGCTTGAAACATTTAGTTTTACTGTGGCAAGGTCAGTGTGTAGGTTGCCTCACCTTAGCATTTGACTTGAAATATTATATATTATTTAATATAGTTATTAAATATATTGTATCTTTAATTATTTGTATAGCTAGGAGAGTAATGGTTCAGAATGTGAGAGCAAAATCAGAAATGGTTAAAATTCATCTCTTACGGACTTAAAATTTGGCTTTCTGAGTGCCACAGGTCATTCCTCCTCCTCCTCCACCTCCTCCTTCTTCTTTTTAAAAATTCATAACCAAAAGCAAAAATAAAAATTTCAACCCTACTTATTTACTTCTCATGCCAGCATCTTCACCTCCTGGTTATCCTCTTTTAAATCAGAAGATTAATTTTTCTCCCCTGCTTACCTATGTGTCCTTTGATGCGATTCTGATATTTTATATAACACTGACTTCCACAGTTCCTCAGTAACTTAGTCTCTTTCCGCAGGACATAACTCTAAAGAACACAGTTAAACAGAACACAAGAGGGTTTTAAAGTAGAGATAAAAAGTTATTTCTCCACAATAATGGTGAAATAGATTTATACATATTGCATTATTGGTAGTTCCCAATCTACCACCAGAAATCAACAGCAAAATATCTGCACACTAGCAGTCTGAATTGTTGCCTGGAGTGCTGTATTTGTAAATATGTAATGGAAAAGGAAAAACAATCAAACTCTAAATTGGGTTTCACATTCGCCTTGATAACACCCTCTTCATACAGAATGCAGCACCTGAGCTACAGTATTCTACCAATTTAGATTCCTTCCACTGGGAAAAATATATATCTGCAGGGAAGCATTTCTTGGCTCCAAATATTTTATCCTTCTCTCATATTGTTTCAGGGAGAATACTCTCTAAACTCCACACAAACTCGATCTAACAGTAAAATTTTTTATAACTTCATTCTGGACATCATTTGAACAGTCCCTCCTTTGGATCATCTAAAGTTTAAATCAAATTCTTAGAGTTACAGAGCAAAACTAAAGTTTTCAAAGATTTATATTCACAAGAAAGCAGGGTATTCATTTATTGATGATTATTAGTTTGAAACTAATGATAACTTCACTCCAAACTTGAGGATTGAGGGAAGATATGGTTTGAATTTTTAAGTATTTATCATGTGAATCTCCTTTACCTCATTATATATAATTTGTTTTTGTTTTAAACTTACAGTACTTTCCCTCAATTTTCCTCAATTTGTAATTGCAGCCCAAACTAAATTATAATTACTATCACTCATTAAACATATATGCCAGGCATTATGTTAATTGCTTTACACATATTGTATTTAATTCTCTCAATCAATTTCTGAGTCAATAATGTTCCCATTTTATATATGAGGAAACTGAGGCATATACTGACCTTCAGATACATTATATGTATACAGAAACACAGCAAATTAATTACATGGAAACTGTCTTTGAATAAAGCTATGCAACCCCAAAGTCAATAAGAAATTGAGTCTAAAAGTTAATTAAAATATCTTTATTCATACTTTATTGAATTCCCTATATGAATTGCAGGAAACTATTTATGATGAAAAATAGTCCTTTATATACATTTTGGACTTTCAGAATGATATTTTTGATTCCAGGCATTGGTAAGATCATTGGACCTTGGGTTATGATGATGACAAATCACTTTCTGTCCTCTGGTTTGTCGTGGAATTCCTGATCTTTTACTCTAAAAATTCATCTTCCATCAGTTACTCATTCAACAACCAAGTTTATGATGTGAACAGATAAGATAATTGATCTTAAATTCTGTTAAGTTTACATCTTAGTTATCTGTTTCTTTAAAATGGATGAAATTAGAAGGAATGCAAGTGTACAGATTTTTTCCTTTTTGCTTGCTAATATTTATTAAATTAAATAAATATTAAATTATTTATTAAATATAAATTATTAAGGTATTAAATAAATATTAAATTCTAGGAGGAAAAAGAGGAAAATTTCCTGCCATACCTAAGTAAATAATTCCACAATTAGTTTACTTCTTTAAAAAGATGATTGCACATAATTTTGTATTAGTGACTGAAGTAAAGTTTTAGAATAAATAATGGAAGAAGCATAGATGTAGAAAAATCATTTTGGATTGAGCTATTTATTTTGTCTTTTGATTTGTTGGTATTCATACCTGGGATATAAAATCGGTTATTTTAATTTTTACCTCTAGGAATATTCAAGACATGGTTATATGTTCTGTGTTAAAATACATTTCCTCCTTTATAAAATAACTCATTTATCATTTTTTATTAGCTTACTCTGTGTGTAGAATTTAAAAGGCCTATTTCTGAATATTACATTTTAATGATATGAAAGTAACAATGGCAGCAGGAAATACAACTGAATTTTGTACTGTCATGCGTGTTAACTTTTAAGGATATAAGGACACTTACAACACGTAAGAATTTAGAAATTTCACAAGATGAAATATCTTTTAAATATTACTGCATAACTGTCATCCTAAAGAGGATCTGTTAAGTGCTTATTTGTTTGATGGATTTAGATTCCACATGGAATTCATTCATTCATTTATTTATCAAATGATAAGTGTCTATCAGGCACCAGGAGTTGTACTAGGTACTGAGGATGCAGAATATATGGCTCAAGTATCTTACAGTATTCAGAGAGGAAAACAAACAGAGTGATGAATAAATGAAAAGCAATATGATATATTGGAGTACATGAGGAAACTATTTGGCTTAAAACTAATTCGGCCTGACCTTGTTTTTCCAGAAAGGCCTGATGTGGCCTGTTGAACATGCATCATGCATTTGCTTTAAGCATTTACAATGTCCCAAAGCTAAGAATCATGCCCTTAAAAATAGAAATGTTGCCTCCCCCATATCAGCATTTCCTTAAGGATAAGCATTTCTTCTTAGAAACTAAGGATTCATTACTGATCTGCTGACCACCCACTTGCTGTGCTCACCTTGTGACCACTGGCCTGCTGTGCTAGCTCAGCAACTTATGAAAGTAGTAAAAGAGGTATTCCTGTCATATGTGATGTATGCTCCTTGTTCTAAGATGGTATATAACCACTCCGTATACCTCACTTCTTTGGAGTACTTACTTCCTTGAGAAGGAAGCCTGTGGGCTAGTCCTCAGACCTGGCTCATATAATAAACTCATCCCAATTTTGACTTATGGATTGATTATGGATTAGATGCATCCACAAGATAATTTAATCAAAAAAGCAAAACAGAAGTGTTTATGTCTGTTTCCAGAAGTAAGAAATTCTCTTATGGGGGAGGAAGATGATAGGCAATGATAAAATGTATGTATATGTGCTCTCTACTGTTAAAATGGTAAGGACCTCAAGTAAAGGGGCCATGTCTTATTTTTGTCTCTTATTTAGTGGAATATCTGCTATAGCAAACAATCCTCAGATCTCAATAGCTTAACACGATGGAGGAGTATCTCTTCTTATGTCGCAGATAAATTGGCTATCTGGTAGGAAGCTTTTCAAAGAGGGATTCAGAATGAGATTCTTCTTTCATTCAGTGGATCTCCCACCTAGGGCCTCAGAGATCTCCCTTTGAGCCTTCTGCAGCAAGCCTAGAGACAAAGGAAGGCTAACAGACATAGGGGTTAGCGAGTGATCTTAGTAGTCAGGACTAGAAGTGCCATATATCCATTCTGCCCACATTCTTTGGGCTAGAACACCATGATGTAACCCAAACTTAACTCTAGGGGTTTGTGGAAAAAGAGAATTGGATGTTCTTGAATAACTTACCAAATTCCACCATGTTTTTTTATCTCCAACCCAGCCCATGCCTGACAGATACATGCTATTAATAAATGTTTGTTGATCTTTCAGTTTGTGTTAAAAAGAACTTGAACATAGTGAACATACTTCTATAGCCACAAAATATATCTGTTTTTGATTTGCATTTGTGGGGACCTGGAATTGGCCACCCCAAGATATGTCTCTTTGGCATCAGGATTATTTGAGGCTGATTGCTTTTGATAAACTGGGACAGGGAAGGAGGCTCTGAGGAATGGAACTTGCCCTTCCTTAGGACACATTTACATTTGTAAGGTAAATCTCTATCTGTAAAGGTGCCTCCCTCCCTATACCAGGAAGAAGAAAGGAGATGACCTTCTCTCTAAAAACTCTTAATCAATACCAAAGGCAAGGACTTAAAATCTGCATTTTATTGTGCTTCTCTGGTAACCTCCTGTAACTGACTTGCCTCCCCCTATGGTGATAGCTCCTCCCTGGGACAGGCTTTCTTATCTTAAATTCTTTTAGGCAGTTAGGGGGAAGGTCAAAGTTTCTTTCTGAGTCTTTTGTTCTTAAAAATAATCAAGCCAAAGAGACACATGTTGGGGTGGCAAATTCTGATCCCCCACACATCTCTTACATCTGGCTTTTCCCGAGTTATATCCTTTTATAATAGACTGGTAATCTAGTAAGTAAAATGTTTCTCTGAGTTCTATGAGCCACTCTATGAGCAAATTAATCGAACCTGACGAGGGGTTTTTGGGAGCCTCTGATTTATAGCCAGTCAGTCAGAAGTACAGGTAAAGACCTGGGCTTGCAACTGGTGTCTGAAATGAGGTTGGGGGGGCATCTTGTAGGACCGAAACCTTAACCTGTGGAATCTCATACTGTCTCCAGGTAGATAGTGGCAGAATTGAGCTGAATTGTAGGATACCCAGTTGATGTCCCAATAATTTTTGTTGGTGTGGGGAACACTACCATGCAGTGAAATTGGTACCGGAACCTAGTTAAACTTTTATTCTCTTAGAATGAGAAAAGATGTTAAGATAGGAAAAGAGAAGATTTGGAGCACACTGAATAATGGCAATGTACTCTAAAGGTAAGTACAGAAGCAAACTCAGTGGTGTTGACTTTAAATATACTTATTAACACTTTGCATTTTCTGGAGTAGGCCAAAAGGTGTTACATAACCCTGGCTACCTTCCTAGTTGTTATATAGGGTATTCTGTCAGTCATGGAGTTGTGGGTCAAAAATATTTGTTAAAAGTAGTACACCAAAATGTTTTAAAATGGAAGCTAAATGTTCTGAATGTTCGTCATTAAATAATCTTATGTCTATGCCTAAAAGAGGACATTTTTAATAGAGCCTATCTCCACTGCTGGGACACACTGAGTACCATCACTCTGATTCTGGGAGCTAGTATGACACTACGTTGAGCTATAAAACTGGTCTCCTAATCACAGTTGATGGGATTGTTTTGTCTTCTTGGAGAATGGTCCCCTTTATTATTATGGGATATCCCTCATTATCCCATATAATTTTCCTTGTTCTGAAGTCTGCTTTATCTGAAACTAACATATCTACTCTAGTTTTATTTTGATTAGTGTCAGCATGCTATATATTTCTCCATCCCTTTATTTTTAATCTATCTGTGTTTTCACATTTAAACTAGCTTTCTTGTGAACAATATATAGTTGGGTCTTAAATTTTTATCCACTTGGACAGTCTCTGTCTTTTAATTGGTGTACTTAGACCATCTACATTTAAATTAATTATGGATATAGTTGGATTAATGTCAACCACATTTTAACTGTTTTAGATTTGTTGACCTTTTTCTTTCTTTTTTTTTTTTTTTGCCTTCTTCTCTTTTTCTGCCTTCTCTAGTTTTAACTGAGCATTTTGTATGATTTCATTTTTCTCCTCTTTAGCATCAATTATACTATCAATGCAAATAATCCATAACCAATCTATAAATGAAAATTGGGGTGAGTTTGTTCTGAGCAAAAATGTGAGGACTAGCTTAGCCCGGGGTATTCCTTCCCCAAGGAAGGAAGGGCACCAAAGAAGTGGGGTATACAGAGTGGTTATATACCCTCAAAGAGCATGTTTCACATATGATTGAAATGTCCCTTTTACAACAGTCACGAGACTGCTCTGTCAGCACAGCGATTGATGGACACAGCAGGTAGGTCTGCTGTCTCGGTAAATACAGCAGGGTGGCAGGTCTGTTGTCTCGAGCTTGGTGGTCACAGGTGAGCACAGAAATCAGTTCCTAGCCTAGGGAAAGATGCTTATCCTTAAGGAAACACCAATGTGGAGGGAAGTTGTACCTTTATCTCAAGGCCATTTGTTCTGGTCGTTGGGACATAGCAAATGCTTAAAGCAGATATACAATGCATGCTCAATGGCCATGTCAGGCCATTTTGGAAAATCAAAGTCAGGCCGAATTAGGTTTACACCAAATGGCTTCCTCATATACTCCAATATATCATATTGCTTGCCATTTTTATTTGTCACTACTTTAAAAGAAAATTTTAGTGTTTGCCCTAGAGTTGGCAATATACATTTACGACTAATCTAAGTCTACTTTCAAGTAACTCTGTACTACTTCACAGATGGTATGGGTACCTTATAACAAAATATTTCCAAGCCCCTCTCTCTCTTTATAACACTGCTGTCATTCATTCCACTTATCTGTAACCTATAATCACTGAATACATTGTCGTCATTATTTTGAGCAAACTATTATCTATTAGATCAATTAAGATTAAGAAAACAAAAGAATTTCTTTCGCTTTCATTTATTCCTTCTCTGATGTTCTTCCTTTCATCATATAGTTCTAAGTCTTCAACATATATCATTTTCCTTCCCTTACAATTTCTTAAACATGTCTTGCAAGGCAGGCCTGCTGGCAACTAATTCTCTCTCACTTTATATTTGTCTGTGAAAGCCTTTATTTCTTCTTTGCTTTTTTTTCTTAGTTGTGGTAAAATAAAAAGAATGAAAAATTGTCCATTTTAACTATTTTAACTGTACAAGTCAGTGATGTTAATTACATCACTCCCATCTATTTCAAAAATTTTTTATCGTCCCAAACAGAAACTATGTTCCTTCTTCTTTCTCCTCCCTCTGGTATTCCATTTCAGGTATGTTACACCTTTTGTAATTGTCCCACAGTTCTTCGATATTTGTCCCAATTTTTAAATTCTTTTTCTGTCTTCTTTTTACTTTTGGAAGTTTTTATTGGCTTATCCTCAAGCCCATTGTTTCTTTCTTCAGCTGTGTCCACTCTACTGATCAGCTCATCAAAAGCATTCCATTTTTTGTTTGAATGATTTTCATTTCTAGCATTTCCTTTTTATTCTTTCTTAGAGTTCCCTTCTCTCTCCTTACATTCCCCATCCATTCTTGCATGTTGTCCACTTTTTCCATTAGAGCTCTTAGTATATTAATCATAGTTATTTTAAATTTCCAATCTGATAATTCCAACATCTCTGCTATATCTGAGTCTGGTTCTGATGCTTGGTTTGTTTCTTTAGACTGTGTTTTTCACCTTCTGCCATGCTTCAGACATTTTTGTTGAAAGACGTGATGTATTGGGTAAAAGGAACTCAAGTAAATAGGTCTTTTGTGTGAGGTGTTAGGTTTATTTGATTTTGTGTTAGGCTGCATTTACTGTTTGCCATAGTATTAGTGTCAGACGCTAACATTTCTTCAGGTATCCTTGTTTCTCTCTCCTCTGTTGTATTATTTAGGTTTTCCTGGAGTGTCAAATAGAATCTGAGCCTTGGAATTCTTTTCAGCTGCAATGCCCTGTTATTATTCAGAAGCCCTGTTGATGTGGTGGTAAGTAAGGGGGCAGAGGGGGAGTGTTCTATATTCTTATGATTAGTTATCAGTATTTTAGTGGGCCTGGGGCCCTGACTGTGACATTAATAAATGCTTTTCAGCTTTTTTATGCAATACAGGATGGCTAGAATGGGCTGGATTTGGGTATTTCCCTTCTCCCACATGGAAGGCTAGAGGGGCCTGGAGTTGGTTATTTCTCTTCCCCCACCTCAGTTAGGCTCTGTTAAAACCCACGTTGGTTAGGCTCTTGTGAAATAATTTCCTTTGAGGCAGACTTTTGTTAATGAGAACAGAGCCTCTTGGTGTATTTCAAAATGGTTATTTTACCTTCCCACTAATGGATGCATGAGGAGATACTTCTCTACCTTCACCCAAAGAACCTGATGGTAACATTCAATACCTGGTGGTAAAAGCGTGTAGGCCCCACTAAGGATGGGCCTCCAGGAGTTTTTCTCTCTCAAATTAGTCCAAACTCAGTCTACGGCAATTAATCAATTATTCCTTAAGCATTCCTGCTGATCTCCAGCTCTGGCTTCTGCTCCTGGTAAGCTCTGATTCTCTGTATTAATCTCTCTCTAGTTTCTGTACCGGTGGATTGCCCTGTGACCTCAATTCTCTAAAGGATCTCAGATAAGTTGTTGATTTTCAGTTTGTTCAGCTTTTTGTGAAGATGGGAGTTTATGACTCCCAAGCTCTTTATGTCAGATTGGTAGCCAAAAGTCACCACAGTTTATGGGAAGAGCTCACTGTGAAAATCTATTTTCTTTAAAAGTTCCCTGCTGAATAGCAAGGAGTTCTAAATATTTTGGAAAGAAATTTGTCTTGGAAAAAATAAATATATATGATTTCTTCATAATTAGTCAACTTGTAAAGAGCAAACACAACAATAATTAAATCTATGATAGTTGTTTGGGTCAAAATATTTCAAAATCCTCATTTCAATTCACATAACCTAGAATCCCTCAATTTTTGTCTTTGAATGACCAATGTGAACTGCAGACTAGGTGTTTCATAATTATTCATTTATTGTAGGTTAATGCAATAGTTTTCTAATGCACTTTAACCTCATTATTACATAGTACCCTAATCGGAGCAATCAGATGATTTTTTGCATAAGACATCAGTTAAAGTCTTTGCTCAAGTTATTTTTAGAAAAATATCTGTCTTGTTGAATGCAGAGAACTTCTATGACATTTAAAAATGCCTATACAATTATTTACAGGTACTCAGCTGCTATGTAGTGGATTTTAAAAACAAGTTACCTTACTTGTATAGCAAATTGTGAACAGATGTGTCGTAGGTTGGGTTCCCTGGGAAGTCCACCCTGAGACAAAGTTTAGTTTGCAGGCGTTTTGTGCTGGAGTGCCCTTGGGATAAAAAGCTGTGGAAGGGAGAAGAAAACAGGAATGTGAAGAGGGAGAAGTCCAATTTTGAGGCAGGCCCATCAAGAGTTAGACCATCCCATGGGGAAGTTCTGGAATTAGACTGGTCCTTCAGAATTGTTCCTCATGGATCAAAAGGCTAGGCTTTTATACCCTCATCTAAGCAGTCATCGGATCTGGGCTGCCAGAGAGAGATGTGACCTTGAGCAAGGCAGCTGCAACAATACCTGAATGGGCTGAGAGTAACTGGGGTAACAAGTCCTTCCTTGAAGGGAAACTACGTGGTGGTGGTGCCTCTCTCTGTCCATAACAACATGACAGTTGGATAAAAAGTACATTTCAATATCTACTTAATTTAAATATGATTTGAGGTTAAACAATAGTCAAGAAATTGAGAGACTTATTTTATAACCTAAACAGATACTCATGTATATGCGAGATCAGCTAACTTATAAAATGCAAATATTCCTTTTACAGGGAATTTTTGCAGATGAATGCATTACAAACAAGAAAATGAGTCAGAAATTAAAAACAAAATTTGAACTCAGTAGTGTGGTAGCCCTGGAAAATTTGCTCTTATGGAATGGTGCCCTGTCTATTTTAGTAAAACTGAAGATTAAGACTTTTTATTTGATGGCATCTTGCTAAAATGTATTATATCTGCTATTGCTTTCATAGTTAAAGTGAGATGAATACTATCTGAATTTTTAAAAGATGATCTTTGGTCAAAATTTTGAATATATATTTTATTATAGTATGTGTAAAATTGGTGTATACTCAAGAAATCTCCAGGAAGGTGGGTCAAACTGGGTTGAGAAGTGACTGTAGGGACAATATATGTTAAAAAGGTTAATTTGGAAAGATTCTAAACTGAGCTAAAGAGAAAGAACAGTGTCGTTGAGAAAGACAAGGATGCTTATTGAAATAAAGGTTGAGCCAAGGATTGTCAGCTGTTTTAAGGCCAGGATCTTTAAGAGGATAGAAAGAAAAGGAGGGGGAACAAAGTTTGAGAATATGAGAAAGGCAGATAGAGAACCTCCTTAAGCATAATCATCCAGGCTGAAAATACGTGATGATGCTCTGAGTTCGCACTTTACCGAAGAGAATCTACTGTATGAATATTCTTATACAACCAAAATTCCTTAAATCTGCTTGCTTTCCATTTATTACTTTACTAACATATATTTATTGTTTGCTCATTATATCGTGAACTGTTATGAAAATTTTAAATCTTTTTTTCTGTAGAAGTCAGTGAAAAAATCCAATATATTTATAATTTCCCATTTATTCACCATATTCTCAAACTTATTTGATCTAAAGTCAATGGTACTTTCTCCTCCCCTAGTTGTTTTCACATTGATAAAAGTAGTAATGAAATTATGCTTCTCAGACATATCTGGTAAGATCTATGCCTTTACCATTGGATTGTGTAACAAGCAATTAAGAATAGAAATTATTTAGAATTCCACAATATCCTTTCTTAGTTTTCTTTTGTCAAGAGCATAAATTTATAAAGCTTTCAACACCAAACCCTAAAGGTTTTAGTGACGGAGCAGAGAAACTGTTTCTATTTTTCACTTTACTAATTCTTAGTATTTTGTAGTGCCATTGAAGTAATTTAAGTTCATCTGTGGAAATTTAGTTGCTTCACACTGGAAATATGACAAATAAGATACATAACTTAAAAATATTTTGTAACAGTAGAGATAAAGAAAATAGGACAAATATCTATATATAATCTTCTCATGCTCTGAATTGAAAGTGAAGATTAATTATAAGGATATGATGTTAGACCTCAGAAAATGCGACTTTTATTTTGAGAATTTTAATGAAGTTCTAAACTAGCACTTCTGAAGTATTACTGTCTACTGATTTTTCTAAGAGAATTGGATATACAATAGCTACTTTTAGGATTTAGGGAAAGGAAGTAATATATTTTTTCTACAAATTTTGAACCCCTTCCACCCCAACAAAAAATGATTGAAGTATTTTGATTAACTAACAACATCAAAATTGGGGCCGGCCCCATGGCCAAGTGGTTAAGTTTGTGCGCTCTGCTGTGGCGGCCTAGGCTTTCTCCAGTTTGGACATGGCACCGCTCATCAGGCCATGTTGAGGTGGCATCCCACATAGCACAACTGGAGGTACTCACAACTAGAATATACAACTACGTACTGGAGGGCTTTGGGGAGAAGAAGAAGAAAAAAAAATGGTTGGCAGCAGTTGTTGGCTCAGGTGCAATCTTTCAAAAAAATTTTTTTGGAAAAATATCCCTTTGTCAATTAGCATACAATAATTTAAAACACTTCCTTTTTTGGGGGGAAGATTAGCCCTGAGCTAACATCTGCTGCCAATCCTCCTCTTTTGCTGAGGAAGACTGGCCCTGAGCTAACATCTGTGCCCATCTTCCTCTACTTTCTATGTAGGACGCCGGCCACAGCATGGCTTGCCAAGTGGTGCCATTTCCGCACCCGAGATCCGAACTGGCAAACCCCAGGCCTCCGAAGCGGAATGTGCGAAATTTACCGCTGTGCCACCGGGCCGGCCCTAAAACACTTACTTAAGGAGTCAGAATTTGCATTGAAAAGGTATCTATGTAATTGTTATTTCCTATCCCTGGTTGTATAAGGTAGCAAAATAATATAATAAAACAAAATAAGCTTAATAGACTTTGTTGATTGTTTTAGTTTGGATAAATATTTCAAATTTTTACTAGAAAGACAACATGAGATTTTTTTTATTCAAAGGTTTATAAGAAATAGAATATTATGCAGAATATTACTTAGTGTATAATATGCTAGATGTTTTTAGTAGTTCCCAAAACATTTGTGGCAAAATGGATACTACTGACCCCCTGATATTGATTTCAATTGTATATTATGAAATACAACTGTTTCAGTAAATTAAGCGTATTGTATTTTCTGTGAAAATCAAACCAATTTCTGGAAAACTTGAAGGCTAAGTTTAGTCAAAGATGTAGAATTCAATTAAATAAACAGCAACAGTGATTTCTTTTAGATATAATCGCACTATGGAGTTCTATAAAAGTCTACAGTTCCTTTAGGGTTTGGATATCCTAAACTGTGAAGCATGATGATGACATATACCTTTCCTGTGCATGCATGTTTTATAATCATTTTGAAAACAAGGAACTTAAAGAACTGCTTTTGGCTATAAACCTGTCTGCTTCCAAACCTCATTCATATTTTGAATTTTAGTTGTTCCCAGTACACTGGTATGGAGGCTTTATTTTAGCTGTTGATCTTGAAGAGAATAGAGGGGAAATTTAACGCACTTTATGGAAGCATAGATATTATTTTTAAATTATTAAAGTTCAGAATCACTATGCCCATTCCCCTAAATAAACTGCCTGCTCTTGTTCTTCTGCTTCTCTTTAAGCTTGATTATATCTCTGCTCAATTACAGAAATGAGCTTTTAATTGGACTTCCTTAATTGGAAGTTTGTCAGTTGCAGAGCACAACTGCTCATTTGATCTTTAAGAATCAGTTAGGTCTGATCTATGTGAATAGGTCTGATCTTGTGAAAGAATGATGAAAATTGGAAAGGTCTCAGCAAATACTACGTGATCCCTAATGGAGGATTCTAGATTACAAACGATACACACCGATTAGCCATGTCCAACCCTGCCATTTTATTGGTGTCTTGGTGTCCGATAGTACTTACAAAACATCTATAAATGTAAATGTTTTAAGTTACCTTTAATAAAAAGTAATGACATTATGGTTTACTAAAAATTGAAATATTCTCATTTAAAAAAATTCAAACACTCAAAAATTCCAACAATTTCACAAACATAGAATTGTACCATATGAGCTCTTTTTAAATTACAAAGTAATGCATTTATTTTTATGAAAACAAAAAATAAAATAAAATGAAGGGAAACATAGAATAGCAGAGTTTCAGATAAATGTTGATTTTTAAAGTTTAAATGATAAACTAAATTTAAAAATATATTTTCAAAAGCATTAAGAATTTTGAGCCATTTTGGTGTTAATGCATTTTATGTTTCAAATCTACGTGATACAGTTTGATACCTTTCTGTGAAATTTGAGAAAACTGGCACTCGACCACTTCCTTATTCCAACGTGCCCTTAACCATCCTCAGCTTTTATTCGCTTTTACTATTGTCGAGTTTTATAACATTTATGTACTCTTTTCTAATTCTAAACTTACAATAGCATCGATTCTCTAAATTTAAAATGATTTATTTGTCATCACCAGGTTTACTCTATCTATATCATTCCTGATTTTTAAATTTTAAACCACACAACTAATTAGTTGTGTTCCACTATCAAGTGGTTTTTGTGAGTTTGATTTATAAGACGGAAGCTGTATTTTCTAGGTATTGTATACCTTGGAATATTTTCTATTGTCTTTTCACTTGAAGAGAAACTTGGCTCGGTATAAAATTCTTCAAACATAGTCTCTCTGTCACAATGGGGTAATTTTGTTGCATAACTTTCTTGAGTTAAATGTTGATTTGTAGAAGGCTGAGGTCAATGGTCGTTCTACCACCTTGTGCATGACCTGCTTTGCCTCTACCAGTGTCCATTTATATAGGTTTAATATACTTAATGTTCAGTAGTTTACCACCATATACATGCCTTGGCATTTATTATTTCATTTCATTTTATGTAGAGACGATGTGCCTTTTTGATGTCTACATTAAAATCTTTATTTCAATTAAGACTTCTATTTTAAATTTGAATACTTATGTTTAATTTTTATTCCATATTTATCATTCCTATAACCCTTAATGATTCTTCAAGTCTGATCTTTTCAGTTTTGTTTTGGTCATAACCTCATGCCATATTCTTCATTATGTTTTCATTCATGCCTGTTCCATTTGTGTTGATTCTAATATGTCTTTAATCTCTGAAATTTATTTTCTCCTTGGCTTCCTGGAGCTCTAGCAACTCACAATTTATTTCCTTCTCTCTACTGAAGCCTTTATTATGTTCTTTAAAATGTTTTTATAGAATATTAAATGGTTTTGTGCTGTTTTTAGAAAAAAATACTTTGTCACTAATTTCTTTAAGAGGATAAAATAGTTGTTGCAATTTTTTTATGATGTAGTTTTTCTTTTGTTGTAAATCCTTTGTTTAGTGTGTCCTTGTGTGTGTCTTATTTGTACAACTCGTGCTACTTTCATCATCATTATTCAAATTTGAATGTGAATGGCTACTAACTAAAAATTTTTTGTGCACATTGTCCTGGAAGTAATCATTTCTTATGGAGTGTGGCCTTTAGAGAGTATTATGGGCCTTACACAAGTGTTTCGGGGAACGTTACTGACATAAGGATATTTGTGTATGGAGAGGAATATTTACTATTAATTTCCTGATACTCTGTAAAGTTATCCACAAATCAATTTTTTAAAATGTAAATATTCTTACACAAATGGTATCATTAAAATAAATAAAATACACTAAGTATTACTAGACATTTAAATGTTGATTACAAACTAGTCAAATGCTCTTAAATATATCTATACAATGATGAGTCCAATATGTCAGAGATCCTCAATTTCTTCCAAATGCAAATTATTACTATGAAAATAAAAGTTATTATTACATATACGGTTAAGCCAATATTAAAATATCAATATTGAAGACTTGTTCTACTTCTTTATTCACTCTATACATGTCTAATTCTACCTGAGGATACAGAAATACTAGTAGATCCCAAAGAAAAAGAGCCTTGTGTCAGATCAGCCAAAGTTGCTGATTCTGGCCAAGCAACAGGCTCTAATTTTATCTTTGAAAGGGATTCAAACCTGAGCCAAAATTCACTGGCTGGGTCCCTCCAAAGAGTTAAGATTCATTGCTAATTCAATTGGAATTTACAAACCCATACCCGATTTCAGATTGTGGTGTCTCTTTCTACTCAAATGCCCATCAAGTTTTGATCTGGGAATATTCTTCCTCAGTTTAAAAGTTACTTCATAATACCTTATAGGAAGTTATTAGATATTAGCTTATCTAAATATACCTGCTCCAAGAAAAGTGTGCGTTGGGTCTAATGTGATCAGTTCTTGTCTCTGGATTTTTAGCTAATCTATCATCTTGCAACTCATAGCTGTACGCTAATTTGTCATTGTGTGTGAACACCAGTGCTGATTATTCCTCCTGATTTTATACAGTGCCTAACTTCCCAGAATTATGTAGCTTTCCTACAGTTCCTTACAGACAGTAGCTCTTACTGAAAGGAGATAAAAATCTATATAGCAAGCCGTAATTAAAAAGAAAAGAAGACAAAAAAATAAGAAATTCCCAATGGGTTGCTGTTGTATTTAAGCATATTCTGTTAGAGTCACCTTCCTTTATATTTACAATTAACTTTTGTACATTTTGAATTAACTTTTCCATTTGCAAGTATCATTATGTACCCAGGGCTTTTTACAGATAAAACAGGTTCCAAATAATTATAATTATTATTCTCTTTTTGATTTTTCAATTTTTCTAAAACTTGGCCAGTAGGAGCTTTTATAGGGCACAGCTTTGATCTTTTAACCCTACTGTAGATCTATTTTGAAGGCATCTTTCTTGTCTGGCAACAAGGTCTTCCAATCCATTATTCATTTTTTCCTGCCTCAAGACATTAAATCAGTCACTCCCCCCAATGCACAATTATTTTTATTTGAGAAAGGCTTTTAGAACTGTAGCAATTGGGATTATATTCAGGCGCTGGTAACAAGGTCTGGAAATGACATTTATTTAAACAAGTTAGGGATTTATTTTTCTTACTCTCAGGGAAGTTTCAGAACTCAGCAGTCCAATATTAATTATAATATTAAATGATTTTGCCTTCTTGTGACCCTCAGGTCTCTGTTTTGACATATGTGTTGGAAAGCATCCCTGAGCAAAAATAGGCCTAGCTAAAGTACCTTTCAAAATACATTGAATAATTATAACAACAATCATTCAATATTTTTTAAAAGTCCACATATTTCTTTTCATTCTAAAATATTCCTTAACAGTGTCAATGCATGCATGCTAGTAGAGTGGCTTGTTATTTTCCACCATTAATATATAGAGAGATATAATTGACATATAACATTATGTAAGTTTAAGGTGTATAATGTGATGATTTGGTACACATATGTATTGTGAAATGATTACCACAAGAAGGTTAGTCAACATGACAATCACTTCACATAATTACAATGTTTTGTGTGTGATGAGAACACACAAGATCTATTCTCTTAGCAATTTTCAAGTATGTAATACACTATAGTCTCCATACTGTACATTAGGTCTCTAGAACTTATTCATCTTATAACTGGAAGTTTGTGAACTTTGACCAACCTCTCCCTGTTTCCCCACCCCCAGCACCTGGCAACAACCATTCTACTCTCTGTTTCTATGAGTTTGGCATTTTATTTAGATTCTGCACATAAGTATTTGTCTTTCTCAGTCTGACATTTCACTTAGCATAATGCAGTCAAGGTCCATCCATTTTGTCAGCAATGGCAGATTTCCTTCTTTTGTAAGCTAAATCATATTCCATTGTATATATATCCATATACAACATTTTCTTTATCCATTGATGATAACTTAGGTTTTTTCATGTCTTGGGATGTGAATAAGGCTGCAGTGAACATGGGGGTGTAGATATTTCTGTGAGATAGTGATTTAATTTCCTTCAAATATATACACAGAAGTGGGATTGCTGGACCATATGGTAGTTGTATTTTGAATTTTTTAAGGACCCTCCATACTGTTTTCCATAGTGCCTGCACCAATTTACATTCCCACCAACAGTACACAAGGATTCCCTTTTCTCCATATCTTCACCAACACGTGTTATCTTTCATTGTTTTGATGATCACTGTTCTAATAGGTGTAAGATGAAATCTCATTGTGGTTTTGATTTGTACTTTCCTGATAATTAGTAATGTTGAGCATCTTTTCATGTATCTGTTGGTCATTTGTCTGTCTTCTTTGGAAAAATGTCTATTCAGTTCCTCTGCCCATTTATTAATCAGAATATTTGTTTTCTTGCTATTGAGATATATGAGTTCCTTATATATTTGGATATTAATCCCTCATGTGATACATGGTTTGCAAATATTTTCTCCCATTCCATAGGCTGTCTCTTCATTCTGTTGGTTATTTCTCTTTTTTCTGCTTTGTGCAGAAGCTTTTTAGTTTGATATAGTTCCACTTAATGAATTTTTCTTTGGTTGATTGTGCTTTTGGTATCCAAAAGATTGTTGCCAAGATCAGTGTCAAGGAGTCTTTTTCCTAAGTTTTCTTCCAGGAGTTTTACAGTTTCAGATCTTTCATTTAAGTCTTTAATCCATTTCGAATTAAGTTTTGTAAGTGGTATAAGATAGGGGTCCAATTTCATTCTTTTGCTTGTGAATATCCAGTTTCTGCAGCACCATTTAATGAAAAGACTTTCTTTTCCCCATTGAGTATTCTTAGCTTCTTTGCCAACTATTAGTTGACCATGTATGCATGCATTTATTTCTGGGCTATCTATTCTATTGGTTTATGAGTCTATTTTTATGCCAGTACTATTCTGTTTTTTGATTGCTATAGCTTTGAAGTATATTTTGAAAATAGGAAATGTGATGCCTTTGTTCTTCTTTCTCAAGATTGCTTTCGCTTTTTGGGGTCTTTTGAGGTTCCATATGAATTTTAGGATTGTTTTTTCTATTTCTGTGAAAAATTCCATTGAAATTTTGATAGAGATTGCATTGAATGTATAGATGGCCTTGGGTAGTATGGACATTTTAACAATATTAATTCTTCCAATCCATGAACACAGGATACCTTTCCATTTATTTGTGTCTTCCTTGACTTCTTTCATCAATATCTTATAGTTTTCAGAGTACAGATCTTTTACCTCTTTGGTTAAATTTATTCCTAAGTATTTAATTGTTGTTAATGCTGTTGTAAATGAGATTGTTTTCTTTATTTCGCTTTCACATATTTCATTGTTAGTTCATACAAATGCAACTGATGTTTGTATGTTGATTTTGTGTCCTGAAACTTTATTGAATTCATTTATTTGTTCTGAGAGATTTTTGATGGAGTTTTTAGGGTTTTTTATATATAAAATCATGTCGTCTGCAGAGACAATTTTACTTCTTTTCTGAATTGGATGCCTTTTATTTCTTTTTCTCCCCTAATTGCTCTGGCTAGAATTTCCAGTATTATCTTGAATAAGAGTGGTGAGAGTGGACACTATTGTCGTGTTCCTGATTTTAGAGGAAAAACTTTCTTTTTCGCTGTTGAATGTGACGTTGGCTGTGAGTTTGTCATAAATGGCCTTTATTATGTTGAGGTATTTTTCTTCTATAACCAATTTGTTGAGAGCTTTTATTATGAATGAGTGTTGAAATTTGTCAAATGCTTTTTCTGCATTTATTGAGAGGATCATGTTTTTATTCTTCATTCTATTCATGTGGGGTATCAGATTCGTTGAATTGTGTATGTTAAAACTGTCCTTGCATACCAGGAATGAATCTCACTTGATTGTGATGTATGATCCTTTTAATAGTCTATTGAATGTTGTTAGCCAGAATTTTGTTGAGATTATTTGCAGCTATATTCATCAGGAATATTGGCCTATAGTTTTCTTTTCTTGTAGTGTCCTCACCTAGATTTAGTATCAAGGTAATGCTGGCCTCAAAAAATGAGTTTGGAAGTATTCCCTCTTCTTCAATTTTTTGGAAGAATTTCAGAATGAGCTGCCTCATTCTTCTTTAAATGTTTGCTAGAATTCACTAGTGAAACCATCTGGTCTTGGACTTTTCTTTCTTGAGAGACTTTTGATTACTGTTTCAACCCCCCTTAGTTTTTATTGGTCTGTTAAGATTTCTAACAGACTTGGTAGGTTTTATGTTTCTAGGAATTTTTCCCTTTTTTCCAGGTTAACTAGTTTGTTGGCATATGATAGTTCACAGTATCCTCTTATGATCCTTTGTATCTCTGTGGTGTCAGTTGTAATGTCCCCTCTTTCGTTTATGATTTTGTTTATTTGAATCCCCTGTCTTTTGGTTAGTCTAGCCAGAGTTTAATTAATTTTATTTATCTTTTTTAAAAGACCAACTCTAAGTTTCTTGATTTTTTCTATTTTCTTTCTAGTCTCTATTTCATTTATTTCTGTTCTAACCTTTATTATTTCCTTCATTCTACTAACTTTGAGCTTAGTTTGTTCTTCTTTTTCTAATTCCTTGAGGCATAAATTTAGGTTGTTTATTTGATATATTTCTTTTCTTTTTTTTTAAGATTGGCACCTGAGCTAACAACTGTTGCCAATCTTCTTTTTTTTTTTCTTGTTTTTTCTCCCCAAATCCCCCTAGTACATAGTTGTATACTTTAGCTGTGGGACCTTCTAGTTGTGGTGTGTGGGATGCCGCCTCAACGTGGCCTGATGAGTGGTGCCATGTCCACACCCAGGATCCGAACCAGAGAAACCCTGGGCCACCAAAGCAGAGTGCAAAAACTTAACCACTCGGCCACAGGGCCGGCCCCTGATATATTTCTTTTTTAATGTAGGCATTTATCACAATAGACTTCCCACCTAGAACTGCTTTTGCATCTCATATGTTTTGGTATGTTGTCTTTTAATTTTCATTTGTCTCAAGATACTCTCTGATTTCCCTTTTGATTTTTTCCCTGACCCATTGGTTTTTCATGCATGTGTCATTTAACTTCCAGATAATTGTGAATTGTTCAGTTTTCCTCCTATTATTGAGGGTTTTCCTTCCAGATTCTAAAATGTTTGAAAAAGCACATGAAAATATATAATAAACATTGGCTTCTAAACATTGATTTAAAAATTTGCTGATTTGGGGGCCGGCCCAGTGGCTCAGTGGTTAAGTTCACATGCTCCGCTTCTCAGCGGCCCGGGGTTCTACGGTTCGGATCCGGGGTGTGGACATGGCACTGTTTGGCACGCCATGCTGTGGTAGGCATCCCACATATAAAGTAGAGGAAGATGGGCATGGATGTTAGCTCAGGGCCAGGCTTCCTCAGCAAAAAGAGGAGGACTGGCAGTAGTTAGCTCAGGGCTAATCTTCCTCAAAAAAAAAGAAATTTGCTGATTTATAATGTCTGATCTTACTGGTCTTGACTAATGGTGGGGAACTTTACCATGGGGAATATATAAATAATTTGTTTTCAAAATTTATTTCCAAATTGTTTAATATCCCTGAGTTATATGCTATAAACTTAATTTAGTTTTATAAGAAAAAAAAGCTTGTTAGGTAGATTTACTTTTGTACCTGTTTAAGCAAGAGTTAGAATACGTTAATCATTTTATCAGTGGGTATGTGTTAGGCAGAATAATGGCCCCCAAAGATAACCAAGTGCTAATCCCTGGAACCTATGAATATGTGACCTTAAATGGCAAAAGGGACTTTGTAAATGTAATTTAGTTAAAGATCTTGAGATGAGGAGATTATACTGGATGGTCTGGATGGACTCAATGTAATCACAAGACTCCTTATAAGTGTAAGATGAAGGCAGGAGAGTCAGTGTCAGAGAGAAATTTAAAGATGCTAAGCTGCTGGATTTGAAGATGGAGGAAGAGGCTGTGAACCAAGGAATGTAGATAAGTTCTAGTAGCTGGAAAAGGCAAGGAAATTATTCTCCCTTGTAGTTCCCAGAAAGAAAGCAGCCTTATTTTAGCCCAATAAGACCCATTGTGGACCTCTGACCTCCAGAACTGTAAGATAATACATTTGTGTTGTTTTAAGCCACAAAATATGTGGTAATTTGTTACAACAGCAATAGGAATCCAATAAAGTATGTAAACAGAAATTCTGATTAAGTTTACTGTATTTTTATTAATGGATTTAGAAGAATTAATCAACAATCTTTCTACATTATTTACTTTAACAAAGCCTTAACTTTATCTAACTTGGTTTTAAATAATGCCAATACAGATAAGGTTATATATTACATACAATATAAGCCAATTACTTTGGCTGTTTTACTCCAGAAGACTAGATTCCCATCCTAAACCAACTAAACAACAAAGCTACAAGTAATGTATTTACTCGTTAAATGAAAGTAAATAGCTATGTGTTAACTAGTGCTATAATTTTTACATGCTTTCTAACTAAGAGCACCTTAAAATATTTTTAGTTTAAAGTAAGCATAGTACTTTTAAAAAATTATTTATTTTAAGTAGATGTATAACATTACCAAATAGTTTATTAAAACAGTGTATCAACATTCTAAGTCCACTTTAACACTCTACCAATGTTTATTAATACTAGTGTTTATTAACACTAGGTTAAATATATAAGAAAATGAGAGTCGTTTAACAGAGAAGAAAGTAGCCTTTGCTACATATTTTGTATTTGCTAAAATTCCAGTTTTCAAACATTTTTGAGACTGCTTTTGTCTCCCATATCTATGTCCTAAAAGTGACATGCTCTGTGTCACTTCTCTTCTCTGCAATTTCTCTCCAGTTGCCACCTGTAAATCAGCTTTATGTTTAGAACTGGTATTCAGCTAGTATTCACCTATATGACCACACCAGGTAGTCATAATGACTGTGCCACACTGGATGCTAAGTATTTTTAATATCACCCTTCTTAACTTTCTTAAACACCAAAAAAAGTTTTATCCCTCCTTGATATATTCAATTTTGCATTGTGGAATTAAGGAAAGTCCAAAATGTTGGAATTAATACTTGATTGATCAAGGTGAAGTACCGTGGATTATTATCACATTTGGGTAGTACCTCGACCAAGGCTAAGGGAAGGAATTCCCCAGTTGGTTCTCAAACCCAGTGTGTGGGAATCATGCTAATTGCAGTGGTGAAATGAAGCCTACAAAAATTCCACTAGTCTCTAAAATTGTCAAAAAGTAGCTGGGACCTGAAGACTATCACGCTCAGCTTCTCTCCCACATGACATGGCATTAATAATCATTGCAATTCTTGTCAAGTTAAGCCAATTAATGGGGAAAATTATGCAGTAACAGAATTGTGTAATTTTGGGGGGGACAATTTGGTGTGGGATGGGGGTTGCACTATTATATAACCTGACCACTTGACCATAAGGAACAATGACAGTAGTATACATTTTCATATATGTATAGCAAGTATATAACACTTGTCAATTTGCCTAAAACTTATTTACAAAACTGTGCTGAGGTTTGGAGTTGTCAGCAGGTCTGAAAGTAGCATATCACATCAAAAATGAAGCTATAGTGAATTCACTCTAGTGACAATGGTCTTTATTTACATTTTGATGAAGGGAAATGAGGGTGAGCCATTTAACCCAAAACTGTCTATTCAACATAGCAACCTGAAATGGGTTTCTTGGAATTGAGTCAATGGTAACATGTCAGAACATTCCTGCTAAAGTAGGTAATAAACTTCTCTATTTTACTTTTTTGACCAAAGTCAGTAAAGGAAACACAAGGCTGGATGGACAATTTGAGTTACAGCATCAACCTAATCTTACCTGAGACTATTGATTGGCCTACACCTGAAGGCTTCAAAGGTATTACTACCCTTATTGGGATATATCCTGGGCACAGATCCCCCAACAATTATAAAGAGCCCTACCTTTAGCCCTGTAAGCCCTAATAGAACTATAGGTCATTCTACTGATTCCAGATGTAATTTGCCACCTTTGACTGCTTCTCATGGAGGAAATTCTGAAGTTAACACTGGGTTGCTACAATCTGTTTAACATTTTGAATATCTGAGTTAAAATAATTAATTGGTTTGTCATTGGGTATCAGTGTCTGGTGGAAAGCATCAACTAAGGTTGAAGTAAATAAGAGAGTAGCCTGAAAAGTGGACTACCACTACAGTAGCCAAGTAGTGATAAACTGATTGTGAAAAGCAATAATTAAAACCCAGTGGAACAACATTCTTCTTTATTTGTTTCCTTGATAACGACAAAGGAAAATCACATAAAATATGCGAAAGGTAGTTTCGACAAACTGATTATGAAAGGCAATAATTACAACCCAGTGGAAAAAACTGATTATTTAAAGAGGAGTTTCATGTCTCTGATGATGCTGAAAGAAGGAATTTGACAAAAAGTATGACAAAGATAGTTTTGATGCACAATTGAATTTCCAATGATTTTACCAAGATAGTCTTTTACAAGAATCTTATTTTTAAATGTTGGCCTAAACACAAGTGACCAATTCAAAATTTTGTTTTCCTATAATTCTATAGTGCTATCCAAAGTGTTGGTAAAAGGTTCAAAGTTTATGCAGCAGTTGAATTGTTTGTGCATAGTATCTGATTCCTTTGAAATATGAGATCCTACTGGACTTACTTGAAATGCTTAGTAAGGAGTGCATGTTTCATATGCTCCTCTCTCATCTACACACAAACACACACATCAGAGATATACACACAGAGACACACACACAGATACATCATAAAGATTGGTATTTGTCCTTGTAAGTTCCTAAGATGCAACATATAGCACATCTTGCCAACCAAAGGAGTGATGTTTCTTTTACTCTTCTGCAAAGAGATATTAGAGATAAGTATCAGTTAATGATAAACTACTGGATTTTATTGTTCTCTTATACTGTATTCTATTTAGTCTTAATTCCCTATTGTCTTGTAGAATATATCATGGATCACATAAAAAGTAGACCCAAAGGAGAACTGCATTAAATTATCAATATTAAAACATTGACACATCAACATTTTCTATAAGTGTAATATAAGTGTTCTCAGACTATTTCATTCAACCCTACCACCCAAGTACAGATTCAGTGGCTTTGCTACTGTTGATTCCCCAAGAGACCTCCAAAAAACCTGTTAATCAAGGAAAGCAAACAAATAGATTTACTTGAGTAAAGGAGAACACTACCTTGACAGAGTCTTACTATTATATCGGGATAGAGTGTCAGGAGAGAATATTTATAGGGTTATGGGGACTGGAATCAAGTGGTTTAAGGTGGGTCTTCCAAGGCAGGAAACCGACGGAGATCAGCAAAGTTTGGCTATAATAAATTACGATTAATGGACACTGCTAGGTGAGCATCTTGACATGAGTCTTGATGAGTCAACTCTTGTTTGATAAGTGAGCTAATGTGAACAATCTATTTTCCTCAAAGGAGATATGTTTTCCCCAATGAACAAACTGTCTGCCTGGACAAATTGGTTTGTAACAATTTCTTGAAGCAAAAAGCAAAATTATGCATTGGTTTAAAAGCTTTGTCGTCTAGGACAAGAAGTTCCGGGGAACAAATATTGAGATCACGCTGGCAAAGGTTGCCTCACTTCTCAGTCTTAATTGTTAAACTATGTTGATGCAGGTTGTTTCAACTCTCACTAGAAATTCATCATAGCAAGTATCTAGAGCCTCCCATTGTGCAATACAAGTGTCACAGGACATTAAGCAGAGCTTACTAGCGCTGCCAAGAATCTCCTTCGGGGCCATTCAACAGGTAAGGTACTGAGAAAAACAGAGCAAATTTTCTTTTTGAGGGAGGAAAAGATCAACTAGCTTGAGAATGTCACATGAATCCTTATTCAAGGAAAGAATTGGTGATTAGCAGATGAATTTATTCCTTTTTTCCCCCTATTTCCCTTACATAATAAATTATGATGGCATTTGATCCCAAAGACCAAACCATTAGCAACTAAGAAATTATTTTCTCTTCTATTTGTGGTGATAAGGGTTTATTTAATCTTCCAATATCTTCTGAAGGTGAGGGAAAATAATTTTATTTATTCTCCTATTGTACAAAAAAAATAAAACCAAAGCAGTTAAGTTTCCATGGTAACACAGACTGAATATTCACACTTGCAAATTTTGGTGGTCTCTTCAGAACTAAGGCTTGTAAGAGTTGATATTCTGAAGAGCTGAGTGCTATAAGGAGTAAGTGTTTGCTGTAAACAGTGCCTTTACTTTGTCATTGTCAGTATTGAAAATTAGTTAATAAAACAGAAAGATGCAGGCAAAAATGATGTAATTGGTGGATATGAAATTGTCATTGGAGAGTGTGTCTGAGCAGGAAAGAAAATGTTGTAACTTTTAGCAGATACTTGTTATATGTAATCAGTAGAAATTCTGTGATGTAATCAGTGGATATTGATGAAGCGAAACCAATCAAGATTTATGCAGCTTTCCAGGAAATTGATGACTATCAGGAAGAGTGAATCCCATTTTGTCATCAATTATCAGGAAATGACCTATGTGAAGGTCATATATGCTTTAATCCACTCATTTTGTACCCATTCATAAGGTATACTCTGAAAAACTCAATTGAGCTTCTCCTAAGGGTAATTTTTAAAAGAGAATTAAGGTGAAATGACTACAATGCCAGCATTATGATCAATTCTGATGAACTGTGACTGGACTCTATTAGGCTGATATATTACTTCTTCATGAATCTTAAATTAGTTTTACTTTAAAAGTAGTAAACTTCAATAAAAATCATGATTCCTCACATATCATAAATTTATGTGACAGTTGGGGAAATTTCCTGTTGAAAGAATGAGTACTAATTTATTGAACATTAGTATAGAGAGCATCGAAGTAAATCCATTTTGTTGACATTTTACAAAGAAGTGAAACATAAGAAATATTGATAGTCATCCTTAATAATCTGTAATAGACCATAGCTATTCACTTGAATTTAAAAAATTAGATCTGAAAATATTATTTGTGATCCTAAAAAATTGCAGTAGATGACCTTTATTTAACTATGGCAATTCTACCTTCTGAGTGATTCTCACTCCTCACTGTGAGATAATAAAAATATATACATTTTTTACTTCCCCACCCACCCCAGCTTCTGGTTCCTGTCAAGTTCTATAACTACTCAGGCTATTTCCTACTGTATTAGTTTTATGCTATTCTATAACAAATTACCACAGATACAATGGCTTAAAGCAACACATATTTATTATCTCACAGTTTCTGTGGGCCAAGAGTCTGGGCATAGCTTGGCAGGGTTCTCTAAGCAGGTGGCAATCAAGATATTGACTGGCTGGAGTCTTATTGGACACTTGACTAGAGAAGAATCTGCTTTCAAGCTTATTCAGGCTGTTGACAGAATTAATTTGTTTATGGCTGTGTCACTGAGGTCCCTGGCTGCCTACTGGCAGTTGGTTAGAGGACAGCCACAGTACCCTGCCACATGGCCCCTCTCATAGGCAGTTCACAACATGGCTCTTTGCTTCTTCATGGCCACCAGGAGAATCTCTTTTTCTCTTTGTCTCTCTCTCTCTCTCTCTGTTTCTGTCTCCGTCTCTCTCTCTCTCTCTCTGTGTCTCTCTCTCATCTGCTATGGAGATTCATACACAACAAAACATCATTGTGGGAGTTATAGCCTATCACCTTTGTCACATTCTATGGGTTAGAATCAAGTCACAGATTCTGCCTGCACTCAAGAGGATAGGATTATGTAAGGGTGTGATTCACTGGGGTTCATAACCCACACTTACATTGTGTCTGCCACACATCTTGTCACCAAAATCAACTCTGAGGACACTATAGAGATAAAAAGGTAGCATTGATTTGAGCAAAAATAGTTTTTTAAAAAATTGAGAAACGCCTGAGGAGTCATAGGCTCCCTTGAATGGTGTGTGTGTTTACCAGATGTGTTGCAGCTTAGGGTAGAGAGTAGCCTGAGACAGCCAGAGAAGAAGATGATGAAAGGAATATGTTAACTTCTGTTTTTGCCTTTCTCTCTTACCTTCAAACCACGGCCACCAGCCCTTCAGCAAAGAATTCTGCAGCTACAGAACAGACAACCAGTATAGAAAATAACAGTACAGAACAGAAGTCCTGTAAGGATGAATTCAAAATAACAGATGTGGACTAAGCAGACACTTATCAGAGTTCATTTCTCTATGCCTTCACACTCCTAGCTTAAAGGCCAATGGATTATAACCTAGGGAGACCCTCTCTACCCAATGCTGCTTTTTCTGAAGCGTTTAAAGTGAAATCCTGGCCAGAGGTGTTATTTCATTGAGTGGCAGCAATTGGGAGTGACATACAGTGCTTCTGACTCCAGAAATTCTGCCTCTCTCTTTAAAGTTCACCCTGAGGAACTGTCCAAGACCTTGACTTTGACTTTATTCCAATAACAAGCATAATAACTGACACTACCAGGGAACATGAGCTCTCAGACCAAGTATATTAGACCCTCAGAGTACAATCACCTCAAAAGAAAAGCAACAAGTCAAATGATATCATATGAAGCAGAATAGAAGCACCAAAGATCTAAGTATACCTAAATAGTTAAGAGATGATAGAAGCAATAAAAATCATTAACAATGAAACTTCAGTAAGAACCAAGTAGAAATATTTGATGTAAAAGTAGGATCGATACATCTGAAGAATTATCTAATGAAATGAAAGATGAGGTTGATGAAATCTCCTAGATGGCAATCTGAATGGAAAAATAAGTCAAAATATAAAATTAAGGCTGAGAGTGAAGTAGGATAGCATTATGAGTTACAGAAGGGAAGTTAAAAGAAAATGAGAAGAGGTAATGTTTGAAGAAATAATGTTTAAAAATTATCAGAATTAAAAAAAAAGAGGTAAAAACTTAGATTTACAGTACTTCTAGAGAGCTAATGGGAACAAAATTCAGACCTAATCACATTATACTAATATTCAGGAACACCAATGACAGACACAAATTTTAAATGGTCCTAGAATAAAAAGAAAATAACATACAGAAAAATAAGGATGAACTATTATATCAGAATTATCAACAGCAAAACTGAACACAAAAAGTGAAATTATAAAATAATTAAAGAAAATATGTTTAGATCAAGAATGCAATACTGAGCCTCATTGCATCATTCAAGTGTGAGGGTGTAATAAAAAATAATTTTCAGAAATGATGTCAGAATGTTTGCCAGAAAAGAAAGATATTATAGATACACTTGGAAAAATTATATGAGAAACAAGCGCAGAAATACACTACAATATGTAAGAGATGTAAGAATGGCATAATCCTTCAGTAGACTTTTTGAGATCTTAAAAATAAATAAAAGCTAATTCCCCAAAGGGATAAAAATGATGTATATATTGACCTAGAAATAAAAATTCAGACAAACAACTAAATGGAAGATTTCAAGGGCAAGTATAAAAGGGACACATTTAAATACTTTCCTCTTAAATATCTAATTGATAAGGGATAAAGATTTATAAGTTTAAAACTTCAAAATGAAGAGATTTTCATTTTGATTCAAGTTTGGATGTACAAAGTCACAAGAGAGTGTTGCCTTCACCCTAAGAAACAGAAACTGAAGACACAAACCTTATATGAACTAAGTTGCAGACAGTGAAAAGCCCTTCTTAGCAGAGAAGAGACCCACAGCCATTCTCATGCCTGGTGGAAAGGAGAAAGAGGAATACACCATAGTTGTGGGGTGCTGGTGAGGAGAAACCAGATGAACTTTTAGTGAACTTTTAAGACAGATTGGAAGGCAAAGCTTCCCCAGCCAGAGAGCAACTAATATACACCATCTGCCAACTCTTTCCCTGAGGTTCTCACTGAATGCTCAGTGGTAGTGCACTAGTATATACTAATGCGATTTAGAAAATATATTAAATTGATCAATTTCTAGAGAAATATTATACACACACATAGATAGATTGACTGATCTCCACTGTACAGCTTAAGAAAGTGAATATGATCTATTTTTTTGAAATTCCACTGTGGGTCCTGCCTATTCTCTAGAGATAATTACTGTTCAAAATTGTCCATGGGTTATTTGTTTTATTTCAAAGTTTTATAACGTCATTAGTTTTGCAAGTTTTTGATCTTTATATAAATGGAGTCAGAGGATTCTTTTTCTGTAATTTTCTTTTAAACTCAATAATATATTCACTCACTTTGATTTATTATTGTTTTTCATTCATTTTCACGTAGTACTCAATCCAGTGAATTTACCACAGTGTGTTATCCATTCTCCTGCTGGTGATCATCTGGATTGTGGTAGGTTGCCTGCTATTACAAACTATGCTACTATGAAAATGTTTACTTATTCCTTTGTGCAAAAGTGAAAACATTTATCTAAATTATAGATGCATAAAATTGGAACAACAGATATTGAGTTTTAAAAGTGTGTATAGCAATTTATGAGAGTTTCTGATGAACAACATTTTTTGTAATGCAAGATACTGCAAAAATTTTATTAAGGTTTTACAATCTTGTAAAATTATGTCTTATAGTGTGTGTTTTTTTATTATCCGATTACTAATAGAATTTAACATATTTTTGTGTACTTACTGGTCACGTCACATTTTCTCTTCTAGGAAATGTCTGTTAAAAACTTTGTTACATTTTTCTAGGAGATACATTGTCTTGTTGTTTCCCAGGAGTTCATCATATGTTCTAGATTTAAATTATATTTCATTATGCATGTTCCAAGTATCTTTTCCCATTTTTGGTGTTGCTTTTAAGTTTTACAGACTTTTTTTGTATTATTGTGGTAAAAAAACACATAACATTCAATTTATCATCTCGACTATTTTTAAGTCTACATTTCAATAGTGTTCACTTTATTGTAAAACAGATTCCTAGAACTGTTTCATCTTGCAAAACTGAAACTCTATACCCATTAAACACTAATTACTACCCCCCTCCCCAGCCCTTGGCAACCCCCTTTCTACTTTCTCTTTCTAGGACTTTGACTACTTTAGATACTTCATGTGAGTGGAATCATACAGTATTTGTCTTTTTGTGACTGGCGTATTTAACTTAGCATAATGTCCTTGGGGTTCATCCATATTTTAAAATGTGACAGGATTTCCTTCTTTTTTTAATGCTGCATAATATTCCGTTATATGTATATATCACATTTTCTTTATCCATTCATCCTTTGATGGACATTTGTATTGCTTCCATCTCTTGGCTTTTGTTAATAGTGCTGCAATGAATATGAATGTGCAAATATTTCCTTGACATCCTTCTTGGAATTCTTTTAGATATATATCAGGAAGTGGGATTCCTGGATCATATGGTAATTCTATTTTTAATATTTTGAGGAGCTTCCATACTGTTTTCCATAATGGCTGCACCATTTTACATTCCCACCAACAATGTGCAATGATTCCAATTTCTTTGCATCCTTTCTGACATTTATTGTTTCCTGTTCTTTTGATAGTGGCCATCCTAATGAGTGTGAGGAGATATCTCATGGTCATTCTGATTTGCATTTCTCTTGTAATTAGTGATGTTGAGCATCTTTTCATATGCTTATTAGCCATTTGTGTATATCTTTTTTTGAGAATTGTTTATTCGAGTCCTTTACCTATTTTTTAATCATGTTGTTGTTGTTGTTGAGTTGTAGGAGTTCTTATATATTCTGGATATTAAATCACTTATCAGATCTATAATTAGCAAGTATGTTCTCCCATTCCGTAGGTTGCCTTTTCACTCTATTGATTGTTTCCTTTAATTCACAGAAGTTTCTAAGTTTGATTTAGTCCCATTTGTCTATTTTTGCTTTTGTAGCCTGTACTTTTGGTGTTATATCCAAGAAATCATTACCAAATCCAACGTCCTGAAGTTTTTCCCCTTTATTTTCTTCTAGGAACTTTATAGTTCCTTCTATAGTTTCTTCTAGGAACTTTAGGCCTTACATTAAGGTCTTTAATCCATTTTGAGTTAATTTTTTTATGTGGTGTAACTTAAGGGTCCAACTTTTTTCTTTGCATGAGGAAATTCAATTTTCCCAATGCCGTTTATTGAAGAGACTATGTTTTCCCCATTGTGTAGTCTTGGCAACCTGATAGAAGATATTTTAACCATATATGATAGATTTATTTCTGGTCTCTCCATTCTGTTCCATTGGTCTGTATGTCTGTCCGTATGCCTGTATGACATTGATTTGATTATTGTAGCTTTGTAATGTTTAGAAATCAGGAGATGTGAAGCCTCTAAGTTTGTTTTTCTTTCTCAAGATTGTTTTGACTATTCAGAGGCCCTTGAGAATCCATGTAAATTTTAGGATTTTTTGCTATTTCTGCAAAGCATTGCCATGGGTATTTTGATACAGATTGCATTGAATCTATAGATTTCTTTGGTTAATATAGATAATATAGATTTTAACAATATTAAGTCTTGTAACTTATGAATATGGGACATCTTCTCAATTATTTGTCTGTTCTTTGATTTCTTTTAGCAAAGTTTTGTAGTTTTCAGTATACAAATCTTTCGCCTCCTTGGTTAAGTTTATTCCTAAGAATTTTATTCTTTTCAATGCTATTGTAAGTGGAATTGTTTTATTAATTTCTTTTTTGGATTGTTGTTTACTTAATTTATTTTTCAGATTGTTCACTGTTAGGATATAGAAGTGCAACTGATTTTTGGGTGTTGATTTTTGTATCCTGAAACTTTGCTGAAATTGTTTATCAGTTTTAATAGTTTTTTTGGTGGAATCTTTAGGGCCTTCTAGATATGAGATCATGTCATCTGCAAACAGAGATAATTTTAATTCTTCTTTTTCAAGTTGGATACTTTTTATTTCTTTTTATTGTCTAATTTCTCTGGCTAGGACATCAAGTACAATGTTGACTAGATGTGGTGAGAGTAGATATCATTGCCCCTTTTTCCTGATCTAAAGGAAAAGATTTCAATTTTTCACTATTGAGTATGACCTTACCTGTGGGTTTTTCGTAGATGACTTTTATTATGTTGCAATAGTTTCCTTCTATTTCTACTTAATTGAGTATTTTTATCATGAAAGGGTGTTGAATTTTGTCAAGTGCTTTTTCTGCATCAATTGAGATGATAACGTGTTTTTTGCCCTCCATTCTGTTAATGTGGTGTATTATATTGATTGAGTTGTATATTTTGAACCATCCTTGCATCTCAGGTATAATTCCTACTTGGCAACAATATATGATTCTTTTAATGTGCCATTGAATCTGGTTTTGCTAGGTTTTTTTTTTTAAGAATTTTTGCATCAATATTCATCAGACATATTGGTCTATAGTTTTCCTCTCTTATTGTCTCTTTGTCTGGTTTTGGGTAATTCTAGCCTCATAGAATGAGTTCAGGAGTATTCTCTCTGCTTCAACTTTTTGAAAGAGTTTGAAGAGGATTGGTGTTAATTTTTCCTTAAATGTTTGGTAGAATTCTCCATGAAGCCATATTGTCCTGGGATTTTCTTTGTTGAGTATTTTGATTGCTGATTCAATCTCATTAGTAGTTGTAAATCTATTCAGACTTTTCAATTTTTTTGTGATTCAGTCTTGGTAGGTTGTATGTTTCTAGGAATTTGTCCATTTCTTCTAGGCTATCCAATTTTTTGGCATATAATTGTTCATATTATTCTCATAATTTTTTGTATTTCTGTGATAACAGTTTTAATTTCTCCTCTTTCATTTCTAATTTTAGTTGTTTAGTTTTTCTCTTTTTTTATTTGTTATGCTATCTAAGGATTAGTCAATTTTGTTGATCTTTAAAAAAAACAACTCGACTTTGTTTAGTTTTTCTATTGTTTTTATACTCTATTTTTTTTCTCTCTACTCTGATGTTTATTATTTCCTTCCTTCTGCTAACTTTAGAGTTAGCTTGTTTATTTTTTCTAGTTCCTTGAGGTGTAAGTTAGGTTTTTGATTGGAGATCTTTCTTCCTTTTTTTTGTAATCATTTATAGTTATGAGCTTCCCTCACAGAATTGCTTTTGCTACATCCCATAAGTTTTGTTTTGTTTTGTTTTTGTTTCATTTGTCTCAAGATATTTTCTAAATTCCCTTGTGATTTCTTCTTTGACCCATTGGTTGTTTAAAAATGAGTTAATTTCCATATATTTGCAGATTTTCTTGTTTTCCTTCTGCTATTGATTTCTAGTTTCATTCTATTTTGGTCAGAGAATACATTTTGTATGGTTACAATCTTCTTAAATTTGTTAAGAATTATTTTGTGGCTAACATGTGGTGTATCTTGGAAAATGTTCCATGTGCCCTTGCTAAGAATATTCATTCTGCTGTAAGATGGAGTATTCTGTACATGTTTGTTAGGTCCAGTTGGTCTACAGTAGTGTTCAAGTCTTCTGTTACCTTATTGATTTTCTGTATAGTTGTTCTGTACATTACTGTAAGTGGGGTATGGAATTCTCCTACTATTGTATTGCTGTCTTTTCCTTCAGTTCTGTGAATTTTTGCTTCATATATTTGGGATCTCCACTCTTAGGTGCATGTATAGTTATAAATGTTATGTCTTCTGGGTGAATTGAACTTTTTACCATTGTATAATGTCCTTCTTTGTCTTTTGTGACAGTTTTTGACTTTAATTCTATTTTATCTGATGTAATTATGGTCACCCTTGTTTCCTTTAGGTTCCCAATTGCATGAAATACCTTTTTCTCTCCTTTCACTTTCAGCCTATGTATGCCCTTAGATTTAAGGTGAGTCTCCTACACACAGTATATAGTTGAATCTTGTTTTTCTTAACCCAATAAGCTAATCTATGTCTTTTAATTAGAGAGTTTAACCCAATTATATTTAAAATGATTCCTGATAGGGAAGGATTTATTAATGCTGTTTTGTTAATTATTTTCTGTCAGCCTTATAGCTTTTTTGTCCTTCCCTTCATGTCTTGCTGCCTTCTTTTGCATTTCGTTGGGTTTTTTTGTAGTGATAAGTTTTGATTCCCTTCTCATCTCCCTTTGTGTATATTCTAAAGATATTTTCTTTTCAGTTACATTTGCAGTTATATTAACATGTTAAAGATAGAATGATATATTTTAAAGACGTAACAACTTCAATCACATATAAAAACTCCACTCCCTTACATCTCTGTACTCCCCTCCCAGTTTATGTTATTGGTGACACAAATTACATCTTTTATATCACATATTCATTAACACAGATTTGTAGTTACTTTTTTGCTTTTATTTTTAAAACTTCTATACTGAATTTTTAAGTGTTTCACACACATTACAATACTACAGGACTTTATAACTGTCTATATATTTACCTTTACGAGGGAATTTTATATTTCATATAGTTTTGTGCTGCTGGTTAGCCTCTTTTCATTTCAAATTGAAGGATTCCCTTCATCAGAAAAAAGGAAATTTAAAACACAATTTGATATCATTACACATACGTTAACATGACTGAAGTGTAAAAATCTGATAATAGCAAATTTTGATGAAGATGCACAGCAACTAGACCTTTCATATTTTACTGATGGGAATGCAAAATAATACTTTAGAAAAGAGTTTGACAGTCTCATATAAAGTTAAATATAGATTTGACAATGACTCAGCAGTCCCACTCCTAAGTATTTACCTAAGAGAAATGAAGAAATGTCTACCCAAAGACTTGTACTTGAATGTTCATGGCAGCTTTATTCATAATAGTCAAAAAGTGTAAAAAAAACATTTTGGCATTCCCACTCAATAGAATCCTATTGAGTAATAAAATGTAATGAACTGACATATACAATACGGATGAAACTTAAAAGCATAATATTGGAGAGATGTCATCATTATGGCAGCATGAGAGGATCCCTTTGTTTCTCCTCTTCAATCTACAGGGAGTAAAATATCCATAACCCAACAAAAGCTACATTTCCCAACACACAAGGACACTGGAGAGATCCACACATCAGTACATATGAAGGTTGATGGATTGGAGCACATAGATGAGGCTAAACAGGGGAACAGCTGAAGCAGAGCCCAGGACCCTGAATCTGTGGCCATGGCGGCTTAGCCAGCTTTCCTCAACCCCAGAGAACTTGGTGGGCAGCAGCAGAGGCACACGTGCAACTCCACCCAGCCAGCCAGCCAGTTGAGGTGGCACCTGGAGCTACAGAAAATGGAGCAGCAGTGGAGGCTGAACCCCATGATCCCAGGCTCCCAGCCTCAGCTTGGAGCCTGGTAGAAACAGTGGAGGCACACCCAGGACTCCTACATCATAACTGCAGTAGTGCCTGCAGCCATGAGGTAACAGACAACAGCTGAGACGGTGCCCAACAAGCCCTCCCCAACTTCCTCCTTCTCCTACAACAGCAGTGGAACTTCCAAGCCAGATGATCACTAACAGTGAATACTAATGAACTAGCAGAAAGAGAAGTCAAAGATATAATCCCATTTATAATTGCAACAAAAAGAATAAATTACTTATGAACAAATTTAACCAAGGAGGTGAAAGACCTATATACTGAAAACTATAAGACACTGTTGAAATAAATCAAAGAAGATACAAAGAAATGGAAAGATATTACATGTTCATGGATTGGAAGAACTAACATAGTTAAAATGTCCATATTACCTACAGCAATCTACAGATTCAATGCAATCCCTATCAAAATCCCAACAACATTTTTTCATGAAAATAGAACAAATAATCCTAAAATTTATCTGGAACAAAAAAGACCCCAAGTAGCCAAGCAATTCTGAAAAAAAGAACAAAGCTGCAGGTATCACACTCCCTGATTTCAAAGTATACTGCAAAGCTATAGGAATCAAAATAGCATGATACTGGCACAAAAACAGACACACAGATCGGTGGAACAGAATCAAGAGCCTAGAAATAAACCCACGCATCTATGGACAGCTAACTTTTGACAAGGGAGCCAAGAACATATGATCTCACTCATAAAGATAAGAACTCATAGATCTCACTCATAGACGATAAAAACAACAACAAACAATCACATAGAGACAGAGATTGGATTGGTCATTACCAGAGGGCAGGAGGGAGGGGGGAGGGTGATAGGGGTGATTAGGCACATGTGTGTGGTGATGGACTGTAATTAGCCTTTGGGTGGTGAACATGTGTAATCTACACAGGACACGAAATATAATGATGTACACCTGAAATTTATGTAATGCTAGAAATCAATGTCACCGCAATAAGAAAAAGAAATAAATATAGAAATGACAAAATTTTAATACAAAAAGATCTCAAAAAGTTATACTATTTTAAAAACAGAAAAAAGAAATATTCGCATATATGGATGTGTGACATACCCTAGATTTGTTCATCATATTCATGCTTTTTGGTGACGGTTAACGGCAAGTAGCTTAATAGTGTCCTTTGCACTTTGGAAACTTTGAAAGTTAATGAAGAGTTAATTTATTTTTACTAATACAGTTGGTTTAATGCTTAGATTGAATTTATAAATTTCTAGTATATATTATTATGCTTAGATTGAATTTATAAGTTTCTAGTATATATTATAACAATTAAGTGCAAATGATAAATTTGCTCTTATAGGTGTTTGGCTATGAGGTTATCTAATAGGCAAATTAAAGTAATATATTCTAAATATAACTCTCTAACTTCTTGATATGCAACTCCAATATGTATCTTCCTGGTTTGTCAGGAGTAGTCTTTAATTTAGAAGTCATTCTTAATTTCTCTTTTTTCCTTATCCACTACATAAGAGCCATCAACATATTTGGCTAGGCCTACTTTAAAATATCCTCTGAATCCAGTCACTTCTTATAAACTGTATCACAACAACATAGATTCAATCCCAATTAGCTCTTGTCTGAACAATAGCAGTAGCTTTCTAACAGGTCTCCCTGCATTCAATTCTTGCCCCTCTACAGCCCATTCTCTACAAAATTGCCACACTGACCTTTTAAAAACCTAAATTAGATCACTCTTGCCTCACTTATAATCCAATAATGGCTTTCCATGATATTTCGAATAATATCCAAGGAGTTTCTCAAGATTATAATACCCCTTATATCACATTGTAAAGTGCTTCCTTTTTTATTGTTAAAAAGAGAAAAGTTCAATCAGCTTGCCTTATTGAAAGATGTTAGATCTTAGAAATATGAACGTGGCCTTAAATTGTTATATATATATGTATATATATACACACACACACACACACACATATATATATACATATATATACAAATCTTCCTCCACTTCTGATGGAGTTACATCCTGATAAACCCATATAAGTTGAAAATAGCCTAAGTTGAAAATGCATTTAACACACCTAAACTACTGAACTTCATAGCTTAGCCTAGCCTACCTTACACTTGCTCAGAACACTTACATTAACCTGCAGTTGGGCAAAATCATCTAACACAAAGCTATTTTATAATTAAGTGTTGAATATCGTTTCTAATTGATTGAATACTGTACTGAAAGTGAAAAACAGAATGCTTATATGAGTACAGAATTGTTGTAAGGTTATCACTTGTTCACCCTTGTGATCAAGTGGTTGACTGGGAGCTGTGGCTTGCTGTTTCTGCCCAGCATCCCGAGAGAGTGTCATACCACATATCACAAACCCGGGAAAAGATCAAAATTCAAAATTTGAAGCAAAGTTTCTACTGAATGCATAACACTTATGCACCATTGTAAAGTCGAAAAATCATTAAGGTGAACCATCCTAAGTCAGGGATTGTCTGTGTACACACACACACACACACACACACACACACACTCACACTCTCTCTCTCTCTCTTTAATTCACTTAGTATATCTATTGCACTTATAGCAGTACCTAGCATGAATTACATGCCCAATAAGTGTGAATTAAAGAAAGGAATTAATGAATGGGAATATAGTTATGTATAATTGTAGTCTTCATTTTGGTAAATTTATCTCTTATTTAGTGAACATCAAATTCCCTAACACATTTTAATTTAACTTATCCTAGTTTTTATGCTATAGAATGTTACAATTTTATATGTATTAGGTTGTGAACAAAACATCATCAATGTCATCATGCCAGAGTCCTTCTCCATAAGGATTTTGTAAACACAGTGAAATAAGAATTCCGACATAGGCCAAGTTGCAGACACCTGAATTGTATACGCATGTTATAAATAAAATCAGAAATGTCGTTTTCCCCATACTACCTAGTCCTCATTAACAAGCCTCTCATATCGTTCCCAATTCTAGACAGTAATCAAACTTCACAGAATTATAGAATTACTTAGGGTTTAGGGTAGGGAAAAGTGATGAATTAATTCACAAACCAAAGCATAAAGCTGTAAAGGATTCATTATCTGATCTAAGTCAGCAGTTCCCCATGTATGTGTACTGTGGGAAACTCTGGTGGCCAATGAGACCCTTTCAGGAGGTCTGTAAGGTCAAAGCTATGTTCATGGTAATACTGAAATGTTATTTGTCTTTTCACCCTCATTCGCCCATGAATGTACTGTTGAGTTTTCCAAAAGCTACATGAAATGAGATATTGCAACAAATTGGACAGAAGCATATATGAGAACCCAGCTGTCTAATATTAAGCCAATAATTCAAAAGATTTGCAAAGATGTAAAAAATGCTATTCTTTCCACTAAACTTTTTAAGCATATTTTTCATAAAATCTGTTTTTTGTTTAATATCTAAAGAGTTTATTAGTGTCATTTTAAAGGAAGTAATGCATATGTATATTTAAAGTTTGTTTCAATTTCTAATATGGTAAATATTGATAGATATAACCCATACGAACAAAAGCTCTTTAGGGTCCTCAGTAATTTTTAGTGTGTAAAGGAGTCCTGAGACAACATAGATTGGAAAGTGTTGTATTAAGAGAACCTTTAAAAAATCTTTGCTTTTCCATCACTTACTCTCCTTCCATCTCTATTTCCATAAGCACAGAGAAACAATACCATACTAAATTATTAGGTAAAAATAAGACAAACAATGCAAAAACTTTAGCATAATGCTCAAGAAAAAATAGCTATTATTGTTATTGCTATTATTTGCAGAATCATGGTTAAGAATAAGAGAGCATTATTTTAAAATCACCTTTAAGATATGTGCCTACATGGCATGACTGAAAATACACCTAAGGTGATATTTATCCAAATATACTCTTTTTCTATATATCAAGTGATATTTTTGACTATTTCTTCACTTCAGACAATTTTGGTTAAGTAGCCATAACCTTAAGTTACAAATGCAGCAAAAAAATCTTCAACATGAATTTAAAGTGCTGATTTCATATATGGGTAAAAGGGCAACATCATATTCAAATGTGAAGGAAGAGGGTCTCAAAATGCCTGCTCTCTATTTAGAGATATTCTTGAAGATGATTATGCCTCTTCATTTTACGGTACTTAGTGGAGAAAGGGACTGTTATTTCATGTACAAATGTAAATTTGCACGAGAACCATTGGCAAGACTTCTGATGAGATTTATTGGTTAAAAACTCATAGTCCAGTTGGCTGTTTAATAAATTACTTCCAAAAACCAAGTTGCCTGGCAGTGGTTATTTGCAGTCATCTGTAAATATTTGACTTGATTTTATTTTTTACACCTAGAGGAAAACTGGAGAAAAATGATGCTGAAACAAGGCCCCATCAAACACTGAAAAATGAAGTAGAGGAAGGAGAATGAAGATTGCTTTCTTCTCCAGGCCTTTCAACCCATTCACCCTAGAACAAAAACTAGGCTTTCCAAAAGAATGAAAAATCATAAAATAGCTTATATCTTGCATATATGATTTATTAGCGATATAGAATAAATGGACTGTGTGCTAGCACACATCACTGAGGTGAAGTTTACCCTAGAATTATTTGACATACTTTGACTTCATATGAAATTACAAAAGTCAATAAAGTCTCTCTGTGTTACATGAAAAACAAATTTGAATTGATACAGGGAGTAATGCAACAGATACTAATTAGCATGAAAGTACGTGGAGAGAAATATAATCTTAAGATCATCTAAAGGAAGATTGGTATTCAAGATAAGTCTAAAGTCCCCTTGGTAAAAAAGTGAAGGAAAATACATTAATGTATACTATGTATATATGAATATAATATAAATACATAATGTATACATGATGTATTACCATAGTAGTAATAGAAAATATGTGGTAATTAAAATTGAATAAATACTCAAACTTGAATGGAATACTTATTGCAGCATTCCAGGTAAGATGACCTTTGGCTATATAAAAATTCATTATGTACCTAAGTAAAGAATTTATTCATGAAAGGGAGTTGGATTGCAATGAATGCACAGAAAAGCTGAGGTAACACAAGAAATATTGATGGATCTTGTCAAAGCACTATCCAGGGGATAAGTCTTGACCAGCACATTTTGAGTGCTAGAATCCCAAGGCAAAGCTATCCCTCCTAATTTCATTATATCACTGTTTTTAATATGATGAAATTAAACATTTAAAAAAGCATTTTAAATCATTTTTTCTTTACTCCTGGCAGACTAAGCCACATTTTGAAAATAGATGGTATCAAGCATAAGAAACACATTGGAGTCTACATAGAAACACATCACTGGTCACGGGCATACAGTTATGCCGTGGTAGTTCGTTTCTGTTCCAACTCTGACCTCCTTCCCAGGAGCAATAACTGCTAATTTTTTCTTGTATATGCTTCCAGACTTTTTCTATAGCCTTATATATCGGAGATTATTTAATAATTTAATGACTAGTAATCTATGATACGGCTCTGACTTAATTTATCACACCTGCTGCCTATTGGTGGGCATCAAGTTATTCTAGGTTTTGTTATGGACAGGCTTTCTAATTTTAAAATAATGACTGTCTTACATATTTTAATACCCCATCTCAAAAAAAGTTGTTAATATGTGACTGCCCCTAAAACGTGGATGTATTTTCAGCGTGATTGCTAAATGCTTGTGAGGTTTGTTTGTTTGTTTGTTTTGAGGAAGATTAACCCTGAGCTAACATCTGCTGCCAATCCTCCTCTTTTTGCTGAGGAAGACTGGCCCTGAGTTAACATCCATGCCCATCTTCCTCTACTTTTTATATGTGGGGCGCCTACCACAGCAAGCAGTGCCATGTCTGCACCCAGGATCCGAACCGGTGAACCCTGGGCTGTCGAAGCGGAACGTGTGCACTTAACCGCTGCACCACCGGCCAGCCCCAGACGCTTGTGATTTTTAAAAGTTGAAGAAAAATCCTGAGTCAAGATAAATTTAGCAAGGCAATGTCAATGTGGAAGTTCAGGATGAATCCTACATACTAGAGAGGGGCTGAATCTATGAAATCTCAAGAATGTTGCTGGGTTAATTGAATCGATGTTGAAAATGATTGTTAAACACCTAGACTAACTCACAAATATTAATTTCATTAATACTATAACTGAGTTATAGAAGCTAATATTTATGTATGATGTGACACCAAACGAAATGGCAGATCTCTCATTTGGGACCCCCAAATATTTCTCCTCACCCATTGACAACTCTAAATAGGTTAACAAGGACTGTTCCCATCCTAACTTCTCAAGACTCAGGATCCCAGTGGAGTGAGGACTAAGAGAGACACCAAAATGTTGTTCATATTAATCTAACCAAATAAGTTGTGTTACTAAATCTATGACATATTGTTAAATTTTCTTTTTGTATTACTCCTAATCTACATGTAGTAAAAAGATGCATTCTTAACATAGGCCTACTGTTGGATAATGTCCCAAACCAGATAAACCTGTGTACATGTGGTCTTGAAAGTACAATTACAAGCATTTCTAACAAAGGCTCATGTCTCCTGGTAAAATAGGCTGTCAGTGTTTGGTTGGTTTCAAAATCTCCTAAATTGCCTTGGTGAAATTTCCAGCTTGCACTAAACTCCATGCTTGGAGAGATAATACTGACCCTGCACCTGTCAGTGAGGCTGCAGATGGTGCACGTAACACACACGATTGCCTTCAAAACAGGAAGGAGGAGGAGATGAAGGAACAGATTGCTGTGTGAAATGAACACACACTTCCAAAAGGCTAATTATTTGTTCCCTAAAACTATTTCCAGTGTGTTGCATCCTTAAACACTGAGACTCATTTCTGTGCATCATTAAAAAGCCAAAGAAAATTTACAACAGCAAAGGCAATACATAAATACTTTGTGGTGTTATTCACCAAAATGCATACTTTGTATTCTTTTGGAATTATTTGAGTTCGGCAGAGAAATGTAGATTATAGATTAAACTTTCTCACTTAAAATATGGATAGATGAAATGAGAAAATGTTGCATAATATATTTTTCTTCTTTTATGAAACTGAAATATTAGTATCAGTTTTAATGTAACTTCCAGATAACCAAACTACACCAGAGTATTGATTTAACCAAATAACATTTGAAAAGGAAAACGCTACAAAAAATATATATAATTATATATAATATATTACTTATATGTGTTATGTATTATTTACTGATATGCCTTATACTATATATATTATTCTGATATATTTTTATTATGAATAGAGTTTATAGGCTAATTCAAAATTCAAATTACTTGATTTAAAAAATAACTTAAAATATATGAAATGCGTGATTCAGTGGTGGTAAGAAATCTACTTTTAAAACCAATACATTTACTTAAGCTGAAATTAATGGTGATAATATTTAGTAAAAGCAGTTTTCTGATACTATGGCGGGGGTGGTCGTGTGTGCATGTACAGGTGCACTTAGACATTTTAAATGTTTTAGCAAGATCAAAGAACTTAATCCCGGATTGTATTTTCTTATCCCATTGTTCACATCTCCAAACCTTCTGAGAATGGTAGAAGTTTAGATTTCCAAGCTGTTTCTGGAACATTATTTGCACTCTTTTATAAAAGCTCATGTTTCTTTTAGGCTGATATCATCCTCATTACTTCATCATTTACTTCTTAGATGGTCTGAGTTCTGGCTGATAGATTTCCTCTCCAAAACAACTTTCTGGTAAAATTTAAGAACAGTTAAATGCTTATGGAGACAATGCATCTTGTATCTAAATTCTGGAGCAGGGGACCTGCCACTATTAGCATAATCCTACTCAGGTCACTCAATCTCAGGGTCACAACACTGCTTACCCAGAACTATTTCCCACCTGAAACCGTAAACAATAGTTCCTGTTACTGACCCTGCGTCCTTTCGTACTCTGGATCTATCACAGTTTGCCTTTTCCTTCACCTCACATGGGTAGCTAAAGTGGCTTTAACAAAAATCATGTATATATATGGATTAGTATCACCACAAATCCAAAGTTTCCAACTTCCTCTCAGCCCCTAGAACTTTCCCAAATCTGTGTGCTTGTCTGCATTCAGTTCTTGATCCCATCCCTGTTCCTTCAGTGACTATTCCTAATCACCCCACTTTTGTAGCCCCTCCTTGGGCATCTAATTCTCAAGTGATAACCTAGTTTACACTTATACCGTTGAGCAAATTGCTCCCATTCAACGTTTCGCTCCCAAACCTCAAAAAAATTTCTGCATCCACCTTTTCTTACTACATTTAATTGAATCTCAGAGGATGAGGTATCTCTCACTCTGATCAAGGCCACTTTATCTGTAGCTTTGAGTTACTTCATAATGTTAGGAATGTTTTTCCCTATATAATGAGAATTACTATAACATATCTATACTAATTAAATTTGAATACTACTTGGCAATGGATAATTTTTAACATAATATGGAAAAAGTAAGTTTGAGATATATGTTTGAATTCAGCAAATACATTTTCAGCATATTTTCAGAGAAATGTATCTTCTCTCCTAATATAATGATGTTATAGAATTTTTAATACAGTCAATATTTGAAATATATAAATTATATTTTTAATAATATTTTTATGAATTAAGATATTATTAGACATCATAACTCTATTAAGTAATTTATTACATCATTGTCTTAGAAGAGAAATAAGAGTCTCTCAAAAGATGCTGAAAACTTCTTTATAATTCAGGAAATGACCTATACTTGATGTTAATGACGTTTAAAATATACTACTGTTTTTCATGTATTAATACTTTGAGAATTTTTGCCTTATTAACTCTAAATGATATTGGTTCACATTTTACTATTCTGCATTATCTTTTACAGGATTTGTTATAAGGATTTTGTATGCTTTGTAAGACAAAGTGGGAAGGTGTCAATCATTTTTAAATTCCTGAGAAGAGTTTATATAGAATAGAGTATAAGTAGGTCCTTTAAACATTAAAGACATTCTCTTGAGTTTAATATTTACTTCTCATATTTTGATATTTTTCCCTAATGTAGCAAAGAAATTGTTAAAAAAATATGTGGTGTTATGGTCTCATTTCACAAATTTTGACATATATTTAAAAATTTATTTTCCAAATATATATATTAATATTTTATTTTCTAAATATATCTTATATCCCACATATATTATAAATATAATTTTGAATTAATGTTTGATGCTAATGAATTTGTAGAATATTTTCAAACTAAATATTATTTTGTGTCTTTACATATTTGTTAAGCATTTCTAGTTTTATTATTACATTGTGGTCAGAAAATGTGGCCTATACAATTCTAATTATGAGAGAGTATTTTTCAGTTTTACCTTGTGGTATAATATATGGGTAATTTTTATAAATGTTTGTCTAATCAAATGCTTTAAAAGAAAGCATATTAAATCATGTCACCATTAATAGATGATATTGGTAACATGAAAATAGTATATGTATCTCAAATGTATTATTAGTTATATATTATTTTAGAATGTTTATGATCCAACATAATTGTTTTAACTTTGTTTCATTAAGGAAAAAGAAGTAAGTTGATATCTGCCAATATTATTGCATTTTTTTAATTTCTTTTTCTCATTCCAAGAGGTTTCTTTTATTTAAAATAGTACTATTTTATTTAGAAATAAAAGCTTCATTGAATCTCATTTTAGTTTTCCAACACAACTTTAGTGTGCATTTTTGGGTTTTGAAAAAATTCATTGAACTTACATTTTTCTTTTATTATTAAATTTGTTACTTTAACATTAAGGTTACTAACGACAATATTTTATTTATTCTCACATGCTTTTATTCTACTTCCCATATTTTAATAGTAGATCTAGAATTTTGAGTTATAGTCATCATTTCATTACAATTTTTAAACATTCTATATCTTTTCTTTCATGAATTTTATCATACGTTCATTCAGGTATTTAAGCATCTTTACAACTATTATTTAAATGTAAAGTCATTTTTAGATAATTTTGGTGTTAGAGAATAAATCACTTAAGATTAATTAATTTTGATCTTTTAAAATAGATTTTGTTTAATGTACCTCCTGAGTTACTGTATATCTGAGAATGCTTAGCTAGTGCATTCACTATGATGATAGTTTGACAGAGTATGGAATTCTTGGATAACTAATTTTTTTCCCACAAATTCCTATAGAACTTGCACCGTTGACATCTGAACTCTTATTTAACAATGGAGAACTTAGTAGCCAGCCTGTAGGTAACTTATTCATTAGATTGAGTTTTAATCTTCTTTTGTATAATTTTCCTTTATTGGACAATTGGAGGTTTTATACTTAAGTCTTCAAAAGTTATCCAGAGTATTTCTATTCACTGTTGTCACAAAAGTGCATATTACATATTTTGGTATGGCTTTCATACCTTCTCTGAATTCTACCAGTTTCATATGAAAAATAGGAAGTGCTCTTATTATCATCTTAATCTTTCACCTCTTTTGTAATGCTTTCTTTATTTTAATTAAGGATGAAAAGCAGACTCCACTTAAAATTAATTTCTTTTTCTCCAGAAAATACATTACATGTTAATATTTAAATATACATATATATACATGTATATATGTATGTATGTGTGCATGTATGAACAAAATTTTCTCTACTACACATATACTGCTCAATTTTGGCTTCTCTCTCTCTCTCTCTCTCTAATGCAAAACATCCTATCATAGCCTGGTATTGTCTCAAAAATCATGTGAATACATTTTTTTCCAGCACTTCATTATTTCTCTGAACACGTTATAACCTTGTTTTCTATCTTAAGCTGAAAAATAACATAATTTATAATACAACTCATATATCCAAGAACTACGGCTTTATTTATTTATTTAGCATTCCAATTACCTAACAAGGCCACAACAACATAGTAGGCATAATTATATAAGGCAAAAAGAACCTAGTATGGAATTTCAATAGCTGTGAGACCAAGGATATGTTACTTAATCTCTCTGAGTCTTATCTTCCTCATTTGTAAGGTGAAAATGATAGTAAAGCTAGCATCACATTATTATTAAAAGTTCAAAATGATATACTGAATACGTCTCCTGTAGAATGTCTAGAGTTCAAGAAGTACTGAAAAATGACAGTTATTATTCTTGACTATTGGTTTATAAAATTATGAATGAATACAAGCGCAAAATGGATTGCACTATTTCACATTCTTTTGTCATTCTGAAAGAGCTAGTATGTTATGTTTGTAAACCTCATCAGTAAAAATAATCACATTTTCTCAAATATTATGGTTTAATGATGATGGTGAGATTATAATTATCTTACCTCTAAAAAACATTAAAAAAATGTAAACTAATGCAGATTTAGTGTGCTAGATACATGCCCTGTTACACAGGATGAATCTAAGAGATTAGTATGCATTTTCAAATTGCATACTGAATGATAGGTACTCCTCATTAAATTTAAATGATAGAGTTGACATTTGCAGTGGATAAGTCGTAAGGGGTATTATACTAAAACTCAGCCCAGAATGTAGACATAAAGTAGTGATTTATTGGCTTTTTTGTGTGTTCTTACTATGGTAATAACCATAGGCTCAATGATACACTGATTTTTTGAGGGAGGAGCACATGGCAAGTATCTTCATGTACCAATTTGCCTAATTAGGCACTTACAGTGGAATTTAATCATAGTATTTATTTTAACCTTTATTTAGACACAATTAGGCCTATTAAATAATATCAAACTATAGCCTTTTTGAAGACAAGACATGTGTTTGCCCTTATTTTATTTTATTCCTTTTGACTGTCTAACTCAGTTCCTTGTACATAAGTGCTCAACTGTTAAACAATTAGGTATCATAAAGGGCTTCTTATGTATCTTTAAAACCTAAAATTGGAAAGCTATAATTGAAAATTAATGAGAAACATAGCAGCTGGAACTAGACGCATGAGCCTTGCAGAGGTGATTTTGGTACTACTGTAACCAATGAGCACTTGTCACCACTTCCCAAGGATGTAGGAAACTGAGCAGCTAGTAGCCAAAGAGGACAGATTTGAGGTGGCAAAACTCTGGCAAAGGCCGTGACAAGATGGGGCTGCAGCCTCTGTTCAGATAGTTGCCTTTAAGAGGCACTTGCTAGTCTCAATTCCCACAGCTCCCTCGGGAATCAGTGAAGGTGTGTGTCAGCAATCAGGGCCACAGAAAGAAGGTTACCCATTACGTACTACCTACGTCTAAGATTCTTTCTTCCCTCACATCTTTCCTCCTTCCTTCCTTCCTTCACTCACTCCCATTCTAAGAGAAAAAAGAAAACGTGTCTACCTCTTCCGTTCTCCACCTCCATCTTAAATATGTTCTCACTCATTCAATTAATTTTCAAATATCAGGGTATATATCAATTATCATATTTATATTGCCCTGTAACTAATAAAGTATTTTTTATTAAAGATGGAGGTGAGGATGGGAGAGATGCAGATTCTACAGGGACAGTTATTACTTCCACTTATGTAATGGAGCATCAACAGTTATTGCCTAAAATTTATGTAACAAGTAAATGAGGTTTTAGTATCTTATTGAAAATTATAGTGATTTGAAATTCTAGTTTGAAGGTGGTGGTGGCGTAAAACCAGGATTCTTTCTTCTTATCCTTTGAAATTATCTAATAGTGACAAAGGGAACTAGAAATGAAAATGCGAACTCCATTTTTATTTTTTATTTTTATTATATCTATGAGACAACCACACCCTAAACCATAAAATAAATGGGAGGCATGGAAAATGCAGTGGAGTTCTGGCATAGATGACAGTGAGAAGCATCTAGAGCTCAGAAAGAACCAAGAAGACTGTGAGAAGTCTACTCTGAGGTGTGAAACCTCAGCAAGAGCAGGAACTGAGAATGCAGGCTGTGATAGGAGTGTTTCATATTTAGTTTGGATTCAAGAAGATGTGGAGTCAAGACTAAATATGTAATTATTGCTACATTTTTTTCTAATAGCAAAAAATTAGAAAAAAATATAGATGTGCATCAGTAAGGATCTAGCTAATAAACAATGGTATTCCTGTCCAAACAAGGGGATACCACAGAAAGGGTAGAGAAAGCTCTTCATCTATGCATATGGAGTGGTCTCCACAATATATTGTTAAATGAAAAAAGCAAAATGCAGAGCAATGAGTTATCATTAGAATTTTTGTAAAAATTAATATTAGGATGTATTTGTCTGTATATGTAAAAATATATCTGGAAGGATATTCAAGAAAAAGAAATGAAATTATAATAATAACCAGTTATAGAACTAAAAGTAATATAGCTGTCCAAACTTAGATGTGGGAGCAGGGGAAAGATGGTAAGTAATTTTAATTAAATTTTTCTTCCTTCATTTTGAAGTCAATTGAGACTTTCAACACCTAAGTTACAGTGGAATCTTACTTAGGAGTTTGGCGGTAGGAACACACACGCACACACACACGAGAGCAGAAAGAGTTCAAAGTAATAAGCCCTATGATTGAGACAGTTATTTTCTGCAAATTATGTTTCCCCTCACTGCTGATTAAGGGTCTAAAAGTTGGTAATTCATAACTCTGACAGACACACAATATCAAAGTCTATGTAGATTATTATTATTTAGTGCTACTTCCAACCTATTCCAAGCTAAGCAATCAAAGCTTCTGGGAAGTAAACTCCATTAACTAAGAGTTTAATCTAAATATCTCTTTATAAACTTGCTGAGTTGAATCTGGAAGCTCTAACTCTGCTTGAACAAAATGACATTTATCAATTCAGATCTTGATGGTAGAAATCTCTGAAGCTTTTGACCAGGTGGAGTACTCAAAAGCAGAAATCACTAAGAGTTAAAAACTATTATTGAGTAGATTTGAAAAGGGAATTGAATAATAAATTTCTGAGAATCTGAGCCCTCCTGTGGAATCGGGCCAAAAAGCACTCACTTTGTATAACTGGGAATGTTGTGGGCAAGGTATATGGGCAGGACAAAGAAAGTGTTGCCTCTTGTTTTGAGAGAAATAAATCATCCACAAACCTATGGTGCAGTGGTTCTCAACCCTCGATACACACATTGTAATCATCAAGGGAACTCTAAAAACATATGGATACCTAGAAACCAACCCCAGAATCTGATGTAATCAGGGACAGAGTCAGTTTTTTTGGTTTTAAATTTTCCCAGGTGATTCTAATGTGCAGTCAGTTGTGCATTATTAGATGAGAGCATTGGTTCCCCAAATTTGCTCATGTTAGAATCATCTGGAAAGTTTTTAAAAATTCTGATGCCCTGGTCTTATCCAAGATTGATTAGATTGGAAAGTCTTGGCATATGAATCAAGAATCAGAAATTTTGTATGATCCAAAGGTGATTCCAATGTGCAGCAAAGTTTGGGAACCACTGGTTAGACAAGCGAAGAAATGAGAACGACATTAGGAATGCAACACACCTTAGCTACACAGCCAGTAGCTCTGATGATGGCTACCTACATGGTATTGGTCATTTAGTTTCTTCATCTACAAAATAAGTCAAATGATTCTCTTCCAAGATCGTTTGGGAATGAAAGTAAAATATAAGATAAAGTAATCTATTGTTATTTTAATTCTAATCTGATGATTTACCTGATACTTGTTATCTATATAAATTTATTAGCCTTGCCACATGCTTTGTTGTAACATTCTCTCTTTTTTTTTTTTGTCAAACTATATTCCAAAGTAGAGTGACCAATTATCCTGGTTTTTCCCAGGACTAAGGGGTTTCCTGGGACATGGGACTTTCAATTTTAAAACCAGGACAGTTCTGGGCCACCCTATGCTGAACCTCTATTGAATCCAATGCAATTCCTTTTTAAACTCTAGTTGTTACATTAAACTTCAAAATACTTAATTTTTTTCTCATTTGCAGATCAAATTATCTACAGAATTTTATTTGAATGATACAAATTATAAGCAGATTATTACACAGTGAAGTGAGGTCTGAGGCAGCTCAGAAGGGAAACCACCAATAAAAGACAAGAAAGATAATGAAAGAAGGTATGAACTTAAAGGATTCCTTCACACTGGAACAGCCAGTGCAAAGCCCAGTCTTAATTCCATCATGTTTTTCTCAACATTAATATGAGGATTTATATTTCATCTACTTTTAGGCCTCCTGTATTTCACACCCATCTCTCCATACCATTTCCCAAGCAGAGATGATTATATCCTGTTACACTCTCTGCTCACCTCCAATATGAAGACAACTGCAGCTTCTGAAATGTCTTCTTCATTTTCCTGCCTTATCAACTCTTTCAAAACAGTATTCGAATACTTGTATGGTTCTTTGTAACAAGATCATTGTCTTTATCATTTTTTATCTCCTATCATGGATGTTATTTAGTTTGATATGATACTTTAGGATATTATTATTATTCAAAACCTCACTTAAGATCCAGAATACTGAATACCTGGTGACTAACAGAACAGGGTTAGGGGTAATAGACTACCAGATTTTACTTTTAGAAACCTTCTGGTTTCGGTTACTTTATAAGACCTTCAAAAGAATTTGGCAGCCATAACTAAATATATCTATATCTGAAACAAAATCTAATAATTTAATTGTCTGTATCTATAAAATCTAATAATTTAATCGTCATTGCAAATAAAAACACAGACTATAATGTAGTCTTTCTGTAAATGCTATAGGAAGTTTTTAAGGATCACACAGTAAAGAGATGATGCTATAAGTTGCTCCATAATTTCCTAAGCATGCTCTGTATAATCAGAAACATAACACAGAAAATAATTGTAATGATATGACAAAGAGAACTGAAAATCACTTAAATTAATTTTTAAAATAAGCACAAAAGACATTTAAAATATAATGTCCAGCAAAGTTAAGGGTTCAAAATGTAATTTCCTTCCATTTGAAGTAAGTTACATAATTAAAATTTTTCTCCTGAGTGAATTAACTTGGCATTAATCCTCTCCCTCTGACCCTCTGCATATGGCTACCATTCTCCCAATTAGGAAACCTGAAGGTTATTTTTTAGAACAATTGATGGGAAGAGTCTGCTGATTCAGGGTTAGGAGGCATTCTTGTATGGCAGAATTGGGTAGGGAAAGATGTGAGGGTGAACATAGAGACAGTCAGTGGCAATCTATATAATGAATGCCAAGATCTCCATCACCTTCCCCCTTTCCAGCTTTGTAAACATTTTAAACTAGGACCTCCAGGCAAGAGTGTGAGGAATTATATTCTAGAGATATTCAATTACCCTTGAGATAAGACTTCCAGCTTCCGAAACTTTGAGGTTCCAGCAATTTAAAATGCATCACCCGATCACCGCGTGGTGAATTCTATCAGTAAATGAGCCTACATAGTTATCTTTTCAACCAAAGATGATTGGACGTTTAAGAAAAGCCTCTAAAGTGAAAGACAAGCACCTAAAAGATCAAAAGAAAGCAAAAAAAAAGATAAGTAAAATTAGCAAAAACAGAAATGATACAGAGAGCATAAAATAAGTTCAATTTTTAAAAAAATTATTAGTCTCTTTGTAATATCATAAATGAAAGAATAAAGCATTGTAATGAAATAATCCTAGGATAAGAAAGAGCTCTTGGAAATTAAATATAGGTTAACTGACATTAGAAATAAATAGCAGGGCTAAAAAATAAAGTTGAGAACATTTCCCCAAAAGTGGAACAAAAAGAAAAAGAGATGCAAATTAGCAGATAAAAGAAATGAAGATTAGAGAGTGAGTTCATAAGGTCCAACAACCAAATAAGAGGAGTTTTAGCAAGGGGGGACGGCAAATGGAGGAAAGGGAATGTAACAAGAAACTTTTTCAGAATGAACAACATCAATTTTTATATGAAAGAGCCCATTTAGTGCCGAAGACAATGGGTGTAGTAATGAATAGCATGCCTACATCATGTCAATCATGTCAGTCACAATGGCATAAATATAGAGAAGAAAATTTCCTGGGTAGCATGCAAACTATAGAAAGGAACAACTGGATTCATCAGTCGTCGAATAGCCATCCTGTGAAACAAATTCCTTCAAAATTCACAATGATTTTTTTCAACTGAGGTTTCCAGGTTTGGCTCAACTATTATTAACTGTGACAATAAGGATACTGTCAGTCCTTAAAATAAGTATATGTGTGCACACACATATACATATATACGCATATATACATGTATATACCTACACGTGTTCATGTATTTGTATATAAACAGGTAGATTTAGTAACATACATATATTGATTAAATCACTAATTCCAGTTTTGGGCTGTGCATAAGTATACTTAAAGTATTATTTTTACATTTATCAGCAATCAAATACACGTAGAACCTGCCATTTTTCTTTAATGCCATATTTCTTTTATTTATTTACAAATATCACATTCACTGTGGGAATATTAGGGTATATAGGTAATCATAAAGAAGAAAAAAGCAATAACATATTTATTCATTCTATTATTACATATATGCATACATAGACACACATATATGTACACCCATATGTGCATGTAAGGAAAACATGATTATACTTTACATGCTTTTAGGGTAAACACATTTATCACTTAACAGTGTATTATTTTTCAAAATAAATACTCTCCAAACATGTAGAATTCAATGGATGTTTACTGAACACCTGCTATATTCAAAGAACCATAACAGTACCCACATGAGGATTTTTATTGTAGTATTTTCTGTGGAGATAGAGAACTGAAAGCAATCTGGGTATCTATCATCGAGGTAGTGGGTAGGAAATATAATGATAGCACATCCCGGATATGCAGCAGTTTGAAGCAACAAATGAGATGAGACAAATGAGACACGAGGAAAGATGTATGGATCTTAAAACATAGTGAGTGCTGAGTGGAAAAAGGTAAGAAGAAGTAGGAGAAATATAATCTAATACTATATGCATAATTTTTTTTCCACGTAGTTTTATTAGGGTTATAATGGTTTATAAAATTGTGTAATTTCAGGTGTACATTATTGTTTATAAATTCCTGAATACACTTCATCGTGCTCACCACCAGTAGTCTAATTTTTATCCATCACAGTACATATGTGCCCCTTTATCTCTTTCACCCACCCCCCCAACCCCCATCCTCTCTGGTAACCACTAATCTGTTCTCTTTATCCATGCATTTGTTACCTTCCACATATGAGTGAAATCATGCAGTATTTGTCTTTCTCTGTCTGGCTTATTTAGCTTACCATCATACCTTCAAGATCCATCCATGTTGTAGCAAATGGTATGAATTTGTCTTTTTTTATGGCTGAGTAGTATTCATAAATTTTTTAAAACCCATGCATATAAGACGAAAATACCTAGTCTGGTCTTTGCAAACTTCGAGAGATCATTGAGGAACTCCCGTATTCATATAGTAACTCATTCCTTCCTTCCTTAATCTACTTTAGTCATAAGCTTGAAGTTTGTCTTCAAGCTAGTATCTCCCCTGAAAAGGCATGCATTTTTGTAGAAGCCTGATCCAAAATCAAGAACGTTACTTTATTTATGCAGCCATGTGAGCAGATAATATTCTCTAGAGGTGCAAACACCTTTTATAGAGATGGGATTGTACGGCCTTTCTGAATATGTTCTATACTAGGATGTTGACTGTCACGTGGAAACACTTTTAAAGCTCCTAATCCTTCATTAATTTGATTGACTACATCTGACCTACAGCCCTAATCAGTATTTAGAGAGATTATTGAGCAGTTGCATCTCTTGAACATGTTACTTTCTTGTTCCCTCCAGCCCACATCTTCCTTAAGATGGATTTTGTGGACTCTGCAGAAACAATGCAATTTCTTCCACTTTAATCCATGGGCTATTTGTATATACAATTAGACTGATAAGACTAGAGGGTTGATAATTTTGAGATGGAGTGAAAAGTTCCAAATTTCTCTTAGTGTTTCATGTTTAATATTCATTAATTCATGCTTTTGTATTTTAAATATGTTGCATAATATGATTTTATTATTCTATTATACTGACAAAGCATGTTGTCTACACCAAGGATCAGCAAACTCTGTTAAGGGCCAGAGTGTAAATATCTCAGGTTTTGTGGACCATGTGATCTTTGTCACAACTACACAACTCTGGCTTTGTATCTCATGAAAGCATCCATAGGCAATATAGAACTGGATGAGTGCAGAATGTGTTCCAATAAAACTTAAACAACAAAAATAGATGGCAGACTGGATTTGGCCTGGGGAACTTTGCTGACCACCGGTCTATACTCTCACTACTCAAAGTGTGTTCCCAGACTAGTTGAATCTTCATTACCTGGGATTTTATTAGAAATGGAGGTTCCTTTGGGTTGGCCTGGTGGCACAGTGATTAAGTTTGCACGTTCCGCTTTGGCGGCCTGGGATTTACTGGTTCTGATCCCGGGTGTGGACATGGCACCTCTTGGCAAACCATGCTGTGGCAGGCATCCCACATATAAAGTAGAGGAAGATGGACACGGATGTTAGCTCAGGGCCAGTCTTCCTCAAAAAAGAAAAAAAAAGAAAAAGAGAAATGGAGGTTCCAAACCAGAGCTAGTGAACCAGAATCTGCAGTTTAACAAGATCCCCAGGTGATTCATATACTTGTTAAAGTTTCAGAAGGATTGGCCTATACTGTAGACTATTTAGACTACTTATGTTTGCTGGTATACACTCTCTTGAGCATCAAAAGTTCTAAGAATGAAAGTGGTTTTCTAGTTCAAGGATTAAGGAATTATTAACCGTCCACTGCCAAGTACTTGTGCTAATTCAGTGTATAAGAATAAATACCAGGGGCCAGCCCCATGGCCGAGTGTTTAAGTTCCCACATTTCTCTTTGCAGGCCCAGGGTTTCGGGGGTTCGGATCCCAAGCACAGACCCAGCACTGCTCATCAGGCCATGCTGAGGCAGTGTCCCACATAGCACAACCAGAAGGACCTACAACTAGAATATACAACTATGTTCTGGGGGGACTTTGGGGAGGAGAGGGAGGGGGAGAAGAAGATTGACAACAGATCTTAGCTCAGGTGCCAATCTTTTAAAAAATAAAAAGAATAAATACCAGATAACACTTTTAAGGGACCTATTGTGTGACAAGCATTGTTATAAGCATTTGTAATCTGTACAACAGATCCCTGAGGTATGTGTTATTAATAGTCTCATTTAAATATGAGGAAGTTGAGAAAAAGAGGTTAAATAACTTGCTCAAGGTCAAAGATCTCATAAGTGAAGAAAATGAGAAATATTATATTGTAAATATTTTAAAGTCTAATTAGAATTCTGTCATATCAATCTATCCATATTGAACTGTTTTCCTGTTGAAGTACATTTAAATGTGTGTTTGTGTGTATATACTGTACATGGCCTGCAACTCATATTATTTATCTAGGATACAATCTAAGAAGAGAAACAGTGTTATCAAAGGGGAGTTAATTTAATTAAAACTCTCAATTCATTAAAAGATAGTTTTAAGGAACATTCTATGTAGTTCCACAGCCACTGACAATAAAGAGGAATACTTCTGTGACTCTACCCACACCAGCCCATGGTATTAGTCTTTCTTACAGTCTCTTAATCCACACATTTAAAAAGATAATACATTTAATTTTATATTCTTATGATTTCTAATAAATTTGAATTGTGTTCCCTTACTAGGCATATATATTTTATTCTTTGAGGAATTGCAATTTTATCACTTTTGACAGGTGTTAATATTATTTTTCAACACATTTTTTGTTTCAAGGAAATAATTTTCCACATTGTTTATAAATTATTTTTGTTTGCTTTTAAAACAAATAAAATTGCATAAATTACATTTAAATAATAAAACTAAAATGAAAGTTGCTTTTGATTTTTAGTGAATAGAAGTGTTAAATTTTTATGCACAAACATTGGCCTCCAGATATGATTAATTTCTATCAGACCAAATCTTCCACTGAGGATAAATACAAATTTGGATAAATGACAAAAACTGATATTTAAACTCTTTGGAGAAGAACAGAGCTTTAAGATGTTTTAAGATGTTTGTGCTTTTTGTAAGTGGACCCTGGTTAACACAATGCTGAAAAAAATGCTGGTAAATCTTACTCTAAAGCCAGTCAGCTGGTTCCATATGCCAAGATTGAGTCATAAACCCAAATCTAAATCATAAGTTATGAAAGAAAAGAGACTACAGCAGAGTAATTTACTTTCTATGGTGAACCCCAGGATCTGAAGCCAGCCCCACTTTCCCTAAAATCATAGCTGCTTGTTCCTTTAAAAAGCAAACAGACACAGGAAAACAGAAAGCTGGAATTCTGTCAACAAGAAGGAAAGAATGACTGTTGGGAAAAAGCCAAAAGTATCTGCACAGTCTTTTCCTCTTGGTACCACACATCCACGCACCCCTCTGTCCCACAGCGTGATAAGGGATATCAACCAGAAGACTGCAGTGAAAGTCGTGAATCATAGTGAAAGGTAAGGTGCATTTTTGTTTGTCATGAATATGGCATGCAGACCTCATCTGTTATTCTCCAACAAATTGGCAATGCTTATAATTACAGTAAGACGTGGTAACAAATAGATTTAAATAATTATAAAAAAGAAGTATGACTATTTATAATTTGCAGAGAGTGTTTGTATCCTGAGTAAAGTACAAAAGAATCAATTGATGAACGTTTGTACATCACCAGTGGATTGATTAAATTTACTTTATGTAAGCAAGAACTAACAAAATTAACAGTTTTCCTATAACTGGTAAGAATCATTTTAAGAAGTTATAGCCAAAAAAAGAGCATATTAAAAATTACAAAAAAGGGGCTGGCCCCGTGGCCGAGTGGTTAAATTCACGCACTGCACTTTGGCAGCCGAAGGTTTTGCCAATTTGGATCCTGGGTGTGGACATGGCACTGCTCATCAAGCCATGCTGAGGTGGCATCCCACATAGCGCAACCAGAAGGACCCACAAATAGAATATACAGCTATGTATTGGGAGGCTTTGGGGAGAAGGAAAAAAAAAGAAGATTGGCAACAGGTGTTAGCTCAGGTGCCAATCAAAAAAATTAAAAATATATATATAATAGAAGATCATAATTTATAAGAATGCAGAATCTTTATGAAGAAAGCAATGAAAGATTACTGAAGAACCTAAAGGAAGACTTTAAAAGTGAAAAGCTATACTCCTTTCATTGCTGAAAGAGTTAAATATCATAAAGATGCCGGGTTTCTCAAAGTAATCATTAAACTTAAAATAGTACAGATCGAAATCACAGCAAGATTAGTCATAGAACTGGATAAGCTGATTCGATTTCATGTAGTTGAATAAATGTGAATGATTAGGAAAGATAATTTTTAAAGATAAACAAAGACAGCACCCTTTGTGAATTTTTCCTTACATGGCAAAAGGGACTTTGCAGATATGATTCAGTTAAGGATTTTGACTAGATAAGGAAATTATCCTGGTTATCTGGGTGTGCCAAACTAATATAAGGCATTAAGAGGGGAGAACCATTCCCTAGTAGGTCAGGAATATGAGACGGAAGAATAAGAAGGAGAGATTTGACGCATAACGGGGACTTGACCTACCATTGCTGGCTTTGAAAATGGAGGAACAGGACCATGAGCCAAGGAATGCTGCAGCCTCTAGAAAGTGGGAACAGCCCTCAGCTGCCAGCCAGCAAGGAAACAAGACTTTGGTCCTACAAATGCAAGGAATTGAATTCTGCCAGCAACTCGGAAGAGCAGGAAAAGGATTCTCCCCTTGAGCCTCCAGGAAGAAATGCAGTCCTGCCTTCACCTTGATTTTAGCCCAGGAAGACCCATGCCAGACTTCTGACTACAGAACTGTAAAATAATAAATTTGTGTTGTGTTAAGCTACTAAATTTGTGGTAACTTGTTAAAGCAGTAATAAGAAAGTAAAACCGAAGGCTCTAGTGTGGCACTGGTGCAGGACTAGACAAAGTGATAAAAGGAGCAAAATACAGTCCAGAAATAGATCCATGTACATAATAAGTTTATTATATGAGAAAAGGTGACATTTCAAATTGTGAGAGAAAGCCCGGGCTATTGCATAAAGTGTAGGCCATGTGACTGTTGCGAAAAGATAAGTTTGGTACTTTTCCCTTCAGAAAAATAAATTCAAAATGAAACACAGAGGTTAATAGAAAAGAAGTGAATATATTTATGATCTTAGGTTACAAAAATGTATTTTTTTTAAAGATTTTATTTTTTCCTTTTTCTTCCCAAAGTCCCCCGGTACATAGTTGTATCTTCTTCGTTGTGGGTCCTTCTAGTTGTGGCATGTGGGATGCTGCCTCAGCGTGGTTTGATGAGCAGTGCCATGTCCGTGCCCAGGATTCGAACCAACGAAACACTGGGCCGCCTGCAGCAGAGCGCGTGAACTTAACCACTCGGCCACGGGGCCAGCCCCACAAAAATGTATTTTTAAGCAGACACAAACAGCAAAAAACTTGAAGAAAAAGACTGATAAATGTGACTTCATTAAAGTTAACCATATATGTGAAAAAAGAAAATCTAAACGATGTTGAATGTCAATAGGAAGAGAGAAGAAATATATGTATTTGGATTCTATATTATTTAAGGAATTATTACAAATCAAAAAGGAAAAGAGAAGCAAGTGAATGGAGATATAGACAAAAAATAAGAACAAGAGAATCAAAGAAAGAGAAATTCTAGTTACAAATAAATAAGTGAAGTGATGGTCAATCCTATTAGTCATCACAAAAGGGCAAGTTAAAAGTAACAATGAGATTATTTTCAACCATTAGATTGACAATCATTCAGAAATTGGAATATATGTATATTGATTAGGGCTTCAGGGAAAGGATGTGCTCCTGTAATCCTATTGTGAGTGTACATAAGTCCAAAGAATCTAAAATGTAATTTGACAGAATAGATTACAAATGAAATGATGCAGAAATTCCATCTGTAAGTGTTTGTATTTTGGAAAAAAATTGCACATGAACATTAAGCGAATTTTATACACGAGTGTTCATTTTAGTACTGTTCATAATAAAAACCACTTACTGTACCATCAAAACTGGTATAGCTCAGTCAACTGTGGTAGATCCACCTCATGGAGTGACATTCAGCAATTAGAATAAATGGCCAAAATGTATGGCATAGACAGAACTTCAAGACATATTGCTTAGAGACAAAACATATTGAAAAATGATATAATGTATGGAAAACACACACAAAAGTACTGTGAATTTCTATTAATATAAATAGATATTTATGCAAGTACGTGGCTCAGGTTCTGGTATGTTATATATCAAACTTATAATACTAATTACCTCCAGGAAAGGGGAAATGGGCATGCAGAAGAGGGAAAATTGTTCAGAAAACGTAGTCAGAGGAGACTTTAGCCTGCTTTGGGAAATTTAAAATATTTACCAGAATGTGTATTCATATACTACACATGCAATTATAAATTAAGGAAGAATACTCCATTCATTACAGCTATATGCGTATTGTCAACATCATTCTGCACCACCTATAAAAAGAGTCTTGTAAAACTTTTTTTCTTGCCAGAGGTAAGAAAAGTTATTCCTTCCCTTAAGGAACATGATGATTACATTTCCCTTTCTTGCACAAGACAAACTATGTAACTTTCCATCACTTTTTTGCCATAAATTCTAGGAATTTTGGAGGCAAATGCATTACAAACATTCAGTGTTCAAATTGTCCACATTTTTAGAATTCCACAGTATCTGTTATCTGATATTTAACTTTATCATGACCTTCTTTTAGCTAGAGAATGGTCTTTATTTTAATATATTTTTAACTCTTTTTCCTACATACATTACTTATAGGCTACCTCTTTGTGGAGAAGAGAGACAAATAAAAAATGATTTTTGAATAATGTAATAAATAGACCAACAAATATATCATTGAGAAATTTAGTAGAGAGTAAGCAAAAATGTAGGCATAAATAGTCTTCAAATATTTGAAGGGATTGTCATTTTGAAAAGAAAGTAGATAAGAAGAGATTTGTTTTGAAAAAGACCTAAATTCAGTTGGTTGAAGATACAGTGGTCCCCCCTCATTCACGGGGGATACCATCCGAGACCCCTAGCGGATGCCTGAAAGTGCCGATAGTGCCAAACCTTATGTATATGATATTTTTCCTATACGTACCTACCTATGATAAAGTTTAATTTATAAATTAGACACAGTAAGAGATTTAACAACAATAACTTATCTTTGGTATAGCCAACGAGCCAGCATCACTGCTCTTGTGCTTTGGGGCCATTACTAAGTAAGAGTTACTTGAACACAAGCACTGCAATACAGTGACAGTTGATATGATAATCAAGATGGCTACTAAATGACTAACAGGTGGGTAGTGAATACAGCCTGGATACACTGGATAAAGGGGTGATTCACGTCCTGGGCAGGGTGGAGCAGGACAGCACAAGATTTCATCACACTACTCAGAAAGGTGCACAACTTAAAACTCATGAAGTGTTTATTTCTGGACTTTCCTATTTAATATTTTAGGACCGTAGTTGATCACAAGTAACTGAAACTGTGGAAAGTAAAACTGTGGATAAGGAGGGACTACGGTATAGGGATGCAGATTTCACATCAACATATCGGGGACAAATTCATCAAAAGGAATTTTTGCACAAAATATGCATGAATTGTTTTTCCCCAGATATTGTCATGGCCACCTCTCTCCCTCTTTTAGATCTTTGTCATGTCAATTGTCATCTTCTCAACGAGATGTATTCTAACCACCCTATTTACAATTCTAATCTGCCTTTGAACTACATCCTTATTGCTCTCCTCTTATCTTGTTCTGGTTTCTTTTTTTTTTCATAAAACTTATCAACTTTAGTATTCTGCGCTGTTCAATATAGTTCCACTAACCGCATGTGACCATTAAATGTTTTAATTAATTAAATTTAAATAAAATTTTAAAAAATATTTACTCAGTAGCACCAGCCATATTCCAAGTGCTCAATAGCCACCTGTGGCTGCTGTCTACCATACCAAACAATGCAGATATTACAGGACGTTTCCATAACTGCAGAAAGTTCTATTGGGCAGCATTGTGCCATATAATTTATTATACTTACTGTCATTCACTTAGAATGCAAACTCCATGAAGATATACTCTAGGAACACAGTAGAACTTTAATAACATTTGCTTAATGAATGAACGTAGGGGCATAATGAGGTGTTATGGGAAGAGTAAGAAAGTAAGCAATCTAGACCTGATCAGATTGTACACAGTACGTGCTACATGGTACCCAGTAGGCACACGGGAAGACTGGGACATTTAGAATGAGTAAATATGGATACTGAAAAGAAAAACTATTTTTCTAAGTTCAGTGCAATGGAAGGCATATTGAAGAGTCTGATTCATGAGTCTCCCTGAAATAAAGAATTTGATAAACCTGGCAGATAGATGTCAAGTTTGATTTAGAACTCTTAACAGTGAGTTTGGAGATAGCCGGATTTGGAAATCGTGGCAGAGAAAAAAAGAAAGCTGAAAATGGAACATCAGGGAACACACCAGATCTTAATTAAGACAGAAATTTTTCCTTGGCTTTTTAATAGCAGATTTCAAAAAGTCCTTTGGAATAGACACCACTTTATTTATTCTATTAACAAATTGCATTATACAAATGTGACCACAATAAAAAGTTAAAGGACACATTATGTTTTCTTCACAATTGCTACATGAATCTGTCTCTTATTGGGTCTGCTTTTTATTGTTAATAACTTATAAAGAGAGGTATTTATGAGCACCAATGAAAAAAACATGTTTCTTGAATTTTTACTTGGTTACTTAATAATTTTAGCTGTATATTTTAGTTCTATTTATTCTTTAATGATCTTATTTCTAGACTGTCTTAATAACATTTTTCTTTAAAAAACTGGCAATACTTCATTTCAAATCAGCAGTGTGGAAAATAGAGAATGTTTAATAAACAAATATAAGATCTACCTCAGCAACAATATGAGAGGCATTTACTTGTTCGTGTATAATGGTATTTATTTATATATTTGTTTATTTATGTTGAGATATATTATATTGACATAGTACATAAGTTTAAGGTGTACAATGTGTTGATTCAATACATTTACATATTGCAATATGATTCCATCACATCACATAATTATCCTTTCTTCTTTGTGGTAAGACCAATTAAGATCTGGTCTCTTAGCAACTTTGAAATTCATCATTATCATTGACTATAATCACTATGCTATATATTATATTTCCAGGACTTATCTGTCTACTAGTTGCAAGTTTGTACCCTTAAATGACATCTCCTCAATTACTCCACCCCCCAGCCCCTGGTAACCACCAATCTACTCTGTTTTCATGAATTTGGTTTTCTCAACTCCACAAATAAATTATATCATACAGTATTTGTCTTTCTCTATCTGGCATCTCACTTAGCATAATGCCCTCAAGGTCCATCCATGTTGTTGCAAATGGCAGAATTTCCTTCTTTCTCATGGCTGTATAACATGTCATTGTATATATGCACCACATTTTCTTTATCCATTCATCTGTTGAGGGACACTTAGGTTGTTTCATATCTTGGCTATTGTAATGCTGCAATGAACATGGGACTGCAGATACCTTTTCAATATCCTGTTTTTATTTCCTTTGGATATATACCCAGAAATGGGATTGCTGAAACCATATATCAAATAAGGGATTAATATCCGAAATATATAAAGAACTCATATAACTCAACAACAAAAAAGCAAAATTCCAATTAAAAAATGGGCAGAGGAACTGAATAGACGTTTTTCCAAATAAGACAGCCAAATGGCCAACGGGTACGTGAAAAAATGCTCAACATCACTAATCATCAGGGAAATGCAAATCAAAACCACAATGGGATATCGCCTCACACCTGTTAGAATGGCTAGTATCAAAAAGACAAAGGATAACAAGCGTTGGCAAGGATGTGGAGAAAAGGGAATTCTTGTGCACTGTTGATGAAAATGTAAATTGGTTCAGCCACTTTGGAAAACAGTGTGTGAGGGGGGGTCCACAAAAAATTAAAAATAATATATAATGTTTTTATTAACGTTTGAGAGAATTTCCTGGTATTAAAAGTTAGAAACTTTTCTCTGAATATACACTTTATGGAGCCACGTTACCAAAAAAAAAAGATAGTAATATAAAATATGCAGAGGTCAAACCTTGGGTAGCAGTTTTGAATAACATTTGAATTGTTCAGCCTGAATCTGAGCTTATCTGCATCAAATGAGGAATAAACTTTGCCAAGAATTCAGATATTTTACTTTTTCCCTTCTATTCCAGGGCAATGTAGAAGAGTGATTAAGAACTTGCCTTCCAGAGCCATATCATGTGGTTTTGGACCCTGGTTCTTACAATTCCCTAGCTGTGTGATGCATGCAGTTCATGCATGACTCTGTTTTGGTTTCCGTATCTATATAACGTGGATGATGGTGTTCTTTCATACAGTTATTTTAAGAATTATAAGTAACATAGTTATAATCATGCCTGGAACATAGTAAGCACTAAATAAATGTTAGCTGTCATAATTTTACCTTGAGCCTTCTTACTCTTATCTCCAAACTGTCATCTAGATCGTATCTCCTCCAATTGCCTATAGAAATTGTTTTTATTCTATTTAACTCTTCTTAAATCTCTATCCCTTTTTGGTTCTTTATCTTCATGTAAACAAGTAAATACATCCTTTTGAAAAAACTTCTTTTGGTGCCAAATCCCTCTCTCTATTATGGTCTAACTCTGTCCTTCACCTCACATTCAAGCTTATATTCCACACATCTCATTATTCCCTCAATTCATAGAAATCGACTTACATCAAACACCTTCCATCTCCCCACACATTCACTCTGAATCAATTGCTCTCATCTCACTAACGAAACTAATGACTTTCTAAGCACGGAATCAAACACTTTCCTATCGTTAATTTTTGAGACTTTTATCAACTTCAACACTGTTGATCTGTTTTTCCTTACACTCTTTTTTCACTTAGTCTCCATGCTGCTGCTCTTCCTGTTTGTCCTTCTATTCTATTGGTAGCTCTTTCTCATTCAAACCGACTGGTTTTTCTTCTAGTTATCACTTGCTTACATGCTGACACATTCCTGAGATCTGTTCTAAGCTCTATGCTCTATACAAGTTGTGTCCTACACAAAGTCTCCTGACCAAATATGTGGTGGGGACTAACATTCAGCTTGCTTCTAGAATAAAAAGGCAGAATTTATCTAGCTTTGATGAGGATGTTGAGTAACGGAAACTGTCATACACTGGTAGTGCAAGTGTACGTTAACACAACCTCTGTGGAAAACCACATAGATTCCAAGTATCTTCAATATATTAACCCATTTTCTGAAGGCTGTATATATGTAAAATAGTTACAGAATTACTAACCCACACCACTGTGAAAAGTATGGTTCCCACAGTTAGTTCAGTATTTTTATCATTCTTTGTGTGTGTGTGTATGTGTTGAAATTTACGTACTCTGAATTGCAAAACTCTTAACTGTGAGATTTGATAAATTTTGACAAATCTATATAACTGCATACACTCATGAAACCCACACCTCCATCAAGATGTGCAATATTTCCATCATTCTACAAATTTTCCTTATGTCCCTTCCCTGTCAACTCCCCAGAACCCTAACAACTAATTTTCTGATTTTTTCCTCAATGAATTTTTTTCTGTTCTAGAACCTCATATAAATAAAATAGTATAGTATATAACTTTTTGCATCCAGATGCTTTAGCTGATTGTAGTGTTCATGACGTTGAGTGTATCAGTAGTTCATTTCTTTTTATTGTTGTGTAGTGTACCTTTATATGATACTCCACAATTTGTTTATCCATTCTCCTGTTGATGGACATTTGGGTTGCGTCCAGTTTTGGGCTATTATGAACAAAGCTGCTGCTAACATTTTTGCACAAATCTTTTAGTGGACACTTTAACAAATTTCTTTTGGAGAAGTACTTAATTTTGAATTATTTAGTCATGGTATATAGGTATGATTAACTTTATTAGAAAGTTCCTCATAGTTTTTAAAATGGTTATGTTATTTTACAAACCGAAAAGCATTGCATTTTATTTTCTTCACTTGCTCCACATCCTCTCCAATATTTGGTGATGTCAGTCTTTTTCATTTTAGCCATTATTCATGTATATCTCATTGTGATGTTCCTGTTTAATATTTTTTGCCTATTTTTATTCAATTGTTTTCTTTTTATTGTTGAGTTCAGGGAATTCTTTATATATTCGTGACACCAATACTTTGTCACATATGTAATTCTCAAATAATTTGTCCAGGTCTGTGGTTTACCAATGAGTTTTCTTAATTGTGCCTTTTGATGAGCAAAAGTTTTAATTTTGATGAAGTCTGAAGTATAATTTTTTTATTTATTATGGTTTTTTTTCTGTGTCTTGTCTAAGAAAGCTTTGCCTACTCCAAGATAATGAAGATATTCCTCTATGTTTTCTTCATGAAGTTTTACATGTTTAGCTTTTTTATAGTTAGATCTATGATCCATCTTACATTAATTTCATGGAGGTTGTGAGATAAAGGCCAAAGTTCATTTTTTCCCCATATCCTAGTTATTCCAGTACCATTTGTTGGAAAGACTTGCCTTTTCCCATTAATACGTGTGTGCATGCACACACACACACATGCACATGTGCATACCTTGGTCAGATATCCATTATCTGTAAGGGAGGGTCTATTTCTGCGCTCCCTGTTCTATAGCATTAAACTATTGCCTATCATTATGCAATGATTAGTGTAACTTTATATTGGGCCTTGAAGTCAGGTAGTATAAGTCCTCCAATGTAGTTAGACTTTTCTAAGTTTATTTTAAGCCATCTGTATCTTCACATACATTTTAGATTCAGCATATCAATTGATATGAAAAATACTCTGCTTGGATTATTATTCAGATTGAATTTAATCTATATATCAATTTGAGAAGAATTGGCAATTTGACAATATTCTCTTCCAATCACATAGACATGATATCTCTCTTCATTTATTAGAATCTTCGTTAATTTTTCTCCTCAATATTTTGTTGTTTTCATGATTGAGATCTTGAATGTCTTTTATTAAATTTGTTTATCAGTATTTTAAGTATTTTCATGTTATTGTAAGTGTATTTATTGTTTTTTTCATTGCTAGTGTATAAAAGTACAAATGATATTTGTATATTAATCCTGTATCCTGTGACCTTGTTAAAATTACTTATTTTTTTTTAGTGTTTTAAAATGAATTCCTTAGGGTTTTCTACATAAATAATCATGTCACCTGTGAATAAATACGGTTTTACTTCTTTCTTGTCTTTATTTTGCTTTTCTTGTCTTTATTTCTGCTTTCTATTTCTTTTTTCCTCCTTCACTAACTAGTTACTTCAGTACAAATTGAATAAAGAGCAGACTCTGTCTTCTTCTCAATCTTAGGGGAAAAGCATTCAATATTTCCTAATTAAGTATAATGTTAGCTGTAGGTTTTTGGTACATTTCAGGCTTTTTGTCTTGAGTCATATTTCTCTGTTTCCACACATAATTAGCAAAATTTAATTATATAGTGTGCATTGTGAGTGACATGTTGTAGAGATTCTGTATTCTGATATCTCTCTCTTATTCTTGATCTAGCTGGAAATTAACTTGAACCAATTGAATCCCAACTCTATGCCTGCCCACACCACACCCCTCAACCCCTAACTCCATGATGGGCAACAGCTGAAACTATTAGGTTCTTTCAGCCCCTCAGCTGTTGTATGCTCCCCAAGTAATGCCACATTCAGGGATTATCAAAGAACATAGGCAAAATTTATACCTATATTTGTGGACTCCTCCTTTTGTGTCTCCCTCCTTCCAGATTTCCCCAACTCTTTCTAGCTTTTCTGGCACACTGAAGCTCTGTCTTCTGACTCCTAAAGCTAGTAACACTGCAGTGTTCTCCTTTAGTACTAGCAGCCTCTCAAAAAATTGGGGAGTGCCCTCAAGCAAAAGCCTTATTACCAGAAATTTTACTCATAGCACTTCTCTTTCCTCCAGTTTTTGTTTAATTTCAGCCATTCTTTGGTGTCTTCAGGTAGTTTTTCCAGCAGAGTTTGTAATGGTTTTCTGGAGAAAGGTGATTCTGAAAGAAACTACTCAACCAATACCTGAAGTGAAACCACAATGCTATTTATTTCTATATAGTTAACTTTTTCTATAATCTAGGCTAATGTATTGATTATTCATTTATTATATGTTTTACTTTATTTTGTCTGAGTTGTCTGCATCTTCCATGATATTACCCCACATTTTCTGTAAGTGTTATCTTACCTGAACTACTAGCTCAAAACTTACTTGAAACAGGAAATAAATATTATATGTATTAGTGTAATTCGTGCCATGCTTAGATCATCACTTTGCACATTATATATGTTCATTAAATGGACATCCTTTGTTTCATTTCTAGAACCTGAATGCTTTCTATGTGCCCAATTTCTGATTTTCTTTTTACCTATCAGAATTATATTCCATAATAGATGGGTGCAAATGAAAAAAAGAGACATGTCTTAACATAAGTACATTATTTATTTATTCTTTATTATATGAATTTTGCTGTGGAATTCATAGAGTAATATGTTATATGTTTTGATATCAATAATAAAGGTAATCTGTTTCAACCATCTAGGCTTTTTTATCCACTCTCCTTTAGAAAAACTATTTCATCCAAAGATAAATCATTATTATCAAAATGTTCTCTCTACATGTGCATTATAATTCAAATACTGAGACCCAAATTACCAGTTGCCTTCTTATGGTTTAATAATCATAACATTTTTATTTCCAGGTCAAATGCCATTGACTTCAACTCGTGAGATTATGAAATGAATTAATTTAGAGTGTGTGCCAGAATGAAAGGGAGGGTGGTAATGGATCAAACTAAGCGAAGCCGTAAAAATAAAATCATGCCAGAGTGAAGAAGAGTTAAAATATGCTGAATTCCTTTCCATTTTGGGTTTAATATTAGTTCAGCTCATTAGGTAGAGAATGGATTAGGCTAATCCTAACTGTAATTATACATGCTATCAGGCATATAAAGGTAAACGAGAGAGTGAGTCTGCATTGCCATAAAATTCGGGTTTTAGATAATCAGTGCAACAGAATTAAGCTGTCACTGAATGACATTCATCATGCGACACAAGCCTAAAGCAGATGGAACTAGCTCATTGTTGGCTGTATATTAGATGTCAAGAAACAAATATATTTAGCTAGCTTCTCATATTTTAGCAAGATACTTATATGGTCGCTGTGCTGACAGTCTTTTAGATAATACACATCAGAACTTGGAATCAGTATTTTCTTACCCCTGGGGGAAAGCAAGTTGAAATCAAAATGGCCATGTTATAATACTATGTTCTCTAGCAGTGTACATTCAGGATTAAACCTTGGATTCCTATCCTTGATTTGGTGACTCTTTGGAACACGTTCACGTTTCTCAAGTTAGGAAACATTAAAAGAAATAACTTTTAATCTCTTTCTTAAAAGAAATAAAGGCAAATTTAATTTTTAGTTGGCTCTAATTTGTTAAAATACTAGGCTATTAGGTTTTTAGACTGATCAAGATGCAAAAATCAAAATTCAAAAATAGTTTAGAAATTTGGGTCTTCTCCACAAGTTTGATTTTTCTGACACAACTCATATACTATTTCTCAATCACTGTAGCAACTGAGTTAGACATTTTTCTGGTCCTTTGTTATCATAATTCCTCTACTTATTTTAGTGACTACTTCCAGTCTATTCCAATGCCCCACCAACACTATCATATTTCAGGTCCTACCCGAGACTGTTACAACTCAATATTTCAGGCAAGTGTAATTGAAAAAAAATCAGAGAGGATTAAACTGAGGGTGCATGTAAGGAAGTTATCATAATGTTGTATTGTGGAATCTAATCTGAGGAAGGTGGAAAGTAAGGATATTATAGTTGATTTAGAGGAATGGGAAGCATGTAGGCACAAACCTGGTAGCATTAATAGATTGTTGGTCCTTGTGAAGTCAAAAAATTGTTGAAGTGAGGGTACTAAAGGGAGTAATCTTCAGAGAGTGAAATGCTTGAAACATATTATTGAAGGATGAGCAAGCATATACTGCTCATGACTAAGTGAGTGTGTGATTATGGAATGGTGGCTGAGGAGAAGTTCATGGAAGGAACGGAGGTCCAGAAATTGAGAAGCCCAGAATCATCAAAGTATAATCTACGTTGATATTAAAGCCACCAATCATTATGAGAGGTTTTATTGAGAGTGCCATGCATGTGGTTAATGAGTGAACAGAGTTGTCTATGTATGAATGAATGAATGTATGTACATAGGTATGTATGTATTAGAGGGCTTAGTTCAGATGCAATGTTGCTCCAATTTAGTCCTAACTGGTACACTTAAAAAATTTTAAAAATGTAAAAGCATAACCACTCTCCTCGTCCCAATCATTTACTGTTTTGTATTATGGGTAAATGAATACATCTTACCTTTTCTCCTTCAAGACAATCATAATGGCTAATTCTTCTTTATATTTCCCACAGCTAAGATATGTAAGAAACACAGTTGTGATGAGGAATTAAACGGAGAGAGTCGGCTTTGAAGAGGCAACATTTGTTTTCATCAGATCTTGACATTTAGTAGCAAAGCTATGAACAGTGGAATTGTTTTTAAAAAAATACCATTAGCCGAAGTTTATTGACCTTTTTTACTCTGTGCCTGATGTACAAAATGTTTTGCATGCATTGCATTACTCATTGTTTTTCCCTAACTTTAATTTTTTATTTTTATAACTACTAACTGATTTTTAGTAACTTTACAAAATGATGCAACCATCACCATAAACTAGTTTTAGAACATTCTAATCTCTCCAATAAGATCCCTCAGGCCCATTTACAGATAATCCTTATTATCACCCCTAGCCCCAGGCAACCACTAATCTACTTTCTGTTTCTGTAAAATTGCCTTTCTGGACATTTCATATGACTGGAATCTTACAATATGTAGTCTCTTGTTTTTGGATTTTTTCACTTAGCATAATATTTTTGAGGTTCATCCATGTTGTTGCATATATCACTACTTCATTCCCTTTTGTTGCTGAATAGTATTCTATCATATAGATATACCACCTTTGTTTCCATTCCCAGCTGGTGGACATTTAGGATTTTCCCAGTTTAGGGCCATTATGAATAAAGCTGCTGGGAATATTACTGTACAAATCTTTGAGTGGATATATACTTTCATTTACCTTAAGTAGATACCAAGGAATAGAATTGCTCGATGGTATGGTAACAGAGGTATTCTTAAAGAGAGATTTTGTTTTCAAAAGTAGGACAGATGCTGATTGTACTTAAATAATTCAAATTCATCTTGATGTACTGTCCCAGATATAGAGCTCCTATCTAAAAATTTAGATATCTGGAAATTTTTTAATTTATACACACACACATATCTTATTTAATGGTAATCTAATTGTTATGTGTCTCTTTTTTTTGCTGAAGGAAAGGAACATGATAGTATGAGAGGGAAAGCTTCTGGAGTTGAGGATGGTAGATTATCTATGATGGCCTCACTAGGGAAATAATTTCTAAGTCAATGTTAGAAGATGAGTATCAGTGAGCTAGATGAAGATAAATTTAAAAGAGCCTTTCAGTTAGAGAGAACAGTACATGAAAATCCTTGTGGCAGGAGGGAGCTTGACGACTTTTGAGGAATGGTAAGAAAGGCAATGTGGCTGGCATTTTGTCAATGAAAAGACAAGTTGAGGTTTGGCCTTCAAGGTTTTTCTCTTGTTTCTAAAATCAGTGAGAATCACTGAAGAGATGTAAGCAGATAGGTGACAAAATCAGATAATCTTGTCTGCGTCGGACTATAGTAATTAGTCAGGATTCACAGTGCATGCTGAGAGACCACTTATAATCTAGCTGGATTTTTTTTTCACTTGATTATTTTTGTGTGTGTGTATGTAAGATATTTATCATGTTCATGTACTGAACAGCAATTGCTGGTTTGTTAAGTTGTGTGCCCTGTGCCCAAGGAGGGCAGTGTTAGAAACATAGTGAGTGATCCCTAAATAATTGATAATGGACCAGTTAGCAAAAATGGTTATGAAAATATAAAATCAATTACAAAGCATGAAGACAAATTGATAAAAATTCTTGTAGTTCATAAAATGATAAGCTTCATAACAAAGAGAATGCAGCTATATACTAATTCTTGGCTTATACAATATTGTCCAAGAGATGACTGCAATTTATAAACATCACCCAATATTTGTATCATTAGTGATAATAATCATAATCATAATAATAACATTATTAGCTACCAGTTATGTGATGTCAATTGTGCCAGCTACTCTAAGTACTTTATATAGCTTATCCTCAAAAGAACACTATGGAGTAGTTATTTTTAACCCCTTTTTTAGATGAGAAAACTAAAGTTCAGGAAGATAAAGTGTCTTGCCCAAAATCTCACAGGTAATAAATAATGGAACAGGTTTTCCAGTAATGTTCCATGTATAATCACAGGAAGTATGCTGTTTTGCCTCCCTCCAAGATCTTTGTAAAATATAAGTTATATATTTCAAAACCATTTTTATAACAAATGGAATCTAACTCAGAGAGAGGTTTTAAAGTGGCATTTCAAAACCCCAGCTTTCATCTGCCACTTCTCTCTGCATTTCTGTCTGCCAAGCTCTCTATCTTGGACGAAGTAATTCATACACAGAAAATATAGTAACCTACTCTGTCATTAATAAGTAAATGGACCTTTAGAAGTGAGCAATTTTTTCTCTTCCTGCCTATCAGTTTGACAAGGCCAACTATTTAACGGGCAATTTGTTATACATTTAAAATTTATCTTAAGGGTATAAAATTGGGAGAAGATGAATAAAATGAAAGGCAAATGACTTCCAAATGAACAAAGACAGAAGTACTCTACTTGGTACATGGTAAAGAAATGAACCATTTTGAATCCTATAATTAAAAGGAAATAATTGAATATTTCGTAACCATCTAATAATTCTGTTTTTTATATTAAAGATTGAACTTCTAATCACATGATATTTTCTCCTTTTTCTCTACTTGCTGATATTATTTCTAAAATAGAATATTTCTTGCTGGCACTATATACTGAAATGATACACACAGATTTTTCTCAGATTTGGCAATGGACTTTAGAAGCTGCAAATGGTAAAACTTATTGACTTGTCATCTACTGATATTCATTACGGTCATAAACAAGGCAATATTCCTGATGAGAAAAGAAACCACTTCTTGTAGCTCTTGCTTCCTTTTTTCCTTAAAAGAAATCCAAATAGTGCTTGAAATAAAACCTAACTCTAAAATTCAATGTTAGACTTTGCCGGTGGGCTTATATGCAAATGGAAAATTGTAGACATAATAAAGAAGAGTAAAAAATGCTAATAGAGTTCACTTAAGCAATGTCAATGAATGTTCCTTTTGACAGTAAATAATGACAGATGGCTACCTTCTTAGTGACAGTTGCTAAATATAATGGTTTGACACTTAAAAAGAGCACTTACCTAATGACACAAGAATGCCCTTTTCTGAAGATTATTTGGACATCATCCTTCTTATAATATGATGATTAATGTGATGCTAAATGAGTTATTTTCAAAGGGAGTATTTTGATTTAACCTCACAGTCATAGGCAATCCATAAATATTATTACAGTACATGTGTATCTTGCCTTGCAAAGATGTTAATGCTTGTGTACTATTTTTCTTAAATCTTTGATAGGCAATAAATTTTAGGTATCCATCCATACAATGAGTAAAAAGAGACATGATATCTTATAAATTGGAGAAAATCATTAAATATCTATAGGGAGTTGATGATACCATGATAAATACTAGATAAACAACAAATATCATGATTTTAATTAAGGATATGTATCAATGCTTCCTATTCCTGATTTAATTCAATTCACTCATGCTCTTACACTTCAAAGTACCAGCCTGCAAACATATGAATAGGTTACGAACTGCACTGTTTTCAACTGCCTCCTAGACCCGGATCTTCCATTTCCTTCTTACCACTCTCCTCGCAACTGTGTCTACCTACCTGTACTTCATAATGTCATATGGTTTTATTCATTGATCTTGTTACCCTCCCTCAATCCTTTCAAATTTTTGCTTATGTTAGCCAGACAATTCCTAAGGCTTGTGACTGGAGAAAACAAACTGATCCATCATCTTTTTGAAAAACGGCAATGAGAGCTTTCCCCAACATTACAAGAGGCAGTGCAGATAGGAAATTTAAAAAGGCATTGATAAGTTCATGTAAGACAGCCCCATTATTGGAGAATGGTGAACTAGTGTGCTTAAGGCTACATCTCTTACTTTTAAAAATGACATCAGGGCAGCCACACACAAATGAATGAAACTAGACCACTATCTTACACCATAAACAAAAATTAACTCAAAATGGATTAAAGACTTGAATATAAGACCCAAAACTATAAAATTACTAGAAGAAAACAGGCAGTATGCTCTTTGACATCGGTCTTAGCAGTATCTTTCTGAATATGTCTCTTCAGGCAAGGGAAACAAAAGCAAAAACAAACAAGTGGGACTACATCAAAGTAAAAAGCTTCGACAAAGTGAAAAGACAATGTGACAATTGGGAGAAGATGTTTACAAATCATATATCCGTTAAGGGATTAATATAAAAAATATACAAAGAGCTCATACAACTCAACAAGACAAAAATTAAAAAATGGGCAGAGAATCTGAACAGACATTTTTCCAAAGAAGATATACAGATGGCCAACAGGCACATGAAAAGATGTTCAACATTACTAAGTATTAGTGAAATGCAAATCAAAACCACAATTACTTATCACCTCATGCCCATCAGAATGACTGTTAATAAAAAGACAAGAAATAAAAAATGCTGGAAATGATATAGAGAAAAAGGAACCCTTGTAAACTGCTGGTAGGAATGTAAATTGGTGCAGCCACTGTGGAAAACAATATGGAGATTCCTGAAAAATTTAAAAGTAGAACTACCATATGACCCAGGTTTTCCACTTCTGGGTATTTATCTAAAGAATAAGAAACATTCATTCGAAAAGATATATGCACCCCTATGTTCATTGCAGCATTATTTACAATAGCCAAGACATGGAAACAACTTAAGTGCCCATTAACAGATGAATGGATAAAGAAGATGTGGTGTGTATATATATACAATGGAATACTATTCAGCCATAAAAAAGATGAACTCTTACCATGCGCAACAGCATGAGTGGACCTTGAGGGTATCACGCTGAGTGAAATAAGTCAGATGGTGAAAGACAAATACCTTATGATTTCACTCATATGTGGAAGATTAAAAGCAACAACAAACAAATAAATACATAGATACAGAGACTAGGTTGGTGATTATCAGAGTGAAACGGGGTGGGAGGAGGGCAAAAGGGGTAAAAAGGGTCATTTGTGACAGATGGAAACGGGACTTTTGGTGGTGAACATGACGTAGTGTATACAGAAGTCAAATTATAATAATGTACACTTGAAATCTGTATAATGTTATAAACCAATGTTACCTCAATAAAAAGTAAATAAATGAAAACAAAAACAAAAAACAAACAAACAAAAATGACCTCAGGGGAAAAATCATGCCTCCTCTCATAATATTTTCTCTACGATCCCTTTTGGGTGTGCCCATTGAGACAGCATAGAGTTTTGGTAGTGTACAGAATAATCCAAACCTTGCATGACAATTCCTAAGTTCGTATTGGAAGTATTTTTAAAAAGTATGGTATTTTTATCAGTAAATATGGAATAAATGACTTATACATTCCAGCTAAAAACTTTTAGTAAATAGAATTGTACAAAATAGTGTTACCTGGAAACATAGCCGTTCGTGTGCCACAACTTACTAAAAAAAAATCCTTTGAGAAGATGTAGGCTTTGTATTTAAATATTGTTGAATGGTTACCATGAGGTTGATATAACAATAGAAGGAACTGACCTGAGATTTTTTTTTGTAATTAGGCAGACAGACACACACAACCCCCTACATAGAGCAGTTCCCTATTACATATTGTGTAAACGGTTCCTTGTAACTATGAATGCAGAAACAAGATTTTTGGTACAAAATAATGAAAACTAGTTCAAACAACTGAGTGTCAGGATCTTGGGTTCCTGCCCAGATCTTTCATTAAAAATCTGAGGGACATTTGTAATGACACTTGCAATTTAACTTTTTAGAACTTCATTTGTTAAAGGTGGGGATGAGAGGTGAGTAATGGTTTGATAATGTAAAAATTTCTTTTAGTACTATTGTTCTATCGCATTTCCAAAGAATTCTTTCTTTAGAACCAACTCATCATTGGAAACACCATCTGGTGTCATGAAAGGGAATTTCAGGGAAAGTTTTAGTTAGTTGTCTTTGCAACAACAACGTGTGTCATTAGATTATGGGAAAAAACGAATGTATCAGAAAGTGTCACATATTATCTCAACAAATACTCTTTCAATGATATTCAAAAGACCACAATATAAGCATGACTGACATATTACATAATACTATTTTCCACATCACAAGTATAGCCATTTGATTATTTTACCTAATTTCCTATGTTTTGTTTGAGTATTATTATTTTAATATAGTTTAGGAACTGATCTGACCTGACAATTTAGTTTGGAGATGTTTTTATTCAAACGAGGTATTATTAAACCAATGGATTAAAATAAAATATTATCTCAATGTAGTTTTTATCTTCACGCACCCAGTTGTAAATTGTGAAAATGTCTGAATAAAAGATGCTGTAAGCGTTATAAAAACATAAGTGCTTGAGATGTGTCTTAGAGTGGTTTACCTCACCTATTTTAACTTTTTTTGTCCCATGTATTTGTTCATTTGAATAATCAGACTTGGGATTCTAGCATGAAATTATTTCCAAAGAACCTAATTTCTCTGAATTCTACATGCTGGAAGAAATGAAGTGAAACCTTTAAATGAGGACATTTACATGCACATGAATTATCTTCACAATATGGAGTTAATAGATTCCTAGTGCTTTACAGAAGAGGGTCCTCAAAGAGTTACTGCCGTGTTGGGAAAAGTCATGCTTAGAGTTGTCAAATGCTAACTTACCTTCTGAGAAAAGTGGACTTGGTATAACTTAGCTTCATGAGTTAAAAGAAATGAATGAGAGAATTTGCTGATTTTCTCATTAATAATTAAGCAGCAATCTTTTAGAGTTACTCTCCTGGGATTTACTGCAGCAGTTGCAGAAGAAAAACTCCATGTATATCTTTACAAGTTTTAAAAATAGAATTTTAAATAGCAAATAGTGCGGCACTAAAACATTTTAACCAGTTTGGATTTGGCAACCTCATAATAAAAACTAAATCAGACTAATCCATGATCGTTACAAACCATTTTCAATTCAGAATTAAATTTAGCAAATAATTACTCTGAAACATGCACAAAATATATTTTAAAGAATTTTTGACCATAATCAATCACCAGGTGTCTATTTGCCTGTAAGGATGAAGCACATTCTAACATTTAACCATCTGTCAGTCAACATTATTTATTGAGTACCTGCTGTGTATGGAATAGTTAACCTTAAAACAAATCAATCACAAAAAAGTCAAGATTTTAATACTGAATACAAGCAAGTGAAAACAACTACATAAATTTCTGGCCAACAATTTACCAAGAAGTAGCTTCATCACTTTCATTTCTGTTGTATAAGGACGCTTGGGATGTATCATATGCCTATATGCTATGAATACAGCCCTTTAGCTAGAAAGTCAAAATACATAGTACGCAACTGTTTCAGAGCTAAGATTATCCCACTATCTCCACTCAACATTTTAGTAGAGGAATTTTCCCGTATTTCTGAATAAGTCATTAATTAAAGGATTAAAACTGACCTACTACTCAATTATCCTTAGATAAGATGCAGTGTGATAACTTCTCTGCATCGTATGCTATTATTGCCAATGTTCTGAGTGAGCATTGTAAAGAAATCCTTACTTGGTCTCTTTCTTCTTTTAATGTGGACATGGTGTTTCTCTCTTAGGTTTTGAGTCAAGTCTATTCACATTTCATGTACACATTAGGCACTTAATATATTTTAAATATATTATTTATTTCACTACCATTCCCAGTTTAACATGCATCTAGAAAACAATATTAGGATATTATATAATGTGGGTTGTTTGAATAAAAGAAGTCTCGCCTCCAAAATGAGGATATGATACATAGAGCCTGGACTGTGAAAAGAGGGAGCTTCACTATTTTAGTCTAAGCTATGTAGAAAGAAATGAAAGAGAGAAGGAAAGAAGGAAGGAAGGAAGAAAGGAAGAAAAGGAGAAATAGAAGGAGAAAGGTATATATGTTTCAAATTTATAAAAGTACCTTGGAATAGTCTTAACATTAAAAAAAATTTGTTCCTGTAAGAAAATAATTTTCATTCAGAGTTTCATTATACTAATCTTTAAATAAAGAGTACATTGACTTTCTTGAGATTTTAACATATTTTTGCTATCAAAATTACGTATAGGCAGGCAGCAGAAGGAACATCTATAAATATAAATAAAGTTTTTGCTAAAGATCTAGAATATGAAAATTATATTGTCTAAATTATTTTTTTCTGGTTCTTTTATTTTTTCCATCTTTATCGAGATATAGTTGACGTATAACATTGTGTAAGTTTAAGGTGTAAAACATGATGATTTGATATTTGAACATATTTAGAAATGCTCACCACAGTAAGTTTAATTAACACATTCATCACCTCACATAGTTACAATTTTTTTCTTGTAATGAGAACTTTTAAAACCTATGCTCTTAGCAAATTTCAAATATACAGTACGGTATTGTAAACTATAGCCACTATGCTCATTACATCCCCAAAACTTACTTGTCTTATAACCGGAAGTTTGCAACTTTTGATCACCTTCATCCTTTGCCCTGGCCCCCCACCCCCTGCCTCTGGCAACTACCAATCTGTTCTCTGTTCAGATTTTTTAGATTCCACATGTAAGTGAGATCATGCAGTATTTGTCTTTTTCTGTCTTATTTCACTTAGCATAAAGTCTTCATGTTTCATCCATTTTGTCGAAAATATCAGGATTTCCTTTTTTTATGGATGAATAATACCATTGTATATACCACATTTTCTTTGTCCATTCATCCATCAATGGACACTTAGGTTGTTTCTATGACTCAGCTATTATAAATAATGCTGCAGTGAACATGGGGGTACAGATATTTCTTCCAGATAGTGATCTCATTTCATTTGGGTATATACCCAGAAGTGGAATGGCTGGATCATATGATAGTTCTATTTTTAATTTTTTGAGGAACCTCCATACTGTTTTCCAGAGTGGCTGCACCAATTTACATTCCCACCAACAGTGCACAAGGGTTCCCTTTTCTCCACATCCTCACCAATGCTTATTTCTTGTCTTTTTGCTCATAGCCATTCTAACAGGTGTGAGGTGACATCTCATTGTGGTTTTGATTTGCATTTCCCTGATGATTAGTGATATTGATAACCTTTTCATGTACCTGTTGGCCATTTGAATATCTTCTTTGGAAAAATGTCTATTCAGGTTTTCTGCCCATTTTAGAATGAGATTATTTGTTCTTTGTTATTGAGTTCTATGAGTTTCTTATATATTTTGGATATTAAACCTTATCTGATATGTGATTTGCAAATATTGTCTCCCATTCTGTAGGTTGCCTTTTCATTTCACTGATCATTTATTTTTTTTAATTTTTATTTTATTAAGGTCCTATTGGCTTATAATATTGTGTAAATTTCAGGTGTACTTTATATTTCAATTTTTGTATAGCCTTCATTGTGTCACTACGAATAGCCTAGTTTTTAACCAGCACCATACATATGTGTCCTCTTACCCCTTTCACCCTCCCCCACCCCATTCTCCTCTTGTAACCACTAATCTGTTCTGCTTATCGACATGTTTGTTTGTTTGTTGATCATTTCTTTGGCTGTACAGAAGTGTTTGAGTTTGATATAGTCTCATCAGCTTTTTTTTATTTTGTTACTTTTGCTTTATATGTTATATCTAAAAAATCATTGCCAAGACCAATGTCAAGGAGCTTTTTCCCTATGTTTTCCTTCTACGAGTTTTATGGTTTCAGGTCTTACACTTAAGTCTTTAGTCTATTTTGAGTTAATATTTGTGAGTGGTGTAAGATAGGGGTCTAGTTTCATTCTTTTGCATAGGAGTATCCAATTTTCCCACCACCATTTATTGAAAAGACTGTCTTTTTTCCATTGGGTATTCTTAGCTCCCTTGTCAAATACTAGTTGGCTGTAAATGCATAAGTTTATTTCTAGTCTTTGAATTCTGTTCCATTGGTCTATGTGTCTGTTTTTATGCCAGTATCATACTGTTTTGATTACTATAGCTTTGTAATTTAGCTTGAAATCAGAAAGTGTGATACTTCCAGCTTTGTTCTTCTTTATCAGGATTGCTTTGTCTATTCACGGTCTTTTGTGGTCCCACACAAATTTTAGGATTGCTTTTTCTATTTTTGTAAAAAATGCCATTGCAATCTTGAAAGGGATTGCACTGAATCTATAGATGACTTTGAATAGTATAGACATTTTAGCAATATTGGTTTTTCCAGTCCATGAATATAGGACATCTTTCCATTCATTTGTGTCTTCTTCAGTTTCTTTCATCAATATCTTATATTTTTCATTGTACAGATCTTTCTCCTCTTTGATTAAATTTATTCCTAAGTATTTTATTGTTTTTGATGCTATTGTAAATGAGATTTTTTAGGTTTCTTTTTTAGATAATTCATTGTTAGTGTATGGAAACACTACTAATTTTTACATGTTGACTTTGTATCCTGCAACTTTACTGAACTTGATTAGATCTACAGTTTTTTGGTGGAGTCTTTAGGATTTTTTAATATATAAAATCATGTGGTCTTCAAACAGAGAAAATTTTACTTCTTTTTTGATTCAAATGCATTTTATTTCCTTTTCTTGCCTGATTGTTCTGGCTAAGACTTCCAGTACTATGTTAAACAGGAATGGTGAGAGTAGGCGTTCTTGTCTGGTTCCTGATCTTAGAGGAAGGGCTTTCAACTTTCACTGTTGAGTATGATGTTGCCTGTGGGCTTGTCAAATAGACACTATATTATATTATGTTATATATGTTATTATGTTGAGGTGCATTTCTTTTAAACCCAATTTTTTGAGAGTTTTTATCATAAATGGATGTTGAATTTTGTCAAATGCTTTTTCTACATCTATTGAGATAATAGTATGATTTTTATCTTTCATTCTATAAATGTGATAATCACATTTATTGACTTGCATATGTTGAACCATTCTTGCATCCTAGGGATGAGTCCCATTTGAACATGGTATATGATCCTTTTAATGTGCTATTGAATTTGGTTTGCTACTATTTTCTTCAGAATTTTTGCATCTATATTCGTCAGGGATATTGGCCTGTAGTTTTCTTTTCTTGAAGTGGCCTTGTCTGGCTTTGGTCTGAGGGTAAGGCTGACCTCATAGACTGAGTTTAGGAGTGTTCCCTCCTCTTCAGTTTTTTGGAAGAGTTTGAGGAAGAATGGGGTTAATTCTTCTTTAAATATTTGGTGGGGTTCACTGGTGAAGCATCTGGTCCTGGGCTTTTCTATGTAGGGAGGTTTTTGATCACTGATTCAATGTCTTTACCCAGGAGAGCCAATGTGTAGTTTCAGTCAAAATACGAAGGCCAGAATAAATAAAGAACTTCTACAATTCAACAACAAAAACCAAACAACCTGATTAAAAATGAGCAAAGAAATTGAATAGATATTTCATCAGAGAAGATTTTAAAAGGGATGAAAAGAATATGAAAAAGATGCTCAAAATTTTTAATCATTTGGGAAATGCAAATCAAAACCAAAATGAGATACCACTTCATACTCATTAGATTGGCCATTATTTAAACAACAGAGAATAACAAGTATTGGCAAGGACTTGGAGACATTGGAACCCTTGTGCACTGCTGATGGGAATGTAAAATGGTACAACCACTACAGAAATCAGTATGTTGGCTCCTCAAACTATTAAAAATAGAATTACCATATTATCTACCAATTCCACCTCTGAGTGTATATCCAAAAGAATTTAAAGTAGAGACTTGAATAGATATTTGTATACCCATATTAATGGCAGCATTATTCACAATAGCTAAAAGGTAGAAGGGACTCAAGTGTTCATCAATAGATGAATAGATACATAAAATGTGATATATACACACAATGGAATATTTCTCTGCCTTTAAAAGGAAGGAAATTCTGACACATGCTATAACATGGATGAAACTTGAAGACGTTGTGTTAAGTGACATAAGTCAGAAAAGGAAAAATACCGTAGAATTCCACTTACATGAGGTACCTAAAGTAGTTAAATTAATAGAGAATAGAAAGTAGAATGGTGGTTTCTAAGGTTTATGGGGAGGGAGGAATGGGAAGTTGTTGTTTAACAAGGTACAGACTTTCAGTTTTGTGAGATAAAAAATGTTATGGTGATGGATAGTGGTGATAGTTGTATAACAATGTAAGTGTACTTAATCCCACTGAACTATACACTTAAAAATGATTAAACTGGTAAATTTATGTTATGTATGTTTTACCACAATTGAAAGTAAATAAATAAGAACAAATAAGATGTTTAAAAAACAATTTACCTCTTCAATCTCATAAAACCAATGATTATTCTTTGTAACAATTGAGAAAATGTCAACATTTAAAACTATAATTTTACAAAATTCTATAAGCCCAAGAAAACATATTTTCTCAGCTTACATCATCACTATGTCTTCCCTCTCTGCATATTTAACTATCCATTTTCTAATGTAAACTATATTTTTTCCTTCCTTTTATTCTGTGGTTTCTTTATATCCATTTTAATGTTAATACTTTTAGATAATGGCAAGCAGACCCTTCAATTCATGAATAGATACGTACATAGATGAGTTTTAAAAAGAAAAGTATCCATTTTCTAATGTAAACTATATTTTTTCCTTCCTTTTATTCTGTGGTTTCTTTATATCCATTTTAATGTTAATACTTTTAGATAATGGCAAGCAGACCCTTCAATTCATGAATAAATACGTACATAGATGAGTTTTAAAAGAATAAAATTTACTTAAATCAAACTACTAGAGTCTTTAAAATAACTAATTAGTAACCAGTGATAAAGTCCAGAGTTAGCAATTATTGCATTTTTGATGCAAGTAAAGTCATTTAAAAAAATTTATTTTTTCCTTTGAGCATACAAAAAATTTAAACTACTGTATTAGTTTACTATTGCTACTCTAACAAATTATCACAAACTTAGTGGATGAAAATAACATAGATTTATTACCTTACATTTCAGAAGATCAGAATTCCAAAATGGATCTTATTGAGCTAAACTCTTGAAGTCGGCAAGATTAAATTGTTTTCTGGAAGCTCTAGGGGGAAATCTATTTTCATGCCTTTTCCAGCATTTCTAGAGGCTACTTGCATTTCTTGGCTCATGGGAAATGCAAATTCCCATGCCTCTTCCATCTTCCATCTTCAAAGTCAACAATCACATCACTCTAACCTCTTCTATCACATTTTTCTATGTCTCTCTTCTTCTCCTGCCTCTCTTTCTACTTATAAGGACCACTGTGCTTACCTTGAGCCCACCCAGATAATCTAGGATAATCTTCCCTTGTCAAGGTCAGATTAAATCTCCTTTTGCCATATAACCTAACATATCCACAGATTCCAGAGATTAACATATGGAAATCTTTGGGGGGCATTATTCTGCCAGCCACAACCACATTGGTGAATTGGAAGCTCTAGACAGCTAAACTTTTATTTTTTATTTTTTTTCAAAATGTATTTGAGCTGCTAACTTTATTTTTGAATTCCAAAGATGGTAGGGAGAAGCAGAGAATAAACTTAATTAAAAGGACAATCTAAAAAATGTTCCAAGGACTCTTGACAGGAATTTATGTGTATTTTATGACTACTGCTAAACAGTAATCAAATACCTGGTATATGATCACGATGTTCAAAGCGACTAAGAAGGCATAGAAAAATTAAAGTATAATTGGAGAGAAACAGAAAAATGATATGAATAACTCCTATCCAAATCAACTTCTCTCATAGCAAATCTATAAACCCAAGTAGAACTATAATAAGAATTCTCTCTATTAATGTAGAAAAGACAATATTGAGTTAATGGCCCCATCAGACACCATGATATAGTCTATAACTATCATATCAGTAATCTAAACTTGTTTCCTAAAAGGTAAAAGTAGAGGAAAGATAAACCTTTTCTCAACCTTTAAAATCTTCCCAAATGCAATAAGGTGTTTCCCAAGACAGTGACAACTTCCATTTCTAAGCCTATACTTTCCTGCTTCTGTCCAGACATAACATTTTCCTGTTCTATGCTCTTTTGATCAGTGCTTGTTCATGTTGTTAAAAGGGTTTAAATCTGTCTGAAAATGGAAATTCCTAACTACAGCAATTTATGATTCATTCTTGCATACTGCTTTTCCTCTCAACTTTCAAATCCTATTGCAGCCAGTCACTCATTAATATCAAATACCCGTGAGAAGTTGAATGGCCAATTTACCCCAATTTGCTAGAAAGGGGAAAAGACAATTCAAATGACTTTGCTTTTAACTTACTACAGCCACAGAAGAAAATGCTTATTTCTTTGCTATTTTCATCATACAAATAGCATAAGACAATACAAACATGAAACTCACAAGAAACTACTTCCCTTTTTGCACATAAACCAAATATTAACGTAGATTTTTTATGATGGAAAGAAAGAAAAAAATTTCTTTGGCCCTTCTTAATATTATCTTGGTGCAAAATTTATGGAAGGAAATTGGGAGGCAACACACCCAGTGGTTAAGTGTAGATTCTGGAAGAAACATGCCAGGATTTGGTTTATGACTTTTTCACTTAAAAATTATGTGATTTGGGGGGCTGGCCACGTGGCTGAGTGGTTAAGTTTGCGCGCTCCGCTGCAGGTGGCCCAGTGGTTCGTTAGTTCGAATCCTGGGCGTGGACATGGCACTGCTCATCAAACTACACTGAAGCAGCATCCCACATGCCACAACTAGAAGGACCCACAACAAAGAATATACAACTATGTACCGGGGGGCTTTTGGGAAAAAAAGGAAAAAAAATAAAATCTTTAAAAAATAATTGTGTGATTTGGGACAACTTTCTGAGCCTCAAATTCATCATATGTGAAGTGAGGATGAGAATAATAAGAGATACATCACAGAGTTGGTGTGAGAAATAAATGAATTAAGACGTACTGAGAATGTAGAATAGTCCTTGGCACATTCCCATCAACAACCCCACTTCTTTGTTTCATATTGAGAATCAATGAATAATTGCTGAATGTTTACTATAAACTGGTCATTCTCATATGCACTTGCATATACATGTATAATAAACTGTCTTGGTATACGATCTTTGAGGTGAAATGGCTTGCACCTTAGTGGGCCCAGTAGAAACAGATCATGTCACTGAAAGAAAAATTTTAACCAACCCAACATTTCCAACTGACCATAGGTTGTCAGTTCAAATCCCATAGATTGAGATAACTGCCATAAAGCTTCATTGTGAAATGAAAATATAACTTTAATTAAGGCTCATATTTCTCCAACTTCTCGAACAGATGAGTGCTCACTTTTTAAAATATATATGGCTCTATCTTTTGCTTTATCCAAACTTCTGGTTCAGGGGAGGGTAGATCTCCTCCAAGACTTGCTATATGACAAGCTTCTTCAAATAAGAACCTACTATTATTATGTAATTGACTAACTAATCTCTCCCTCATGTACTTTTCCTATAAATATGTGAAGCAACATGGTGAGTGGGGATTCTTTCTGTTGGGCCATGTACATCCAGCTATCCCAGATCCAGAATAATGAGGGAATAGGAAATTATGTTCACTGCAGCTTTTCTGTCTGTAAATTTTCCCAATAAAATTTGTTTTGTATTTATACCATATGATATGGTAAGTATGAGTCTGTGCCCTTTTCATGATACACATCTTATATGTCTTCTTTGTCCCTCTAGTAAACACCAAAAACATCTCTTAATAACAAAATTAATGAATGAATGAAGATAGAGAAGATCCTATGGTAGCAGAATGGTCATTCTAATATATATGTATACTTTTTTTGTAAGTGCTGTTTTTCAAGCTGCTCTGACAATGTTCTTCCCAAGAATCAAGAGAAGCTGGACACTAATTTTAGTCTTTGTATACTAAAATCACTTTATCACAGGTTACTAAATTAGTGGTTATATCACTTTTGATTCCTTTTGGATGCACATGATAGAAACTCAAGTATATTTACAAAGTTTTAAACATTAACTCAATATATGGTTTTTGAACACCATATATTATATATATATAGAGAGAGAGAGAGAGAGAGCCGGACACTCTTCTAGATATTATGGAAATGTGAATGACCAAAACAGACAAAAATATCTTCCCTCATGAAAATTACATCTTTGGAAGTAAGAGAGAAAATAAAGAAATAAAATGTATAGTGTTTTAGAGGGTGATAATTACTAACAACAACTAAATAGAGTATAAGGACTGTAAGGTGAAAAAGAGGTTGAGATTTTAGATAGGATGGGAAACAAGGCCCCACTGAGAAAGTGACATGTCACATATAAGATCTAAAGAAACTAAGATCGGAAACTATGCAGATATCTGGGTGAGATTATTTCAGAATGAAGGACAGCAGAAGATCACAACAGGCTCATTCAGGAAACAAGAAAGAAACCTATGACTAGAACAGAGTGAGCAAGTGGAAGAGCAGTAGGAGATGAGTTAAAAGGGGTAACGAGAGGAGGGCAAGACCTTGTATAAACATATGACTCTTATTGTGATTGAGATGGCAATCTAGAAGGTTCTGAGCAGAGAAATGACATGATGAGTTGTGTATTTTATGAGTGGAGCATGGATGGATTCAGTAGAACTTTTAGGATGTTATTACAGTATTCCAAGCAAAAATTTATGGTTGCTTAGACCAGGGTCGTATCAGCGGAAGTGGTGAACACAGATACCATATTGCAAAATAGCAGGAGTATATTAACTTTGCAATCTATGTGAGTAGTTATGCACTGCACCATTCTAGGGGGCAACATTCACATGGCATGCATATTAACGTGCATCCTGAAGTTGTACTACACAATAGCCCTGAGGAGCAACCACATTCTGTGTGTACTTTGAAGGTAGAGATGGTGGAATATGACAGATTGGATGTGGGTTGTGAGAGAATGAGAGGAGTCAAGGATGACATAAAATATTTTGGATTGAAAAATAGTTTACTGATGTCGTTAACTAACATAGTTAAAACTGAAGGAGGTGCAGGTATGGGGAGAAAAAGAGAATCTCAGTTTGGGACATATTATGCTTGACATGTTTATTAGATAAACAAGTGAATATCGAGTAGTCTGTTAGATATACAAGTCCAGAGGTCAGAAGAGAGATGTGGGCTGGAGTTGTACATTTGGTAGTAATCAGCGTATAGATAGTTTTAAGGCTGTATGACTACATAAAATCATCAAAATAATAAAAGTAGAGTTAAAATAGAAGAGCTCACAGAACTGAATTCTGGGGTACTATACTGTTTAGAGGAGGTCTAGGTGAGGCTAGCAGCCAGCAAAGGAGACCAGAAAAATCTGGTAGAGAATATTAGAAAAACTTACATCACTTCTCTTAAATTGTAGTGACCTCATTTTTCATTAGCTTATAAAAGTTCAAAATTCAGGAATGACTCTGTGTTATATTGACTCAACCAGCCATGGGGTCACTGTTAAAAATGTTAAATGTATGAAAATGTAAGTTTCTAAGTTAAAAAAGCAAAAAAACTACATTTTTTCTTGACACATATTTGTATTATATCTATAATATATACAAATTATAAAAGTGGAAGAGAATTACATAAATAGTTGGCTTTTTTTGAGAGATTTAATTCTAAAATAATAAAAATAGGTAGCACTAAGAAGAAAGAGTATATGGACCAACCACGGTATTTCATATTGTTTCCCAGAATTCCATGAAAATTCATTTTTCAATTTAAAACCTTTTCGTAAAATCAAGGTCAACTATAAGTTTTGATTGATTCATCGAATGTCTAGTAAGAAGAAAGCACCAGAAGCTTCCCTTGTAATATGCAAATATAATCTGGAAAATGGTAACTATGCTGATTGTTTGGCACAGTGCCAGGCTCATGTCAACATTTGTTCATACTTCTTGAAAGGAGGTGAACTATCCAGGTTTAGTCTATTGTTTTAAAGGAATCCTGAGTTTAATTAACTTTAATTGACACAAGGTTAAGATATATTTAATGTATTGAGATTGAAAGATTTGGCCTAAATTGTCATTTGAATACAAGTGCTTTGTGCCATATGGTAAAATAAGAATGATAATACATAAATAAATACATACATACAAGCATACACATATAAAACTTAAAAAAAATCTTGAGACCAATTATGTGGGTTAATTTTAGTTGAGTATATGCTTAGTTTTATTCAAACAATTGCCTGAGAGGAAAAAATTTCCCTCTACCCTTCTAAGTTCTTCTGGCTGGTCTAAGAATTAAATGGACATGAGCCAGATTAACAGGAGAAAATCAAACAAAGCTTAATAACAAGTATACCTCTTGTATACATGGGAGAGACCCAGGAAAACTGAGTAACTCACCCGAATGGCCAAAGCCACCACCTTAAATACCATCTTCAAGCTAAATACAAAAGAGAATGTTGTGGGTAGTGCTTTGAGACTTCAAAGGGGAAGAAGGCAATTTACATGGGGCTAGAAAAGCAAATGTTTGGTAAACAAATGTTTGCCACGCCTTGCAGAGACAATGAGACAAGGAAAGGACTTTTATCTCTAGGCCCTGCCAAGTCTCCTTCACCACACTTAGCCTGTATTCTTTGTAGATATCTCTGGTGATAGCTCTGCTCCTATTAAAGGCCATTTATCTAAAGTCTGTTAGGCAGTTAAGGGGGACGTAACAAGAAAAACTTTCTGAGTCTTTTGTTTCTTAAAAATAATCACCCTAAAATAATCCTCTTGTTAAAGAGACACATTTTGGAGTGGCAAATTTTGTTCCCCATTGCAGTCTTGCAATTTCCAACCTAAGAAGTAGTCCCATTCTTTGATACCTAGGAAAAAAGTAATAAAGAGATTGTCAAGGCTTGTGGATGGAAAATAACCAATAACCCTTCTATAGATAGAGAGAGAAGGTGAGTTTTACTTGAGCCACAGTGAGGATTATAACCCAGGAAGGTAGTTTCCACAAAGGAAGAAAGTGTTCTGGAGAAGCATGGTTTTCAGTACAGTCTTATCCCTGTATAGAACAAAGAACACGCATTAAACATGCCCAGGATATGTATTCATCAAAGTTTCAACGAGGTCTTCAGTTGCAAATGAGCAAGTCAACATGACCTTGATGTCAGGAAAGGGACTAACACAGACCTTATCGGTAGGGTATTACCTATACTGATGTAGGAGGGGAAGTATGTATTCTTATCTTAAGAGAGTGTATTCTTTAATGGTTAAAGCAGGTGTACAATGCATGTTTGATAGGCCATAAGTCATGTTTCTTTAGTTCAAACTGAATCCGTTTTGAACCAGAATAGCAACCCCATATACCCCAATATATGAAAATCTCTTGTCAGGCTGTTGTATTTGGACTGAAGCAGATTTTACAGCATGTCACAAAACAGTGCTGAAATCTTCCTGGTGATTACATAATAAACAAGAGTAGGAAAACATGCTCTCATTTAAAAACGGATACCAACATTTTAAGAGCCAAATGTGGACTTTAGCTTATATTATGAGATGAAATACTTTCTTCATAAATATATTCATTGATTTATTATTCCATTTAGTTATCAAATATGTATTTGTTTATTTCCAATTATTTTATTGAGGTCATATTGGTTTTAACATTGTGTAATTTCAGGTGTATATTATTATTTATCAATTTCTGTATAGACTGCATCGCACTCACCAATAGTCTAACTTATACCTGTGTGCCCCTTTACCCCTTTTGCCCACCCCTCCAACCCACTTCCCCTCTGGTAAACACTAATCTGTTCTTTTTACCTCTACATTTATCTTCCACATATGAGTGAAATCATACGGTGTTTGTCTTTCTCTGTCTGGCTTATTTTGCTTAACATCATACCCTCAAGGTCCATCCATAAGATTGCAAATGGGATGATTTTGTCTTTTTTATGGCTGAGTAGTATTTCATTGTGTGTGTATATGTATATATATATATATATATATATATATATATATATATATATATATACATGTCTTCTTTCTCCATTCATCAGTCGATGGGCACTTGTGTTGCTTCCACATCTTGGCTACTGTGAATGATGCTGCAATGAACATAGGGGTGCATAAGTCTATTTGAATTATTGATTTCATGTTCTTTGGATAAATACCCAGTAGTCAGATAGCTGGATCACATGGTATTTCTATTTTTAATTTTTTGAGAAATCTCCATACTGTTTTCCATAGTGGCTGGACCAGTTTGCATTCTAACCAGCAGTGTATGAGGGTTCCTTTTTCTCCACATCCTCCAACATTTGTTATTTCTTGTCTTGTTAATTATAGCCATTCTGACAGGTGTTAAGGAGGGATCTCATTGTAGTTTTGATTTGCATTTCCCTAACGGTTAGTGATATTGAACATCTTTTCATGTGTTTGTTGGCCATCTGTATATCTTCTTTGGAAAAATGTCTTTCATATCCTCTACCCATTTTTAGCTCAGGTTGTTTATTTTTTTGTTATTGAGTTGCATGAATTCTTTACATATTTTGGAAATTAATCTCTTGTCAGGTATACGATTTGCAAATATTCTCTCCCAGTTGGGAGTTGTCTTTTTGTTTTGTTTATGGTTTCTTTTGACTTGCAGAAGCTTTTTAATCTGATGTAGTCCCATTTGTTCATTTTTTCTTTTGTTTCCCTTACCTGAATAGATATGGTATTCAAAAAGATGTTGCTAAGACCAATGTCAAAGAGTGTACTGCCTATATTTTCATCTAGGAGTTTCATGGTTTCAGGCCTTACTTTCAAGTCTTTAATCCATTTTGAGCTAATTTTTGTGTATGGTGTAAGATAATGGTCTACTTTCATTATTTTGCATGTTGCTGTCTAGTTTTCCCAACACCATTTATTGAAGAGACTTTCCTTTCTCCATTGTGTGTTCTTGGCTCCTTTGTTGAAGATTAGCTGTCCGTAGATGTGTGAGTTTATTCTGAGCTTTCAATTCTCTTCCATTGATCTGTGTGTCTGTTTTTTTTTTTTTCGATGACTACAGCGTTGTAGTATATTTTGAAGTTAGAGATTGTGATGCCTCCAGGTTTGTTCTTTTTTCTCAGTATTGCTTTGGCTATTCAGGGTTTTTCTGTTATTCCATATAAATTTTAGGATTCTTTGTTCTATTTCCATGAAGAATGTCATTGGGATTCTTATTAGGGTTTCATTAAATCTGTAGATTGCTTTAGGTAATGTGGACATTTTAACTATATTTGTTCTTCCAGTCCATGAGCACGGAATATCTTTCCATTTCCTTATGTCTTCTTCAATTTCTTTCAATAATATCTATAGTTTTCATTGTATAGGTCTTTCATCTCCTTGGTTAAATTTATCTCTAGATATTTTATCCTTTTTGTTGAGATTGTAAATGGGATTGTATTCTTGACTTCTCTTTTTGCTAGTTCATTGTTAATGTATAGAAATGCAACTGATTTTTGTAAGTTGATTTTGTACCCTGCAAGTTTGATGTAGTTGTTGATTATTTCTAATAGTTTTCTGATGGATTCTTTAGGGTTTTCTATAGATAGAATGACGTCACCTGCAAACAGCAAGAGTTTCACTTCTTCCTTTCCAATTTGGATACCTTTTATTTCTTTTTCTTGCCTTCTTGCTCTGGCCAAAACTTCTAGTACTACATTAAATAGGAGTGATGAGAGTGGGTACTCTTGTCTTGCTCCTCTTCTCAGAGGGATGGCTTTCAGTTTTTCACCATTAAGTATTAAGTAAGTGGGTTTGTTATATGTGGCCTTTATTATGTTGAGGTACTTTCCTTCTATACCCATTTTATTGAGAGTTTTTATCATAAATGGATGTTGGATCTTGTCAAATGCTTTCTCTGCATCTATGAGATGATCATGTGATTTTTATTCTTCATTTTTTGTTAGTGGGGTATATCACATTGATTGATTTGTGGATGTTGAACCATCCTTGCCTCCCTGGTGTAAATACCACTTGATTGTGATGTATGATCCTTTTAATGTACTGTTGTATTTGGTTTGCCAATATTTTGTTGAGGATTTTAGCATCTATGTTCATCAGCAATATTGGCCTATAATTTTCCTTCTTTGTGTTGCCCTTGTCTGTCTGGTTTTGGTGTCAGGGTGATGTTAGCCTCATAGAATGAGTTAGGAAGTATTCTGCCTTCTTCAGTTTTTTTGGAATAATTTGAGATGGATAGGTATTAAATCTTCTTTGAATGGTAGAATTCTCTATAGAAGCCATCTAGTCCTGGACTTTTTTTTTTTTTGTAGGTTTTTGATTAGTGTTTCAATCTCTTTACCTGTGATTGGTCTATCCAGAGTTTCTATTTCTTCTTGATTCAGTTTTGGGAGGTTGTATGAGTCTAAGAATTTATCCATTTCTTCTAGATTGTCCAATTTGTTGGCATACAGTTTTGCATAGTATTCTCTAATAATCCTTTGTATTTCTGTGGTATCTGTTGTAATTTCTCCTCTTTCTTTTCTAATTTTGTTTATTTGAGCATTCTCTTTTTTTCTTAGTGAATCTGGCTAAGGATTTGTCAATTTTGTTTATCTTCTCAAAGAACTAGCTCTTAGTTTCATTGATTCTTTCTACTGTTTTTTGTTTGGTTTGTTTCAACTTTATCTATTTCTGCTCTAATTTTTATTATTTCCCTCCTTCTGCTGACTTTGGGCTTTGTTTGTTCTTCTTTTTCTAGTTTTGTTAGGTTTACTTTAAGGTTATTTATTTGTGATGTTTCTCGTTTGTTGAGGTGGGCCTATATTGCTATAAATTTCCCTCTTAGAAAGACTTTTGCTGTATCCCATAAGAGTTGGTATGTTGTATTTTCATTTTCATTTATCTCCAGGTATTTTTAAATTTCTCCTGTGATTTCTTATTGATCCAATGGCTATTCAGTAGCATGTTGTTTATTCTCCACATATTTGTGACTTTCCCAGCTTTTTTTATAGTTGGCTCCTAGTTTCATAGCATTGTGGTCTGAAAAGGTGCTTGATATGATTTCAATGTTGTTAAATTTATTGGAACTTGCCTTGTTTCCCAACATATGGTCTATCTTTGAGAATGCTCCATGTATACTTGAGAAGAATGTGTATTCTGCTGTTTTGGGGTGGAATGTTCTCTATGTATCTATTAAGTCCATCTATCAAGTGTTTCATTTATATCCACTATTTCCTTGTTGGCTTTCTGTCTGGATGATCTATCCATTGATGTGAGTGGAGTGTTGAGGTCCCCTACTATTATTGTGTTGCTGTTAATTTCTCCTTTTAGGTCTATTAGTTGTGCCTCTACATACTTTGATGTTCCTGTGTTAGATGCATATATATTTTAAGTGTTATGTGCTCTTTGTGGAAAGTCTTTTTTATCATTATATACTGCCCCTCTTTGTCTCTCATCGTCTTTTTTATCTTGAAGTCTGCTTTGTCTGATATAAGTATGATAACACTTGCTTCCTTTTATTTGCCATTTGCTTAGAGTACTGTCTTCCATCCCTTTACTCTGAGCCTGTGTTTGTCGTTAGAGATGACATGTATTTCCTGTAAGCCGCATATTTTTGCATCTTGTTTTCTAATCCATCCAGCTACTCTGTGTCTTTTGATTGGAGAATTCAATCCATTTACATTTAGAGTGATTTTTGATATATGAAGGCTTATTACTGCCATTTTATCTCTTGTTTTCCCTGTTGTTCTATATTTCCATTGTTTCCCTTCCTTGGTCTTTCTGTCTGCCATTTCATTTTGGTGGTTTTCTGTGGAGGATTTCTCAGCTTTCTCCTTTTTTATGAATTGTGATTGTACTCTGAGTTTTTGTTTATTGGTCACTGTAAGGTTTGTATAAAAGATCTCATAGATGAGATAGTCCGTTTTCTGATAGTCTCTTATCTCCATTAGCATAAACAGGTTCCATCCCTCTCCTCTTCCCCTTCTGAGTTATTATTGTCACAAATTATTCTGTTTCATGTTGTGAGTTCATGACTAAGTTGAAGTGTTTACAGTGTGGGGGATCAAAATTGGCCACCACAAAGTGTGACTCTTTGCTTAGAACAAAAGTATCTGAAAGAAACTTTGACCTCCCCCAAACAATGGCCTGAAGTAATTTAAGATAAAAGGCCTGTCTCAAAGACAGGCCATCACCATAGATAACTCTGGGTACTGGTAGACTTGAGGGTCCTTGCTAAGCCCATTCTTGTATACCAAACATTTGCTTTTCCATTTTCATGTGAATTGCCTTCCTCCTCTTTGAAATCCAAAACCACTACCCGCAACACCCTCCTTTGTCTTTACCTGAAGATGCTATTTAAGATGACAACCTCTGCCATTTTGTTGAGTTGCTCAGTTTTCCTGGGTCTCTCCCTTGTTACAAAACTTTGTTTGATTTTTTCCTGTTATTCTGTTTCATGCCAATTTACTTTGTAGCCCAGCCAGAAGGACCCAGAGGCTAGAGGATTTGTCTTCCTCCCCTACAGTTTGGTGACTTGGATGGGATAAAACTTAACTGGCTGGATGCTGCCCATTCCTGGACTACTGCAGCTGAAAGATCCTGGACCCCTTGCAAAGAGCCCACAGGAATTAAGTGTTCTTACAATGTCAGTCTCCTGGATCTCTGCCTGCAGTGTCCAAAGGAAGCGAGAGTGGTAAGGATTTTTTATTCTTTTCTATACTTAGATTAGCAGGAGAAAATATTGGTGAATCTAGCTTCTTGGACTCAGCAACTCTAGGATTTGGATGAGTGCTCACTGGTTGTAGATCCTTTTCCTCACAGAGATAGTCACTATTTTTCCTTATCTCTGTCTTTTTTTGTTGTTTGTCATAAGACACAGGCATCTCTATAAGCCTGTTGTCTGGGAATATGTGCAGGAGATGAAAGCTGTTGCTAAGGGCATCTTGGAAGCCAAAAAGGCCACAAATTTGGTGGCCATAGGTGGAGCAATTAAGAGCTGCTAGGGCACTTGTCACCTCAAGATTTCTCCCATGAAAGGATAAGTTGGGACATAGAATGGGGTCAGTTACACAGGTCCCCCTGCCAACTTCAGGAAAATGTCCATGCAATGATGAGGTACTCTGTAAAGCACACATGATCCCCAACCATGCTGCACCTCCTTCGTAGGTATTCTTCTGGCTCTAAGAGACCCAAGGCTTAGCTAAAGCTGTTAATGTGCCTATCAGATGACGTTTTTTCTTTTCTCTTGTTCTGTGTCTTGAGACCTTGTATTTGTGCCCTTTCTGGTCTCTGCCATCTGGAGGATGCATGTACTGGCACACATCTTGGCAGCCAGTTGAGTAGACTGGAGTTTCGGGACACACTCTCTTTGTCCGGCTGTGTCAGCTCTCAGGAGAGTTTGGCATAAGGGGTCCCAATTGCCTTCATAAGGGTTTTTTTTTTCATCTCAACCTTCCTTGTTTGTTGTGCAATGATGACCTTTTCTTTCTTAGACTATTTTCAGGAGAGTACTTTCTGTATCTCTTTTGGGGACCCCTCTTGCATCCATGGTTAAGCTTATTGGTATGAGTCGCCGTTAAGATTCTACTCATCATTGTGGCCAGATGGGTCATTTAAATTGAGAAAACTTCTAAATTTGGGGAAAAAAATTTTGAGAGCTCTCATAATAATTGTTTTATTGGTACCTATGAAAAGGACAAATTTAAAAGGAAATAAAAAATAATTAATGACTAGCCTTAAGACCCTGACTCTGGTTACAATTAAAGTGAAAACATATAAAAGTGTAAGTGTTGATAAGATTATAAAGGTTGGGATGTTTGATCTAATTTTACATAAAGAAGCTATATCAACTTTGCCAGACTAAAATGTCTGACTAGGAATACTTCCTTTGTCCAAAATTATAAGACAAAGACCTATTGATAAAGTCCTAATGAAAGCCATGATTAGAGGTGTAAGAGTTGATGGAACTGAGATGAAATTTTGTGGAAAATTGATATATTTATGGGTTTTATGTGAAGTGATTGTATCTCTTTTTGTCTGATTGTACTATAGATTGTATTGTGGGGTTAGATGTTGTGTCTCACTGGGAAAAGGGAACGTTTCCCATGCCTGATTGTAAGACAGCATATAAATCTGCCCTTCAGATAGTGTTAATTAAACATGCTAAAGGAAAGTCAGTAGGATAGCCTGAGCCCACAATGTATGAGATAAAAACTAGAGGCTAATAACAGGTGCTAATAAAAAGATAATAAAATCTCCCCCCACAAGGTAAATTGGTCTAGGATTAAATTGTACACTTAGAAAAAGGGCCTTTCTTAAATGCTTTGTGCAGACTTTTAAAAGTGTGATACATTGTCCTGAAAGGTTTAGAACATACAAATCTTTGCTTCATCTCCTAAGTTAAAAATTTCCTGTATGTAAATACATTAGAAACTGATAAGGCAAATATCCCCCAGGAATTCCATCTTGAAGAAAACTTGATGGGTTTCTCTGTGCCTTTATGATGTAAACTTTCTGCTCTCATCTTATCTAGGATCTGAGAGCCATTCCTTGAAATGCAAATGTTTCTCAGAAACTAGTGAGTTTTGTATTGCACCTGATTCATAAAAAAATATTTAACATCTCTGTCTGTGTCTACGTGTGTTTATGTGTGTCTATATGTATGTTACATATGTGTGATATTTTACCTCCCAATGATATGACCAAAATTAAGAGCTCTATTTAATTGGCATAAAATAAGGACTTACACTATTTCTAAATGTGATAGAAATGAACCCAAATGTCATTCAAGTTAACATGATAAAATTAATCTTTGGTAACTGAAAGCTTATTTAAGTTTTTGATTTGATTAAAATAGACATGTTCTCATAATTATCAGCATTAGATATGTTGTAGACCCACAGTGTAGGTTTACTAGTTAAATAAGCTCATGTTATCCCTGTTACAAATTTGTCAGCATAATAACTTAAAAAGATTTAATGACTTCCAAAATCTCTTTTGTAACTTGAAACTTTGAAGTTTTGCTAGGTTCATCTAAATGATAAAATCTCATTGAGTATTTAGGTCATTTTCAAATAAGATAAGATATTAGAAATTAATTACTAAATAGAAGTTTATGTACATTTGGCTTCTTATTACAGGAAAACTAAAAACTTTTTTGGTCTGTTGGCAAACATGTTTTGTGTTTAAAAGATTGTACTATGCAGTAATATGTTTCTAAAACTGTAAAAAGTATTTATAAACTTTCCAAGCCACAGAATGCTAATGTAAAAGAAGTTCATAATTGCTTGCCTTTTAGTTTTCACTAAGGTCTGTAAGGATTAAAAATTTTCTTAACATATGTAACTAAAGCTACTAAAAATTACTAAGGAAAGACCTTTGTATTCAAGAAAGATAAAATGTATGTTTTCAGTATAAAAGGTATAAAGAATGAGAATATTTTTGTTTGATTTTTAAGAAAGATAAATTTGTTCTAAAGAACTAGAAGGGAAGAAAGAAGGCATGGGACAAACTCTCAATGTGAAAGAAAATTATAGAACACTTGTGAAAAAGAAATTCTGAAGAAAGAGTTTTGTACATGGTCAAGTTGGCTAAAATTAAAATGAATTCAATTAACTAAGTTTTAATGTCAAAAGTAAGCTGTCACAAAATTAGAATTTGTTTTTTTTGCCTCTCTTAAAAGGATAATTTCCTTGCACTTTTAGTCTGCTCTTGATAAAGAGATTATGAAAGGTTTTCTCCTTGAGTAGTCTACCAGAAGGGTAGGGATTTTATGTTTTATCAAAATAAATTTCCTCTTTTGTTTTTATCAGGTCTTTAAACACAGGTACTAAGGTCTTACATTTATTTAATCTTCTGCATTTACCTAAAAATCTTTAATTATCACTATGGTTAAATGGATAGCTAAAATTATTTCAAAGGGATCTATGGTATTACATGGGTAAATGTTATTGATATAAATGTTTTAAAAATTATATAATATTCTTAAAATTCTGATCTCTCCTAGTTGTCAGCCATAATTCTACTTATTATCTTGAAGTGTTATATGTCACAGAAATAAGCAAATTTCTTTGTCAATTGTCATTTTTAATTCTTTTGTCATTTACAGACAGTTATTGTTTTACTCTGATGCTTTTGCAAATATGTCTCATCTTCAGAGACAGTCATGGAAAGAACACTGATACACTAGAATACAGGTTTCTGGTAAACTTTCCGATTATAAAACTTAACTGGGTAAGAAATTACAGAATTCTAAGAGAGAAACTGATTACTACACGAAACTGCTAAAAAAAGATCAAGATCAGAAGTTGATTACAGGAGGCTAAGTGAACTAAGGACCATTTTCACTTTTATGATTTTTCATTTGAAATATTGCTGATTTTTTAAAGGTTGTTTTCATATTTAAGAAAATTTTTTCTCTTTTCTTTCAAGCTGACAATGACATTTCAATTTGGTCAATTATACGTTTGTAAACAGAATTGAAACATTTATCTTTTCCTCCCTACCTGATCCCTCCAGAATTTGAAAACTCTTAGTGGGTGAGTATTGTTATTTTAATTGTAATATAGTTATTTGCATAAGTTCAATAAGAATCTATTCTCCTTATAACAGGAAACAAATGAAAAAAATTGGTTGTAATGCCAAGGCTTTGACTGGAATGTCATATTTGAGAGAAACATACAGATTCAGATATTACAAGACAGCTTTTGAGGCATAAAGGTTGACTTTCTGGAATAAAGCCACTTGGAAATCTTGGCCTGTTACCTTGTTTACCATGTTCCCAGAAACCATACTGGGTAAATAAAGAAGGTCACTTATCTGGCAGGTGGAAGGAACCTCAATATTTTGGGGAACATCAAGAGAAGAGAGGAATTCACCCAAAACTAAGGTATTGCAGATGAAGCCTGATCACAAATCATTGGCTTGGCTTTCCTGGCTTCAAGAGGCCTTTAAGGTTCAATCTGAGATTCCTTATAAAAAGTTCCAGCAAAGCATATTTAAAAGAGCCTATATGATCGATGGCTATTCTTGCTGAACTTATGTAAATAATTGAGCCAAGCTGATTGAAACTAAACTTATTTTGCAAACAAGTTAGTCTTAATTTGGCTATCCTTTGTAAGAAATGAGGGTTATTTTAGAGAGAAAAATTATTTTTCTATAGAAACTATAGTATGCATTCATGGATACTGGGTTCTAGTTCTGATAATTGTCCTTGAGGCTTTTGTTTTATGTTTGTCACCTGGACTGGATCCTGAATTCTTCTGGTCTCCTGAAATATCTGGCTACAAGTCTCTAAATTCAAGTTTTTCCATCATTTTCATTTGTAGTCATTGAGAACAGAACCTGTCCTTTTTCCTGAGGCCTTGCAAACTGAAGCTGGACAACTTGACATTAACTTTAGAGAGACTCATGTCTGTTGCTGTGTAAGCCACTCAGAAAGATATCTGAACACATAATGACATCATCAGGGACATTTCAAGCTGCAAAAGATGCTTCAACTGTGACATCTAAAAATCTTCTTAACTGGCTGTCTTCTGGGCTCAGAAACTGGTTTATAATTTGATCCGGCCATTAACCTTGGTTTTCTTTTTCTGTTTCCAGAAAAATACTTCTTATTAAATACCTGATGCTTGCTTCCACAATATAGGTCTAGCTTTTGGAGCCCACCTGCATTACTACCTTCTAAAATGAATTTAAATGGACTTATCTATTATCAAGACTAAGAAATATGTTCAGTGAGATGGAACAATATGCCAACTCAGCTTTTGGACTATGAAGCTTCTTAAAGTCTAATGGACTGTGCAACTTCTTAAAGTTTCAAAGATGGGACTGTGGGGGATCAAAATTGGCCACCCCAAAATGTGTCTCTTTGTCTTTAAAGAACAAAAGACTCTGAAAGAAACTTGACCTCCGCCCTCAACTACCCAAAATGATTTAAGATAATAAGCCTGTCCCCAGGACAGGACATCACCATAGATAACTCTCAGTATCAGTAGACTGTGAGGGTCCTTGCTAAGCCCATTCTTATCTACCAAACATTTACTTTTCTGCTTCCATGTGAATTGCCTCCCTCCCCTTTGAAGTCCCAAACCACTGACCCCAACACCCTCCTTTGTCTTTACCTGAAGATGCTATTTAAGATGACATCGTCTGCCATTTTGTTGAGTTACTCAGTTTTCCTGGGTCTCTCCCACGTATACATGTTATAAAGCTTTGTTTGATTTTTCTCCTGTTATTCTGTTTCATGCCAATTTACTTTGTAGCCCAGCCAGAAGGACCCAGAGGGTACAGGATTTGTCTTCCTCCCCTACAATAGTTACCTTTGATGTTTTCCTTTCCTTTATCTTTTAAGTCATAATTAAGTATTTGCTACCCTGCTCTGAAAGAAAGCTGGTTTTCTGACTTTGTCTCTCATTTATCTCCTTGCTCAAAGTTTTGTAACCTTTGCCTTTTTGTTTCAGGTGTGAGGGTGTCCTTGATCATTTCTTGTAGGGGAGGTCTAGTGGCAGTGAAATCCCTCTACTTTTGTTTATCTTGGAAAGCTTTTACTTCTCCATTATATCTGAAGGACAGTTTCACTGTGTATAATATTCTTGGCTGAAAGCTTTTGTCTTTTCAATTTTTAATATATTATTCCATTCTTTCCTAGCCTGTAAGATTTCTGCTGAGAAATCTGCTGAAAGCCTGATAGGGGTTCCTCTGTAGATTATTTTCTTCTGCCTTGCTGCTCTTAATATTTTTTCTTTATTGTTGACTCTTGCCAGTTTTACTATTATATGCCTTGGAGAAGGTCTTTTTGCATTGATGTAATTAGGATTTTTATTGGCTTCATGTACTTGGAGTTCTGGTTCCTTCCCCAGGTTTGGGAAGTTCTCAGCTATTATTTCTTTGAACAAGCTCTCTCATTTCTCCCTGTCTTCTCTCTCTGGAAAACCTATAATCCTTATATTGCTTTTTCTAATTGAGTCAGATATTTCTCAAAGAATTGCTTCATTTTTAAAAAATCTTAGTTCTCTCTCCTCCTCCACCTTTTTTCTATATTTCTATCCTCTAAATCACTAATTTGTCCTCCATAATACCAACTCTACTTTTTAAGGGTTCCAGATTATTTTTTATCTCATTAATTGTGTTCTTCTTATCTAGAATTTGTGTTTGGCACTTTTTTTTGTAGTTTTAATCTCCTTTGTGAAATATTCCTTCTGTTCATTAATTGCATTCCTGAGCTTATTGAACTGTTTTTCTGATTTTTTTGTAACTCATTGAGTTTTTTTATGACAACTATTTTGAATTCTCTGTCGTTTAGATTGTAAGTTTCTGTGACTTCAGATTGGTTTCTGGAGACTTGTCATTTTCCTTCTGCTCTGAAGTGTTACTGTAGTTTTTCATGGTGTCTGATGAACTGACCCTTTGCCAGCGCATTTGTGGTAATATCAGGTCACAGATCCCACCTGCCACCACTGAGGGGAAGCAGGAGCTGTGTTTCTGATCTGACTCCACCTGCTGGAAATGGTGCTGGTATGGTGGGCCCTCCCACAGGCTTGGATAGTGTTCACACATGCACCAGGCTGCCACTGCCTCTGCTTACAGACATGTCAGCTGCTGTGCTTTGTTGAGAAGGGCTTCTTTGCAAAGCCCGTGCCAAGGCCACTTGTTGGGGCTGCGGTGGCATGGTGGGTGCTCCCACAGGCCAGGATGGTGTTCACCACAGGCCAGGATGGTGTTCATACATGTGCACAGGGGTGCTGCCACCTTCTATTACAGTTGCGCCAAGGTGCATTCCCACTGGTGGGGCCATGGAAGTACAGTGGGCACTCCCACAGGCCAGGATAGCATTCACACATATGTGCAGGGCTGCTGCTGCCTCCTCTTATGGTCATGCCAGGGCGCACTCCCACTGGTGGGGCTGCTGAAGCATGGTGGGCACTCCCATAGGCCTGGATAATGTTCATGTGCAGGCTGGGCTCTCCCTGCCTCCTCTTAGAGTGGCAGTGACACTGTGAGAGGACCCTTGACATGGGTTGCTGCTGCCAGGGAGGGGTAGAGGAGTGGTCACCTATTTCTCCTGCTTCCCAGGGTTCCAATCCATCCACGTTCATATGTATAGCTGTGTGGGTATCTCAGACATCCTGATGTGCTGTGTGGGTATCCTCCATTGGTCAATGACTGTCTTTTTAGTTCTAATTCATAGGAGGAGAGACAAAGGGAATAGCTCATTCCTCCATATTGCTGATGTCAATACTTCCCATCAAATATTTATTGAGTACCTACCATTTTCTAATCATTCTTCTAGGAAACACAAAAGTGAAGCAAAGAGACAAAAATTCTTGCTCTCTTTAGGTTTACATTGTAGAGGGAAAGCAGATAATAAATTAAAAAGTTACATCCACTAAAGGGAAAAATGAAATAGAGGATGGCAATAAGAAGTGATGGCGAGGGTTTGAAATTTGATATACGTTGGCCTGGGAAAGCCTCAAGTACCTGAAAAGGTACTTGAAAAAAGACAAAGGGAGTGAGGGATGGGAGATCAATCCATGTGTATGTATGGAGGAAGGGTGCTTCATACAGCAAGACCAGTGAAGGGGAGCAGAATTTGCCACCCCAAAATATACCTCTTTGGCATAAGGATTATTTTAGACTGATTATTGTTAAGAAACAGCAGACACAGGAGAAGCTCTGAAAACCGAGTAGAAATTACCCTTTTGTAAGAGATATTTACATTTATAAGGGAAATCTCCATTGGTAAGGATGTCTCTCCTTTTGTAGCAGGAAGAGAAGGATGAATAAATCTCCAGAAACACTTATCAATGGAGAAGGCAGAGACTTAAATCTGCACAACAACCTTACCCTGGTTTACTGTACTTTTCCTGTTCACCTCTCATAACTGCCCCTGCCCAACATCTTCTTTTGTCTTTAGCTTGAGGTGATACTTAAGGTGGTAGCTCAGGTCATTTCAGGGAGTTAGTTTTCCTGGGTCTCTCTCATGCACACAGGAGGTATACATGTTATTAAACTTCTGTTTATTTCTCTCCTGTCAATCTCTCTTTTATTACAGGGGGTCTCAGCCAGGAATCTAGAAGAGTAGAGGAACAATTATTTTTCCTCCCTCAAACTAGCAAATGCAAAGGTACTTAGGAGGTAATTTCAGTAGCCTGTTTGAGGAATAACAAGGCCTATGGCTGAAACAAAGGGAACAAAGGGTAAGTGAGGTAAGAGGGGGCTAGATAATGCAGTGCTTTAAAGGAACTGTAAGTACTTTGTCTTTAGTATCCGCTAAGCTATTAGCATGTTTGAGAAGGGACATAATTTAACATAGATTTTAATAAGACCTCCATGGATCCCTATGCTGTGTTAAGAGTGAGCTAAAGATTGTAACATATTCTCCATGATCTCTCTGCTTTGGGATATCCTATTCGCTCCCTCCTCTGAGCTGCTCCAATTAATCCAAGAAGGCTTAACTCATGTGTTTCCTTTCCTTAAATCATTTGCTGATGTTCCCTTCATGGAGAAGATATAACAAAGGTACAGCATTGGGGTATTTAAAGTGGAAGTGCATGTGTTTATAGTACCTTGACATACAAAGTGAGACCTAGACACCTGCTAAATGCTATAGTGATTGGACTACATGAAGTAATTTTAGGTCCTAAAACCCTAAAGGAAGTAATTAATTTGCATCAGATATGTTTTCTCAAATATAAGAAGAGAAAGCTTGATCTGATGCATCAACATTAAATGTTGTCTTTACTATTTGCACAATATTAAGTGTAGAGCTAAATTCTAATGTTCAAAATATCATTGACTTTAAAAGAATTTCAAGTAACATCACTTAGTATAAGCCTCATTATTAAAACATAATCACAGAGTAAACTACTGTTTCTCTACCCCTCTCTCCCACCACCCCCCTTGCATGTTTGCATGTCATTCATGGATGTCATTAGCAATCATGCTATAAATTCTCAGCAAGATGAGCTAGGTGTTTGGAATAGTTTTTCTACTGGAAAGTTACTTTGTTTTTTTTTTTCCTTAAAGACTGGCTCCTGAGCTAACATCTGTTGCCAATCTTTTTTTATCCCTTCTTCTTCTCCCCAAAGCCCCCTGGAACATAGTTGTATATTCTAGTTGTAGGTGCTTCTGGTTGTGCTATGTGGGACACCACCTCAGTATGGCCTGACAAGTGATGCCATGTCCGTGCCCAGGATCTAAACCGGTGAAACCCCGGGCCGCTGAAGAAGAGTGCATGAACTTAACCACTCAGCCATGGGGCTGGTCCTAGAACGTCTCTTTCGATTACCAGTTTGGGCTTTAAATTTTTGTAAATAATCATAAAATAACCATTTGGATTTTTTTTCTCCAATATGATTTAGCAGGCTATCCTGTGAACATTCATAGCTAACTCCCCTAATACTTCATTCCAAATTAAATAGCTATTAGAAGAACTGATCCACTCAAGTTCTCCCCTGACAAAGATCTCCTCAAGATCTTTGATTTCTACCCTTTAATATAGTTAGAAACTTTAGTTTTCTCCTAGACTAACACATTTCTGAAAATGGTTTATCACTTAAAAGTACTAATTCACTAACCAGAAGTCAAAAGGATAATTTCTAAAGGAAAATTCAAGCCCTGAAGTATGTAACCTGTAAAACAAATAGAAAGGAATAAAAATTGCAAGAGAAAAAAATTAGTCAACAGAAACTGCCTTTATCAATTAATTGGGTGAATCCATGAACCTTTAGAAGAAGATGAAGGGAAAATTAACTATGATCAGCTATTTATTTTGGCAAGCATGCTATCACTTTAACACACTTAAAGCTAAATTTAAACTGTCAATTCAACATTATCATTAAGGAACTATTTACTTTCTTTTGGTTTCAACTTTTGTATCTATTTGTCTTTTGGTTTTTTGGATATTTAGAATGCATATTTTCTCTGCCTCCCTGCTCTCCATGCCAGGTGATCTTGGTAAAATGAAAACGAGACCCTTGTTACTGAGCAAGGGCTCACCACCTAATGCGCACAGAAGCTAACACTGTGGCACACCAGCTTTTGAAGAAAGAAAGACTTTATTGCAAGATCAATCTGCAAGAAGACAGGAGGCATAAGCTCTCAGATCTGTCTCCTTGATCCAGCACTTGGGGCAAAATTTGTGGGATGAAGGGCAGGGTGGTCTGAAGTGTGGAGCTAGATGACTGGAGGTAAGGAGAAGTGAGATAATTGATGATCCATGCAAGCATAATCAAGCTTCATGGCTCTTCATAAGACGCATGTTCACAAAAAGGTGGTATTAATGTGATCTCAGGGTGGAGTTTTCAGCCTGTTCACAGCAAAAGGGTCACTTAAGGGGTATTTGTGCAGGCCCAGTTGATGAGTTGTTGGTCTCAACTGGCCTGAACTGGACAGGGGGTCATTTCTCACTTCCTGAAAAACTACTCTTAATTACTCTGTTGATAAGATAGGCTCAGTTTGGACTGATCCTAGAGGGCCTGTGGTTATGCCATGACTCTGCTAGCATGATAACACATCTGAAGTATATTTCTAAGGTATTCTGTATTAGGAGAAGAGTTTGTCTACTAAAATCATGGTCCTAAGATTAGCAATATCAACATCACCTGGAATGTTTTACAAATACAAATTCATGAGCCCTGCCAGATGAGTCAGAATCTCTGAGGATGGGGCTCTCAGGAGTAATTGTTTTAAAAATCTCTCCAGGTGATTCTTATGTACCTAAAGTTTAAGAAGCCTTCGTCTAGCAGACATTTTCCTTTAAGAAAGCACTCTGAAGACGTGCATGCTTCTTCATCAAGGAGAAAACCAAATGAAATGAGCAGATTAAAAGGCAAGACTCCTGGTGGAAAGTAGATGGGCAAACATGCTAGAACATTGTGAGGTGTGAGAAGGAGGATAAAAAACCAGATAGGAGGAGCACCATGGTTCTCCAAGGTAGGCTCTTATGGTCTAGTGTGTGGTGTTACTTGTGCTATGTGTATAGTGATGTTCTGAGAGTAATGTTTTATTTCTGGTAATGAACTGTCTGCATCTTCCTGATATTTCAAATGCCAGAGGGATGCCAAAGGCATTACAGTTACTAATGCATCAACAGAGTTGAGATACATGGAGTTGCATGATCCTTTCAACATTGATTGCTTAAGAGAAAAGTACTATAACCACAGGCCTACTAGAGCCAGTTCAAACTGACCTCATCTCTTATCAACAGTGATTAAGAGTTGTTTTTCAGAAAATTTGTAAAGTCACATAACAAGAGCATGTGCAGAAAAGAAAATATTGACCTGAAATGACCACAGAACAAAAGATTCTCCTTTCCACAGAACCAAAGGACCAGGACATGAATGGAACTTGAAAGTCAGACTCTCATTAGAGGCAAGGAGTCCATCATACAGGAAGATCCAGTGTTAGAGACTCCTTCCTCATCTTATGATAAATATTTAAAACCTCATCGTAAATGTTTAGAACCTTACCATAAATGCTTACAGCCCACCAATCAAAACCTACCCCACCAGCATTTCCATGTGCCAGCCTGTTCTACATAACCTCTTAAATTTTGCCCCAAATCTTGAATTGGGACAACAGATCTGAGATATACCTCCTGTATCCTTGCATATCGATCTAGCAAGAAAGCTGTTTTCTTTTCCCAAAAGCTGATGCCATAATAATTGGCTTTTTAAATGCACGTTGGGTAAAAGAACCCCGTCTTTGTGCAGTGACAGTATTTACATAAAAACATTATGTAACATTGTATTGCCAACACACAGCAGTGACATTCCTAAGTGTTAAAGGGATTATATTATCTGCTGTATGTGTTCATGAAAAACCAGTAGTAGTGGTGGTGGTGATAACTAAAATATATTTTCATAGAATTTATTACTTTACATAAAATATTCCTTTACATTATCTCATTTTGTCCTTACAAATATAAGCTAAACTTAGGGAAAAAGAAAGATCCCAAGAACCAAGAACGGCTTACTGATTTGCTCAGCATTATAGCTAGAAAATTGCAGACCCAGAAACTGAACTCATATTTTCAGAGTCTTTGTTCAGAATTTTCTCTTTGGGCCTATGGTCCTCAAAATATGATTCACAGAATCCTATGCATCAATGAGACTCTTTCAGGTGATCTGTGAGTTTTGAATAACCAATAATAATACAAAAAATTATTTCTCCTTTTCACCATGTTAATATTTGCACTGAAGTTACAAAAGCAAGAATGGATAAAAGAGCTGGCACCTTAGGACAAATAAGGCAGTGGCGCCAAAATGAACACACACTATTTAAAAAAAAAAAAAAGCTGGTTTCACTTGAGAATATCCTGGGAAAAGTAGGAAAAAATATTAATTTTCCCAAACTTTGATTACACATCTTTTAATACTTCATGTGTTGAAATGGGAAGTATACAGAAAGCATTTCTGCTGCATAGCAAAGTAAATGATTGTCCAAGGGAAAACATTTATGCAGTTGTTTGAGTTTTGAGCTAGGGTAGATATTTTTTATTTTGTTCATGGAACATTCTTTTTACTTGAAGGAACTACTGACAGACAAATAATGGTCATTCAGACTTGGGTATTTGGAAGACATTGTCTCAAAATAATTAAAGTGAGCCTGCCACTTCAAGGAAAGCAACTGACAATATTTGTTGCCAATGAAAAGTTTTGAGATTTCATGCAAAAATTAGAATTTTGGAAAACTTGTAAATACTTCCGTAAGCTTGACAGCTTCTCAATACTTAAAAGACTTTCCTGATGAAAACAGTAGTAATATTAATGAATACAATTTTTATATCACATAATGAAATGTCAGTAAACCAAAATTCTCCAATGACCAATGCTTGATGTTGCAAAATTACACATGTGTAAAAAGCTACATTAAAAGTGCAAGCTGTATCAATGGATTTTAATGTAACAGAGTACAAAAAGTCCATTGATATAGTTTGATTCCACATTGCAACTTTTATGAAGGCATCACTTGTGAAATTTGAGTATAATACTAAAGAAGAGTATCCAAAATTGCCTTAAGGCTATTAAAATATTCCCTTTCTAAATACTTCTCTATGAGAGGCCGTATTTTGTTCATATATGTACTTCTATCAAAACAACATACAACAACGGATTGAATGTAAACGAATCTATGAGAATTCACCTGTATTCTATTAAGCTAGACATTTAAAAAATTTGCAAAAATGTAAAACAATGCTATTCTTCTCAGTAAATGTTTTATTATATTTTGTTAAATATAGTTCTTTTTTAACTCAATTTATTTAAACTGAAAAAAAAAACAAAAACAGTTCATCCATTTCTTCCACCCTCATCCACTAAACATAGTTCTTTTAGAAGTTTTTTAAATTTCTGTTTTAATATCTAATAGGGTGAATAAATATGCCCCCCCAAAAAAGCTCTTTGAGAGTCTTCAATAATATTTAAGAATATAAAGAGGTCCTGTGACCAAAATGTTTGAGGACCAGCTATAATATACCAAGTGGTAGCAGTGAAAAGTAGTATTCTACATTTGTATAGTTCTTCCTATCAAAAATGTTCTTTTCAAAAAATTATTATAGAAAACTTTGATAACTTAAGATAACCTACTTTTGTATACAGATGTGTATACTGTGGCATAAATAATTACTTTAAAAGGATTAATTGTGGAGTTTGTCATGTCTCTTATGCTATGAGGGTTAATTTTAGCAGGCCTACAATTGGCCTGAGCTGTTTTGCTGAAGTAAGAAATGTACCTGCCCAGTGTTGACGAATAGTCAAAGCATGAAACATATTGATTAATAGTGTTATTTTGTAACCATAGTTCAAGGGGAAATTTGGGGTAATTTATACAAATTTATCAACATTATTTACTGATTACTAGAGATTGATAGTTTACACCCGGTTTAGGGAAAACACTGCCCCCACCCCCACCCCCTAGAGCACTCCCAGAGGGCTCTGACATTGGAGCTGGTTACATAGCAGGAATATGCCTAAGTGAATGGAATTGTGTTAGAAGCCCAAGCTGAGGCTCCTGGCGTCAAGGTGTCCTGTGTACACCTCAATGGTTCCTGAGATAAATTGTGTCTTGGTATGCCCCTTAAAGAAGGAAGAAGATGGATGCTTGAACCTGTTGTCTTCAGACCCTTACTGTGAGGCAGTCTTTGGCTGTGATGCATAGCCTGTCTTTAATGCTATTTCTATATCATCTCCTTTTCTTGCAATAAACTGTAGATTTGTAAGCCAGGACATTTTGGTTCTATGAGTCTTCTTTAGCAATCAAACCTTTTCTGGTTGGTTGCCACCATTCATACATCAACCAATAAAATTCACTAAGAATAACAACAACCATGTGTTATTTCTTTAGAATCTATAAATAAATTTACTAATGTTATTTTAGCATATTAGCTATTTGTTAATATTTCTGGTTGCTGTGTGTTGAAGTATATACTCTAAAATATATCAATTAAACCATTTGTTATTAACATCATAAAATCATCTAGTAAGAAAGAGGTATATATTACTACTGTATCTACCTGTTAGTATAGTTTTGACAGCAAGTATAGTAATTATCTTACTTACCAAAAAGTCTGGAGAGAAGGATCTCCAGGATAAATTTAGACATTCAGTAACGTCATTAAGTATTCAGACTCTTGCCAAAATGATCTTCCTCTGCACTAAGAGTACTGAGTTTTCATCCTCAGGATTATTACCTCATGGAGATGGTCAGGCCATATAGGTATCACATTTACACACAAGCAGGGTCAAGTAGATAAGGGGTTTTCTTTTGTTTTGTTTTCATTCATGTCTCTAACTCTTTTAATCAAGGAGGAAACTCCTTCTCAGAGACCCTCCCTTCCTTCTACACATCCTTGCCTTTGGGCAGAATTTAGTTACATGGACATGCATAGCAGTCCCAGTGGCTGGGACCAGGAAGACAAGCATTTCAGCCTCCATCATGGATGGCAGGCTTTGCTGTCAAGTAGGATGAGGGAAAGAAAGTACTCGTGGTGTGCAAATACCTATTACTGTTACAGTTCAGTACAGGTGTGTGAGTCCCTAGAGTCACATGTTAGGTGTAAAGAGGGAAATTTATAGGGGATGGTAAAATAGTATAAAATCCCTCAGATCCAACTAAGTGGATGACTTTCCTCTCTGTTTAAGCATGATCTTGGACAGGTTATTTTTCTGAAATTCTGCTATGTTGATGCCTCTTTTTCTTAAACACCTAAATAAATCATCTTTCAAGTTCCAAGTCAAATATCATTTCCCCTTTGAAATTTTTCTAGACACCAAAAAAAAGAAGTTTCTCCCTTCTATGAGAACTTACAGTATTGTGGCCAAGCCACTATTATAGAACTAGTTGTATTGAAATGATCTATGTACATTCTGACTGCCCTGGTAGATTGAGGTCCTGTAGGAAAGAACTGTAATTTATTTTTATATGCCTAGTGCATTATCAGCTTCCATGTAATAGGTATATTATTACCTGTGGATTAGATGAAAAACAGATGATTGAAACCGTATTTTTCACAAAGACTATAAAATGGAGTTGAAGAAAACGGGAAAAAGGACTGTTCATTCAACACCACTTCTTAATGACCATACAAGGCTACGTATAGGGCATTATAGACAAATGGGTCCATGTTAGACTCTTTCAAACCATGAATCTCTCCATTTATGGGTTGAGTAGGCTGTAAGACACTAATGACATAAACTGTGTGATTAAATAGGATTGATAATATATACATCTCTTTTATGTGTGAAGCATATTTGACCTTTGGGTTTAACTGCTATAGCCTACTATTTATATCTAAAAATTATTAACAAGAAAATACCAGGCATCCTCAGTAGTAAAAACAGCTTCTTCAACTAAAATAACCAGCATTAAAATAAAAGAGCTACAAATATGCATGTTTTGCAATATAAACCCAAATGTCCCCTATGGTATAATTAAACCAATCCTTAGCATCAGAGAAGGCTTTTCGTCTGTGGATCTCAAAGTGATGCATACATTATGAATTCCACAATAATGCCTCTGAGATAGAAAAGTCATAGATTAGGAAACTGAGATTTGGGGTTCATTTGCTAAAGGCTATAACACTAGGAGGCTTCAGAGATGGGTTTAAAGGGCAAATAATATTCTCCTTATCCGCTTTTTAGGTCGCTAGAGTTCTCATCATCGTATAAAAACATGTCTTAATAAGCAGCCAAGTGTCCATGGTACAGTGCTGGGCACTGAACACATTTAATGAACACAATTCATACTATGGACTCAAATCTAAGGCAGAAAATGTAGATGCAGATAAATTTCAAAAAAAAAACATAACAAGACTTGTGATACAGCATTTGTTGGCAGTTGAACAATTATGAAAATATTAAGTAAAGATTTAATTGATGTCTCAGAGTATAATGGCACCGACTTGACGTGTGTGTGTATATATATATATATATATAGTTATATATAATAAGAATTATATATATGATGTTATGGGTAGAAAGGGAGGGACAAGAGGTGGTAGGGATGGAAGGAGGGAAGTAGGGGTGGAGGCAGAGGAAGAGGGAGGGAGGAGGGGTATTTTGGGTTATACCTTCATTCTAAATATATTATTCTGATTTAAATCAGGAATAACATGGAAAAACGTGAACACAGGAATGCAAACTCAAAGGAGGACTGAAGGAAGGTAAGATGGGCATGTAAAAATGAATGTATGAATTAAGAACTCTCTGTATGCTCACATACAAAAAAAACTTTATTAATTGAAGTGTTTTATTATCTTTTGAGGAAAATTCATATCATGTCCCTGTATGACCACTGATATAGTCCAAAACAGAAATGGTATTTTCTTTGCAACAGGGGATTAACTGTACTTAAAAATAATCATTAGTACCCTTAAACCTCTTTACATCTTCATTGCCAATACTTGAGCAATAAAATGCTGAACAAAATAAATTCATGTACTCACAAAACATTTGTATGTCTTCTATACACTTTCTAGAAACAATTCCTTAATTGCATGAACAGTCTTGAAAGATTTTTAAATAGTATTTTACTATCTAAAGTTTTTCTTGATGATGCACTCCTTAGGCAAAACTTTACCTTTGCGCTGAAACTTCTTAAAAGATAGGCCTCTGGGGACTTTATCCGCTAGAGTCCTATCCTATCCACTTGGCATTTGGAAAATGCAGCTAATAACAAAGTAATAGCTTGCTCCTAGAAATAACCCTGGAGCCCCAGGAGAAGCATTCAACGTGCCATAAATCTCCTCCAGCACACAGCACACCAGTGCAATTCACCCTTTGATCCTAACTGGTAACTACAAATCTCTCCAAGGCAAATTAAACCTTAAGGAAGAAAGGCCCAACTTTGGGATTCCCAGGAAGCCATTTGGCAAAATTGTTACAGAATGTAATCAGTAGCTATGTACTGGAGACTGACCTCCCTCAAAAGTCTCTGAAATCACCACTGCCCTTCAAAGATAATATCATAATTGATGTAATTGTTGCTTTGCCGAATATTCATCTTCACAATTTTGTACATGGAAAAATATGTTTATAATTTTGAAAAACAAATATATTTCAGAGTAGGCTACACTATAGGTAATTTACTTTTTTAAGACAATGCTTTTTGTACTTAGACTTTTGGTGCACCTTTGTCTTTACCACTTACCTGGTACCATTTTCTAATTTGATGTAACAAATTACTGTAAACAGGGTTTAAACAATGCCCATTTACTTGCTCATAGTACTGTAAGTCAGAGGTCTGGGCACAATGTGGTTGGGTTCTCTGCTTAGTGTATCACAAGGCTGAAATAAAGGTGTCACTAGCTACTTTCTGGAGCTTTGGGTCTCTTCTAACCTCATCCAGGTTGGTAGAATTTAGACTTAAACATAAGACCTGAAACCATAAAGCTCCTAGAAGAAAACATAGGGGACATTGGTCTTGGCAATGACTTTTTGGATATGACACCAAAAACTCAGGCAACAAAAGCAAAACTAAAGAAGTGGGACTACATCAAACTAAAAAAACTTCTGCACAGCAAAGGAACATCAACAAAATGAAAGGCCAACCTATGAAATGGGAGAAAATATTTGCAAACCGTATATCCAGTAAAGGGTTACTATAAAAAATATAAGGAACTCTTACAACTTAATAACAAAAAAAAGTAACTAAAAAAATGGACAAAGGACTTGAATAGACATTTTTCAAAAGAAAACATATAGGTGGCCAACAAGTACATGAAAAGATGCTCAACATCACTAATCAACAGGGAAATGCAAGTCAAAAACAACAATGAGATATCACCTCACACCTATTAGGATGGCTATTATCAAAAAAATGAGAGATGACAAATGTTGACAAGGATGTGGAGAAAAGGGAATCCTGGTACACTGTTGGTGGGAATGTAAACTGGTACAGCTGTTGTGGAAAACGGTATGGAGGTTCCTCAAAAAATTAAAAACAGAGCTACCATATGATCTAGCAATCCCATTTCTGGGTATATATCTGAAGGAAATGAAATCACTATATCAAAGAGATATCTGTACCCCCATGTTCATTGCAGTATTATTCAAAATAGCTAAGATGTAGAAACAACCTAAGCTGAATGGATGAAGAAAATTTGATATGTGTATTTCGTATTGTGTATCCATTTTGTGTATGTATATATGTGACAACATAGATGGATCTCGAGGGCATTATGCTAAGTGAAATAAGACGAAGAAAGACAAATACTGTGTAGTATCACTTATATGTGGGATCTTAAAAAAAAAAAAGGCCAAACTTATAGAAACAGAGAGTGCAACAGTGATTGCTGGGGGCCGGAGGGTGGGCGAAATGGGTAGATGTTGATCAAAGGGTGCAAACTTTCAGTTATAAGATGAATAAGTTCTGAGGTTCTAATGTATGGCATGGTGATTAGTTAATAATACTGTATTGTATACTTGTAATTTGCTAAGAGATTAGATCTTAAGCATTCATTCCAAAAATAATTAAAAAGTTAACTATGTGAAGTGATGGATATTACTAGTTAACTTGATTGTTGCAATCATTTCACAATATATATGTATATCAAATAATCACATTTTGCACTTTAAATATATAATTTTATTTGTTAATTATACCTCAATAAACCTGGAAAAAAATTTAGAGCCTTGCTGCCTAAGGGTCACTCTCGGTGTCCCCTCTGAGTTCCTAGAGGCTGCTTACTCTCCTTGCAAGGCAGCTATCTCCATCTTCAAAGCCAGCAATGGAGACTCTTCCCTCATTGCTTAAATCTCTGAATTACTCTGACTCTGACCTCCAGATCCAGGTTTAAAGAGCTCCTGTGATTAGATCAGGCCCATCTGGATAATCTCCCTTTCTTAAAGTCAACTATGCCCTGTAAGGCAACCTAATCACAGAGCAAAATCCATTGTCCCAGTCCCAGTGATTATCCATGTTGTGTACACCAGAGAGCTGAGATCTTGAGGAATATCTTAAGGCCTGGTACCTGGATTATTATTGCAACTTCTTTCTTGTCTTTAACAGATAAAAATCCACCCAGACATCAGATTAGGATCCTTTTTACATAGTATCCAATGAAATTTTGAAATCTGATTAAAGTTCTTGATAGTGTTCTTTCACAAAGCAAATTATAAATGCCAGTATTTCATTAAACATGTTTCTCCATTCTTTTGCCTTAAGGAAGGCCAGATGGTTAAATCGAACCCAGAAGTAAAGAATGTATTTTGAATTTTTTTCATTATATTGAAGCTATATCTTTTGTTTACACACTATGCGTAAAATCACAATAGTGTGTCTACAATGTTGCCTTAAGTATGAGAGATATATATGAATATTTTCTCTTTAAAAGAAATATTTCCTTTGTATAAAAGTGATTATTTTGCACAAGGGCAGAGCTTGTCCTATAGGTTTTTATAAGAGTTATGATAACTCAGTCCACGCTAAATGTTCTGCTTCAGGCAAAGATATTTTCTCTCTACTTTAAAAATTGAACAAAAATAAATTATTAAGTGTAATTTCTCAAATTATACAAAATGATCATTATCACTTTTAAAATAGCATGTCAGTGTCATCACAAGTTTAAGATTCTACATAATTGTTCTCTCTGAATACAGAAAGAAAAAAATAATTTGTCAATTACTGTTGAGCAAGAAAAAATTTGTTGCTTTTGCCAATTTGAATCTGATTGAGTGAGCTCTATGGAAGATAGGAGGAAGTGGAACCGTTATTACTGCTACATAGATGGAGTTCTGAACATTAGTCTAGCATATTCTTTAAAACTTAACTTTCTTTTATTTTTACTTAAATAGTGTGATTTAAGGAATCCCGATAAAGTAGAAAAGACTCCTGAAGGTGAATATATCCTGACTTTAATTTAGAATGCTACTAATAATCATCTATTGAGTGCTGATGTACGCTAGAAAATGTCTATTATGTCATTTAAACTTAACACTCCAAGGCAGTACCTCTAAAAGATAAAATCTTTTAAAAATATAACTGCTATATCATTATCCCACCTAAAATTTAAATAAAACCCTAATTCCTTAAAGTAATATAATCCATTCAGTGTTTGAATTTTCCAAATTTCTGTATACAATTTTAATAGTTAATTTGTTTGAATGGGAATCAAAATAACATTCACAAGTTGCAATTGGTATCTCTTTACTCTATAACCCCACCTTTTTTCCTTTCAAATTTTATATAGAAAAAAATCAATCTCTTTTTGCAGTTTTCTACAAGATGTAATTGTCTGATTATATCCACGCAATGTTGTTTATTATGTCCCTTTGTCTTCCGTATTTAGCAACAGCTGGTAGTCAGATTGAGACAGGCTAGCTCAGCTTCAGGTTTGACTTTTTTACAAGACCACTTTAGAAGTGATTAAGCACCTGAGTTTTTTGGACTCACATGCTTTTAGACAGTTTTTAGTTGTGATGCATATACTGACTTTAATGATTTTGCTATATTGTATCTTTTTCCTGTAATAAATTGTAGATTTATAAGCAGTGCCATTTTGAGTACTATAAGCCTTCTTTAGGCAATTTAACTCTGTTTAACTGCCACCATTAGTGCAAGATCTATGTAGATAATCTTCCTTTCATCAACGTTTTGTTACACTAAGCAATAGCTTGTAAAGGAAGCGTGAAAAAGGTTTGAGTCTTTCCCTTTACCAGTTTCAAAATAATAACTTGATTACTTAGCATCCTCCAAAGGTGACGGATGGACTTTATCTTTCTTAAATGCCATTACAAATTTCTGAATGTAAGCACACTTGAAATGTTTCAACCCACTGCAGTTTTTATTTGATTGTTGCTTAAATTGTGCCAACTTTGGCTAGTGGGAGATGACTCAGGTTGGCTTCTGAAATATTTTCCTACACCCTCAATAATTTTTGAAATCTCCCTTGCTTTCCAGTATGACAAGATGATCCAGGCTACTCTTACATATTTTCTACATTGGACTGGTGGAATCAGCCATTTCTTTAGAGATTCCCATTCCCATTAATAGGAAATGGTATTTAGAGACCACAGTCTGGGTGCTAGTGGTACAAAATGCTACTGGGTTAGTCCTTGTTACTAAGCCTTTTCAGTGAACAGAACTATGAAATGCATTTTTAAGTGAATTTTATACCAAGTCTTTCAATTCAAATTCATAACTATAGGAAGGTTTTGACTTAACCTCAGAAATTTTACATTTCTTTTTTTCTCACATCAAAAAAAAATCCCCGTTTCCAATAGCACCAACATAATTTTTCATTTTCTTTAGCACGTAACTATCTTTGAATAACAATACCAACATTACAAAAAACAACTACTGATTACCGAAAACCGTTTGAGGGTTTTTTTTTTTCTCAGTTCCTTTTGTCCTTAGAGTACATGTCACTAAGTATATATCGTCAAATTATTGTGCTTTAGAGTAGCTTGAAATAGTTTCTTTTGGTGTGGCTAATGCATCAACTCACTATAGAATTTGACTGTTTTATTTCACATAGTTTATGATATTCAGGTGTGGCTTTTTGTTTAATTGTGTTTTATAATTATATGAAATATGTGCATGCTTCCAAAGATAAATACAAAAATCAAAGTATAGCAAGATAACTAGTTTCTATCTTTGTCACTTCTTTGTAAACTTTTTGATTAGGCAAAATTTTTTCATATTTTTGTGTTGAGTGGAACCATACTGTGCACACTTTTCTTAAAGTTACTTTTCTTTTAAGTTAGAAATATATCCTGGATATAATTCCATGAAAGTATAGAAAGATACACTTCATTCCTTTTTATAGCTGCATAGTTATTCCCTTGAGTGGGTTGCCATAGTTAATTTAACCATTCATCTAATAATTGGCTTTTAAAGTTTTTTCCCCACTTCTTTGCTATTAAAAATAGTCTTTGGGGGCTGGCCCAGTGGCATAGCAGTTAAGTTCGCACGTTCCACTTCTCGGTAGCCCGGGGTTCGCCAGTTTGGATCCCGGGTGCGGACATGGCACCGCTTGGCAAAAGCCATGCTGTGGTAGGCGTCCAGTGTATAAAGTAGAGGAAGATGGGCATGGATGTTAGCTCAGGGCCAGTCTTCCTCAGCAAAAAGAGGAGGATTGGCAGTAGTTAGCTCAGGGCTAATCTTCCTCAAAAAAAAAAGTCTTGTAGTGCACAGCCTTACATGTGTTTTGCTAATATTGTATTTTTGCCCTGTGTCCTGGTATTCCTGGTAAATTTGATATACATTGTGCATGAAATATTGCAGGGTTAATTTAGGGATCTAGAGTATTTTATCTTTCGTCCAAGAGGATTTTCATTTCCTTCTGGCAAAACTTAGAATAGACATGCATCACCTTAATCCTATCTTGGATTGAACCAATTCAAAGCTGATTTTAGTCTTCCTGAAGGCTGGTCTGTTTCTGGGTTGCCGTTTTTCCTAAGCTGTAGCCCCTAGCAGATCCAAAAACAAATTCTTAAGTGATTTCTGGAGCCGTTCTTTCTGGCATTCTCTGAACTCCTGAGCTCTATGGAACTTCCTATAGCTCTACTCAACTCCTCAGCCTTATACCCCCTACTCTACACTACACTGCTTGCCCTGTAAACTTTGTGTTGCTTAGTAATTTTCACATGCCTCAAGGGGAAAAAGCCATGCACTTCCGTTTTCTCTCAAATCTTGGGTGGCAGATCCTGGATATCCTGGTAGCTCTCTGATTCCTTCAAATAGATTTTTCTTAAATTTATTAAGATTCCTTCTTCGTTCTTAGTAGAAGATTTAAACTTATGCAAGCTATACTGTCATAGCTAGAGGTAGAAGTCAGTAACAAAGTTTTAAGTAAAATCTTGTTGTATTAATCTTTAGTGAAGTGGTGGGAAAATATTCTTAAAGAAGTAGAGTTAAAGACAGTAAGTATCAACATACCACTTAAGGATTTTTGCTGTAAGAGAGGTAATCACAGAAATGGGGGAATGACTGGTCAAGGACAGTCTATTTTTTTCTTGTTCTTTTATTAAGATGGGGAAAATGACAGAATGCCTGTGTGATGATGAAAATGATGTAGCAGAGAGGAAAAATTAATCAAGCAAGAGAGAGAGGAAGGCAAAGCTCTTAAAGAGACAGAAGGGAGTGGAATTTACTGTGCAGTGTAGGAGTCGGCCTCATATCAGAGCACCTTACACAGGTCAACCATTTTAATAAGAGGGAAGGCAGAAAATGCGTGTACAGATGTACGTAAGTTGGTACATCTGGTAGTGGAAATAAAAGGAGGAGGGTGTGGTTCTCCTGATTTACTTTTTTATTTGATTGAGAAGTCATCACATTGATGGTGTAGGGCATAGGGTATAAGAGATATTGATGATTGGCAGAGAAAGTATAAAAAATCCTCTTGAAGAGTGAGAAAGTGATTTGTCCAATGATATAGTAGATTTACCAGGAAGTACAGAGGATCCCTTGGGATTTACAGTCACACAGTTAAAGTGGGATTGGTTAGTCTGTATGTTTTTCTCTGTCTCATACAGCTGCTTGAGGGCAAGCATGATTAGACAAAAGATGGATTTAATTAGGGCTAGGATTTTGACTGGTGTGTGCAACAGGAGTTAAGAGTCAAAAGGTTTTGGGGTACTTATTTTTTAGTAGGCAAGGAATTTAAGTTGAGCAATGGTAAAACAAGGACATAAAATGGTGAACACTGAAATGTGATTGGATCAATGGATTGAATGCATTAATTGCATCAAAGAACTATTGGAATGAGAGGGCTAGGAGAAAATATATGAAAGACAGGTGTTATTACTCAGATTAAGGAGATTAAAATTTGCATACTCACTGTGCCTCTACCCCATCCTCTACTCAGAATGTTCCCCAGCATAGCTGTGAATTCTAGGAAGGAGACGTCTGAGGCCTGAAGAAAGATCTATATTCATAGGGGCTCAAAGAACTCAGCTGTGGCCCTCTTCTCCGAAAGATCTGGGCACGAGAAGCAGAAGTCATTTTCCCACTAGAGAAAAAGATAAAATGGTGTTAGTGATCCTCAGGAGATGGTGGCAGGGAGTAACCTGCCAATGTGGAGGCAGCAGGTTCTTTTCATAGATAGTTCTTGATTTCTTGAAATTCACATAATTCTCTTTTGAAGTGCCTATCATTTTTGTTCATCCTTGTAACTTTTGCTTTTCCTCAATTTTTAACTGATCTCACTCTGTCAAATGTTTCAAGGTATGGTTCAAGCAATTTTTCACCAACACCTTCCCAGAATTCTTATTTCCTGCATCATTTGCAAGATCTACAAATTTCACCTTTTCTTTTTTTTTTATTTAAATGCACATTTAAGTTTTATACTTCTCAATTCATAATATACTATCATCATTAGTCTGTATAAGACACTTTTCCTCCTTTCTATCTGCTTTCCCTACCTCCTTTCATTCTTTCTCTTTTCCCCTTCATTCCATTCCTATTTCTTTCTACAACTGAAGATGTATTCTAATATATTTGATTGTATCTTTTATAGGTCTTGTTTATGAGCAACTATTTTTAATTTGTATAAGTGATATTATATCTCATTCTGGGTTTTGGGTTTTTTTTTTTTTGCTTTGCTCTTACTAAGTACTATGTTTTAGGTTCCACCCATGTAATTATGCCATAGAATTCATTGCTTCTGACTATTGCAAAGTACTCAGTGGTATACAATGGTTAATTTTTATCTATCTACTCTTCCAGCTTTGGACAATCAGATTACCTCATTATCTCCATCTTCCATCAATTTCCAGACACCATAAATAATAATTCCATGATGGTCATCATGCCTGTTCACCTTAAAGTGGAATTGCTGCAGTTTAGAGTATCCTTATACTTAATTTTACTAGATCAGATGGCACCATTTTATGCTCACACCAGCAATGAATGAACAATCCTAAATCCTGTATCTACCAATATTTGGAATGATTCTACTTTCTGATTTTTGCAGTCACTGAAATTTTGCGTTGCAATAGAATTGTACTGTGTTTGAAGATAATGGGGTAAAGAATGGGCATAGTAGCAGGCAGTGGCTCTTGGTATACGGAAGGAAGAGCTTTGCATTCCCTGCCTCCACCCCACCCCCTGCCTCAGTAGACTGTAGAAGAAAAACCATCTTACCTGTACCTCGTACAAGAGATCCTAGAGATATTTATGTAACACATGAAAGCCTTCTTGGTGTCTTCATTGTAAAATTTTAGCAGAAGAACTCAATGAAGACTGGACATACAGCTAATAAAATAGATAGGGAGCTCAGCATGTCCAATTTAGGACACTGCTGTAGATAATACATTTGTACTCACAAGAGGGTGAACCTAACAAAGGAACTAATAGTATTTTGAGCGCTCATTATGTCCTAGGTGCTTAGATAATTGTGTTTATATAGGGAATCTCTTTTGAGTCTCACAACAGCCCTCAAAGGCAGGATTTCTTAACCTCAGAACTACTAACATTTGGGGCAAGATAATTCTTTGATTTTTGTGGGGAGGTGTCCTGTGCATTGTAGGATGTTTAGCAGCAAACATGTTCTCTACCCACTAGATGCCAATAGCAACCCTTCCAGTTGTGACAACCTAAAATGTCTCCTGACATTTCCAAGTGTCCCTTCAAGGGGGAACTGAGATCCACTGCTTTAAGGTAATAATCATCACCCCTATTTGTCAGGTGAAGACACTGAAGTTCACAAAGCTTGAGCATCTTGGTCATAAAGCAAGGAAAACGAGGGGATGGGATTTGAATACAGATCATCCTTGCTTAAAATCTCCTGATATTTTCCTTATTCTATACTACCACCACCAACAATAATATTGTCTTAAATTTGCATAGTTCAGTTGTTTTCAACCATTTTTTCTGCTCCTATACACAAGAGGGATATAATATGACAAGAAAACCAGTGCAATAGGTAATTGGGACATTCTTTCCTCTCCACACTCCCATCCAGTTCCTTGAGAGGTACCATGGTGTGCATGGGTTTTCACTGATTATACAATTTATTTCACTGAATATTCACCATCTTTTAAGGTAGTAAGTTCAATTGTTATTTTTCTCCTTTTAAAAGGAATAAAAGAGGATCTAATTGTACTCAAGATTATAACAGAGATGTATTAACAAACCAGGTCTTCATAATCTTGGAACTCTATTCTTCCAACCATATCATACCAGCTAGGTAGAAAAAACTAAACTCGATAGCAAAAAACCCCAAATAATTCAATTAAAAAATGGACAAAGGACCTGAATAGACATTTTTCCAAAGAAGACATACAAATAACCAACAGGTACATGAAAAGTTATTCAACATCCCTAATCATCAGGGAAATGTAAATCAAAACCATGACAAGATAATCAACTCACACTTGTTAGGATGTCTATTATCAAAAAGATAAGAGATGACAAATATTGGCATCAATGTGGAGAAAAGGGAACCCTTGTGAACTGTTGGCAGGAATGTAAATTGGTGTATCCAATATGGAAAACACTATGGAGGTTCCTCAAAAACTGAAAATAGAACTACCATATGATCCAGCAATCTTACTTCTGGGTATATATCTGAAGGAAAGGAAATCACTATCTCGAAGACATACCCCACATTCATTGCAGCATTATTTACAACCGCCAAGATATGGAAACAGCCTAAATGTCCATTGATGGATGAATGGATAAAGAAAATGTGGTATATGTGTGTATACACACACAATGAGATATTATTCAGCCATAAGGAAACAGGAAATTCTGTCATTGGTGACAACATGATGGACCTAGAGGGCATTATGCTAAGTGAAATAAGTAAGACACAGAAAGACAAATATTGCATGGTCTCATTTATGCGTGGAATTTGAAAAAGAAAGCCAAACTCATAACAGGGAGCAGAATGGAGGTTTCTAGAGTGTGGGAGGTGAAGGAAAAGGGGAGATTAAAAAAGGTAGAATGGGGGGCTGGCCCCGTGGCCGAGTGGTTAAGTTCGCGCGCTCTGCTGCAGGAGGCCCAGTGTTTCGTTGGTTCGAATCCTGGGCGCGGACATGGCACTGCTCATCAAACCACGCTGAGGCAGCGTCCCACATGCCACAGCTAGCAGGACCCACAACGAAGAATATACAACTATGTACCGGGGGGCTTTTGGGAGAAAAAGGAAAAAAATAAAATCTTTAAAAAAAAAAAAAAAAGTAGAATGGTTGTTCCCAGGGGCTAGAAGTAGGGGGCCATAGGGAGTTACTGTTAATGGGTACATAATTTTTGCTTTGTGACATAAAAAGAGTTCTGGAGATAGTGGTGATGGTTGCACAGTAATATGAAGGTACTTAATACTACTAAACTGTACCCTTAAAAGTGGTTGAGATAGTAAATTTTATGTTATGTGTATTTACCACAAAAAAATTGAAAACAAATTAAGCGTCATATTTGGTAGTAAGACTATACAAGACAGGATTTTGCTTATCAAACAATTTTTATTAGCTTTATTTTACATAAGCCTGAAGTACCCAAACTTATACACATGTCAAAAATTTATACAATCTGGCAGGCTTACTAAAATGTTATTTTAAGAAAAAAGGCACGAAAGCAAGTAAAGCAAATTGTTGTAATGTGGGCCTGTTGCTTTATAGTTAGTATGTCTGGCCTAATTCCTTTTTAGTTCCATGGCATAATTACTACTGTTTGTTGCCGGGACAATGTTATTTATGGGCTGAACTCCCATCAAGAGGGTCTTCTTTCTCTGTCAGCAATGGCTTAATGAAATAGCCTTCCACCTTTTGAGATAGGCCTTTAAATTCTCTCTGTACAAATGGAAATGCTGTAGGTCATTTTCTTCTAATTGCTTGTGGACAAGGATTGACAAGCCACCACACAATTTAGCTTGATTGGCAGATTTTTCTCAGAACTAGTCCAAGCCTGAACCAGCAATTTCAGCACAAGATTTAGACGTCTTGTCAGAGCTTGCTGGTAAAAATTAGCTTTATTCTGGAGCTTTCCCAAAGAATTCTTTTTAAAAGAAAGAAAGATATATAACAATTCTTTAACACCAGATGTATTTTCTTTGTCTATCCTATGAAATATTTTTTTTAAATTGGCACCTGAGCTAATATCTGTTGCCAAATCTACTTTTCTTTCTTCTTCTTCTCCCCAAAGTCCCCCTAGTACATAGTTATATATTCTAGTTGTAGCTCCTTCTGGTTGTGCTATGTGGGCCACCGCCTTAGCATGGCTTGATGAGCCGTGCTAGGTCCATGCCCAGGATCTGAACCCTTGAAACCCTGGGCCCCCAAAGCAGAGCATGTGAACCCAACCAACTTGGCCATGGGCCTGGCCCCACCTGTGAAATAATTTTGATAAGTTGTTTTGTAGTTGTCATTTGGTGACGCCTTCATAATTCTAAAGAGAGAAACACATAACAGGGAAAATATTTTTGAGTTGAGATTATTTGTTAATTATATTTTTTTAAATATTAAGATTAAAATTATTAAGGATAAAAACGAAGATTTAAAAATATTTAATATATATTAAGTTATTGTGATATGCTATAAGAAATGGTTAAGGGTAATAAGTAAACGTATGTAACACTTTTTCTCTGACAGAAATGCTTCCCTTCTTTTGGTCTTGGTGTTATTTCTCAGTATTTCACCCATCTTTGCAAGGTGCCAAAAGTCTTCCTGTTAATTGAACTGACTGCAATATCTACCTCCACTTGGATCAGATCTTCTAAGGCACATTCTGAAAATGATTGAATTACACATTTGTTTTCTTTAAAAAAAGGTCAAAAGCTTTGAACAGCTATATCAATTGTTAGGTCAAAGTTTTTGAGATAAATAAAGAACAGACAGAAATAGTTCTTTAGATCAGCAGTCCTCAAACTCTTTGGTCTCAGGGGAACCATTTACACTCTTAAAAATTATGAAGGATCCCCAAAAGCTGTTTATATGGATCAAACCTATTGATGTTTACTATATTAGAAATTAAAACCAAAATGCATGTAACACATACATTATTTTTAAAATAACAATAATAAACCTATTCATTTAGATATAACTAATATAAATTTATTTTAAAAATATATTTTCCATAATAAAACTTTGTGAGAAGTATAGCATTGTTGTACACTTCTGCAAATCTTTTAAATATCTCAGATTGTTTTATTTAGAAAAATCGTTTTTTCAATTCTTTTTATTTTTAAAGATTGGCACCTGAGCTAAGAAACGTTGCCAATCTTCTTTTTTTTAATTCTTCTCCCCAAAGCTCCCCTGTACATAGTTGGATATTCTAGTTGTGAGTACCTCTGGTTGTGCCATATGGGATGCCACCTCAGTGTGGCCTGATGAACAGTGTCATGTCCGAGCCCAGGATCTGAACCAGTGAAACCCTGGGCCTCCAAAGCGGAGCACACAAGCTTAACCACTCCTCCACAGGGCAGCCCCTAGAAAAATCATTTTTTTACAAACGGCACCTGCCAGATTTGGGAGAGGGAGAGCGTGAAAATGGCACCCACCAGCCTCTGTCCATGGAGACTATCCCAGCAGGCCCCTGCCCCTCTGGTGACACTTTAAGATTAGAAAATGAGTCTCTTTCACATAAAGTTTGGGGGCTTTTCAAACAGCTGCTTCTACGTTGGGCCCTGGGACCAATGAGTCTGCGTGTGGGCCCTTTGAGGGCCATTTATCAGATCCCTACAGCCCTTTGGGTCTTGTGGAGGCAAGCCCCAATGGTTTTAAAAACTCATCTCTCAGGTGCAGATCTTAAACATTGGGGTGCTCCATGTGGGGTACAAACACTTTGCTCCTCAGGGAGAAGCTCCAGCTTTGTGAGTTCCCTCTTTATTGTGGATTACCCCCTGGTAAATGGCAAGATTGGGTCTCAACCTCTCCTACCTGCTTCAATGTGGACTTTTTCTCCTTTGCCCAATGTGAAGGAGCTACTCAGAGAGTTTTCAGGTCTTTTACAGAGAAAATTGTACCATATATAACTGTAGATCTGGTGTGTCTGAGGCAGGATGTGAGTTTGGAATCTTCCTAAGGTACCATTTTGAATTGCCTGGATTAATAGAAAGCAGTTGATTTCTCGTGTATGTTTCTCTATCTGTTGTAATATCATATGGCATAGAACCACTGGACCACTCAACTCTAATACTTGTGAGAGAAAAGAGCAAAAGAAGCAAACGATATCTTATTATTATGAAAATAGTTTTGCTTGCAGATCCCTGGGATCGCCGGGGGTCCCTGGACCACAGATTTACAAGCCATGGTTTAGACTGAAATTCACATAGAAAGTGAATATGTTATATTTTTATATTTGAAACTAGTAAAATGTTCCTTTTGTTTGAAGGTAGCATCAGAAATGTAGGGTTTTTTTTTTTAAAGATTTTATTTTTTTCCTTTTTCTCCCCAAAGCCCCCCAGTACATAGTTGTATATTCTTCGTTGTGGGTCCTTCTAGTTGTGGCATGTGGGACGCTGCCTCAGCGTGGTTTGATGAGCAGTGCCATGTCCGCGCCCAGGATTCGAACCAACGAAACACTGGGCCGCCCGCAGCGGAGCACGCGAACTTAACCGCTCGGCCACGGGGCCAGCCCCCTAGAAATGTAGGTTTTTGAGAACAAATTTTATTACTTTTTTATTTGATGGTTGTATTTCACCTTCTGTAGAAAACCTTCTTATATATTGCGGCAAATCCTGCCTTTGATGAATATAGTAGGGTGATGGAGAAATTTTTTCTTTGTAAGACACTGAAGGCTGCTGAACAAATCCATTGCCATTAAAGACCAAAAAAGAAAAGCACCACTGTTTATATTTTATCTTTTAGAAATATTCTTTTCATCTATTCATCTGTGAAGAACAGCAGTAGTGTCCAAACATGACCCTGAGGGCCAGGTGAAATAAAGGTAAAAATCATGGAATTCCATTTGTGTTTTGATAGAATGAGTCCATTCATTTGTTTAGGTTTTATACAAGTGCCAGTCACACCATTGGTAATTTTTTCATAGAATATTGCTTGTTTGTTACACTCTTTTATTCTAGCATTCCTGGTAATATCTGAAATAATGACAGTTACTCTTACTACAGATTCCTATGAATTAAACTACTATGAAAGTAATTTTATCAATTGATGTATACACTTTACACATATTTATATCACTGAGTAGCAAAATCCCTGACCTTCTGCTTACCTGACCTAGAGGATGGCAGCCATATTTATGGCTTGGATTTGCATTTTTGCAGCCTCTTGCAAACTCCCAGCTAAAGTTTATGTCAGAATCACCTAAGGATCATTTTTAAAACATACCTACTTGGGTCCTGTTCCTAAACTGTTGGATCACAGTGTCTATTTTTCAAAACCTCAAAACTCTGAGTCAGACAAGCTTCCCTGATGTTCCTGTTATAGACAACCTCCTCGTCTATTTTACATCCAGCTTTTCTGCAATCCATAAGATGTGTAAGGAATTATAGGCCTCCTCAGTGATGTGCTGACATGCCTTGTCTCTGAAATCCACTGCTCAGGAACTACCAAATACTTACCATCATCTCTAGGAGAAACAGTTTTTGAATATGTTTCTCACCAGCCAGGACAGCACTGCCCATTCCCTCGGGAAGTCATTTCTTTCCAACCAACTCCACCCTTTGCTATGGGAATACCTATAATTCCAGGGTATATTTCCTGGTTGCTATAGCGTAGTGTTACGTTGATCATCTATAAAGTAGGGGAAGATGGGCATGGATGTTAGCTCAGGGCCGGTCTTCCTCAGCAAAAGGAGGAGGATTGGCAGTGGTTAGCTCAGGGCTGATCTTCCTCAAAAGAAAGAAAGAAAGAAAGAAAGAAATCTGAGAAGACTTTTCTAGGCATTTGAAAGAGAGGGAGATATTTTTAATGTAGTTGATGTGAGAATTCCCTCTGGAGGAACCCCACCTGTAATCAGGATGCTCCAATTTGCTAAGACCTGTAATTGGAGGAAGTAGTAAAGGGGGGAGAGGGTTGGAATGCAATGCCATGAGTGGCATCATAAGGCCCTTCCCCATATTCTTCTTGAAAATAAAATAAAAATCAGTAAATACTCTACTGGTCACTAAGGATTTTATTTGACAGTTATGTATGTGTGTGTGTTTTTAATTTGGGAAGTCAAAATCAATAAGTGCTAGGTTCTATCTATTGGTAGCTGAAGCAAACACGTAAACTGCCTGTGTTGTCAGCATCTGGACAATGAGCTGGCAGGAGAGACCTCAGATACTTCTGTTTACAAGAACAAAGCTTTAAGAATATGGTTCAAAGTCCTTCAGACTATTCCATGAGGATCACAGTATACATACAAAGTGGATTATATGGTCATAAGTAACATCCCCCTGGCAAGTTCAAAAAATGACATGACGTTCTAGATTCTCTGGAATCGGCTACCAGATACAAAAGTGAAATCCAGAGGGCCACAGGTGGAGCTCAGAGATGTAATGTGGCGACACATACATTGAAATGTGTGTGGAAATCACTTCCTTTGTTAGAAGAAAAATATATTTCTTTTAATCTTGTTCTTGCAGGTGTTTTTGCCTTTTTTGCTTATTTATTTGAGCTAGTGGGTAAATAGCAATTGTGCACATTATCTCTTATTTTTATACACTGTATTTTCTGTATTATTTCTTTTTTTTTTAAAGATTTTATTTTTCCTTTTTCTCCCAAAGCCCCCTAGTACAAAGTTGTGTACTTTTAGTTGTGGGTCCTTCTAGTTGTGGCATGTGGGATGCCGCCTCAGCATGGCTTGATGAGCAGTGCCATGTCCGCTCCCAGGATTCGAACCGGTGAAACCCTGGGCTGCCGAAGCAGAGTGCGCGAACTTAACCACTCGGCCACGGAGCTAGCCCCAGTATTGTCATTTCTATTTTAGGGGTAGAACTTTGACCCTTAAAGGGCTAATTTCACTTGGCTAGTAAGTGATTGGCTTGGTATTAGAACTCTTCACCCTGAACCCCTCTCCAACTCCCACTCCAGTAGAATCCTGGCCTCTTATCCATTTATAGAAGATTAGATATTTGAAAAATATTTGACTACATACATTACATAAGGCCAATTTGTTGATCATCTAAGCTTAGGAGGAGCAAAAGAGCATTTGCTTTTTAACTCTTGCACCAGATTAGCCTTGATTTTAGCAAAGATAAAAATACGAACACAGCAACTGAACAGTTGAGTTCACGTGGGTATTTTGTGAAATTTTAAAGATTTTCATGATTTTAGTATAGCCATGCTTCATGGGGAGTTTCTTCAGTTCATTTTCTTTTTTTAGCACGAGTCAATGTGAACTTTACACACACAGACACCCTATTGTTCTAGAAAAACTTATGAGAATAATTACCTTGCCCTGTTGACAAATTGTTTAGCCTAAATAACAGTGCCATCTGCTGAAAAGGACTAGTGAGTCACAGAAAAGTTTTCAGAGGACTCATTTTGGTTGGATACACAGGGGCTGAAGATTAAAAAAACGATACCAGAGGAGGTGAAGTTAAACTGAGGCTAAACCTAGAGGAAGAGGAAACTTCAGGGAACAGGAAAATCACAACATCGATGAGGAACTTTATAAAACAAAAGGCCTTGATAGGATATAAATTAAAACAGAGCAGCCCTTCAGGCATGTTGAAAATTTCAAGATACTCTGATTGAAATAATAATTATAATGCAAGTGAAACATTCTGCTTAATCGAAGGAGATTGGAGGAAATGGTATGATTTAATTGAAAATAAACAGATTGATGAGAATGGGTTCTTATTATTCTTAAGCCTCCTCAAAAATATTCTGATGAAAGATTGGGGATAGATGGCATTGACAGGACATCAAGATTAAGAAAGAAGCATTAATTATTGTTTCTCAACAATACTTGCATGCTACTGATGTGTTTCCAGTTTAAGGCATATCAGATAGGCAAATTCATTTCCAAAGAGTCTTCAGGCTTCTTAAATATTATGTTATTACTTTCTATAATATTTCTAATTTTCAGTTGTCTCTTTTCTAATTCTGTCCCAATGACAGTGCAGCAATTACTAACTGGTGTCCTGAGCGTGAATGGGTGCTGTCATTATAATGAAAGGTTTGCCCTAGAATGCTTTTGAATCTAAATAAATAGCATGTAGCCCCTTTTATTGTCATTAAAAAGAGAGTTAATCTAGAAGGCACTAATGATAAGACTGCATTTCAAGAATTCTATATCTCCATGTTAGAAGTAATGTAATCCTGGAAGTATAAATGGCCTGCTATCTTAAAACAAGTCTATTGACTATATTTTGACAGTGTTAAATGGATCATTGCATTTTTCACTGTCTTAATGTATTACTCTAGTGAAGTTTTAGGTTTTCTTGTATGATGTTAGGGAATGCCAGATGTATAAAGGGAAACTGAAAATTTAGAGAAAACCTCCTGAGCTCTCCGTTCTTTTTATGTCCATCCTTTTAATATTTTGAGTTTTCATCATTTATTTGTTTTAAGTTTAGCTCACGTATACGGCATCTTATTGGATTTAGAATTGTTAGCTAATGTGAAAACATTTATTTTTTAAAAGGTGAATTCAGCCCCTTTACGCTTACTGATATGTGTGTTTGTCTCTTTTTCTGCCATATCTTTTGGAATTTAGGAAGTTCTGGATCTTTCCAATAATGATTACCTTTAAATAAATATTATCTCCTTCACCTCCTCTATGTTTGGCTATAACTTATTGGTTCCTAACTATGAAATTAGTTTTTGCTAATAATAACTTCTTTCTCATCTCTTCCCTTTCTCTTAGCATCACATTTGAAATAGTCATTTTTCTTTTATTTAATGCTTATAAGGCAATCTGCAAGTTTATTTTACTTTTCATGTACTCTCCCCGTTATTTCCATTTTTCTTAGTTGAGACCATCTGTATTTTCAGAACATATAGCTGTTATTTTGTCATATTATATTGTCACCTTATAACTAACCTATGGTCTTAAGTTATAGGTAATAATGCTTAATTCTCACTACCACTCTGTAAGTCACTCTCTCTCCAGTCATTTGGGATGTCTAACGTTTATTCTCTGGAACATTACTAGATAAATTCTCATAGTAAAAATATTTGCTGAGTTCTTGCATGTTCAAAAGATTGTCTCTGGCCTTGACACTTAATTATTTATTGGCTGGATACAAAATTCTTAGCTAACCTTTTCTTCATCTAAATATGATAAATAGGCGTTTTCATTGCCTTCTGGCGTCAAGTATCACTGTTGGAAAATGTGGTAACAATTTGATTAACTTTCCTTCATATGTGACTTAGAAGTTTTGCCTGAACAATCCCTTTTTTCCTTTTTCTTATGGTCCAATAGTTCTACCAAAATTCATGTCAGTGTTGATAGCTTTGGTTGATTTTTCCGTGTATGTGATATGTATTTTCAATATAGAGTTTTTCTTTGTTTGTATTTCAGGGAATTTTCTCTCATAATGGATTTAAAAGTTTATTCTGTTTAATTGCTTTACTTGGGGGGAAGGGAAGCTCATACACATATTGATTCTTCCTCACATAGCCTCCATTTCCACCATTTAAAAAAATTTTTTATCCTTTCTTCAATTCCTTGTGATAAAAAAGTTCCTTCTTTTTATCTGCTCCTGCCCATAAGGCAGTATTCCTTGTGTTCATTTACTTTTCCTTCTAGTTTAGTTCACACAACTGAAGTATTTTTGCTTTATTTATAATTCTTTTCTGAGTCTTGCTGCTTTCTTTTATCCAGTCACCTCATCACTGAGTTCCTCTAATTCTAATTTGTGTTGTTTTTTAATAACTCCTACCACTACCTTAAATAATTTTAGGAGAGTGACAACATAAAAATAGCAGAATAGGAGTTTTCTATTGTCTTCCCCACAAAGAACACCAATTTTTACAATCACCCACAGCTAGGGGTGCCTTTGTGGAAGTCCAGTAATCCAGCAGAAGTTCTAGCATATCATTGGACAAAAAAAAACATCCAAAATTGGATGCATTGAAGAAAGTGAGAGGGACCGTATCACTTCATCTATGTCACCCCTACCCCAAGGTGCCATAGCTCAGTGCCAAGAGAATCCAGTCTCAGCCATTAACTTCTCTCATGGAAGAAAGCGAGAGTGTGTGAGTGAGCACCTGGCTTCCCCAGCTGTGCAGAATGCTGCCAAAGAGGCCCACTTCTTTCTCACCCCATCCAGAATACTAGGGAGCAGGGAACAGCTGGGAGATTAGCAGCCAGAGCTCTCAGAGGGCATCAAAGGATACAGATCCTACTAACTGCTTCTCAGATTCAGTCAAGAAGGTGGTCCACAAGCCACTGGAGATGCCTAGACTTCAGATCACCCCAGTGGCTCAGGTGCACCCCCATGGCTCCTTGTGCCTCACCCACACACAGCCCTGCTTCATGGCCAGCTCCCTTTATGCATCCTTGAAGGCAGTGAGAGTCAGCCTTTGCAGATGGCTAGTGAACACATACAGAAAGCTAGCTCAACTTGGTGGGATTGGGAGAAAGCACGTAAACTTGAGCATTCAGCATTACCCAACAGAAAGCAAAGGGAAAGCTGTCAGCACCATTCCGGCTCTGCAAGTTGGGGAGAAGGCCTACAATCTTGAGAATCCCCTTGGGCCGGCCCGGTGGTGCAGTAGTTAAAGTTCGCACGTTCCACTTTGGTGGACTGGGGTTTGCTGCTTCAGATCCCGGGTGCGAACTTGGCACCACTTGGCAAGCCATGCTGTGGTATGCATGGTAGGCGTCCCACATATAAAGTAGAGGAAGATGGGCATGGACGTTAGCTCAGGGGCAGTCCTTCTCAACAAAAAGAGGAGGATTGGCAGCAGATGTTAGCTCAGGGCTAATCTTCCTCAAAAAAAAAAAAAAAAAAAGACTCCCCTCACTCCTGCCAAGAGGGAACAAGATGTATGGAGCAGGCATATCCAAAGACCTGAAACCATAAAACTCCTAGAAAAAAATATAGAGTAAAATCTCCTTGACATTGGTCTTGGCAACAATGTTTTGGATATGACACCAAAAGAAGCAAAAAAAGAAAAAGAAACAAGTGGGACTACATCAAACTAAAAACTGCTACACAGCAATAGAAATAATCAACAAAATGAAAAGGCAACCCATGGGATGGGAGAAAATCTTTGCAAACTATCTGTATGATAAGGGGTTAATTTTAAAAATATATGAAGAACTCATACAAATCAAGAGCAAAAGAATAATCCAATTAAAAAAATGAGTAGAGGACCTGAATAGACATTTTTGTAAAGAAGACATACAAACGGCCAACAGGCACATGAAAAAGATACTCAACATCACTAATCATCAGGAAAATACAAATCAAAACCACAATGAGCTATCACCTTGTACCTATTAGAATGACTATCATCAAAAAGACAAAAGACAACAGGTGTTGGTGAAGATGTGGCGAAAAGGGAACGTTTATGCACTGTTGGTGGGAATGTAAATTGGTGCAGCCACTATGGAAAATAGTGTGGAGATTCCTCAAAAAATTTAAAATAGAACTACCATATGACCCAGCAGTCCCACTTCTGAGTGTATATGCTTAAAGAAAATGAAATCACTATCTCAAAGAGATATCTGCACCCCCACATTCAATGCAGCATTATTCACAATAGCCAAGATATGGAAACAACCTAAATGTCCATGGACAGGTGAATGAATAAAGAAAGCATTGTGTACATATACAATGGAATATTATTCAGCCATACAAAAGAAGAAAGTCTTGTTATTTGCAACAAAATGGGTGGACCTTGAGGGCATTATGGTAAGTGAAATAAGTCAGAGAAAGAGAAACTACTGTAAGATCTCATTTATATGCGGAATCTAAAAAGAGCTGAACTCACGAAAACAGAGTATAGAATGATGGATGCCAGGGCCTAGGAGATAGGGGAAATGAGGAGATGTTGGTGAAAAGGTACAAACTTTCTGTTACAGTCCTATTAGTTTGTAGCTTCCTGTTAGTTCTGGAGATCTAATGTACATCATGGTGACTATAGTTAACAATACTTGACTGTTGTTAAGACAGTAACTCTTAAATGTTTTCACCGCACACAAAAAACTGGTGATCATGTATGGTGATGGATGTGTTAACTAACCTTATTATGGTAAACATTTCACAATATGTACGTGTATCATATCACATTGTACACCTTAAACTTACATAATGTTATATGTCAGTTGTATATGAATAGAGCTAGAAAAATAATTTTAGGTTAAAATATAATTGCTTTATAAAAATCTAGTTTGTGGGCCTACATTTCTGTTCTTCCTGAAGCATCTATACAACATTATTATGTTCTTCATTATCCTTTTTCATATGATAATTTTGTACTGAGTTTTGACCAGTATCCATTTTACTGTTTGATATTTTTAAATCAAATTTGTTTTCCTGTGCTTTTAACAGAGTAAACTGGCCAGGATAGTTTTTCTAATTTCATTATTCTAGAATTGCTCTTCTATTGTTTTCATCAATTAACAATAAATCCTGCTTCATATATTCTGAGCTCTGCCTCCTCTGTTCCACTCCTTAACTTTTATTTAAACCTTCCCTTTTCTTTGTCCCTATTGTTCCTGTCCTCCTTAATTTGAATTATACTACTGGCAATTTCTCCTCAGTGATGGACTTTGTTCTGAAAGAAAGTATGTTTATTTAAGCAGTTGACAGTGCCCACAACACTGTGACACCTTCATTTCCTACTTTAGTCCTTTTACATTCAGTCATAAATTTATAGATATGGAAATATGAATAACTGCTTAACATATATAATCTTGTTCCCTTCGTTATATGCAATCTTTTATTACTATACCAATAATGTGAAAATGTTTTAAATACCACCTTATTAATAACAGTTTTAAGACATTGCATATTGAACGTAGGCATCCAAATATTATCTAATATTTGAAATTTATAATTTTTAAAAAGTCTTAGAAATATTTTCATTAAGTACCTATATGGCCCTTGTTTCAATTGTGTGTGTTAAGAATCACAAATTTTGGTAATTAAATTCATATATTCTATATTTGAGAGTCAATGTCAAATGTGATGAAGTTAGATAAAATTATCTTATCTACACTTTGATATTATTTCCTAAGGAATTTTTCCCCGAAAGTTCCAACCTCAAAATGTCAAGTGTGAAAATTGATGTTTAAGGATAAAAGTAAATCGCCAGATCATCTTCTGGATGGGCGACTGGTAAAGTGAGCGTCAAGGGACCAGAGGAAAGGAGGGTGACAAGAGAATAGTTCTTGATGACATTGTAACTATATTTGAACTGAAACTTCTCCTGTCCCAAATGTTCTTTGGAAGGAAATAAGAGAAATGTCTTAGTAGTCCATACAAAATAATACTTATTGATAAAATAATGCTTTTTGTTTTAAAGAACGTGTTGTTTTTATTGTTTTATTGTTGTCTTTTGGCTGGTTATTTTTTAGTATGTTTTACTTTCATGTATTTATTCCCAAGTATTTCTGATTGGGTTTAGGAGATTAGCATGCTTCATTTTCAGAATGTTTCTTCAATGATTCAGGTAAGGAATTTGCCTTATTACTTAAAAATTTTTTTTATATATTTTGTGAAGAGTGTTCACAAAACAGACTTTTGAGTTATAAGAATTCTTAATATATTCTGGATACAAGGTTGTTGTGAGATATATGTATTGCAAATATTTTCTTCTAATTTGCGTCTTGCCTTTCTATTTTCTTAATGGTCTTTTGATGAGCAGAAGATTTTACTTATGACAAAGTCCAATTTGCTAATTTTTCTTTTGTGTTTAGTGCATTTATTGTCTATAATCTTTATCAAGATTACAGTAATTTTTTTGGTTTTTATTTTAGAAGCTTTATGGTTTTAGCTTTTACCTCTTTATGATTCGTCTTGAATTAATTTTTGTGTGTGAGTAGCGGTTGAGGCTCTTGTTTTCCTGATGGATAGCCAGTTGTTGGATCACCATTTGTTGAAGAGATTTTTCTTTCCCTATTGAATGCTTTGACACTTTGTCAAAATCAATTCATCATATATGTGTAAGTCTATTTCTGGACTCTTGATTTTGTCCCATTGATATAATTGTATAACCTCATATAAATACCACACTGCCTTAACTGCTAAAACTTCATAGCAATTCTTGAAATCATGTTGTATAAGTCTTGCAACTTTGACTTTTTCTTTTCAAAATTGTTTTGGCTCTTCTAGGCCCTCTGTATTTCTGTGGTTCCATAAAACCCACTGAAATATTGATGGAGATTGCGCTACACCTATAGATCAATTTAGAGAGAGAAGGCATCTTAGCAATATTGAACATTCAAATATATGAACTTAGTAAGGCTCTCCATTTATTTAGCTTTTCTTTAATTTATCTCAGCAGTGTAGAGGAGTGATATATCCTTTGTTAAATTTACTCTCAATATTTAAATTGTTATGCCATTTTAAATAGAATGGTTCTTTACTTTTATTTCCCAAGTTTTGTCTTTCATATATAAATACAGTTGATATTTGCATATGAATTTGGTATCCTGCTTATTAGGTGGGTAAAAATCTGCTTATTGACTAGAATAGGATTTTTTAGGATCCTATATGTAGGCTATATGTAGACAATCATGTTGTATGTGAATAAAGACAGTTTTGATTATTATTTGACAAGTGTTATGGCTTTTATTTCATTTTCTTGCCTTATTTAACTTGCTGTGACTTCCAATGCAACATTTACTAAAAGTGGTAAGAGCACATATTCTTGTCCTTTTTCTGAATTTAGTAAGAAAGTGTTCAATATAGCATGACTAAGGGTGATGTTAGCTGTAAATATTTCATATATGTCCTTTATCAGGTTGAGATACTTTTAAAAAATTGTAAACAATCATGCCACCTCTCTTCTCCTAGGAGTAAAAAAGTAGCTATTCCTAGGGGTTGCAAAGGGGACTCTGTAGGATATTTTAGAGAATCCAACAGGGATGGAAATCTTAGCTACAGAGCCATTAATTGATAAGTCCAAGATATACATTTTTCGCTATATCTCTTTAATAAAAAATACAAATAAGAAATTCTGTACTTCACAGTATATATTCTACAAGCAAAATCACAACCTAGCCACTTTTAGATACAGGCAAATAAAGGCACATTTTTTTCCTGAATGTGATGTTTTAAAAAAAGTAGTTATAGATATTCTGTACTTATAGCCATGATGTATCTTTACAAAGTATGAATTAAATAAAAACAAATACAAATATTTCTCCATTGCAATAACTCATTCTGCCAACAGATTATTTAAATATTTTTAAAAATTACTTTCACAAATTATAATTGTAGCTTAGTTAATGAATATTATACATTTGCTTTCTTCATACCCAGGCCTAGTAAGACATATTTTGTGATATAATGTGAATATTTAATTAATATTCATTGTGATTTAACTAATATTCATTGTTGTAATACTGTGAGTATTTAACATTTAAGTAGATAAATTAGCCTTCATGAGTTAAAATATGTCTTCAGTACATTTTCGTATATTTTAAAAATAGGAATTCTAGGCGATTTATTAGCAAAAACACATTTATTAGGATGCCACCTTACACTCCCCTAGACGGCGGTCTCCTCAAAGGGTAAATATTGGTCAAATCCTTCACTGTTTTCCTACATGTATCCCTAAAGAAGAAGTTTGGAAAGTCACATTAAATACACAGGGGACCAGGCTAATGTGACAGCCCTGAGAGAAAGAAAGATTCAATTCAATTCAATCTATCAACAAAATCACTGTGCAGCCCCATATTCAGTCTTTATCCAAAACTATCTCGACAACTAAGTAGCTAATAGCAGCCAACGATTTAAACTGGGATGAATGAAGGAACCATATTGAGAGAAAAATTACCTCTGCTTGTCCAAACCACACTTAACTCTTTTGTTCTTTTAGACAGATGCTAAATTCAAGCGAGAACCAAACTCACACAAGAAACATATTCTAAGAGCAAAGTCAAGTCCTCTTATTCTCATAAAAACAGAATCAAATGAGTGGTTAGCTAGGTACTTCTAAAAGGTGAAATAATCAAAGAAGAGGGTATTTTAAAAGATTAAGTTAGAAGAAATTAATGTAAGCCAAATGAAGTAGATAGTCATTATTAGCAGAAATTTACTCTAAACATGCTCAGGCATGTCTGGTTCAGCTTATCCCAATTTGGACAATCCATATGCTTCAACTATGCCATATATAGGGTGAAAAAATCCTAATTATGTGACTTTATTTTTAATATATTTAATTTATTAATTCATTTAATCCCTTTATTCAACTAATAGCTATTGAGTGTAGATCACATTCCTGGCACTTTGTATAGTGTCATTGAAATCATCAGGGAAACAACACGGCCTAGCTGTGAGCATCAGACCAGTTTTCATAATACTGAGGCCTAATTGTTGGCATCTGGACAGCTTTTATAATAGCATTGAGACCTCATATTGAGTGTCAGCCCAGTACCTGGATGTCAGGGACTGTTTTTTCTTTCTCATATTTTTGCAATTAGCAGGATGGCCAGTTGGCTAGAATAGAGTGAGTGAAGGGAGACTAGTAGATTATAATGTCAAGGGAGTCTCAGAGGACCAGATCATGTAGAACCTTGTAGGTCAGGGTAACAGTTTTGTTTCTATTCTGAGAGAAATGACAAGACTCTTGGAAGAACAGGTTTGCCAAGTGGGGGTGGGCAGGGAATTCAGTTTTTAACCTATTAACTTTGAAATGCCTATTAGACATTCAAATTCAGATGTCAAGTGGTAGTTAAATAAATGAGTCTGACATTCAGGGCATATATGCATTTGAAAGTTATCAGCCTGTGTCTGTTTGAGATCACCTAGCACAGAGACAGAAGTAATCAAAAGACTGAGCACTTAGACACTCCATCACCACAGGATAGGAAGATAAGAAAGAATTCATAAAGGCAACTAAAAGAGGCAGAGGGTAGGGGGAGAATGTAGGAGTAAGAGATGTCCTTGAAGTGAAGCGGGTGTTTGAGAAAGTAGGGTATCAAAAACAGTGTCAAATGCTGCTGATAAGTCTAGTAATTTAAGAAGTGAGAATTGGCCAATAAATTTGCTAATATTGAGGTTATTTGTGACACTGTCAAAAATAAGTTTTTATTATAGAAACCAAAAATCCCATTTGGCACAAAACCAAGAAAGAATTGGAGGAAAGGAACTATAAGCAGCAAGTATAGACAATTTTTTGAGGATATATGTTATAAAAAAAAAACAGAAAAATTAAGCCACTAGTTAGGTGATATTATAGCATATTCCTCTGTGATTGGAATGATGTCATAGAGTGGGGGAAAAGAATAATATGGAATTAAGAGAACTGCAGAAAAAAATGAGCCTAAGTAAATAAGAAGAGATGATTGTATGCACTAGAGGGAGTGTTAGTCTTAACCAGGACCACTGCAAATTCATGCTAACAAGAGAGAAAGTCAAGTCCATCCATTTACTTGGAAATAGAGATCATCAGGAATTATGAAAGAAGTAGTTTTGAGAGCATAAGAGTGAGCCAGCAGCTAAATGTGTTAAATAATGAGGGAGGGGGTCTGGAGGTGTATGTATGCCTGCATCAAGGAGGAATAGCAAGTGAGATGTCAATGGTCTTTACCTTTAAAGTTGAAATCTCCAGAGAAAGGAAGTAAGAGTATAATTGCCTGGGAGTGGCTATAAGAAACAAGGAAGTCATTGATCCTACTTCTAGGCACAATGGTAAGAGAACAAACACTCGAGAAGACTTCCTGGGGGGAGCAGTGTCCTTGGTGGAATGTGTGCTTTCAGTTAGAGTGAGAACATTCCAGAAAGATGCAATTTTCCAGGGACAGGAGTAAAAGGGTGTTGAAAATTGGAGAACATATGGGATGGGTTCCTGGTGATGGGAAACAACTGAAAAGTTTGGGGTTTCTTGTAGTTACTGACGTATACAAGGATTTTGAGAATGCCTAGGTTATTTTTGATGGCCTTTCTGGTAGTTTTGGTGGTAAAGTTCATTTTCTGAAAAGGTGGTAGTTTTCCACGCTCACTTCTTTCCTGATATGGGTGGGGTCAGAACAAGGCTGTTGAGTGGTGTTATGAGGAATGTGCGGTTTTTCAACTGCTTTTAGCTGTGCTTGTCTCTAGAGAGACTTGAAACCTAAGTCTGTTTTCATGTTTGGTGAAAAAAAATGTAGGGTGTTTACTGGCATTAAGTGATGTTTTTTTCTTTCTTTTTTTCCAGATAACGTGTTTAGCACATAATCTGGCACAGAGTAGATGTTCAGTAACTAGTGGTTTTTGGTATTGTTGCAATTGCTGAGAATGATTTTAAGGACTTGATATTTAGTGAGGTTTTTTCGGTTATTAAAATGTACAAATATGCCTAAAATAGCATGTTCTAGAAAAGAAAATAGATGCAGTTTCTTATGATGTATGCAACATGAAAAAATATATATTTATGGATTTTTTTGACTTATCTGCTTGTCAGGGTACCTTTTTTCAGCTGTTCAAAAAGCATGTTTTTGATGTTACTGTAATAGGCTTACAACGTTATGTATAATTCTGGATACCACTGTAGTTAACTCAGTGAATCAATAAGATAAACATAAGCAAGTCCTATAATATCTAGAAGCCATTTCTTGCAACAGCACAGCCTTTAAACCCCAGTATTTGGTTATTCAGTTTTCTTCTCCATGTTTGTTTTTATTGACTCTATGGGTTTGCTTTGACCTGTGGAGAATTATAGACATGAATTTTTCCACTTAACTAATTCTGATCCGAGAAATGAAACTTCTCAAAGGTGGGAAATGAAATATATTAATTTAGAAACCTTGAAGTATGCAATGATATGCTCTAAACGACATGTACTTCAGAAATCTCCCTCTCTCTCTCAATCTTTTGGGCTGCCCATTCATTTGGCTCTAAGCATTTAGGTCATGACAGATAGTTACCTAAACTGAGTATGAATAGAAATGATTGGATTGCCCTGCTTTATTGAGATAATAACCTTTATAAATGCATGCCAAACTTTCCAAATCTTTTTGTTTTTCTTTCCAGAACAATTTATCATATTTGTCATATTTCTAGCCATGGTTGCCTAGTTTTGGAATCCTTAGAAATTATGGACTTAGGATCCCAGAAAGTCTTAGCTCTTTTAACAGAAGAAAATCAAACTATAACCATCACCTGGATGCTTTTTACGAATATTATAAGCCTGAACATAAGATGAACCATATAGTCCTGGTTAATAATTGTTATTATTAGCGTGAAAATATAGCATGATTGCTTATCATTACACTTTGCACAGTGCTTAGGATTATACTAAGCACTTTCACCCACCCCATCTCTATTGATTCTCACGGTCGTCCACTGAGGCATGTGTTCCTCTTTTCATATTACATATCACAGAACTTTGCTCAAAGAATTCAAGTGATAATGCTTAAAATTTCACAGAGAGCTGAAAAGGGAGACTAGAATTTGATTCAAGGACTTTCTTTGCAAATGCCAGGCCTTTACTACAAGGTGATGATTTGAAAAATTCTACCTGTTTATCATTTAACACCACTCTCTTCAGCCCTAACTGTCCAAGTTCTATAACATATTTCCAAAGGACAACATGTCAATTCTTCCTTCAATACATTTTCTTCTTTTTTTAAAATTCACATTTATATTGTCACTACTTTGAGCCTTTATGGTTTCACACATAGAGTCTTGCCTGTGGTCTTTCTCAAGTCCTATCTTCCTCAGATCTCTCCCTCATACTCTCCACCAGATCATTATTTATAAAATATGGTATCATATAACTCCAATATTTTAGTTAGTCAACATATTTTTCTTAAAATAATATTCAAATCTGGAATGGCCTAGAATTCTACTCATCCACAATCTGGTTAATGCCTTCAGCCTTATCCACTGTAACCCCTTTATTCCAGGCCTGGGAAAAGAGGAAAAGGAAGGCCACCTGCCATATATCTAAATATTTAAAAGATGTAAATCAAGCCATATAGTAAAAAAAATAGACTTTATTTTGCTTTCATATCAATGAAATTGAAAAATATGTGCAAAGCTGTGTTTTTATAAGACTTACAATGAGCAAAATATTAAGGGTGACTGAGTATTATTTTCTGCATTTCTGGGTCTTCTCATAATGGGATAGAGAGTTCTGGAGTCATAATTATCACATAGTTATTTAAAAGTTTACTTTTTTCCCTTAATTTCAGCAAATTACTAATTATTTAATGTACCATAAAATATTTTTCATAACTTGTGTGAATAGAAAGCAATACTCTAAAGTTGTGCTGGCTGATACAGTAGCCACTAACTACATGTGATTGCTCAAATTAAAATTAAAATGTAGTTTCCAGTCACAATAGTTAAAATTTAATGGCTTAATAGCTACATGTTGCTGGTAGGTACTACATGAGATGGGACATGTAGAAACTATTTTCGTCATGGCAGAAAATTCTATTGGAAAATATTGATCTAAAAGATTAAGAAATTAAACATAGGGGCCGGCCTGGTGGTGCAGCAGTTAAGTTCACACATTCTGCTTCAGCAGCCTGGAGTTCGCCGGTTCGGATCCTGGGTGTGGACATGGCACCACTTGGCAAGCCATGCTGTGGCAGGCATCCTACATAGAAAGTAGAGGAAGATGGGCACAGATGTTAGCTCAGGGCCAGTCTTCCTCAGCAAAAAGAGGAGGATTGGCAGCGGATGTTAGCTCAGGGCTAATCTTCCTCAAAAAAGAAAAGAAATTAAACATAATTATATTCAAGATTCACATAAGTTGAAACATAGTCCTCAAAAATTTCAATTAAATAGAAAAACTCAAAATATTAAAATTACATTCCGTATGTTTTATAAAAGGTTGATTTTCTTCAAAAATGTAACATATTCTTTAAAAATCAGAAGACAAAATACAATTTGTAAGTGATGATATAAAAGTTTTAAATGAAAATAATTTAAAGTTCAGTTTTTTACTTAATTTTAAAAATTATCATTGACTTTACTAAATATTTTATGGAAAATCAGCTTTTTGCATTTCTAGTGTTTAGTGTCTGTCCACTTGCAATTGTAAACCGTGTTGTGTCTAGGTCTATATGTGTACAAATTCAAGAGGAATATACATTTTGTAATATTGCAAAATATTCTTCAGCTGCCATATGCAACTTGGGAGAATCCCACCTTAATTCATAGGTACCTCTGGAACCATAAGTTGGAACATTAAATGAAGCGAAAGATAGATATTTTGAACTATTACTGGGAGAATATATTTCAACAGGCAGAATCTATTTGCATTCACACTGTGGGAAAGAATTTAACAAGTTAATTAATTTGTCTTTTCCTTAGATGCTTCTGCCACTCAAATCCTCCTCAAACTCTGAAGCAATATTCATCTTTCACACTGGCAGTGGCCCAACTCTTAAACTTTCCTGGCATTTGGATGTAGTAATCCTTTTTTTGAGGACAAGATCTGAGGGAAGAATTTCCCTGGGGCCTGAACAGTGTTTGATGAGAGCAGATGTTTAGGGCATATAAGTTATTCTGTACTAGCACTAAGCATCAGACCCTGGGTAACATAGCCACCCAGGTGTGATATAATCACTTTATTTTTATGTGTGTCTATGACATGTGGGGCCCTCTAAAGCACCAGGCTAGCCAGAGGCTCCTCTTGCCTAGATCTAAGGGTGCTACTGCGCCACAAACCTTTTAATGCAAGCATACTGGTACCTTGGTTGACACTAAAATTTTCTGAATTTTCCATCCCTCTGCTTATGAAATTCTACTTGTAATCTTCTAGCTCTAAAACATTCCTATTTTTCAAGGTCAGATACAAACACTACCTTCTCTATAAAACCTTCCTAATTTAATCCTTACCAGAAGTAATCATTCCTTCTGATTTCTTGGCCTTTTATGCCTCGGCTTTAACTTAAGTTTGCAAGGAGTTACCTTAGGCCTGGGGGGGAGTCGCAAGCAGCAGGATTTCAAGAACTTCCCCAGCCACGTTCAGTGAGAGAGTTTCTGGTTTTTTGTTTTATTTTGTTTGTTTGTTTGTCTTTTACAGTTGAGGCATCCATGTAAGATATTTTAAGAAAAATAAAAAGCAATCACAAATCCATGGAAGTCATTATACCTCTTATTATAGTAATTGATTTATGCACATGTACACATTCCATCATGAACTAGATTGCTACACCCACTAGGGAGAGAACAATGACATTTCACCACATCTTTGCTCAAATGTATATGTACTCCTTTTGAATAATACCATTATCTCTCCAGCCAGCAAGCATGGTCTCACCAATATTCACAATCAAACAATCTCTATTTGGTCCCTATGTCTCGCTAAAGATTGTAATAAAGTAGATGCAAACAGATTTATGGGTTCTGAGCCACAGTTATCCAAGTCACATTCTATGCTTTATCATCTCTTCAAAGAGGGTCTTGCTACCTGAAGGGAATGACTGGGAAGGTGAGTAGTGAGAAGCCTGGGAGAACATAGTACAAATACATCTTCTGACAAGAAAGATTCAGGTTACTGTTCAAAGGTCAAAGCAGGGTTCCAACTTTACCTTGGTATCTGGCCAGCAGCCCAAGACTGCAACTCCCCCTAACCACACACTCATATAGCCATGATATCAGGAGAAAACCAAACCACAAACGTAAGAATATAAAAACTCACCACGTTAGAACTAGTACCAACAATCGAGTTATTGCCAAAATCCTAACTTGAGGAATCAATCGTTTTTCTCCCCCTTACTACATTGGTTTTAAATCTCAATTAGCATAATAAATTATCCTTCTAATTGTCTGTAATGACGTACACCTTGTTCTAAGTATTTCTTAGCTATATTTGCTTCCCAAGCGACCCGAAGCAACCCTTGCGAGTAGGCTTGCCGGGTAAAATACAGGAGATGCAGGCAAATTGAAATCTCAGGTAAACAATGGATACTTTTGTAGTATAAGTAAGTGTTAAATATTTCATGGGATATAATTACACTAAAAATATGCATTGTTTATCTGAGATTTAAATTTAACTGCGTCTCTTATATTTTAATTTGCTGAATCTGGCAATCCCCATTGTGAGTGTAGCTTTTTTTCCCTTCCTTTCTCTTCATATTTCTGTTAGTCTGGTTAATGTTTATTTCCTAGTCCCAGACGGGGAGCTAGAGCAGGTTCTTTTCCCTCTAGCCCAGAGATTTAAAACCATTGCTATGTATTTGAACTACGGGAAGAGCTCCAAAATAATGTGCACGACCAGGAACCACTTAGATCTGGAATGAGGACCAGGTATTTGTACTTTTAAAAGCTCCCGATGTTACAGTAATAAACAGCTGTTATATTAAGAACCACTCACAGAACTTAATGGCATCTTTCTACCTGCTTAAGACCAGGTAGAAAAGAAGCAAATTGTTCTCTAGCTAAAGAGGAGACTAAGGGTTACAATTTGTAAATACTCCACCATGTAGGAGTTGACCCAAACTGACAGCAGAGAATTACTGATAGAGATATCTTGTCAGAATATAAATTGTTCCTTCCTAGTCTGGCTAGAACAAAGCCCACACTGTTGTCATGGATCCCAGCAGCTATCTCAGCAGCTATCTAGCAGCGGCACAGGGCACGTGCTTGTCTCTCCTGCCCTCTTTCTAAGGCTAAGTGGGTGGGCGCAGTGCAAGCAGGATGCAAGCGTTTTAATCACGTGGAAGTTGGCCTGTGTGTACAGGTTGGGCTACCACGGTTCACAAAGAATGGCTGGATATTTAGAGACTAGATTTCCCCAGGCAAAAAAAAATAATTACCAATCCTTTTAAAACTATAACAAAAAGCATTCTTTCATTTCAAACATAATATTGGTGTCTAAATTAAAAAGCTGCATTATAATTAAGTTGCATTAGTCCATTTTATATCTGTAAACTAAAGACTTTAGTTACATTAGTGAATGATCTGGTGACTCCAGAAGTAAAGTCTTGTTACTAAGTTGTATTTGTTCCAAGTATCCTAGAACCTTACTACTCAAATTGTGTTCAGAAAAGCAGCAGCTGGACACCATCTGGGACCTTGGTAGAATCTCAGGTCCCACCCCAGACCCAGGAATCAGACTCTGCAGTTTCACAAGATCACCAGGTGATTTGTACGTGCATTAACGTCTGAGAAGCATTGAGCTAGACCCCTGTGTAGGTCATGCCCCAGAGACCTCTGCAAAGACAGTATCAAAGCACAATACAGTAGGCAAATAATGTACACTGAAATACTCGGTGATTAATTAATAACATCTTGTTTTTTTTAAAGGGTCCTTAAAATGCTATGTTTTTTCAACTTTGTCAATCCAATGGTATCTATGCAAAGTAAAAGGTTTTTATATTTATGTCAAATCCATCGTAAATCATGTAGACCTTGTGGAAAATAAAAACATGTTTTCAATTTATTTGCAGAATCAGACATAGAATTTGAGTTATGAAAAGGCATCTTAGAAGTTATACCATCCAGCCCATTCATTTTATCAATAAGAGACGTTAAACAACTTGCTTAGAGTCAGAGAGTCAACATTCCGATGACCGAGTCAGTGCTCATACTTGTACAACATGCAGCCTTTTCTCATGGTTGCAACATGAAACATGGAACTACTCTTGATTGCCCAAGACCCTGGACTCACTGTAAATAAATAGTTGGTTGATGACAATTCACTTAATCCCAAGATTTGGGGATTATAAATTAATACAAACTTTTTGGAAGGTCATTTTTTCATATAGCATAAAAGACTTAAATTAGACATGTCTTTTGCTGAAGCAGGTTTACCATTAGTAGTTTATACTAAAGAAAAAAGAATTTTTTCTCCCAAGTTCTATAAACCTTAGCTTATATTATATATAACCCTTAGGTTGTAGAATAGGAAACCTCATAAAGACTGCCACTTCTGAGAGCTTAATTAGTTAATGTAACTGAGAAATATGATACGGTCTTATCATATAGATCAGAAAGAAAACTATAAATTCAATAATGAACTGGGAAAAGAGCCTTAACTGACAATTAAGAAAGGAAAAAGTTCAAGCATATGAACCCTACTAGTAATCAAATCAATACCAATTAAAAGAAGAGTGGCAAAATACTTGGTCAAATAACACATTGAAAATTTATTAGTTAATTATTTCCATACCTCGTTGGTGAGGGTGCCGTACGACAGGCACTACCCTGCATTGTGGGGAAAACCAACTGTTAAAAATTTCTGGAGGGTTAATTTTTTTCACCAAGCATCAAAACCCTTAAAAAACAGCATGTCTTTTGCCTAACCAAGTCTATTTATAGAAATTTATACTAAATAAATAATCATGGCTGTTTACAAAAAGATGGCCTTGAGGGTAATTAGCAAAAGTCAATGTTTAATAATCAACTTTAATAGCAAAAGTATGGACATTCATCAAATAAATTATAATACATTTTTATGAACTCAAACTTAATGGAACCATTAAACTGGATTTTGTAAAAAAAAAAAAAAAAAAACCCTGAAGTTATATTGCACATATTTTTATAGAAATTTACAAAAAAGGAACAAAATTTTCAACAAAATAATCTGTTCCAAGTTTTAGATACTAAGAATAAATATCAACCTATGCAACATATATATTCTGGGAATTAGATTATGGATGATTTTTATTTCCCCTTTTAGGCTCTTTGAGATTATCTTGATTTTAGCAATTAAAAGTAGTAATAAATTATAGTAGTCTATACAGAAGTCAAAATATATTGACATACACCTGAAATTTATATAACGTTGTAAACTAATGTTACCTCAACAGAAAAGTAATAATAAACTATATATTATCTATATAATAACTATATATTATACATAACTATATATTACCTTTGATAATTTACATATATATTATCCAAGATAATCATAAATTATGTATTTTCAGACATTACAATAGGAAAAGGACTAGACAATTATATTTGAAAGTTTATATGTGCATATATGAAAGAAATAGTAAAGAGGGAAGTAGTTTGGAGTTAGAAAAGAATAACAGCTTTTGTTTGTTTTTTCTGTCATACAAACAGGGTTTAATTCTCCAGATCTGTCACTCCCTCAAAGTCATAACATCTTTGAGTTTTAGTATCTTTCCCCATGTTTTTTATTTGAAATACTTTACATGGTTCTTAAAACATATTATAAAATATGATTAGATTTATATTCATAAAATAAAGCAAAAGATGCAATTACCTATGTAGTTAAAAGCGAATGAAAAAATTTAAGCTATTTGAAAGGAAAATTAATTGCATTTAGTTAAATATAAAAAATTGTAAGTTGCTTAATATCAGGGAAAAATGATGCTCACCTTGAGATATTCCATGTTCTGTGTTTTCCCATTCATGCCTATGAAATTCCATATACATCTGTGTTAATATTACCTTGGACTCAAAAAGAGACATGACAGCAATTTTGCAAATGTTTCTGGCTGTATAAAGGACTGCTGTTTGTCCTTTATCTACAGTAGTGAAACTCTTAGTTTTTAGCTGGGTTTCTAGTGCACCAACCATATTTTGCATCTTCCATGTGGCCACATGACTAAGCTCTGGACAAGGGGATGTACATTGGAGTGGTATGAAAAAATTCTAGAAAGTGTCCTTAAAGGGAGGATGCTTCTTTTTTTTTTTTTTTATTAATGTTATGATAGATTACAACCTTGTGAGATTTCAGTTGTACATTATTGTTAGTCATGTTGTGGGTACACCTCTTCCCCCTTTGTGCCCTCCCCCCACCCCCCCCTTTTCCCTGGTAACCACGGATCAGATCTCCTTGTCAATATGTTAACTTCCACCTATGAGTGGAGTCATATAGAGTTCGTCTTTCTCTGACTGGCTTATTTCGCTTAACATAATACCCTTGAGGTCCATCCACGTTGCTGTGAATGGGCCAATTTTGTCTTTTTTATGGCTGAGTAGTATTCCATTGTGTATATATACCATATCTTCTTTAGGGAGGATGCTTCTTTAGAGGAGAAATCCTCCTCCCTTTTTTTTCTTTCCAGTTAGCTGGAAGGCAGACACGATGTTTGGTCTTAGAGCAGCCACCTGACCACAATGAGGAAGTCATACATAAGGATGGCAACACATCAACAGTCTTCTGCAACTGCTATATACAATCTTTGGAACAACTGTCTAGGCTATTATTTCAAAGCAAAACAAACTTATTTCTTATTTAACCCCCTGTTATTTTGATGTCCTCATCATCCACAGCCAAGCCAAAGTTTACCTGATAGAGTGACTTTTTGGATTACCTGCACCTTTGTTTTTATTTTGCTGAAAGGAGGTAGGAAGCAGCATTGACTGCTCTCTGTGGAAACTGGAAATTTATTTGTCTGATTGCACAATCGCTTGAGCTTAGTCTTTCTATTAGCAGTTACTGCTGTTATTTTTACCTCTTCATAACTCAACTGTGGCTCCTCTGGAAACAGGATTAGATGGATCCTGTCTGAACAGAGTAACAGAGCAAATTCCATTGTGTAATTTGCTGATATAGCTTTTCTTCCAGGTTACAAAATAAGTCTCAAGAGTAGTGGGTAAAAACAGCTATAATTTAAGAGAGTGCTTTTTACAAGGCTTTCTACACATCCACCACTATTAATTTATGCAGTACCCACCTTCACATTAATTGATAGAAGGGAAAAAACAGGACAGTTAAAATTTCTGAGTAAGCAAAATAATACTCAATTGAATTTTGTAATAATCCATGGAAATGTGAAGTTATTATGATTTAACACTTAAGCAAGTTACCTGCATAGAAAATATACTTCAATATATTAAAAACTGATTGAGACTTCAGTTGTTATGAAAATACAGAGATATTTTTGGGCCCTTTGAACTACACATATTTAATAATGTTTAATTTCATATTCTTATGTGCATGATTTTCCTTTATTATATTGATCTCTCTGTGATATTAGTCTGATAAAAGGTAGATCAATGTGAAAGAGAATAACTTATTTTGCATCATAATAATGAAATAATTTAGGCAGGGTATGTTACATTAATGTTGAAATTTGAATTAAATATATTAAATATAAAAATATTAAATATATATAAACATATTAATGAGGAAGCATTTATCATATTATTCCTGATACCTGAAAATGGAGAGTTTGTCTATTTTTCTATTTATAAAAAACATTTACATCTTTATTCTAAATTACAATCCTTCAGAATTTAAGATAAAAGTAAGATTATTGTATGGTTATTTTAGTTATCTTTTCTAAAATGAACTTGATAAAGGGAAGAGAAAAAGATATTAAAATAATAAATTAAAATGATAAATCTTCATGGAAGGCATTCAGTTTTAGCTATAAGTTGTAGCTGAATACTTGTAAGTATAAACAGCACACCTATTAATCTCTTTCTTTGCAAAAATGTAAGAATGAAGAATAAATACTAATCTTATTGGATATTGATTAGCAAACATATTTGGTTAGTTGATTAGCTGCTAAAAAAGACAGTTTTATTAGGTTTACCATACTCCTTACAACAAAAAGAAATTACAAGCAACTCATACCCTATATTCTTTTGTCTCCAAGGAGCCTTTTGAATGTTGCTTTTACATAATGGTCACAGAGACTCACAGCTTTTAGGTAGTCTACGGATCCCCAGGGACATAATGCTCTTTGGCACATCCAGGAGTATTGCTTGCTTTACATACAAATGATAAAATTCTATATTTTCACCACCCCTTCCTTTTGTGAAAAAGACAGAAAGTTATATATATATACACACACATGCACAAATGATTTTTTAAGCAAAGTGAATTTTCATTTAATAGTATAGCTATTCTGCCAAAGAAGATTTGAGAAGAAGCTATAAACTTCAGCCCTTACCTGTTTATTTAGTTGTAATCCTTCAAATGAACCAAGGACTCTAGCATCTCACTCTCCAGCCCTATTGGCTACAATAGTTTTGGATGAAAGTGTGAAAATGACATCCAACATGCTCTAGTAGAATTAAGTCTGGTCAATGCAGAGATTCTTTACAAAATCACAACTTTATTTGGAAAACAAGATGTTCAATTATAAGACATGGAACATAAGAAAACTATTATGACATTCACTGTTTCTCTATTCAACTGAGAGCTAATGATGTTTGATAATATTATTTTTTTAGTTTACAATATTCACTATAAAGCATTTCATATTACTTATAGAAAAATTAGCCTGTTGCATAAGGAAAAAAGTGGAGGAAAAATTCATACAAAATAACAACCACTCAGATCAACACTGTAATCTCTTTGGGACAAGTTTTTCTATACACATACACATCCATATACAGTGGAATGATAATGGAATCTTGTACTTGTTTGTCACATGTCACAAACATTCTTACATTACTAAATATGTATCTAAAGAATCTTTTTAATGGCTACCAATAATGATGCTGGCTGAGACACTGTGGGCAAGAAATAAAATTCCATACCCAGAATAGGGGTTTATATCTGAATGAATATGTCACTGATTCTTTAGGGAGTCCTCACAAGGAATACTGTCCTACCAGGGGCTTGGCATTGGTTTCTCTTGCTGGCATTCAGAGGCAGCAATAACTAAATTAGCCTTAGTAAGTAGGGAGGCCATGTTGCTGAGCCCATGCTACCCTCTATCTCTGCCACCATGACCCCTCCATGTGCCCATCATGACAGTTCTGCGGTGGCCAATATTGAAGATTGGCTGATAACGACTGGCTAAATGATTTTGTCTATTTGGTTGTTTAGTGCCTCTTCCATGGAGGCTGTTTTCTGGAGGGTGTTAACGTGTGATACAAAGATATTCTTGTCTAGTTCCCACTGTCATGTCTATCCACATGCCTTTATTCCAGACCTTCTTGTCTCCAATCTCCCAATCTTTCTCCTTCCAGGACCCTGATAAGCTGATCAGGCCATTTGCCACCACCTGTGAATACATATATATTCTAACTTGTGGTCATTTCTTATTTTACATAAAGTGAATGACTAGATGTATTGTTTTCAGTTCTATCCACTGGGAAGGTTTTCCCTCCTCACTCTTTAAGGTCATTCCTGACAGTGCCTATAATATAGCCATTATCCCTTTTCAGAATTGTCCCATATTCTGAGCTGGCATCAGTAGAGAAAGCCCAGGTTTTTCTTCTTTCAGCTAGTCATTCAAGACATTTTATGCTGAGATAGATGTGAACTGAAAAAAGACCAAGGTGGCAGCAGTGGTGAGTGACATAGGAATCTGAGCTGCTTGCTTAATTATTTTCTGGGGGTAATAAAAGAAAAGTGTGAGCTCAATTCAAAAGCTGAGGTTGACCTTAAAGGAGCTAACAGCTGGAGACTGTGTGCCAACCACAGTCCTTGCTGCTGATCAGTGAATCCTTTCATAAATCTAGGCTAATGCCATTTTTATTATTTAAAACTGAATTTAGAATTAGTTTTATAAGCTCTAAATACTAATGTAATTTAATCACAATTAGAATTTAGATATTGATTGGAGATAATTTTTTTAATAATATTAAATCTTTCTAATAAAGATCATGACATGGCTCCATTTAACCAAATCTTCTTTTGTCTCTCAATAGTTTTAAATTTTTGCTCATATTGACTATTCCTCATTTGGTTTATTCCTCTTTATTACTTTTGTCCTCTTATAAAATGTTTTCCATTGGTTATTGATTTAATAAAATGTTATTAATTACTTCTGGTTTATGAAAGGGGAGGTTCATAGATTCTATTCTTATTTATATAATTTTTCCTTATTTATCTTGAATTTTTCAGATAATCATATAATTTACAAATAGAGACATATTCAAATATTGAATAATTCTTGCATGAAAAGGATAAACCCTACTTGATCGTAGTGCTTGTTTACATACAAAAATTATATATATATTTCATTTTTTATAAAAATATTAACTTCTATACGTGTTTTATGTACAAGATGTTACATCTTTATTCTCTCCTAATACTGTGTATCTGCATTTTCTGTTTGGGGGGTTTAGTTTTCCCAAACACTGTTATCAGTGCTTCTTGAACTTTTCCAGTGCCTGTTCCTAATACACTCGGTGAATTCAAGTTCTTGGGTTTCTGCAAAAAGCATGAAGTTTTTCTTTTGACTCGTGTTTTTTCTACAAATCCATATAAATTTTATAAAATATTGGATGATATACACCCAGTTCTTTTAATATTAAAATAATTATATTTGTTACTTTCTTTTGCTTTGTTTCCTCTGATTACTCAAGGAATATTGATGGTTGTTCATGTCCTGAATGCTACTGTCACCCTGGAAAACTAATGGTCATCCTTGTTGCAAAAAGTTGATCTAATTTAGAGATCAGCCAACTAAGATAAGTAGGCTACATCTTGCCTGCTATTTGTTTTTGTAAATAACATTTAATCGGAACACAACCACATCCATTCATTTACGTATTGTCTATGACTGATTTCATGCTATAATGACATATTTGAGTAGTTGCGACAGAGATCATATGGCCTGCAAAGCTTAAAATATTTACTCTATGGCCCTTTACAGAAAAAGTTTGCCAATCATGGATATATCAATCTACTCAAAAAAGTTTTCCTGTATTTTTTCAAAAATGCAACGTTTCTCTGTTTCCTAATGAATTCATACCTAACTATATCTTTATGATATCTCTTCTAATCGTCTTGGTTTTATTTTATCATTGCTTTTCTAAATATTTTCCCCCAAATATTTTGATTTTTAAATTTAAAGTTTTTGCTTTTAATCTCTAGTTTTATTGAACAATGCTCCAACAATGATACCTGTACAAAATCCACATTTGAAAATGTATTAGGGTTTTCCTTATGGCCTATGATGCCATTTTAGGAATATTCTAAGAATATTTGACAAGATTTTTAAGTCCCTGGAAGGGACAAATTTAGAAGTACATCTATTTAATTACTCTATTTGACTATTTTAGTTGCCAAAGCCGGACAGATGTATGTGAAACATTCTCAAGCTAAAACTTGGCCTTGTGAAATGGACTAAAGATTTGTCAGACTGAATAAGAAAACTTTATGGGATTAGAAGTGTGGAAAGAAAAAGACAAAAATGAATTTTGTAGATTTAACAGTACAAGTTCATAGGTAATACAAATGCACCACGGTGGCATGCCTATGGACACTAGAGTTTTAGGATCAAAAACCTGCTGTCCCATGATGCCATTAGGGTACCAGGCTGCCAAGATAATAGAGTTCCTTTCTGATTACAATATCCTTGAATTAATAGAAAACTTAGATCCTGGTAATGAATCTTTGAACCTATCTTCTAATCTTAAACACATTTGCATTGACCCTCTGATTCTTCCCTAATTGATTTAAATACATGGCAGCGAGTCCAGAACCAGCAGTTAATTTGAATCTATGACATGAAATAAGGACCAGGCTGGAAAACCATTTCTTTCTTCTCTATTTCTTCTTTACACAAAATAAAAAGGCTACTAGCTTCCTGAACATGAATTGTTATATTCACTGAGTGTAGGTTCTATAACATAAATTTTATGAGAACTTTGATAATCAGTTAATGATAATTATTTACATTTTATAAAAAATGGAAAAGTAAGTTTTCATATAGGTACTTTGAAAAAAATTATAACTTTTTAAAATAATAGTATAGAATTTATATATTAGTGGTTACAAGATAAATACGTAATACCCAAGAGCCACACGACTTTTCACTTCATCAATCTATTTTTTGGAATGAAATATGATAGATATTATGTGGAATTGATGTCACAAAGGAAAACATTTATAAAAATGAGTCAAGAGTTGCTTTTGGTTAAGGAAAACTGCAACAACAGATGCTGGAAATGAATTTTATTCTTAAAATGCCTAATAGTAAACTATTTTTTTCATATTTTAGTAGAGTTTGCAAGGATTGCTTCAATTTCAGAAAGAGTTTCAAATTCCCTTTCTTCAGAGTACAAAGTGTTTAATCACCATTTACTTTTACTTGAAATTAGTGCATAATAATATAGAAAGGCAATTAAGAGGGAGAATATGCCAAAAATCAGTACAAACTTGCATTATTGCCAATAGAGGACAGATGAACTGCAAAATATTTTTATTATTTAAAAAAGAATGGAAAGTAGGATTCAAATTAAGAATCAGTCTATGGAAAACTGCCACAAATCAACCTTTGAAGAAATAATTAGTTTTTAAGGATGCCTAGCATCTCCTTAACATCCTACAGTGATATATCAGCTACTCCTAGAAAATATCAGCAGTAAGTCACAGGGCCTTTTAATGTCAATTAATTTAATATTTAAACATGCTCTTTAAAAAAAGAAAAAGAGCTTGGCCTATTTTTCAAATTAATACTTTACAATTTGTCATGTTTAGGCACAGCAGCCTTTTCAAGATATGTTTTAACATTTGATTTACTTTTAAAATGTGATTAGCTAAAAACTGTGATCCTTTTACTTTCTCTTTGTATATAGGAGTACTTTCAACAAATCACAGATCTCATTAGTGATCTAGACTTTTAAATGTGGGTATTAGTTTCCTAAAGAAAAAAGAAAGATTAAACTTTAGTTGTTTACAATATCACATCTGGATAAATCAAAGTAATTTAAGTGACAACAAATCCTTAATCATCTCAAATACTGAAAATAATTTTTGTTTTGCTGGTTATTTTACCTTTCATCCAGATATTTGCAACATAGGCATAATAAACTCTTGAATTATCTCTATGTTGCAAATTAATAGAAGGTTTCACCAGAGTTGAGGAGTTAAGTTTGCGTTGTGGACAACAAACATGCTTCCCAAAACTTTAAGATGTTGAGTAATGTTTTGTTCTGGTTTGCAGAGTGACTCGAGAATGGGACAGCAATAAAAGGGCAAAGAGGCTAGAAAATAAAAGAAAGAAAGGACAGTTGTATTGGAAGGATTCACAGAGTCCTCAAAAGTATTGTTTTCTTAAATTCTCTCCTACTTTTAAGGGATCACTGAACATTTTGTTACCACTTTATTAAATTGAAAGAAAAACATTACTCAGATTGCTTGATACCATTAAAGAGCAGTGAATCACATACTCATTTATTTAACTTCAGACATAAATTCTTGTAAATCCGTGTGTATGAAGGAAATTTTTTGCTTGGATGAGATGCTCTAGAGTGATCTCTGTGTAGGAGATTTCTCTAAGGCATGCGAATGTCATACATAATACATTGTAAAGTTACTTTTTTGAAAAATGGTTGTTTTAACATTCTGT